>NC_084795.1:188784213-189409213 GCF_963169125.1 Humulus lupulus | reverse complement strand
TGAGTTTGAAATGAATTTGATGATGAATATTGCTTGCTGATTTTGTGTTTAAATGGTATGAAACATGATGAAAATAATGATTTGCATGCATAAATTTTTTTGCAAGTGCTATGATGATTTTATGAAATTAAAAGGGAATTTTAATTTACATTAAAATTATATTTATACTTAAATATATATCTACAGTTTCTTTTTAATATTTTATAAAGAAAACATGAATTTTAATTCCAAGATGGTGATTTTTGAGGGCTTATTTTGTTGCTAGAATTTTTGGTAAAAATTATGAAAAGTCTTTTAATGAAAGAAAGTTTGTGTGTTTGTTGAAATAATATAACACCCTAAACTATGTAAATAATGAAAATGGTATTTTAAATGTAACCATGAATGTTCACATTTTAATGAGTATGATTTTCTTTGTTTTAATTAAGAAAAATATTGATGTAACGCCCTACTTCCTTAGAGCCGTTACTAAGTGAGTTTTTAAGACAAAACAGTGTGCAATGAACTCGCTAACCGAGGTTTTGAAACAAAAGTGTGACTAGTTAAAAGTTAAGGTTGTAATCTTTAAAAATGCGTCGTTTCATTAAAACTTCTATTATTAAACATTTGGGATCCCAAAATAAGGTTTGAAAACTAATTACATCTTGAAATAAGGTTACAGTTGAGAAATCATAAAATCATAGGTTATTACAGCCATTTTTGAATAAACCCCCAACCAAAGCAGTCGGGCAGGCCAAACATGTACGCGTCGCTTCCCGCTCTCCGTACTCATGGTTGGTTGACTCAGTCCTTGTAACTACCTGCCACACGGAGCACCCGTGAGCCGAAGCCCAGCAAGAAAACCCAAATAACACATAACATATGCAAATCAAATAGCTGGCATAATTCACTGACACATAGGAAAAAAAAACCATCATAATAAACAAGTACGGCCATGCCGCCCCCAAGGCCTTACCAAAGCCTGGAGTTTCGGTTCTCACCGCGAGGATAACAAATGTATCCCTTGGGTCCCACCCTGAATATAAGCATCCCATGTGCTGTGTGTTACTTTCGGCCCCACGGCTGCCCCGGCCTACGCCGTACTCGGCCCTTGCCGTTCAATTCATCATAATCACACATATAGTACATTCAAAATAAACATTCACACACATCACGGTTCATTTAAGGTTAAGCATTTGCACGTATTACAATCCGGGGCCATGCCCTACAATCACACAGTGGGGCCACGCCCTAATCTCGGGTGTTACGGTTTTCTTACCTGCATTCCGAGCCTCCTGATGCACTAAAGCCGCGAGCACGGTCCTCTAGCACGAGCCTCACCAATAACCTAGTCACAACACACAAGAAACATCCTTCATTACTAATCAACCCAAAACCACTTCCCGAGACCAATCCTGCACTCTCGGGACCTCTAAAACCTTAAAACAACACCCCGGAGACATCCCCCGAACCCCCGGAGCAAAGGCCTAAAATTGCCTAAAAATGATGCCCTGAAATTAGCCTTGTGCCGCGGCACCACATCCTTGTGCCGCGGCACCCATCAGTCAGAGGCTCCCTTGCCGCGGCACGAAAAACCTGTGTCGCGGCACGCCTTCGCAGACCCAGAACTCTGGGTTTTCTCCTGCGTTTTCTCCGAGCTAAAACCTTCCCAAACTCACACCCAAGCCCCAAAACCAACTCAAGACTCCAAATAAACCATCCAACAACTCATAAACATCACCAAAGACATCTAAACACCCAATCAAATCCCCAAAATCCACATCCTTGATTTCAATTTCAGAAAAAATAAAAACTCAAACATCAAACTTAACCCATGCTCAAATTCTTAACCCATAACATAATCAAGCCTTAAATGTGTATAAAATTCCTTACCTCATATGGAGAATCCATCCCTAAGCTTCCTTCATCTCCTAGGTCTCCAACTTCTCCTTCTCTTCTTCTTCTTCTTCTTCCTCATGCCCTATCTTTTCCCTCTCTTTTCTCTCCTCTTCAAACTCTATCAAGACCAAAATGGTTAAGCCCCAAACCGTGTACCCCATAAAACCAGCTGCCATTTATCTAATTCCCAACCAAATGACCATTTTGCCCCTCCTTGCCTATCCTTTCCCACCTAAACCTCAAGGGTACTTAAGTCTTTTCATTTCTATTTCATTTCTACCATTTTCTTTCTAAAACTTGTTACTCTCAGCAGTAACTAATGGTTACCCAGGTTACTAAATCTCCAATAACCATTACCCGCTAAATCTCAACTTAACCATAAAATTCCCGAGGTACCCCTAGGCTCCTCCCGAGCCGGGTATAGAAATCCCGTTGTGACTCTTGAGTTAACTAGCTCTCTAGGACCGTCTCGGCACGTGCATCACAATAATACAACCACACCCACGTGGTACAATTCACAGAATACAATTATCACATATCAATACAGTTATGCCCAACGTGGCCAAAGTTACAATTATGCCCTTCTAACACGATCCGGGCCTACATGCATACTAGTAAACATAGCCATGCATCTCAGTTAAACAAATAGCCAAATAACATGCTTTAAATCATAATCATGCATTTAATTCATAAAATCACACATAAATCCCAACCTGCCCTCCTGGCACACTAATCAAGGCCCTTAAGCCTTATTAGCGAATTTGGGTCGTTACAATTGAGATTTAATTCACTTGTGATTTTTAAACAAATTAAATGGTGGCTGAAAGTTTAGTTTAATAAATTAAAATTAATTATTTAATTATCACATAAAATTAAGTCTTAAATAATACAAGAAAATTATATTTTTCTCACATCAATCTTGTAATTTTATTAATTTAAATAAAGTGATATTTTCTAGGGAAACATGATATTTATAAGTACTTTAGATAATTTTAAGTTTTTGTTTATTTTCTATACCATTTAAAAATAATAAATGAATTTATTATATTTTTGAAAATGGCTAAATAAATTATTTTTATGAAATAAAAATAACATCTTAAGAGGTTTAATCAACTTAGGGATTTAAAGGAAATAAATAATGGTGAGAAATTATGATTTATAAATCTTTATTTTGAAAATGATAGAAATAAGCGTGTAGAAATTATCGTTTTTAATGTCACTTTTTAACAACGTTCCCACGTATGCATGCCGCATGAAAATGCACTTTTACATTAAAAAATATGTCTAATTTCAACCATATAATTTTTACTTGAAAACCATGCATGTGCAATAGGTAGAAGTTGCATTATTCTTTTGTAATTTTATGTGAAATCTTTTCATGCTTGGAAATTATGTGTAATTGTACCATGTGTGCATGGCCCATGCACACATGGGATATGTGAGTTGGGCACAAGAAAGTTTTATGTGATGCTAAAGAATTGCTATTTGATTATGGATATAGGCTTGTTGTGGAGTTGTTCAATTTTTGCTTTGCTCGGACCTGAGGTAAGGAAGTTAGAGGGAAATTTGTTTATTTATGCTATGGACGGTAAGATTGGTTTGTATGAAGATAAATGTTATGTATGATGATATACCTTGTGATAGGAAGTATGAAATGTTGTTGTTAATTGATATGGTGAAATTTGATGAATCATGTATATCCTTTTTTGTGTTGATGCTACTGAATTGCATGTATTTCTGTATGTTGTATGACATGTAAATGGTTGTTAGCGTGTTGAACGCAACACAACAAAAGGGTTACTAAGGATCTAAGACGTAACTTAGTAACCCGAGTTACTAAGGATATAAAAACGTAACTCATAGGGCGGAGGCATCGAGGTTATTCAAGGACCGGAGCCTCCTATTTACCTCAAGATGTGACATGGACAAGATAGGGGGCCATGTTCACAAAGATATGATGCTAATGTTTATGATGAGGATGTTTGAATATGTTTATGATATATAATGCATGATAACGATGTATGATGATGACGTTAAGTGCAATGTATGACGATGTATGTATATGACGTTGTAAGAGTCGTACGATAAGATTATGTTTGGTTGTGTTTTCTTTGTTTGTTATTTGTACTTCCTTACTGGGCTTTTAGCTCACCCCTTACTTTTCCATCTAGGTAGCAAATAGGGTTTCTCTATGGCACGCGTGGTGATGTGGGGAGTTCCGACATCAAGGTGTGTATGGCGTGGGGGTATCCTATGGACGAGCAAACGATCAGCTTAAAGCCAATTTCTATAGAACGATGTTATGTCTTATTTTTAAATGTTTCAGAAATGATCAGTGGGACATGAACTATATTTTTTTTAACGTTGCATGAGAAATTTTATTTTGTTTTAAAACTATTGGGCCCAACTTGCATGTTTTAGCAAGGCCCCTGTAACGCCCTACTTCCCCAGAGCTGTTACTAAGTGAGTTTGAAACATGCTAATCACTCGCTAATCGAGGTTTTAGGTTAAAATGCGTAGTTAATTAAAATGTAAACTTGTTTAAATAAGATTTCGGTGTAAAAATTCGGTCGTTCTTTTAGATCATGAAAAGGGTTACATTGGGATCCCAAAAATATCGTTTAAAAACATATTTACAACTCAAAAAGTTACTTTACAGTCGACCTAGGCGACAAAATCAATGTTCATGACCAGCTCCTCACAATACCCCAGCCATGGCGGCCAGATAGGCCAAACATGTACACACCACTCGATGCCCTCTAACTCATGGTTGTTTGGTGTTTTCCTTGCCCTTACCTGCACCACAAAGCACCCGTGAGCCAAGGCCTAGGAAGAGAACCTTAAAGCAGAACATACTATAATTTATCCCAACAAACAAACACTTAATTCAAGGCAATAAACCACCTATAAATTGTTATTAGAATACACAATGGCACAGTAACACAACAACATCACATCATAGCAATATCGTAGCACGTAGGTACATCAACATAGCATCATTACAACATATCAACACATAAACACAATAGCATAACATCTTAGCAGTATAATATCGCAACAATTTAGTGTTACAACATCATATAACAAAGTAGTCAACAAGCCAAACACATAGCGGCCATGCCGTCCCAAGTGCTTTTCCAAGCCCTAGGTTCGCGGTCTGCACCGAGGAGGGTCTCACCCTAACGGCTTACACTCCACGTGCTCAACACTGTTCTTGGCCCCTTGCCTCTCCCGGTTTCTGTCGCTCCCGGCTCTTGCCTCTCCCGGTTTTTTCCGCTCCCGGTTCTTGCCTCTCCTAGCTTTTTCCGCTCCCAGCTCTTGCCGCTTCCGGCTCTTGTCGATCCCGGCTCTTGCCTCTCCTGGCTTTTGCCGCTCCCGGCTCTTGTCGATCAGTCACATTCACATATATGACATAGCAAACCATGAACAATACACACAGTATAACACACCACATAGCTCTACGGGTACAAATAGTTCTCTTACCTGTGTCCTGAGCTTCTTGAGCACCGAAATCCCGAGCACAGTCCTCTAACCCAAGCCTCGCTGAAAACCTAGTCACAACACACAAGTAACACTCTTGTTACTAACCAATTCACAATTGTACCCCGAAACCAATCCTGTGCTCTTGGGACCTCCCATTTCCCCACACAAGGTGGCGGAAGCGTTCCCGAGCCCCCTGAGCCAAAACCCTAAAAACACAAATTCCCCTATCCTGAAAAATGGCCTAGCGCCGCAGCACTGCCCTATAGGGGCCGCAACGCCCAGCAGGGCTCCCCTGTCCTGATTCAACCCAGCGTAGCAGCACGGAAGAACAGGGCCGCAGCGCTCATACGCGAACCTAGAAAACTGGGTTTTTCCCAACATTTTTCTCGAACCAAAACTCATCCAAATCACTACCAAAGTATACCCAAGTCCCAATTTGCCCAGTATAGCAACTCAGAAATACCGGCAACAAACTCAAACACTCAATCAAACCCAAAATCACAAAGTGGTTTAAAACTCACAAAAACTTAAACCACACTTCACATGGTTTAAACCAACTTGCAGAAAACTTAAACCACACCAGAATATAAACTTCAGAAAGGCATGGAATTCTTACCTCAAGCTAGAATTTGACCCTGAAATGCTTTCAAACCCAGCTTCAAGCTTAAATCCACAGATTCCTAAGTTTAACTTTGCCAAAACTTCATTCCAATAATCCACAAGCAAAAACACAATTCAGCTTACTAATCTAACATTTCCAGCAGAAATTCAATAGAGAACTGACTATGAAACTTACCCTTGATCTTAACTAAACTTCTGAATACTTGAATCTCTGGCCTAGGATCCTTCACAATCAAGCCCAACGGTGAGAGAGAGAAAATCGAGTGGGTGAGAGCTGAGAGAGATTTCTGTTCTTTTTCCTCTGTTTTGCCTAGATGCCTCTAGAATTCTCAACTCCCACTGAGTATATCCATTTTCCAAAATGACTTAATTGCCCCTTGAGTTAACCTAAGTCCTCAAATATCACCAAGGGTAGTTTAGTCATTTAACACATCCCGCTAAGTCCTCGAGTATACTTAAAAATCCCCGTTAATCTCGCGGACTCAAATCATTACTAAATTACTACCCGATATTTAATAAATCCAAAGCTCATATTATAAACCCAAAATACCCCTAGGCTCCTCCCGAGCTGGGTATTTGACCCCGTTGTGACTTTCTAACAAACTGCTTCCTAGGACTGTGTAACGCCCTGGATAGCCAAGACCGTTACACTGAGTGTTTATAAAGTGCCAGACCTGCTAATCAAGTGTTTATAAAGGAACTAGGGTTAAAAGCGTTTTGGTCTCAAAAGCCACGTTTTCATTAGAAAGTATTATCTGTTACATGGGATCCCAAAAATGTTAAGTTCAAAGACCATTTACAAAAGACACAAGGTTTATGTACAACAACCGACCATACTAAGGCAAAATAAGCAGTTAGGTGATCCCTGTCCTGGTCCACTCCTCGACCGTGGCGGTCGAACCGCTGGCTATGTACATTCCACCTCGGAGCTCTCCACCTCAGGCTTGGTCCAGCTTGCCCTTGCCTTTACCTGCACCACATAGCACCCGTGAGCCAAGGCCCAGCATGAAAACACAACAACAACAGAGCATGAACAATTAACAGACAAGTCAACATCTCACATCATATAAACTCAGATATATCATCAGCCAGTATAAACAAGTATTCCACATACTAGGCATATCAGTTCATAACATACACAGTTCACAAATGATAACTAGGGCTAGCGCCCTCGAGCTGCTCCCTCTGTTATCCCATTGTCCTTGGCTACCAGTGGCCAATCTGCGCCCTGTGCGTTAATATCATGTACGGTACTCTTAGACCGCTTTTACATGTCCCATGGCGTAATACCAACACTAACACGACACAATTCCCAGGAGCACTTAGTCTCATCTCAGTCATACAACCGGGTGCAGTTTTCTTACCTTTCAATTCACTAGTTCCCGATGCCTCGAAGCCGCGAGCACAATCCTCTACCCCGAGCCTCTCCAAAGACTTAATCACAACACAAATGAAACATCCTTTGTCACTAATCAATCCAAAACTACTTCCCGGAACCAATCCCACACTCTCGGAATTCCCCAAATCCCTAAAACAATGCACCGAAGACATCCCCTGAACCCCCGGAGCAAAGGCTCAAAATTGCAAAATCCCATGTTCTGAAATTGGCCTAGCGCCGAGGCGCTGCCCTATAGGGCCGCGGCGCCAAGCAAGTTAGAGCCGCGGCGCCCAGCAAGTCAGAGAACTTGCTCTGCCCAGAAACAGCCCCGCGCCGCAGCGCTCCTTCGCGAGCCCAAAAATCTGGGTTTTTTCCCTGCGTTTTTCCCGAACCTAAATCACTCCAAACCATCCCAAATTCATACCTAATACCCAAAACCAATTTAAAACCCCACATAGACCAATCAACAACCTATAAACATTATAATCTAGCTCAATTACACAACCACCCACATAATTCACACTTAAATTTCATATTTAAACCCTTGAGCCAAAGCTTGAGAAAAGTGTAAACCAGCCCCTTTAGATTCTTAAACCATAACAGCTACAAAAATTAAACATGATACACTCTTACCTCAGTCAAGAACCCAGCTTGAATTCTCCTCAACTCTAGCTTCAAATCACCTTCTCTTTTGATTATTCCAACTCTGAATTCATGCAAAACCAGCCACCAACTTGCTTCAATTCATGCTTATCCTCTAAAAACCAGACTTGAAACTTAAACAAATCTTAGATAAATCCTTACCTCTGAGTATTCTTGGCCTATGCTTGATTTGATAACTCTAAACCCCTTGATTCTCCTTCCAAGAGCCAAATTCAGCTTCCTTCTTCTCCTTTTCTCTTACTCTATCTCTAGGTCTCCAAAATTCAGCATAAACCAATTTCCCAAAGTGTTATACGTGACTAACTTTTCCTCTCAGCTGAAGCTCATCTATTGACTGCCAAAAGACCACTTTATCCCTCCACAAATATCCCTTTCTAACTAAACCTCAAGGGCACACTTGTCCTTTTACTAACTTTACAATTTTACCACTTTTCCAATAAAACCTGTTACTCTCTATGGTTACTAACAGTTACACAAGTTACCAAATCACCAGCTACCATTATCTAGCTTCCTAGGACCGTCTCGACACGTGCATCACATTGATATCACCACACCCACGTGGTACAAATCATATAGCATAATTATCACATAACATAATACACATAGTCATATAACATGCTTTAAATCATAGTCATGCATCTTAATCATTAAAATCACACATAATTCCCGTTATGCCCTCCAGGCACACTAATCAAGACCCTTAAGCCTAATTAGTGAATTTGGGTCGTTACAGATTGTCTCAGATCGCGCATCACAGATATATCACCATTCGCACGCGGTAAAGATCACAATATTCACAAGTATTACATTTATGCCCTCAACGGGCTAAAATTACAATTATGCCCCTAGAAGCCATATGGGGCCCACATGCATAATTAATTCACATAAACATGTATTCCTGAGCACATCATCATCAAATTCACATATTAACATAATTAAATCAATTATTCCCCTCCCGACACGCTAATCAAGGCTCTAAACCTTATTAGAAAATTTGGGATGCCACAGCCCCACTGGGATTTTCATATAATAAGTGGTTTTCTTCTTTAAGTTTATGAACATGTAAATGTTTTATAAAGTGTTAGTCTAGGGCATTTTACACTCCTTGACCTCCCCAGGAAAAGTTTAGATGTTTCCTCCAACCTGAATAGTAAGAGTTAGAATATGGATGTTTTGATTGACATTTTGATTCCCCAAGTAACATACCAAAACGAGATTAGAAGGACAACTATCTAATGTGTGCCCATCTCCATGATAAACACTAGAAACATCCGCTACTTTCCCCATAGGTGCTTGTTGTAGATTACCCCCCCCCCCCCCCCCAATACTCATATTCTTTTGACGGTCGACATTGGAAGGAACTTGAGCGGTCAAAGTTGTCAAAGCATCTACTTCATGAACACCTGCTGTAATGCCCCAAATTCCCTAATAAGGTTTAGGACCTTGATTAGGAGGCTGGGAGGGCCATAATTGCTTTATTATGCTATTTAATGATAATATGCATGTTTAGGTGTATTAAATGTGCATGTGAACCCATTTGTGATTAATTGGGTGATTTTCATATTTTGGCCATTTCGGGCATTTTTGGCATATATGTGAAATGGGCGTGGTGCTTTGTTACTATTTGGTTATGCCAGGGTTACCCAGCACAAGACGATCCTAGGAGGTAAGCTAGTGGGAAAATCACAACAGGATTTAAGCTTGACTTGGACTAAGTCAAGGGGTATTTAGAGCATTACCGGGTTATTGGGTAATGGGAATTAATATTTGGTGATAAATTGGGAGTTAGTAAGATCAGGGGAAAATTCTGGAAGTTTTGACTATAATGTCTCCGGGGGTGTTTTCGGGACCCCGAGCACTAGGTTTTATTGGAAGCTACTTAAGCTTGAAGTAACCTTTTAAGAAAATAAAAAGAACATTATGTACGTTCTCTCTCTCTAAAAGTTCCCTTTTCGTCTCCCGATTGCGTTTTCAAAGATAACTTGAGTTCTAGGACTCGGAATCAAGCAAGGATCAAGGCATAGAAATCCTAAGGAGAATTAGAAGCTTATTAACCGAAGGATTTAGTTGGAAACAACTCAATCGTAGGTAATCCAAGTTTAAGTTTTAAGTTTTTAAAAGTTTTTAAGCTTGAATTGGATTTTGCGAATCGTTGAGTATTTAGTTCGTTTGAGCCTTAGGTTTTGGTGGTTTTGGACCATTGGGGAGTTTGGGAACTTTTATTTGATGATTTTGGACTGTTTAGACATGTTTTTGGGAGGTTTTAAAAGGTTAAAAATGAAGGAAAATGGCTGCCCCGAAGTTGGGTCGCGGCCCTGTTCTTGGGCGCCGCGACCCTGGTTCGATGAAGCTAGAGGCAGGGGTTCAGTATGGTTTACCAGAACCTCAAGTGATATTCACTCATTTGATCAGAGCTATGAGCTATGTATGATCATTTTGATCATCATATGCATGGCTTTGGGTGCTGAGCCCCGTAGTGACTTGCTTGTTGGTCACTCAGCATGGTTTACCAGAACCTCAAGTGTTGAGACACTCATCTGATTAGGATTGACTGGATAGTCATCCAATTAGAAGGGCAGGATTTCTTATCCTGGATACCCCAACATTGTTTGAACTCATTTGCATGCATGAATAAAGCTATGTTTGATATCATGATATGACTGTTCATGAGCATATGAGTTTTCTTGCTGGGCTTCGGCTCACGGGTGCTTTGTGGTGCAGGTAAAGGCAAAAGGAAGCTGGACCATCCTTGAGTTGGAGAGCTTAGGTGATGACGTGTACATATGCAGCTGCTCGACCAATACTTGGGCGAGGTTTGAAAGAGGAACGAGGGTTAAACCCAGTTTTGCCGCTTAGAACGGTCCGTTGTAAATATTTTCTTGTAATAGACTCTGAAATTATATTTTTGGGATCCCAATGTATACAGTAAACGTTCTAGTGAAACGTTATATCTTAACCAAAAATTGTAATCCCTAAATCGCTAATTATACTTAGTTACACGTTTATGGCCAAATGACTCGATTAGCGAGTTTAGCACTGTTTGCAATGTGCACTGTAGCGGTCCCTGGAGTTGGGGCGTTACACCTACTATCTTTCTTTTTATTAGAGCTCTTGTGTTAGACCATTGGTAATTATTATTTCCAATCCGCTCCAAAATTCCATATCCTTCATTGTAGGACTTAGAAAGAATAGCCCCATTAGCCGAAGCATCCAAAACCATGTGAGTAAAAGCATTGAGACCATTGTAAAAAGTCTCCATTTGAATACAATGCAGAATACCATGGTGGGGACACTTCCTCAATAATTCTTTGAATCTCTCCCAAGCATCACACACAAATTCATCCTCCAATTACTGAAAGAAAAAAAAATCTCATTCTGAAACTTGGCATTTTTTGTTGGAGGGAAATACTTCATCAAAAAGTTCTTCGCTAGATCATTCCATGTGGACACCGAATCAGAAGGAAGTGTGTTGAACCAAGCTCTAGCTCTATCCGTCAAAGAGAAAGGGAACAATTTCAACCTCAAGGCCTTCTCAATAATGCCTTGTATCTTCAAGGAATCGCTTACTTTCGAGAATGAGCGAAGATGTAGATGAGGATCATTTGTGGGAAGTCCACTAAATTATCCCATCGTTTGCAACATCCGAAACATCACGGGTTTCAACTCCAATTGGGCTGCTTGAATTTCAAACCTAACAATTTCATGATTCAGCTCATTAAACATGGGAATAGCATACTCCCTTATGGCCCTCTCTCTAGCACCGACCATTACAATAGCTTTTGCGACATTTTCAGCACCCTTTCCCCTTGAGTTGTTATCTCTAGAGCACGTTGCTCAGCATCTGTCACTACTACTTCCTCTTAGGTTATTTGTTCTCTTAATAATTGTCTGAATGTAAGATCAATTTCAAGATCAAGAAGAAGTACTTCAGGCTCTTGATTCTCGTTCATGAGTAGAATAAACCTAAAATTGCACAAGAATCACCCAAATAAGAAAAGATGAAAAATAACCCAAATTGTAAGAAACTTGATTTTCACAATAAATGACTTTTAACAATCCCCAGTGACAACACCAAAAACTTGTTGCGATATATTTTTCTTATGTTGTGCAAGTGTACACAATCTCTAGCAAGTAATATAATGAAAATAATTTTTTTGTCTCCTCGGGGATTATTTAAGCAAATATTGTAATAATTAACACTAGACAATTTGGGTTGCAAACAATTTTAGATAATTTAATTAATTTGAATTTAAAAACTAAATAAGGGAAATAAAATAAGCAATTAAAACTAAATCAAGGAAATAGATAATTTATGAATAAAATTATGAAAACAGCTACGAATAATGGCTTAATTTGTGTTTCAACACTTATTGTCGTAGCAAAGTTCACAGCAAAGTTTCTCTTGTAACTAAGATTCCATAACAAGTGTACATGCCATCTTTCGAAATGCACATGCTAAAGTTCTCATAATTAAATCCACATATTTCTATGCTAATCATATTTCAAGAACACAATTTCAAGCATCAATCTTGTATATTTACATGGTTAATACAATATTCTTATAATATTAACTAAATAACAACATGGTTATTAAACATGCATCAACTAAGCCTATCCACTAATCTCAACCCTTCTGGAATTAAATTTAATTTGCATCTCACTAATGTTGATCGATCTCAAGCAAGAATTAGCAATAAATATATCTTAATTGAATAAGAGAAAGCATAAATTAAAATTAACAATTTGGGGTATCACTACAAGTTAGGGCTCATCACTATCCTTAACCTCAAAAGAGTTAGTTCATACTCAAAATAAGCAAATCACCATAAAATATTAATGTAACGACCCAAAATTCTTAATGGTTGACTCACTAGAAAACGATAGTGTTTTCGTAGTAGTTAACTCACTCTAAAAGCTCAACTTATCATACAATTGGCATTAAATTTGTAAAGAAGTACATGCATAATTATAATAAAATCATTTACATCGCAAAACTAAAGTTAAAAATGTGTGATTCTAAGATCTCAGTATTTAAAAATAAAACAGTCTTTAAATGATTCAAAATAGAGTACTTGGCCAAATGGCCTTCTTGACTTACTTAAAAACATAATGCGTACATAAAAGACTTAAAAACATGATGCGGCAAACTTAAGGAAACCCCACTAAGCCAATAGATCGTTTGGCCACAGTATTCATATGCAGACAAGATTCCTTCCAGCTCATTGTCACTAAGTTCTTAAATGTTAGCTTCACATGTACACACATAGTAATCGATGATCTAAAATGCTTATTAAGGAAGCAAAACATACAGAAGTATAGACTAGGTCACAACATAAAATAATACATAATTGAGCATAACAAGTGTCCCAATATCTTAACTAATCATAAAACTTATAAACATAATAATGATATTTGAGGGATTTGGTAACATAATTAGATACTTCGGCCCCTCTATCATAATGCTGTACCACTACTACAAAAAAGGCTTCTAAAAATGTTTTTAGGACTCGCACCCCGCGAGTCCTCTATTTGAGAGTCTTAAAAACTGAGGTTTTTTAGGACTCGCAATGATTTTAGGGCTCGCAAAAGTTTTATTTTTAATTTTTAAAAAATTAAATGGTAGCCAAAGCTCTCATCGGAGCTCCGACAATGATGGCGACGCCACCACCCCACGGTGGTGGTTTGGTCCGATCCTTTAGTGAGTTTTGAAGCACAAAGCACAAGGAATGCAGTGGAGGTGGTCATTTGGTTTGGAGTGGCTCGAGGTTGTCAGAAAATGCCCAAAACATTTCGGAAACCCACATGGTTGCCAAATTTTGGAGGCTCCGTCGACTAGGCTACGGGGTGCATGTGGCTAGGGGCTCTCAAGGCTGGGGGTTTTGGGGGCCGGGGAACACCGTGGGCCGGCGTGTGTAGGCGGTGGGTGGCTGGAGAGCCGCCATTCGTGGTTGGGCAGTGGGGTTTCATGAGAGAGAGAGAGAGAGAGAGAGAGAGAAAATGGTCTGTTGTTTTATTTTTCTTTGTGATTTAATATATAATAAAACTTTAGTTAAACAAAATTATTCAAACTTTTAGAAAAAAATTCAAACTTTTAGGACACGCATCAGTTTTTAGGGCTCACGTTGCGAGCCCTAAAAGAAATTATTAAAGGTCTCGTAACGCGAGCCCTAAAAAGTCCAGGAGCTATATTTTAGGGCTTGCATCTAGGTGAGTGCCCTAAAAATGTGTCCTAAAAATGTGTTTTTGTAGTAGTGAACCGCACCAATTTTTTTTAAGTTTAATAAATTTTGTGTTTTGTTTTATTAATAATTGTTAATAGTTAGAAATTTATTTTAATTATTTGAATTGTTTGGTTGGAATTATGTGAATTTAATAGTTAGTTGTTTTATTTATTAATTAATTTAATTTGTAAGTAAAATAAGTTCTGGTTGAATGCACCAAAGTGCATGGTTAGTAGTGATGCACATGAGCAATTGGGTGTGTGAATGTGCATGGTTGCATGGTGAGCGGGCAATAGTTTTTCCTACACATTATTTCCTTTTTATTTTATTTAATTAAGAAATTAAAAAAAAAAAAAGAGGAAAAAGGAGAGTGGTGGACAGCAATGGAGTGGGAAAGGGAAGGATTTTATTCCCATTTATTTTTTAAATCATTTAAATTAAAATTTGATGACTATAGCTATTTTGGGTTAGGGGATTTGCTGGCATTTTTCTTTTAATTATTTTTTTATTAAAATTTAATTTTAGGCCTAAATTAGAAGAAATGGTTTGGGAAACTTTCGCATTCCCATTGGGCTAATTATTTCCTCTAGGGTTAGATAAAAGGGAAGAAAAGAAAGAAGAGTCCATTTGCTCTTGTGGAGCCGTCGACGAGATTAGAGAAGAGAGAGAGAGAGTGTGAGACAAAGAGAGAGAAACAAAGAAAGAATGAAAGAAGTGAAAGGAGAAGAAGAAGAAGAAGAAGAAGAAAGGATTTCGAATCCTAGGGTATGTGTTTAAGTTTTTATATTTTTTATTCTCTAGTTAATCTCCTCATCTTTTGATTTGCTAAGTCTTTTGTTCTTGGTTGTTGTCGGTTTTTCTCTCTTTGTGTGGGTTCGAAAAACCCTAGGTGTGCCAAGAGGTTGATTACCATCTTTCCATATATTGAGTCTTGATCATCACAAAGGAGGTAGTAAATCTTAGCCTTGATATTTATTTTGTTGAGTACTTCATTATTGATAGTGGTTTGAGTTTGGATTTTGGATTTGAATGATAGGGAATTCTAGCCTTGTTGTGATTTGGTTGTACTTTGGGTTTTTTCATGTTTTAATGGATGTTGATGGAAGGGGTCATTATGAGGATTTTGGAATGGATTTATTGGTATTGTTTTCATGTTTGGTGCCATGAAGTATTCAGCCTTGTGTGTATGATTTAAGATGGTTTAATTATTTTATTCATGCTAATGGTAATATTAAAATGCATAAAAGAGGTGTAGAAACATGCTAGGGTTCATGTGAATGTGAATGTGAATGAGATTATTGATATTTTTTTATGATTGTTGTTCATATGGGTTTCGGCCTATGGAGAATATCATTGCATGTTGATTATTTTTTTTGTATGTGATGTCACATATAATCATTAGAAACATGTTAGGTTATTTTGTTAAATTTGGGAATAGGTATTAAGTCCCTTGCAAATGATGATCTAGTTGGTATATGAAGATTTGGTCTAAGCATTGTTTAAACATGATTGAAAGTGGTTTTTCTTTTAATTGTGGTTGCTGTATTTTTTTTTTATAATTTATGGCGATAATGGTAAATTACTGTTTTGAAATGCACATATGATTTCTCAAAGTGGTATTTTATTTTAACTAAATAAAAGGGCATATTATTTCACATGTTTAATGGTGTTTTTATCAAATTAATACATGCATATTTTTTTTTGTATATTTTATGAAATAAAAATATAGTTTTAAACCAAGTTTGTGATTTTGATTGAATATAGTTGATTTTGATTGAATTTTTGGTTAATAATAAGAAAAGTCTTTTAAATGAGATAAGTAAAACTAGTTGATCAAATAAATTAAACCCTAAGCTATGTATATGATGAATTTGGTAGTCTCAAAATGTAAATATGTATTTTTCATACTATTATATATGTGTTTTTTTTATTTAAAATGTGAAAAAGATTATGGTTTGAATTTATTTGTGTTTTTCAAACAAATTATGAGTTGTCGAAACTTTGGGTTATTAAGAAAAATGATTATTTTAACTAAGATGAATACATCATACACCCCAATAATTTAAGTCTTAAATGATATATATATATATATATGAAAATGTAATTTTTTTCCATACTTTATTTATAAATTTTCAATTTAAAACACATGGAATTTTTTTTAAGAGATTAGTGAAATTATTTTCTAAAGAAACAAGAAACTTATTTAGTTATTCTAAATAGCTACAAATTTTGTCACAATTTTATTATGTTATTTAAATAATAAATGGAATAATTATTTTATGAGAAATAAGAAAAGGCTTAATGGGTTATTTTATAATGTAAATGTGTTGTATTAAAATTTGTATAACAAATTTTAGAATTTAGAGAAATAATTAATGGTAAATAAATTTGGTTGCTGAATTTTGTTTAAAGATGCAAGAAATAAGTATGTAGCAATTATCGTTTTAAAATGTTAAATTTTAAGAACACTCCCACGTATGCATGTTCCATGCACATACATTTTAACGTTCAAATATATGCCTATTGCTCAAACACATGACTTTGACTTTGTAACCATAAATGGCTAATAGGTAGAATTAGCATTATTCTTTTATAAATTTATGTGGAAATATTGTATGTTTGTAATTATGGTGCAACTTGTGCCACGTGTGCATGGCCCATGCACTCATGGGGTATGTATGTTGGGCACAAGAAGTCTTACGTGATTCTATGAGACGAACGTTTGGTTATGATTATTGGCTCGTTGTGACGTATTCTCATTTTTGCTTTGCTCGGATCTGAGGTAAGGACATTAGATAGAATTTTCTATGAAATTGTAAGAGTTGTATGTGACAAGAAATAATGTGCTATGTTTTGATGATAAACCAAGTGATATGGAAAAATAGAATTCTATCTTGATATGTTATGACAAGTATGATGCAACATGTGTTTTCTATGTTTTGATGTGAACTGGATTACATGTGCTTGTATGATTAATGAAAATAGAAGGTTGCCAGTGTGCTAAACGCAACAAAGGAGTTACTAAGGACATGACGTAACTCAAAGGGGGGACACGCTGAGATTATTCAAGGACCTAAGATCCTTTTTACCTCATGGAAGAGGTTTTACCAGCTCAGCTATACTGGTTACCTCAATATGTGACATGGACAACAGATGTGTCATGTTCACAAAGAGTATGCTTATGTTGAATCAATGTGATGTATGGCTATGTTTCATTTATGATTATGATATATGAGTATGATGATATTATGGATTTCCCTGTTATATTGTACATATCTTTCATGTCTTTTCTTTGATTTTGTTGTACTTCCTTCCTGGGCTTTTAGCTCACCCCCTTACTTTCCCCATTTTCCCCCTTTCAAGAAAACAATAGGGTTTCTCTCTGGCACCCAATGTTATGTGGGGAGTTTCGACGTCTGAGTGTGTATGGCGTGGGGATTTCCTATGAATGAATAAACGATCAATATGTGCACCGAGATTTAAAGAAACTATGTTATGGACTTTATTTTTAAATATGCTAGTGGGACTTAAACTTTTATTTTCGTTAAACATTGTGTTGACGCGGTTCTTCGGCAACAGATAATTAAGAGAAGAAGAGAAAGAGATTAGTACTAAAAGTAGAACCGTCACAGATATGAAATCTTTGGGGGAAGAACTAGGTGACTTGAGACACGTTTTTAAGTGGTTCGAAGGTTAAAATCCTTCTACTCCACTAGTCAATATTATTGATATTCTCTGGGTAATTGGTTTACAAAGTATATAGTTCTTAAAAGACTATTTTTCCAACCCCTATCAACTCCCAGGGTCTCCATATTTATAGGAGAAGGCACCTGGAAGTTGGTAGGGAGGTCATCCCGTGACCTTACCATTTGTCATATCAAGTCTGTGATATTCATGATTAATTCCTAAACCTGACACACAAGTGTGGTCTAATCAGTATGGAAGGAGATAATGGGCCGCACGGCCCAACTCGTCCGTGGGTGTCTGAATACGTACGTTCCTGCTGCATGTCTGAGAAGTCAGGGGGATATCGGACACGTGATGGCAGGAATATGCACGTTTATCTTGCGTGTTGACTTCCCATAAGGTCAGAGCTTCCTGAGAAGCTCGCTACCGGAGCAATCCATAACCCGAGCTTATCCGTCAGTGGTCGCCGGATGTTATTCCCAGCTCCTGGTGCAACAAGTGCGAGCTGGAAACAGGACTCCCTCGAGCTAGAAAGGGCCCCGTCCTGGAAATAGAGCCTCTGGCCTGTGGGAGCCTCGGACTAAATCATGTTTAGTCCGAGGCTCGTCCTGCTAAACAGCCCGTGGGAAAACCAGGGCGTACATCTGCCCCCCAAGCTCCTGCTCGTGGTCCATGACGTCAGATATGGGAGACCACAGTAGGGGCTTTTAGACTTCTCCCACAACCCTTCGCATTCCATGCTTTTCGCAGGCGTCTGATACGTGGAATGCCGTGGGTGGCGACGGTACACTCTACGAGAACCGCATTAAATGGCCTAGCCTACTGTCCAGCCGTCTTTTCACATTTCGAGTGGAGGGTCTCCCAAGGGCCTTTTACACGTGATCCTTCCCATGTATAAAAAGGGGTGGTCATCCCACGCACGGGCCACCTTACCATTCAAAACCTCTCAAATTTCCTTCTTTTCTCTTTGACCTTCCGAAGAACAAAAACCCTCATTTCCATTGCTCTCATCTTCTCCGTTCACGAAGCTTAAGCGTACGAGTTCCTTCAAAACCTTGGAGACCACTGTGCCAACGAAGCTCCTACCAGCGCAGCAACCTTGCTCACCATCTAACCATATACTGTAAGTCTTCTGTCCCTGTTTATTTTTGAAAGCATGCCACTGTAGCTTAGGTAAAAAAAATTTACTGTAGCCACAGGCAGAGGTTTTCTGGGTCGCGCGAGTATGGAGGGTGACAGCCCTTCTTAGATTAGGGCACACTTGCCATGGGACATCGTCTTAGAATATGGGTTCCATGATTCTTTCTTAGGAACAATTTCTGGGTAGGATCCTTTGGAATTTTGGGTGCAAAAACCGGGTAGCTTAGGGAATACGCCTTACAAGCGGTTTTGCCACGCCTTGCCTATTGAAACTTTCCCCCCAAGGCAATTTTTTACCCTGAGTCCTCTGACACACGAATTCCAAGTAATCTGGGATCTGTTGAGGGCATAGGCGCGTGTTCCTTGGAACGCGTGGCACCACTCTCCACGGGCTGGGCTTACCCCAGCTCGTGTACATTATACTTGCTTCACTCTCCTGCTTGGGTCGCCTTTTCTAAAGTGTTTTCTTTTGTTCGATAGGCGACCAGATGGCTCCAAAGAGAAATCTGCCACAGAAGAATGTGGGAAGTTCGTCCTCCCAGCAGGATAAAGGAAAGGCGGTGGTGACCAGCTCGCCAATTCCTCACTTTGGGCCGGCGGTGGAGAAGCAAGCCGAGGTGGCCCCTGACGCGTTTTTTGAGGCGGAGAGAATCGTCTCGAAGATAACCGACCAGGCAAAGATCACCAAAATCTTCCTCAACCACAACATTCCCCTGGGGGTGGCCTCCGTGATCGCCCAACCTGCTGCGGATGGGGAGCGGAGCTGCACGCCGTTCGACGAGTCGTTCGCGGCCTGGAGCGGGGAACACTTCAAGGCAGGGGCCTTCCTCCCCCTGGATCAGTATTTTGCTGATTTTCTGAACTATGTGGGGTTGGCCCCATTTCAGCTCCCCCCCAACTCATACCGTCTGCTGGCGGGATTGAGGTATTTGTTCCAAAAGCATGAGTGGGAGGTCCCCACTCCTGCTGATATTCTATATTTCTTTTGCCTCAAAGCCAGCCCAGACCAGCGGGGGCGAGGCGACGGGTTCTATTACTTAACCCGCTTCCCTAACACAGCAGCAGTGATCGAGCTGCCGAGCCATCCAAACGACTTCAAAGACCAGTTTTTCATGTCAACTGGGTTCCGAAACTGCGATCATCACTATTTCAACCGTCCTCGTAAGTGATCCTTGATTTAGCTCGCCTTTTAAAGGTTATCTTATTTTAGCTCGTCCCTTATTCCACTTCTGATTTCAACCAACCTTGCAGCCATCTACGCCAGGACCGAAAAGTCTGTGACCCTCGGGGGTCAATACGATACACTGGCGAACTTGCCCCCCAGTGAGAAAGACTACCGCGTGCTCGTGACGGACGAGACGATGGTATTCTGCAAGCTGATTTTCCCAAATCAGACTTTGAATTTGAAAAGGCCCCGGGGGCCTCCCCCAGCTCGGGTCAACAGACCGATCGTCGCGGAGGAGGTCGCAGACGACGAAGGCGAGGAAGAAGGTGAGGAAGTTCCTCTAGTGATGAACAGGAAGAGGACCTTGGAGGTCGCCCAGGGGATGAGCGAGGAGAGGGCCCAAGGAATCCGGACCTGGACACGCTCTTGCTCCATTGCGTTGACCAGCTCGTGCTGGACAACCAAGAGAGTCGGCCTAAGGGTACCGTAGTAGTAGATAATACCCTAGCCTTTAGGTCGGTCATTTTTTAGGAGTACGGGACCAACTTACGCACGTGGCCTGCGCTCCAGAGGGGCATCTATGCTCCGGGGATTAGGCAGTACGTAGAAGAGTCCAGCCCCGATTCAGAACCGGACCTAGAACCTTCGCCAGTTCGCGAGATAATCGTCCTAGGCTCGTCCAGCTCGGGGGGTAGGGCTCCCTTAGTATTTGCTTTCTTATTGCCTTTGGACCTTTTGTCTTTATTTCTGCATGATTGCTAATAACCATGTTTTTTTTTTTTGTTCTTCGCAGAAGAGATGTCTCAGCCCGGGAATAGCCTGCGGGGCGTTGTGTTCGGTGGGAATCCCTCAGCAGGGCCGAGGTTAAAGAGGCTTCGCGAGTCCAAGAGCTCGGCCGGGGCCTCCACCAAATCCCCGGCTAAGGAGAAGGAGAAAGCCCCGCCATCCCAGGTCGCGGGGGCAAACCTCCCTGTCGCCAGGACAGGGCTCATGCACCCGCCACCCCAACGATCTCCACTGGCCGCCCAGGACGGGGTAATAGAGGTCGGGAATCTGGCCGCAGCAGCCCCGGACGTGCGTATCCCGGTCGACCCCCGGGCTCTGGAGAAGATGCCCGAAGCATTCCGGGGTACGGTGTATGAGTCGGCTAGCTACGCCGTCAACCATTTCTACAATATCAGGGAGAAGGAGCTCCGGGCCATCGAAACAACGAGCCCGGTCCGAGTTGTAGAGTCTGCGATGGACATGACCTTAACGGTAAAGTGCCCCCTTCTTTTAAGGCTTTAACACTCACACGCCGCCTTTTTCCTTCCAGTTTGTTAATTTATCATTCTTTTCTTGCAGGGCATTGCTGCCGCCTACAGAGGCATTGTTAGGACCAAGGCCCAGCTCGAGGGTTTGGAAGCTGATCGCCAGACCGCCCTCCAGGAGTCTCAGGAGGCGAGAGACGCTCTGGCGGCCTCTAAAGCCGAGCTAGAGAAGATCAGCTCCGAGAACCAAGAGCTTAAAAACTCCCTGGCCGCATCCGAGCTAGAGAAGATCCACTCCGAGAACCAAGAGCTTAAAAACTCCCTGGCCGCCTCGCGGACAGACCTTGAGGCGGCGAAGGCCGAAGCCCAGGCCTCCCAGGCCGCCCTGAAAGACGAGCGGGTCGTATCGGAGCAGTCCTTACAAGACCTGTTCTATCACTGCTGGTCCCACAATCCGGACGCAGACTTTTCTTTCATGCCGTCGGACCTCTGGGCATTCTTGTTGCCGCAGCTTCAAGCTCGCCTGAATAAGGAGGTTCCTCCATTGGAGACTGGAGAGGCTTTTGCCGCGGCGGAGCAGGATGAGACCGCGACCTCCAAAGGGCCAACTGATGGGGCTTAGGACACTTCTCGTTTAAGTATTTTGAACTCTTTTTATTGTAATTCTCTTTTTTATGTGAGGCGTTTCCACCTCGAGACAATTTGCTCAGCCAGTTTTACATATATATTTTTATGCATTTGGTCACAATTCATCTCTTTATTTTTATGAACTTAGTTCGAGTTAACTTTATCCGTATCCCGGGCTCTTTAAAGAAGATCCGCGTTCAAAAAATTTTAGTTCACTTCTAAGTTTTGCGACCTGGTTAAGACCAGGAACTTATTTTGAAAAAACTTAGTTCGCGTCAACTTTTATCTGTATCCCGGGCTCTTTAAAGAAGAACCACGGTCAACAAATTTTAGTTAACTTCTAAGTTTTATGACCTGGTTAAGACCAGGAACTTATTTTGAAAAAACTTAGTTCGCGTCAACTTTTATCCGTATCCCGGGCTCTTTAAAGAAGAACCACGGTCAACAAATTTTAGTTAACTTCTAAGTTTTATGACCTGGTTAAGACCAGGAACTTATTTTGAAAAAACTTAGTTCGCGTCAACTTTTATCCGTATCCCGGGCTCTTTAAAGAAGAACCACGGTCAACAAATTTTAGTTAACTTCTAAGTTTTATGACCTGGTTAAGACCAGGATAGGACTTAGTTTGTGATAACTCTTATCCGTAGATAAAAATTAACACCTAAGTCGTTAAGGAGACCTGGATATATCCAGGTACCATATGCCCCCCAAGTAACTGGGAAAGGGTCTTTCGTTGTTACTTTAAAATTACACTTGCAAATAACGAGAAACATTTTATTTTTATTTATACATGGAAGGTGACCTTCTAGGCCTTACAAATGGCTCATTGATAATATTTCTTTAGGTGGATAGCATTCCAAGTCCGCGGGACCGCCCCTCCACCAAGTCGAGCTAACTTATAAGTTCCCTCTTTGATGACTTCGATGACCTGGTATGGTCCTTCCCAGCTTGGTCCCAAAACCCCATCTTTGGGATCTTTCCTGGCCAGGAAAACTCTCCTCAAGACCAAATCACCGACGCTAAAGGCACGTCTTTTGACCTTAGTGTTGAAGTAGCGAGTGATTTTCTGTTGATAATGGGCGAGCTGGAGTTGTGAATCCTCTCGCCTTTCATCCATTAAGTCTAAGGAGTGGCATAGGAGCTCGTGGTTCCCGTCTTGGTCGTAGGACCGGACCCTGTGTGACAGGACCTTCACCTCCACGGGGAGGACTGCTTCACTTCCAAAGGTTAGGGAGAAAGGAGTGTGACCCGTGGGAGTCCGATGTGAGGTCCTATAGGCCCACAAAACTTGGGGGAGCTGTTCTGGCCAGATCCCCTTTGCCTCATCTAGCCTCTTCTTGAGGCTTGCCTTCAGAGTTTTATTGACAGCCTCGACCTGGCCGTTCGCCTGGGGATAGGCCACGGACGAGAAGCTTTTCACAATTCTGTGCCTTTCGCAAAATTCGGTGAACAGGTCGCTGTCAAATTGAGTGCCATTGTCGGAGACGATCTTTTTGGGTAGGCCAAATCGGCATATTATGCTTTTAACCACGAAGTCTAGCACCTTTTTCGATGTTATTGTCGCCAACGGCTCTGCTTCGGCCCACTTGGTGAAGTAGTCAATGGCTACCACGGCGTAACGGACCCCGCCTTTTCCGGTGGGCAGGGCGCCTATTAGATCTATCCCCCCAATGGCAAAGGGCCAGGGAGACGAAATCATTTTTAGCTCGGTCGGAGGAGCTCGTGCAACCGCGGCGAACCGCTGACACTTGTCGCACTTTTTTACATATGAGATCGAGTCTTTGGATAGAGTCGGCCAGTAATACCCCTGCCGTAGGATCTTCAGGGCCAGGCTTTGCCCCCCAGTGTGATCTCCGCAGAATCCGTCATGAACTTCTTGCAGGATGGCCTTCGCTTCACTTGGAAGAACGCACCGGAGGAGAGGTAAGGAATGCCCACGTCGGTACAACACCCCCTCGACTAGCGTATACCTCGGAGCTTGATAAAGGACTCGCCGTGCGTCGTTGCGCCCTTCGGGTAATTTGCCCTCGACGAGGTACTCAACAATGGAAGTCATCCAGGTCGGCCTGATATCAATCATTTCAATATCTGCTCGATCTCCGTCTATGCAGGGTTTCTCCAAGAACTCAACTGGCACCAACCCCAGGGTTTCTGTCTCTCCCGAGGTGGCGAGCTTGGCGAGAGCATCTGCGTTGGCGTTCTGCTCCCGGGGTATCTGTTCGATCGACCCTTGCCCAAACGTAGACAGTTCGGACTTTACCTTAGCCAAATAGGAGGCCATCTTGGGACCCCGCGCCTGATACTCGCCTAGAACCTGATTCACCACGAGCTGGGAGTCGCTGAAGCATTGGACAGAGCTTGCCTTTAGCTCGCCAGCTATCCTAAGTCCAGCTAGCAAGGCCTCGTACTCTGCCTCGTTGTTAGACGAATTGAACCCGAACCTCAGCGCCGAGTGGAATCTATGCCCCTCTGGGGATATCAGAATGATTCCGGCCCCGGAGCCGTTCTCGTTAGATGAGCCATCAACGAAGATCTTCCACGATGAACTTGAGGAGGCAACCTGAGGTGAGTCTTCTGATGGGATCTCCTGGAATCCCGCGCATTCTGCCACGAAGTCGGCCAAGGCTTGACTTTCTATGGTAGTTCGGGGAGTATAGAAAATCTCGAACTGACTGAGTTCGACCGCCCACTTTAGCAAGCGTCCCGAGGCTTCAGGCTTTTGCAAAACCTGCCTTAGAGGCTGATCGGTCATGATGTGTACAGAGTGGGACTGGAAGTATGGCCTGAGTTTTCGCGAGGCCGTGATTAGGCAGAACGCCAGTTTTTCCATCAATGGGTATCTTGACTCAGCTCCGAGGAGTCTCTTGCTGATGTAATAAACCGGTTTCTGAGCCTGGTCCTCTTCTCGCACCAGAACAGCACTAGCTGCGTCCTCAGTGACGGGCATGTAGAGGAAAAGAGGTTCTCCTACCTTGGGCTTTGACAGCACAGGCGGCTCAGCCAGGTGCGTTTTTAGGTCGAGGAATGCGCTTTCACACTCTACTGTCCATTCGAACTTTTTGTTTCCCCGGAGCAGGTTGTAGAAGGGTAAACACTTGTCGGTCGATTTGGAAATGAACCGGTTCAGTGCTGCCACCCTTCCTGTGAGGCCTTGGACATCTTTGCGCGACCTGGGGGAAGGAAGCTCGAGCAGTGACCTGATCTTGTCGGGGTTCGCCTCGATTCCTCGGGTATTGACTATGAAACCCAAGAATTTCCCCGATGCGACACCGAAAGTGCACTTCTGAGGATTGAGCCTCATGCCATATTCTCGCAGTATGTTAAAGCATTCTTCCAGATCGGTGACGTGGTTGCTGGCAATCTTTGACTTGACAAGCATATCATCGACGTACACTTCCATGTTTTTCCCGATCTGATCCGCGAACATTCTATTTACCAGCCTTTGGTAGGTGGCCCCGGCATTCTTAAGACCGAACGGCATGACCTTATAGCAATAGACATTAGTTGGGGTCATGAAGCTGGTATGATCCTGGTCTGCTGGATTCATCGCGATCTGATTGTAGCCCGAGTACGCGTCCATGAAGGACATGAGCTCGTGCCCCGCCGTGGCATCCACCAGTTGATCGATCCTCGGTAATGGAAAGCAATCCTTGGGGCAGGCTTTATTCAGGTCGGAAAAGTCGATACAAGTCCGCCACTTCCCATTGGGCTTTGGAACTAACACGGGATTGGCAACCCAAATGGGAAATCTGGCTTCGCGGATAAAGCCACATTTTTTGAGCCGGGCCACTTCTTCTTCAAGGGCTTCGGCTCGGGTGGTCCCTAAACGCCTCTGCTTTTGAGACTTGGCAGGGATGCTTTTGTCAAGGTGGAGCGTGTGCATGATTACGCTCGGACTGATCCCTATCATGTCCTCGTGCGACCATGCGAATACGTCCAGGTTCCTTTTCAGAAACGCAGTCAGTTCCGCCTTTCTTCTATCGCAGAGGTTCTTTCCGAGCTTGACCGTCCGTGACGGGTTTTGTTCATCGATGCCTACCTCCTCGAGATCTTCAATAGCTTGGAGCTCGGACCTGTCCTCGCCTACTCGGGGGTCAATGTCCTCGCTTAGGGCGAGCTTTCCGTCTTCGGAAACCCGAGGTTTTTCAATCTCAGGAGCCGCCTTGGGTCCCTGTGATTCCTCTTCATCCTGAATGGCCATCGTCACCTGCCCGGGTTTAGATTTTCCCTTCATGGAAATGCTGTAGCATTCCCTGGCAGCGAGCTGATCGCCCTTGATAGTGCAGACCCCTGCTGAAGTAGGGAACTTCATGGCGAGGTGCCGGACGGACGTGATAGCTTCGAAAGCAACGAGCGTAGGTCGGCCCAAAATTGCATTGTAGGCAGCAGAGCAGTCAATGACTACGAATTCTAGTAGTTTTGACACTGTTCGGGACTCGTCCCCTAGGGTGATCACCAGCTCAATCGTTCCTATCGCTGCTGACCCTTCTCCTTAAAAAACCATATAGCATCATCGAGGTTGCCTTCAGCTCGGAGACGGTCAGACCCATTTTTTCTAAGGTGGAACGGAATAGGAGGTTCACCGAGCTCCCATTGTCCACTAACACTCTCCTTACTCTCCGGTTGGCGAGCTGGACTGCTACGACCAAGGGATCGTTATGAGGGAATTGGACATGGCTCGCGTCTTCCTCCGTGAAAGTGATCGGTTGTTTCTCTAATCTTTGTTGTTTTGATTGACGCTGTTCCGGGACGAACTCTGCTCCATTGTGGGCCTTCAACTCATTCACATACCTCTTCTGGGCGCCTTTGCTCGTGCCAGCCATGTGTGGTCCTCCAGAGATGGTGGAAATCTCTCCCTCGACCACCGGGGGAAGGACGTCCTGATCTACCCGAGGTCCAGGTTGACTGGCTGGGATCTCCGGAGCGGGTCGACTTGTCGGGACCTTGTTCCGCGAGTATTGCGCCAACGGACCTGCTCAGATGAGAGTCTCGATTTCGTCTTTGAGGTGCCTGCAGTCGTCGGTATTGTGCCCGACGTCGTTATGAAAACGGCAGAATTTGGAAGCGTCTCTCTTTCCCTTAGGGTGCTTTATTGGCTCCGGTCTTTTCCAGGGGACTCGCGTAGCGTTGGCCAGGAAAATATTCTCTCTGGTTTGGGTGAGCTCAGTATACGTTGTGAACACGGGCTTGAATTTATCCACGGGCTTATTCTTCTTTTGACCGTGCTGGCTGTTTTCACCATTTCCTTTTCTTTTGCCGCCACCGGGCAGGTTACTCTGCGTGACGTCGGGAGTCGCTACTACGATCTCTGTTCCCGTCCCAGCGGGCTTCTCGAGGACCTGGCTGGTCCCCGCGGCTGAAGCTTCAGCTTCTTCCAAGTTTATCCACTCTTGGGCTCTGTTAAGGAATTCACTAACCGAGCTGACCCCCCTCCTTTGAATATCCTTCCACAGATCTCCGCCTACTAGGATCCCGGTCCTCATAGCCATGAGTTTGGAGCTGTCGTCGGCGTCTCTGGCTCGAGCAGCGACATTTGCAAATCTGCTCAAGTAGGCTTTTAGCGTCTCTCCAGGTTGCTGTCTCACGTTAGCTAGGGAGTCGGCCTGGACCCTGGCGGGCTGAGAGGCGCGGAATGCCCTCTTGAAGTCAGCCGAAAAGGTCTTCCAGGAGCTGATTGACTGCCTTTTACTTTGTTTGAACCACTGCCTGGCAGGTCCAGTTAGGGTGGAAGGAAAGATCAAGCAACGAAGCTCTGGCCCGATGTTATGAGCCATCATTAGGGTGTTGAACATCCCTAAGTGGTCAGATGGGTCTCCATCCCCTTTGAATTTTGACAAGTGAGGCATACGAAAGCCAGGAGGGTATGCCGTTGCTGCTATGTTGGGGGCGAAGAGTTCCATCTCATCCCCTGAATCATATTCGTCTTTTTCTTTCTCCGACAGGAGCTTCTTCATCAGCTCCTCCATTTGAGTTAAGCGCTCTAGGGTTTTGTCCTGAGATCCTGGGTTATTCCGGGGCTGTTCAACAGCTCTGGACCCGTCGTACATATTAGGCAGGTTGTTGCCCCTCCTATCTTGAGATAGGTCATTTGGGGCATTCCCGCCATTACGTACTTCGGATCGGACCCCAACTGAGCGGGCCTGGCTACCATCCCTAACTCGATCCTCTCTGTGAGAGTTGAGGCGATCTCGAAGGTCGCCTCCCTGGGTAGTATGATGACTTTGTGCTGAACTTAGTCGCTGTCGCAGGTCTCCTCCCGAAAGATCACTCCGTGCACTACCGGTCCAGTGACTCCTGCTGGACAGGCTCGAGGTGCGTCTTTGGCGGCTCCGACCTGATCCTTCCCTCGGTACCCTGTTGCGCCGGGAAGGCCCGGCCGATGGCGGGTCTCTCCTACTATTTCCGTAGGTCGGGATGTCTCGGACGGGCTGAGGAGACGGATATCTGATGGGAGAAGGAGGATGCCTGACCGGAGAGGCGATCCTAGTGCCGTCCGGACGGACTAAATTTGGTGGGGGCCTCTCGGCCCTGCCAGCTTGCTGGTTTCGCGCTGGGCGAGCTGGATGAGGAACTGGTCGTTCTTCGGGGACGGGCTGACGTCTCCGGATCCCCTCGGCCCTCCTTTGGGAACTTCCTCGATCTCTTCTGGGCGTCCTCGAGGAAGGCTGAGAGCTAGGGGTTGATGTCCTAACCGAACGGCTGTACTGCTGCTGTTCGGTCTGAGGCATTTCCCTGAAGTTCGCCTCTTGGTGGTGTGATGAAGGGGTGGAGTTGGCTGCAGGGAGTCTACCCGAACGGCTATGCCTGGATCGATTACTCCGGCGAAACTTAGGAGCCTCGCCTTGCCTCTCTCCAACGTTACCGTTGGTTGTGAGAGGGGGTAGTCGACTCAGAATATCCTGGATTTGCTGACCAGCTGCTGCTAGCTGGCTCCTCAGCTGAGCGTTCTCCATCTCCACCGCCGTGTAATAACATGGATTCGGATTAGGCGGTCGGGGCGCCGAACTACCAGTGTCGTCTTGGCCGGCCCGCTGCTTTCCTGGCCTCTGCTGGACTTCAGGAACTTGCTCATCAGGGAGGGCAACATGGCGGGCCTCCTGCCCATCATGCTGTTCTGTCTCGTTGCCATGTTTGGATCGAGTGGTCACCATAGTTGTATGTTTGTGGTTGTACTAATCGGACTTGCTCTCAATGAAAGCACCAAACTGTTGACGCGGTTCTTCGGCAACAGATAATTAAGAGAAGAAGAGAAAGAGATTAGTACTAAAAGTAGAACCGTCACAGATATGAAATCTTTGGGGGAAGAACTAGGTGACTTGAGACACGTTTTTAAGTGGTTCGAAGGTTAAAATCCTTCTACTCCACTAGTCAATATTATTGATATTCTCTGGGTAATTGGTTTACAAAGTATATAGTTCTTAAAAGACTATTTTTCCAACCCCTATCAACTCCCAGGGTCTCCATATTTATAGGAGAAGGCACCTGGAAGTTGGTAGGGAGGTCATCCCGTGACCTTACCATTTGTCATATCAAGTCTGTGATATTCATGATTAATTCCTAAACCTGACACACAAGTGTGCTCTAATCAGAATGGAAGGAGATAATGGGCCGCACGGCCCAACTCGTCCGTGGGTGTCTGAATACGCACGTTCCTGCTGCGTGTCCGAGAAGTCAGGGGGATATCGGACACGTGATGGCAGGAGTATGCACGTTTATCTTGCGTGTTGACTTCCCATAGGGTCAAAGCTTCCTGAGAAGCTCGCTACCGGAGCAATCCATAACCCGAGCTTATCCGTCAGTGGTCGCCGGATGTTATTCCCAGCTCCTGGTGCAACAAGTGCGAGCTGGAAACAGGACTCCCTCGAGCTAGAAAGGGCCCCGTCCTGGAAATAGAGCCTCTGGCCTGTGGGAGCCTCGAACTAAATCATGTTTAGTCCGAGGCTCGTCCTGCTAAACAGCCCGTGGGAAAACCAAGGCGTACACATTGCATATGAATATTATATTTTATTTTAAACTATTGGGCCCAAACTTGAATGTTTTATTAAGGCCCCACTGAGTTTATCTTTTAAGTGGTATTTTTCTATTTGTCCATGAGATAAGTGACGTTTCTACAAAGTAATAGAATAGGGCATTTTACAAATTGTATCAGAGACGATCATTCATGTTTCCAAGGACCCTCCCTATACATGTTAAAGACGGAAAAATCTCACCTCACTGCGTCGTAAGTACTTGCTCTAAATGTTATCTATATTTTTTTTCTACTTGTAAATTTTGTAGTTTTGTAATTGCGGTTTAGAATCACTAAGAACACAATTACTCAAAGAGATTCATGCGATACCTAAGGTTCAACTCGACAAGGATCACGACGATTGGAGGATCTTCGTACTGAAAATGACAGATGTAGTTTGCGATCGTATCCAATGATTGATTAACAAGAGAGGGGTGTTGCTGTGGCCCATTGAGCAATACTGGTTGTTAAGGGAATCGCTGTCTATATATCCTGAGGCTCTCCTCTAGTTGACCATGGCATGACACGATGTCGTCCAGGATGATTTGGACTTCAGCACATTCGAATACATGATTTATGACCTCGTAGACAATTACGATATTAGACGTTTAGAGCCGGTCATGGTAAAGAAAGATGATAGAGGGATGGAGGAACGATTCGAGACGGTGCAAGATTTTGAAGGGGATATGTCGTGTCAAGAAGCTATATACGCCATACCAAAAGTGAGCGCCAGGATAAGGACATTGGCTAGCGCTCTTGATTAGTTCCACATTCTAGAAGACATCTTCGACTGCAGCTCAGGGGATGAGTCCACGATTAAGGACTAGAGCTCGTCTCAAATTTTCTTTCAATAAATGTTAACGAATAAAATGGGACTTTTCTAAAAAAAAATCCTTAAGAAGTTATGGATTTTTCTTATAGTTATTTAAACACTTTATTGGATGTTTGAATTTTTTGAATAATTTTGAACAAACTTTGGATATTATTGTTTAATATTTTCTCATTTTTCAAACTCTAAATGGTATGGATAGGGGAATGTATGACAACTTTCATGAATTAATGTAAGTAACCAAACCAATATGCGATTTATCCTCTCTTATGAATTTCTTTTGGTTCCTTAGAATTTCATAATGTCAACGAGAGGAAGAGGAGCAAGAAGAGGCAGGGGAAGAGAGAGAGGTCGAGGAAGAGGTGCCTCTGTAAGTTCTAACGCTGCAGAAATTCCTGATTTGGGAATGCCACCAGCCCCAGCTGCACCAACCATGGATTTGGTTGCAGAAATAGCAAGGTTGAGAGAACAATTGATACAGAGGGATGAGGAGTTGGCTCAAGCCAGGCAAGTACCCCAAGCGCCCCAGGTACCGGTGGCACAGCCTAAGACTCCAGTACCACCACCTGCACCACTGCCTATGGCTTATGGGTTTAAGCCAATCTATAAGTGCTTCAGGAGGCAAGCCCCACCTAGATTCGAAGGTAAAGTTGACCCTATGGTGGCAGAGGATTGGTTGAAGTCAGTAGAAGCCATCTTTGATCACATGGAGTTGAAGGATCATCAGAGGGTTTCATGTACAGCTCACCTACTCAAGTTGGATGCAAGAATATGGTGGGATGTGGTGAAGCAGACTCGTGACTTGAATACTATGACCTGGGCTCACTTTGTTATGGAATTTGGCAAGAAGTACTACAGTGCGGTTGTGTTAGAAACCATGGTGGACGATTTCATGAATTTGGTTCAAGGGAACATTTCTGTTACCGACTATGCACATAAGTTTGATAGGTTGGCTAGGTTCGCACCTGAGATAGTACCAACCCAACCCATGCGGTTCCAAAGGTTTATGAGAGCACTTAAGCCGATGATTGATAGAGATGTCAAGATGACCAGTGCTGAGGTGGTTAGTTATGCTGAGGTGTTGGATAAGGCACTTGAAGCGGAATACTTGGTGGATCATATATGGAAGGACAGTGCTGCAAGATGGGAGGCCAACAAAAATAAGGGCTTCCATGAGGAGGGCAATAAGAGGAAGGCTAATGAAGGGCAGAACAATGGCAATGATACGAGGCCTAGACCCCCGACCACAAATAGCAATAATCACAACAACCGTAATAGTCACAACAATGATTGTAATCGGGAAAATCACCAGAATAACAAAGTTGAGCACCCTAGATGCCATAAATGTTGGCAACGACACTTGGGAGAATGTCAGGCTAGCATCAACAAATGTTATAAGTGCAGTCAAGCAGGCCATTTGAAGAAGAATTGCCCACAGTGGAAAGCGGGGCAAGACAGTAATAACAATCTTGTGCTAGTGAGGGTTTTTGCATTGACCCAAAAGGAAGCATGCAATAGTAACACCGTGGTCACAGGTCAACTCCCTATTTTTGTTATGATATGTAGAGTCCTTATTGATTCTGGAGAGACTCACTCTTAGGTTGCAATGAATGTGATTGATAAATTGGGTATCCCTTGAAAACGATTTGAGTGTTGTTTTAGTACAATGTTACCATTAGGAGACATTATGTCTTCAACTAGGTGGTTAAAATCAGCATCTATAACAGTAGAGGTCAGAGAGTGCCCGACAGACCTCATAGAGTTAGACATTCCAGACTATGACGCCATACATGGCATGGATTGGTTATCCAAATATGGATCGATGATAGACTGTCGACAAAAGACCGTGGAATTCAGACCAGAGGAAGGAGAACTCTTTTCTTTTAAGGGAGAAGTGGCAAGATTTCGTACACCTATTATATCAGCACTGGAAGCTCAGAATATGATGCAACATGGATATTCGACATTTTTGGCCAGTGTGGTGGATAAATCTATGGGGACAAAGATGAAACCAGAAAGTGTCCACATCGTTTGTGAGCTTCCGAATGTGTTTCCCGAAGATTTACCAGGTTTACCTCCAGATAGAGAAATTGAATTTGTGATCGAACTTGCACTAGATACAACACCAATATCTAAAGCACCCTACCGAATGGCACCTGTAGAGTTGAAGGAACTCAAGACTCAGCTACAAATTTTTTTGGATAAGGGGTTCATAAGACCTAGTCATTCACCATGGGGGGCACTAGTCCTGTTTGTGAAAAAGAAGGATGGAAGCATGAGAATGTGCATCGATTACCGAGAACTCAACAAGGCCACCATTAATAATAAATATCCTTTTCCTAGGATAGATGATATTTTTGATCAACTGCAAGGGGCAGCAGTGCTCTCAAAGACTGATCTACGATTTGGGCACCGTCAATTGAATGTGAAGGAAGGAGACATTCCTAAAACAGCTTTCAAAACCCGTTATGGACATTATGAATTCCTAATGATGTCTTTTGGACTCACTAATTCCCTAGAGACATTCATGGCATGATGAATAGAGTTTTTAAGGACTACTTGGATAAATTTGTAGTAGTGTTTATAGATGACATCCTTATCTACTCAAAGACTAAGGAAGAGCATGAGGAAGACCTGAGGTTGATGTAAAATAGACTACGAGAGCATAAACTATACGCTAAGTTCTCTAAGTGTAAATTTTCGATGGAACAAGGACTTTCCTAGGGTATATAGTTTCCAAGAATGGAATAGCAATGAATCTGGCAAAGATCGAGGCTATCAGAGACTGGCCCCAACAAAAGAATGCCTCAGAGGTTCGAAGCTTCTTATGGTTAGCAGGGTACTATCAAAAATTTGTTGATGGTTTTTTGAAGATTGCCACATCCTTGACCAACTTGACCCGCAAACACCAGAAGTTCGCATGGACTGAGAAATGTGAAGAAAGTGTTCAAACTATGAAGGATAAATTGATCTCTGCACCTGTCCTTTGTGTTCCCATGGAGCGAGGGAAGTTCGTGGTGTATTGTGACGCATCAAAGAATGGTTTAGGTTGTGTGTTGATGCAGAATGGGAAGGTGGTAACATACGCCTTGAGAAAACTCAAGGATTATGAGCAGAGATACCCCACCCATGATCTGGAATTGGCAACAATATTGTTCGCACTAAAAATATTGAGGCACCACCTTTATGGAGATAAGTGTGAGATAATCACCGATCGTAAAAGTCTGAAGTACTTCTTCACTCAGAAAGAGTTGTATATGAGACAATAGAGGTGGTTAGAATTACTAAAGGACTATGATTGCAAATTCTATACCACCTAGGCAAGACCAATGTGTTGGCAGATGCATTGAGTAGGCAAGGACATGGAAGTGTCTCAGCTTTGAGTACAATAGAGACACCTCTGCAGAAAGAAATTATTAACGCTATTATTGAACCTCACTCTACAGTCCTCCCTATTAGAACAAATCGGAGAAGGCCACAAGGTAGATAAAGCCTTAATGAAGCAAGAGGTTTTGGTATAAGAAAGTAGTAGCGATAACTTCACTTTGTTTAATGGTGGATTACTGTGATATAAGGATAGGATCTGTGTGTCTAATAATGATGAGATTAAGGCAAGTATTATGAAAGAGGCGCATACAACACCATGTTCCTTACATCCAGGGTCGAAAAGGAATTAGCAAGACCTTAAAGTGTTGTATTGGTGGCTTGGAATGAAGAAATATGTTGTTGAGTTTGTTGCCAGATGTTTAACATGTCAGCAAGTGCAAGTTGAACACAAAAGGCCAACAGGGCTACTCCAGCCACTTTATGTTCCGGAATGGAAATGGGAAGAAATAGCAATGAATTTTGTGGTAGGGATACCTAGGACCACAAAACAACATGTTTCTGCTTGGGTAATAGAAGATAGGCTCACTAATTTCGCCCTTCTTCTACCAGTTAAGACCACCTACTTAGCGAACAAGTATGCAGAGTTGTATGTGAGCAAGACAGTGAGACTTCATGGGGTTCCAAAGTCAATTATTTTTTATCGAATGTCAATATTCACGTCGAACTTTTGGAAGGGGTTATAGATATCCATGGGTATAAGGTTAAAGTTCAATATCGCTTTTCATCCCCAGACCGATGAGTAGTCTGAGAGGACTATACAGATTCTAAAGCACATGTTGAGATGTTGTGCATTGGAATTTTCAGAATTTTTGAGTCGATATCTACCCCTAATGGAGTTCTTCTATAACAATAGCTATTAGTCCACTATTTGGATGACTCCCTATGAGATGTTTTATGGGCGCAAGTCTATATCTCCCTTGCACTGGGATGAGGTTGGGGAGAAGAAAATATTAGGCCTTGAGGCAGTTAGGGAAGCCAACGAGGCAATCGAGAAAATTCACCAAAGGATGCTTATTGCTCAAAGTAGGCAAAAGAGCTACGCTGACCTTAAGAGAAGAAACATCGAGTTTTCAGTGGGCGAGTTTGTGTCTTTTTTAGTCTCTCCAATGAATGGTGTTATGAGTTTTGGGAAGAAAGGGAAGTTGAGCCCAAGATTTATTGGTCCATTTGAGATTTTGGACATTGTAGGGCAAGTTGCGTACCGTTTAGCACTGCCCCCAGCAATAGCCGAAACACATAACATCTTTCACATTTCGATGTTGCATAAGTACGTGTCAGATCCCTCTCATGTTCTAAGTTATGAGCTGTTACAACTGAAGCAGGACATGAGATACGATGAACAGCCAGAGCATATCATCAAAAAGGGAATCAAGGAACTGAGATCCAAAAGGATTCCATTAGTTAAGGTCCTGTGGAAGAATAGCACTGAAAAAGAAGCAACATAGGAGCTGGAGGAAGACATGAGAGAAAGATACCATGAGTTATTTGGTAAGAAAGAATTCCGGGACGAAATTCCTTTTAAAAATGGTATATTGTAGCGCACCAAAACTTTTTTTATTTAGTTTAATAAATTTTGTGCTTTGTTTTATTAAAAATTGTTAAGTGTTAGAAATTTATTTTAATTATTTGAATTTTTTGGTAGGAATTATGTGATTTTAATTATTAGTTGTTTTATTTATTAATTAATTAATTTAATTTGTAAGTAAAATAAGATTTTGTTTAATGCACTAAGGTACATGGTAAGTAGTGATGCACATGAGTAATTGGGTGTGTGCATGTGCATACTTGCATGGTGAGCATGCAATAGTTTTTCCTACACATTATTTTCTTTTCATTTTATTTAATTAAGATATTAAAAAAAAATAAGAGGAAAAGGGAGAGTGGTGGACAACAATGGAGTGGGAAAGGGAAGGATTTTATTCCTATTTATTTTCAAATCAATTAAATTAAAATTGGATGACTAAAGCTATTTTGGGTAAGGGAATTTGTTGACATTTTGCTTTTAATTATTCTTTTATTAAAAATGAATTTTAGGCCTAAATTCGAAGAAATGGTTTGGGAAACTTTCTCATTCCCATTAGGCTAGTTATTTCCTCTAGGGTTAGATAATAGGGAAGAAAAGAAAGAAGAGCCCATTTGCTCTTGTGGTGTCGTCGGCTAGAGGAGAGGAGAGGAGAGAGAGAGTGCGTGAAATAGAGAGAAAGAAAGAAAGAAAGATAATAAGAGAAAGGAGGAAGAGAAGAAGAAATGATTTCAAATCCTAGGGTATTTGTTTGAGTTTTTATATTTTTTCTTCTCTAGTTCATCTCCTCATCTTTTGATTTGCTAAGTCTTTTGTTCTTGGTCATTGTTGGCTTTTCTCTCTTTGTGTGGGTTCGAAAAACCGTAGGTGTACCAAGAGGGTGATTGCCATCTTTCCATATATTGAGTCTTGATCATCACAAAGCAAGTAGTAAATCTTAGCCTTGATATTTGTTTTGTTGAATATTTCATTATTGATAGTGGTTTGAGTTTGGATTTTGGCTTTGAATGATAGGGAATTCTAGCCTTGATGGGATTTAGTTGTATTATGGGTTTTGTCATGTTTTGATGGATGTTGATGGAAGGGTCATGATATGAGGATTTTGGAATGAGTTTATTGGTATTATTATCATTGTTGGTGCCATGAAGTTTTTAGCCTTGTGTGTATGATTTAAGATGATTTTATTATTTAATTCATGCTAATGGTAATATTAAAAGGCATAAAAGAGGTGTAGAAAAGTTCATGTGAATGAGATTATTGATATTTTTTTTATGATTGTTGTTCATATGGATTTCAACCTATAGAGAATATCATTGCATGTTGATTATTTTTTTTGTATTTGATGTCACATATAATAATTACAAATATGTTACGTTATTTTGTTAAATTTGAGTATTGGTATTTAAGTCCCTTGCAAATAATGATCTAGTTGGTATATGAAGATTTGGTCTAAGCATTGTTTAAACATAATTGAAAGTGATTTTTCTATTAATTGTGCTTGCTGTTTTTTTTTTAAAAATAATTTGTGATGATAATGGTAAATTAATGTTTTGAAATGCACATATGATTTCTCAAAATGGTATCTGATTTTATGTAAATAAAAGGGTATATTATTTCATATGTTAATGGTGTTTTTATCAAATTATTACATGCATAATTTTTGTATATTTTATGAAAGAAAATATATTTTTAATCCAAATTTGTGATTTTAATTGAATACTATAGTTGCTGGAATTTTTGGTTAATAGTAAGAAAAGTCTTTTAAATGAGATAAGTATATGATGAATGTGGTATTCTCAAAATGTAAATATGTATTTTTTATACTATTATTTATGTGCAGTTTTCTTTATTTAAAATGTGAAAAAGATTATGGTTTAAATTTATTTGTGATTTTTAAACAAATTATGAGTTGTTGAAACTTTGGATTATTAAGAAAAATGATTATTTTATCTAAGATGAATAAGTTCTATACCCCAATAATTTACGTCTTAAATGATATATATGAAAATGTAATTTTTTTCCACACGTTATTTATAAATTTTCACATTTAAAAACATGCTATGTTTTTAAGAGATTAGTGAAATTATTTAATAAAGTAAACAATAAACTTATTTAGTTATTCTAAATAGCTACAAATTTTGTGACAATTTTTTTATGCTATTTAAATAATAAATAGAATTATTATATTATGAGAAATAAGAAAAGGCTAAATGAGTTATTTTATAAAGTAAATATGTTGTATTAAAATTTGTATAACAAATTTTGGAATTTAGAGAAATAATTAATGGTAAATAAATTAGGTTGCTGAATTTTGTTTAGAAAGACAAGAAATAAGTATGTAGGAATTATCGTTTTAGAACGTTAAATTTTAAGAACGCTCTCACGTATGCATGTCGCATGCAAATGCATTTTTACGTTAAAATATATGCCTATTGTTCAAACACATGACTTTTACTTTGTAACCATAAAGGGTTAATATGTAGAATTAACATTATTCTTTTTTTATTTTATGTGGAAATATTGTATGTTTGTTATTATGGTTCAACTTGTGCCACGTGTGCATGCACACGTGGGGTATGTATGTTGAGCATGAGTAGTCTTAAGTGATTCTAAGAGACGAACGTTTGGTTATAATTTTATGCTCGTTGTGCGTATTTTCTTTTTTGTTTTGCTTAGACCTGAAGTAAGGAAGATAGATAGAATTTGCTTTAAAATAGTATGATGTGTATGTTACAAAAAATAATGTGTTATATACATGATGATGTTATGTTTTGATGATAAACCAAGTGATATGGAAAAGTAGAATTCCATCTTGATATGTTATTACAAGTATGATGCAACATGTGTTTTTTTTTTTTTTTTTTGATGTGAATTGGATTACATGTGCTTGTATGATGAATGAAAAGAGAAGGTTGACAGTGTGTTGAACGCAACGCAACAAAGGAGTTACTAAGGATATGATGTAGCTCAAAGGGTAGATGCGCCTAGGTTATTCAAGCATCTGTTTACCTATTTACCTCATGGAGGAGGTTTTACCAGCCCACTTATACTGGTTACCTCAAGATGTGACATGGATAATAGAGATGTCATGATCACAAAAAGTATGCTTATGCGCTACTACAAAAATGAGCTTTCCCGATAGTTTTAACCGTCACTATTGTATTTTCCTATGTCGGCGTAGGAGTAGCTACGTTGATAGTTATTAGGTGTCATTGTTGCTGGCAACGCCGACAGTTATTAGGTGTCGTCGTTGCTGGCATCGCCGACAGTTAATAGTTGTCGTGATTGACTCTCTATGGTAACACTTTCTAACTGTCACAAAGTTTCCACACCAGAGGACAATGCAGATATGATGTGAATGCCCCTGGTTTTAAAATCAACACAGCAATTGCAGTAAAAGAATGCACATCAAAAGTTAAATTAAATAAGCATTGGTACATTAACTTAGTATTTGAGTAATTCTAACACTTTCTAATAAAAGAAATACATAATTCCAAAAAAGTTTGTCATAAAATGAATATCTAGCACAGTTCTAAAAAAATTAGTTTGTCATAAAATGGATATTTAGCAAAGTATCCTCAACAAAAAGCTAAACTAACTCAACCTATAATTTGTTAGATTGATTTTATATTTGATTAGTTCTTAAAATTTCTAATAAAAGAAATACAAAGTTCAAAAAATGACTAAATCCCCTCACATAGGTACTGAACATGCATGCCATCATTTAGTGAGAAACAGTAGAATATATTTTGCCCACTCCTCTTGAATTTCATTAAGTTCAGCATTAGTATACAATAAATCTGAATTGAACTACAAATAATTGAAATTATAAGTTAGATTTCAAATATATGTGTAATTAAAATATAACTTTATGAAAGTTAAAAGGTAAACACATTTAATTATTTCATTATTCGATAGATTTGCTCTGGATTTTTGTTGTGAAATGAGATCCTTAGCATACTTCATGCAATAGAAACCACAATCTGTGGTTATTGGTTGTTGTTAACACTGTTAACATAGGCAAATATAAAAGAATATTACATATAATTGTTAGTATACTTATAATTCAAATCTTATGTTTTATAAAGTTGAATATTAATAACCTTTGGACTATAATACTTTAGGCTTATAGCTTTTTATTCCTTTTTTTTGTGTCTTATAGCATGAAAGCACTACACATAATTGTATCTTATTTAGCAAACAAGTACTATTAAAAAGATAATATACATTAAGAAATGAAACTTATATAAACTTAAAGCCTAACTATATTTTTAATATCAATCAAATCATGCAGAAAATAGTAGGTAGACCAGTTTTAAATCTAAATTTTTGACAATTATAAGCTTGCTAGGTTTGGAATTTGAATATAAATGAGTAGTTGTCGTTAGGGGTTAGAACATAAATATTTAAAGCGAATATTACTATTAACATCATAAATCAATCTTTTATTAAATTCGTTTTTTCAACGATCAAAATACGTATATGTGAAGATAAACACAAAAAATGATTAGAGTGTAGTGTACCTACATTGTAACTCAAATCTAAGCAGATATGCAGCCACTTTTGTTAATTGTTGACATCGTATAAATTTACAGCAAGACAATAGAGTATGCGAAATGTACTAAGCATAGAGGTCCCTGCAACAAATTTATCAAAAGAAAGTTTTCAAGTAAAATGGCTAGTACCACATTAACATGGTAGATGCTTATATCATTTTTTGGACATTAAAATCTGGTTTACAAAGTTTTTACAACTTGATCTAGTTTTGTTTTGGCTTATGATGCATTTACACCAAGTACAGGATGGCTTTGTAATTCTTGCATATAATATAAACATATATAGATTAAATCATCTAACTAATGGTTTTTCAAATTATGAACCAAATAATAGAAAAACCGTGCAATTCATTACAAACTAAAGAAGTTCTTACCAAAAGCTCCATTTTGAACTAATATAAAGCTCAATTCGGAGAAGAACATAGGGTCCTGCTCTATGGATTGTCTTGATGAACCCAACCAAATCATTCCTTTCTTCAAAGTTGCACTACAATGAAACCCGCATAATAGCAAGAAAAATTAGGGATAAAAACTAAAAATAAAAATAAAAAGATTAAGAAAAAGAAAATTACATACATGCCAAGAGAAGGCTTGTGTAGATTCCAAAACACATAGGAGGTATAACATCCAAGCCACCATCTTTAGCTTTCTGTCCAAAAACTCCCCACATCTACATTTAAATTTTTTTTAATATAAATATATATATATATATATATGAAAATTTCAAAGCTAATAACAAAATGGGTAGTGACAAAAATGGTAAAGAATAACGAAAAAAAGATAGAAAAATTTACCTAATGAATACTTCTGGGATAGCATATTGACTCCTTAGCATATTACTAATATTATATACAAGTCTTCCCATCATATAGCTAACATTACTCTGTTTAAACACAAGGCTTAGAAACAAGATTATGGAAAGGAGAAACCCTACAACTAAAATCCATCAATAGAATAGCTCTTCAATAATTTAATAAGATTAAATAACCACTCAAGAGAAAATTCAAAATGAGATTAGAAGAAAAAAAAATTGAATACATGTGATTGAGTGAAGTGGTTATTGAGAGAGAAAGCAAATAGAACGACGAATATGGAAGAGCACAACAGGCGACGAAGATGGCGGAGATGGACAGCGTTGGAGAGGTGTGGGGGTTAGCAGAGAGGAACGACGAAGGGGCAACAAGAAGAAGAAGGAAGCCATTTTTGAGAAAGATGGAAATATTTGAAAGAGATAAGGTTTAAAGGGAAGAGGAGCAAAGTAAGGAATAAGAAAATGTTTCTTTTTTTATTTTGTTTAATTTTTTTTAAAATGTTGTTTAAATTTTTTAATTTATGGTAAAGTATTAGCAGGAAGTTGAGTGCCATAATTTTTTTGCCAAAATCTGTTTCACACATAAGATTAATATTGACACATAAGCACATAAATAATTATTTATTTAAATAAAAATTTATAAAATAAAATAAAAATGGAGGAAAAATGAGAGCCAAATACTAAATGTTTCCATTCAAAATATTTGTAGGTAAAACTCTATCCTTACCAATATTAATGGTAGGAACTTCTATACCAAAAAATATGTGTAGGTAAAAGTGATAGCTACCTACATATAATTACGCGTAAGTAAAAAATGTGTAGGTGAAGACCAGATGTCTTGTAGTGTGTCGGCATTGCCCCAATAAGGATTGTCGGCTTTTCCTTGTAAAAAAATAATATTTAAAATATACATATTAAAAAAATTATAACTAATAAATTTATAGAAATTTTAAAATTATTTTACAATATTTAACCAATCAATAAAACAACTCGTTTATAACTAATAGTAATTTTATAAATATGTTAATTTAACTATATTATTCTTTATATCATAACTAATTTAAATTTTAATATAAAAATTATTATAAATTCAAAAGTTAATAATATGAAAATTTTAAAAACAAAAAAAAATCTAATTTTAAAAGTTTTTAATAAATACATAATTTTTGTAAATATATATTTACATAATTTAGTTTATTTTTAAAATTAAATTATTCATTAATTATATTTTTAGATTTTTTTATTTGAATTTCAGCGAAATTTTATAACTGTCTGTTATCCCCAAAAAATGGAGATCGATGATGTGGCAATAGAGGTAACAAGTGGCAGTACATGGTCCATAAAATACACATTAATAAGTCAATAAATATATTGGCTCCTCAGAGTTGTGATAATTTTTTACTGGCTTGAGAAGTGTCATGACCGACCAGGCATGACCTTGTCCAACCAGTCACGTGTTTGTCTGCCCAGGAGTGACTTGTCTGCCCAGGAATGACTTGTCTGCCCAGTAATGACTTGTCTGCCCAGGAGTGACTTTGCTGCCCAGTAATGACTTTGATGCCCAGGAATGACCTTGTTGCCCAGGAATGAACTTGGTCGATCGGCCATGCACATGTCCGACTAGCCAAGTGCATGTCCTACCAGTCAAGTGCATGTCCTACCAGCTAAGTGCATGACTGCCCAGTAGAGGTATGGCCGACCAAAAGGTGACATTCATCAACCAGATAGAACAGACTACGTCAAGATTCCCAGAAACGGCTTCAACAAGAATCGGTCTTGGCATAAGCGGGAATCTCTCATTCTTCCCACAGATTTGGTGTTTTGTTACATTTTGAATATTTTTGTAATTTAAATGTAATAAATATAATAAAATATCTCGATTCTAGGGGATAGCAGATGTATTATCCTAAGCCTATAAATATATGGCTTATGGGATTAGAAAAGGGTTCTTCTTTTGAGACTTTTTGGGAGAAATTTTGGGTATGAATTTTCTAGAGAGAGAAAGTGCTTGTATCTGAAAGAATTCTTGTATTCTTGTAATCTGTACTGAAGAAACTCAGTTGGCTCAGTTCATCTGATCTTGAGTACAGATCTATAATCACAACTCTAAGTGGATTAGGCTATTACCAACATATTGGGGTTGAACCACTATAAAAATTGCGTTTGTTATTTACTTTCTTTATAAAACCGTCTGTGTCGTTTAATTTCTCTTGAAGGCTTTATCGTTTTTGACGTTCTCACGTCATTGGCCAAAAACACGGTCAACATTTTGGTGCTTTCATTGAGAGCCTGAAGAGAAAGACAGACGGTCCCTGAAATCATATGGCACCTAAGAACACCAATGCAGCCTCCAAGAAGACAAGCTCCTCTAAAGAGTCTGCTAGATCAGAAGGTCCTAGCCCACAAGACCATGAGAATGAGCCTAGAGTCATGCTCGAGGACGTGACTCCAAAAGTTGAAGAGTTCCAGGAGGCCATGGGGGCCTTCCAAGAGGAGATGGCACAACTCCACGCCAGACAGGAGGCATTCGCTGAAGAGATGACCAGGCAGAAAGCCGCGTTAGAGCAGCAAAGGCGCGATATGGACGCTAGGGGTGAGGAGATCTGATGACAACAGGAGGAGGCCAACCGGAGACATCGTGAAGTAGCACTTGCTTTAGAGGCAGCTACCCAGTTGGCCCAAGCCAATGCCCAAGCTGGAGCACGAGGAGCAGCCACTCCAGGAGCAAGGACCACAGAAGCTGGTCGTAAGAACAATGATAGACCAAGGAGGGGTGGTAGTAACCCACCTGGTCGGGAAGAAGATGGGGTCCGATCGGGCACTGCCTCAACCCAAAGGGAGCACTCTAGAACCCCCTCCAAGAGCCGCCGATCAGAAACTTCAAGATCTGGAAGTCACCGATCGGGTAGTAAGAAGACTCCACCTGGGCAGGAGCAAAATAAAGCTCCTCGAGATAAGAGGATTTCACAGTTCAAAGATGGGCATGGTCGTGATGAGGCTGATAGTCATCACACCAACCAGTCAAAGGATAAAGAAGACAACAACCCACAAGGAGGAGAAAACTGCCCAGGGCGCGCCAAGAAGCCTCCACTGCACCCCGAACAGCAGTGTAGCAGGAGAGAGGAAGTCCCGCGTAGTAAGCCCTCTGGGAAATCAAAGAGTACGGTATTCAATCGGGCAGGAGAGCATGCTTCTCAGAAGGATCTAAGGGATGTTATCACCAACAAGAGGAGGACCGTCCCGGTCGAAGGGAAAAATCTGGACTGCCCTACCAGTCAAGTAGAAATACTTGATGATGTCGTGCCAGATGATAATGCCCGACCAGGCGGTCAAAACCTTGGAGCCTCATCAGCTGCACCAGCCATCCAAGCCCAGCTTGACATGCTAGCAGCTGCAATGCAAGGTTTGTCGAAACAACCTTCCGAGATGGATGTGATAGACCACCGGAGTGGCAGCCCATTTTGTGCCCGGATTAGAGCAGCTCAGCCACTGACAAAATATAAAGCACCGGTACTGCCAGTATATACAGAAAAGGGAGACCCGATAAGGCACGTAGGGAAATTTGAAGATCAGATGGAGCTGGTCGGAGTAAGTGACGATTATCAGTGTACAGTTTTCCCGACTACCTTGACGGATACTGCCCAGGAATGGTATTGGATGTTTAAGCCAAACTCCATTACCTCTTGGGAGGCATTCAGGAAGGAGTTTTGTAGACAATTCAGCACTGCCCGGACTCCACCAGTTTATGCCAACCACTTGGCAGACATCAAACAAGGAAAAGATGAGTCTCTAAAGAACTATATACAGAGATTCATGAGAGAAGCCAATAGAGCAACTGCTGTAGGAGACGAGGGGAAGATGGTTGCCATATCCGCTGGAATAACTTATCGGAGTCCTTTGTGGGATAGCATACATAGAAATCCAATTTCAACACTTCAACAATTTCTTGACCGGGCGGACAAATATATGAAATTGGATGATGCAATAGAGAAAGGGGAGAATGGCATAAACAATCCGGGCAGATCAACTGACTCTCCTAGTGATGGTGGAAAGAAACGTGGAAATAATGGGTCTGACCACCATGAGGAAAAGAAAGCAAAGTTGAATTCAAGTGAAAAGCCAACCAAGTATGAGCCTCAATTCACTAACTACACCACTCTCTCGACCAGCCGAGCAGAGATATATCTTGCTAGTCAAGAAGAGGTTCCCTACAAGAAGCCTCCACCCATCAGGAAAGAGATGAGGAAGAGAGATGTGAACAAGTTTTGTCGTTTCCATGGAGACTATGGTCACGACACGAATGAATGCAACCACCTCAAGGACGAGATAGAATTTCTTCTCCGGTCGGGCAAGTTGAGGAAGTACCGGGCAGAGACACCCCAAGGAGAAAGAGGTAGCAGCAACTCTGGTCTTAAGCGACAAAGATCTCCACCCTTGCAGCCCGGACCCGTGGACTTTACCTTAGACACTATATGTGGAGGTCCACACTTGGCTGAGGAGAGCAACGAAGCAAAGGAGAAGTATGCTGAGCAGGAGTGCTAGGATTAGAAACCACTGGAGTGGCGAGCACCGAAGGATATATTATTTCTAAATACCGCTTTCAGAGTGGTAGCTTGATTTCGAGTTGTTAGACTTGTTATTTAAGTTTGGTTTATGAACTGGTTATTTGCTAACCAGTCATTTTATTTTTGAACAATTTTGGTTGTTTAAGACTCGTTATTAGACATGTTTTGTCCTTTTTAATTTATGAGTAATAAAAGAGACTACGCGCAACGTGGTCGATTATTGCTACAAATATACATGTGTGTTAGTTATCCGAGCAGTGTTCAACTGGTCGGTAAAATCGGACAGTGTTCAACTGGTCGATATGTTCAAGCAGTGTTCAACTGCTCGAATATTTTCAATATATTCTATGTGTTGCACGAGCAATTAACTGCTCGAACAGATTCGGTCAAGTAGCAAGTGACTAAGGATCTTTCAACCCTCGATCACCTGGGGGGCACATGGGGTATACTGGTATATAATGTAACACAGGCAATAAGAGCACGAGTTAATATATCTGTTTTTAGGCTGACTTGTAAATTTTCGAAGTCCAAAAAGGCCATTAAGCTAACTTGTTTGACAAAGCTTAAGAAACTTGGAATTTTTAAAATTTCAAGTTAGGAGCAGATATTCATGTGACAATAAGCATGCTCATAAAATTTTAGAGCAATAAGAGTGTGAGAAAGCATACTTAGTATGGACTTATGAAATGTCTAGAATTTCTAAGTTAGAAAACTAAGTAATCATGCGAAAATATAAGGCATACATCAGAGTGACTTTACTATTCACAAAAAACTTAAAACTTTTTAAGTCTTAAAAGACTTAGAATGTTTTAAGTTAGAAAAGAAAAGTAAAGTATAAATGCCAACAGCTCGGTTGTACGAGAAAAATATCAAAGCTGCTAAGCAACAATTGTCTTCACAGCAAAAAAGAGTAAACTACTGGCAAGGTACAAAGTCTAGCTGATCAGGTGCAACGTTTTCCTGGTCGGGAGAGATACAACTTCCCTGGTCAGCTGAGCATGTACCACTGGTCGAGTAGGGAACTCTATTGTTGAGCATGACTAACATCGATAAGTCCCTGGAGTGAATCAAACAAATGCATGCAAAGTAAATACTACATATTGAAAAAATGTCTTTGAGAGGAGAAGTCAAGTTTTCACCAAGATTGATTGAGAGAAATCAATCTCTCAAAATAATTATGGGAGATTCGAGCAAGGTGTTTTGATGGTTTTTGGTAGGGAAAGTTTTAGGCATAGGCTTAAATGGCTATGCCATGTGCCCAAGAAAATGCCTAAGAGTGCCTAAAGGTGCTTAAAGTGGTTAAAAAAGTTGGTGACCGAGTGGCTCATATGGTGTCTGAGCGGACACCTTGAGATGGGCGATCGGGTGCATGTTGGTCCGAGGAGCATCTCGCCTATGTCCAAGGATCTAGGCCCAGAAATTTGGTGCCTAAGGTGCTGCATCCGAGGAGGAGATACACACCTGAGTGGTTTAAGTGAGCGTCCGAGCATCCAAGGCTGCATCCGAGCGGTTGGAAGCTGCATTGTGTCCGATCGGGTAGGACATGGCCGAGCGGATGCCATGTGTGTTCGGGTAGGCCCGCGTGCATCTGAGTGCTGGTGTCCGAGTAGCTAGGCTGCATCCGAGCGGTGTGGGGGGCATTCGTCCAAGCGACTGTGAGATGCGCCTGGTCCGAGGAGCCCATGTGCGTCCGAGCCAAGGAGAGGCAGTGTGGCCCGAGGGTTTCGAATGGCCATGACTGAGCCCATAGCCAAGTCACCAAAATTGTAATCCTAGCGTAACCAAATTGAAGATACTCAACAACCTGTCTCGGATACCATGATAATTTTGCAAAATAGGCAAAAGGAGAATTGAGAGAGAATCAAAAGGGAGGCTATGTTTTCATTATATCAAGAAAATAGAGTTTGAAGAAATCACAAGACAAGTTGAGTCGTGGGGCTTTACGTGAAAGTTATCAACCAGATAGGAGCTTTTGGATGACCTCGAGAACATTTGGTTAGAAGAAAAGTTTATCATACGAAGAAAATCGTATAATAAACTTAGGGGGAAAATGTTATCACCAAAAAATGGAGATTGATGACATGGCAATAGAGGTGACAAGTGGCAGTACATGGTCCGTAAAAGACACATTAATAAGTCAATAAATATATTGGCTCCTCAGAGTTGTGATAATTTTTTACTGGCTTGAGAAGTGTCATGACCGACCAGGCATGACCTTGTCCGACCAGTCACGTGTTTGTCTGCCCAAGAGTGACTTGTCTGCCCACGAATGACTTGTCTGCCCAGGAGTGACTTGTCTGCCCAGGAGTGACTTGTCTGCCCAGTAATGACTTGTCTGCCCAGGAGTGACTTTGCTGCCCAGTAATGACTTTGCTGCCCTGCCCAGTAATGACTTTGCTGCCCAGGAATAACTTTGCTGCCCAGGAATGACCTTGCTGCCCAGGAATTACTTTGCTGCCCAGAAATGACCTTGCTGCCCAGGAATGAACTTGGCCGATCGGCCATGCACATGTCCGACCAGCCAAGTGCATGTCCTACCAGCCAATTGCATGTCCTACCAGTCAAGTGCATGTCCTACCAGCTAAGTGCATGACTGCCCAGTAGAGGTATGGATGACCAGAAGGTGACATTCATCAACCAGATAGAACAGACTACGTCAAGATTCCCAGAAATGGCTTCAACAAGAATCGGTCTTGGCATACGCGGGAATCTCTCATTCTTCCCACAGATTTGGTGTTTTGTTACATTTTGAATATTTTTGTAATTTAAATGTAATAAATATTATAAAATATCCTGATTCTAGGGGATAGCAGATGTATGATCCTAAGCCTATAAATATATGGCTTATGGGATTAGAAAAGGGTTCTTCTTTTAAGACTTTTTGGGAGAAATTTTGGGTATGAATTTTCTAGAGAGAGAAAGTGCTTGTATCTGAAAGAATTCTTGTATTCTTGTAATCTGTACTGAAGAAACTCAGTTGGCTCAGTTCATCTGATCTTGAGTACATATCTATAATCACAACTCTAAGTGGATTAGGCTATTACCAACGTATTGGGGCTGAACCACTATAAAAATTGTGTGTGTTATTTACTTTCTTTATAAAACCGTCTGTGTCGTTTAATTTCTCTTGAAGGCTTTATTGTTTTTGACATTCTCACGTCGTTGGCCAAAAACGCGGTCAACACTGTCGGTATTGGGATTTTATTAACTGTCCGCATAGAGGTCAATAGCGACAATTTATAACTGTCGGCATTGGTCTCGAATTAACTGTCGGCATTGGGGTCAACTACAATAGCTTTTAACTGTAAGCATTGGTCTCGAATCAACTATCGGCGTTGGAATCAATAGCGACAGTCAAAAGTAACAGTGACAGTAATTCACTGTCGGTGTTGGTTTCTATGCCTACAGTTTTTAATTTTTGGCGTAGAGTCGCGTTAAGCAATTACGACAGCTCAATTTTGTAGTAGTGATGTTGAATGAATGTGATGTATGACTATGTTCCATTTATAATTATGAGATGTGAGTATGAAGATATTGCGGATTGTCATGATATATTGTTCTTGTCTTTCTTGTCTTTTCTTTGATTTTGTTGTACTTCCTTACTGGGCTTTCAGCTCACCCCCTTACTTTCCCCTTTTAGGTAAACAATAGGGTTTCTCTTTGGCATGCGCTGTGATGTAGGGAGTTCCGAGGTCTTAGTGTATATGGCGTGGGGGTTTCCTATGAATGAATAAACGATCAATATAAGCGTTGAGATTTAAAGAAACTATGTTATGGACTTTATTTTTAAATATGCCAGTGGAACTTAAACTTTTATTTTCTTTAAACATTGCATATGAATATTATATTTTTATTTTAAACTATTGGGCCGAAACTTGCTGTTTTATCAATGTCCCACTGATTGTATCTTTTAAGTGGTATTTTTCTATTTATCTATGAGCTAAGTGACGTTTCTACAAAGTAATAGAATAGAGTGTTTCACAAATGTAATTCAAAATCATATAAATATAGCCATCAGGAATGAAACATAGTATATTAAACATAAGGAGGTGATCAGCTTGAAGGCCCCATGTTCAGAAGAATAACAATTTCCCATACTAAATGGAAAACTCCATATACTTCCATGATGACTATCTTGTAATATGGACATACCACAGCACGGACACATGGTCACCCATAACTACAAAACCTTAGAATGCATAGAAAAAAATTGCATCAATAGGAAGTCATAAGCGTAATTGCACACATAAGTAGTATTCATAGTGTTGAAAATCATATCATAAACTTATACATATCATGGAAACAAATAAAATCTACATAACCTAAGTTACTTTTGGTATAGAACTTCCTCACCTTGAATCCTTAGCTTGTCTTTTCCTTTTTGTGTGTGGGATCGCCCTAAGGTCCTATAAATCCAAACATAATGCATATCTTAGCTTATAATCGTACTACATCTTATAAGAAATTAATTTAAAGGACAAACTTATCCCAAAATCCTATTCTCGACATTTGGCCCAAACCTGAGCCCTCGGGGTAAAATGACCAAAATTCCCTTCTCAAAAACTGGTAATAAACTTAGAAAAATATTATTCCCAATAATAATTTATTCTTAATCTATGTCTGAAATTTCATGATCAAACTCCAATTATATCTCGTTACACTACAACAAATTCTACTTTCAATGACTCCCAACAATGTCTTACAATATTGGTGTAAGACATTAAAAACTAGGAGGGGTTTTTAATGTCTTATGTTGGGAGATATTGATTTTTTTTAATAATGACTAAAATTGGACGACATTAAAACACTGGGAAGACGTTGAAAAATGGGGGTTTAACATGTGTCCAAGGAGTTCTCCCTAGCTATACCCTTCGACCTCTCTTATTCTCTTCTAGCAGATGCGCGATATATACAGAGGTGATTTGGGTCATTTTTCTAGCGATTTTTAAGGTTCAAAGCTACAGGAATCTCTCCATTTTGAAGCTTTTGAGGTAAATTTTCTTGAAAAAAAATTACAGGTTTTGTATTAAAATGATATATATATATATGTGTGTGTGTGTGTGTGTGTGTGTGTGTGTGTGTGTGTGTGTGTGTGTGTGTGTGTGCGCGTGCGATTTTGTGTTAGTTTTTTATGATTATGAGTTTTTTCATTGGATTTTTTAGGATTTTCTTGGATAATATAAGAGGTGTGGGAACTTGAGATTTTGATCAAAATTTCTTTTTCAAGCACACATTTGAGGTAAGTTTTAAAAATTATAAGTATAAATCATTGTTAAAATGACATTTAGTGATATTTTTCTTTATAGTTTTGATTATTTTCAGATTTTGAGTGGGTTTCTAAGAAAATAAATTTGTTGACAATATAGAAAATAATTTTAATTTTAATTTTACATATCACATTGTGTATAGATTTGATTCAAGTATATGTTTATAATTTTTTTAATTTTTATTATTTAAGTTGAAAATTATGTATATTATATATTTATATTTTAATTTTTTTATTAACATTGTAGCTAGGTTGATTATAAATAGTTAAGTTAAAATAAAATTTTTAAATAATTTGAAAAATTAGAGATATATGAAAAGTTATATGTTTTTGTTGATTATTGAATTTTTAGTGACTTAGTAGTTAGAGTTTATAATTCTAAGCCCTATATATACCACATTTTTTGTTTAGGTTAATTATTGACTAATTAGAAATTGTTTAGTGATATTTTTTTAGTAATCTTTTATATATTAATTAATTTAATTCTATAGGTTGTGGTTTTGTTGGAGTGAGATTTTAGGGTATTTTCTTACCTAAAAATTTGTATTTCAAGCAACATTTGAGGTAATTAATTTTCTAAAATTAAAAGAATAAGTTATGCATTGTTAGATATTTAGTGATATGTTATTTATTAATTATTAATTTAATTTTGTTGGTTGTTTATTGTAACGTCCTGGATAACCAAGATCATTACACTGTGTATTTGAAATAGTGCAGGACTTGCTAATCAAGTTATTTGGACAAAAATGTGATCCTAAAGTCAATAATAAGGTTAGGGTTAAAAGATTTTGATCGTAAATGGTTAATTTTTTATTAAAATAGATGTTTGGCACATGAGATCCCAAAAAAACAAGGTTTAAGAGACAATTTACAATTTTCAAAAGTTATATACAACCAGTGGCCACTCTAATGGCAAAATACAAGTTGCAGGCATTCGTCCCTGTACTTTTCCTCAGCCGTGGTGGTCGAGCAGCTGACTATGTACACTCCGCCCCCAGAGCTCTCCAACTCATGGTTGGTCCAGCTTCCCTTTGCCTTTACCTACACCACGTAGCATCCATGAGCCAAGGCCCAGGAAGAAAACTAGAAACAACAAACACATGTAACAGTAGGAATATTCAATCAAGCTTAACTCATTCAAACATAAAACAGGGTACAAATATTCAACTAGTCAATGATAAACACATAATCTCAAGTTCTAAAATAATCAGGGTTGGCACACTTAGGTCGAGCCCCCTGCTGATCTAGCTGGCCCCGACTCACTTAGGCCGGGCTGCGCTCAGTACGCTTACCATCAGCCCTGACTCTCTTAGGCCGATCATTCTTGTATATCACACCAATATTATAAGCATATAGTACAAGAAATAAATAATTGGGAATCTCAATACCATTCACAACCACACAGGGGTGTAGTTTTCTTACCTTGAATTCCGAGCGGAAGGTACAGAATGGTCCCGAGCACGATCCTCAATCCTGAGCTTTGGCAATAAACCTAGTCACAGTGGCCAATGGGTAATCATCAAATTCTAATCCAAATAAATATTTAGGAGGAAAAAAGTAGCCTCCGAGACCTCGATTTCTACTAAACAAGGTAGTAGAAATTGTCCCGAGCGCCTAGGTTCGAGCCCTCCGAGCCTCACTATCCTTAAAACCAAGCTAAGGCAAAATCCTCTAGGCGGGCCGTGACTTGGCCCTAAGATTTGCGGCTTGCCCCCAAATCAGAGGCTAAACCCCAAGTCTCAAGGGGAGGTAGGTCGTGACTTGTCCCCTAGGGCCGCGGCGCACCCCCAAGTAAGAATGCATTCCCAGGCGTTCTGGGCACGCGGGCTGCAGCGCCTATGAGCTGGGTCGCAACGCGCCCCCTTGTGCCTAGAATTTTCTAGGTTTTCTCCACACTCTTCCCAGCCAAACACCTCACAACCTCAAACTAAAATAACCTCCCAACCAAGACTAAACTCAGCTACGAATTCATGGCTTTTAATCACTCAATTTAAATACAAAACCACAACAATAATACTAAAGCCAACACTCCAATTCAGTAGAAACTCATCACCAAATACCCAGCTCAATTCTACCCAAATGATTCAAATTTCCCTAACATAACAAAGACAGAACCTTACCTCAATGGTTGTTGAATCCTTTCAAGATTCCAGCCTCAACTTCAGACCTCAAGTTCCAAGTCCCAGCCAAAGTCCCTCATTTCTGAAGCTTCAATTCTTCTAAATTTCTTCCAAAATTCCAACCTCAAGCCTAAATTCTTCTGCCCTTTTTCCTTAGCTTCAAAGTGTAAAGAGAGGGAGAGTGAGAGAGTACGTGACAGAGAGAGAGGTGAGAGTTCTAGGTGATTTTGGCTATGTCTAGAATCCTACAAAATATAACCTTTACCCCTAAAAATACTATTTTGCCCCTCATAGCTTATCAGTCCTCAAATTGTCCCTAAGGGTAAAATGGTCATTCCGCTCCCAGTTCCCGCTAATTCCTCAAGTGTTCCTACTATTTACCAATTAATCTCGTCGTTCCCACTAATTACCACATATTTATTCCATATCTAATAAATCCCAAAATATTCTCTAAATTCCCAAAATTACCCTCAGGCTCCCCAAGGGCCGGGTATTAAACCCCGTTGTGACTATTTCGCTAAACCGCTCACTAGGACCATCTCGAGACATATACAGCAAATATATCCATATAATAATGTGGTCTCAACCATTTATCACATTTAATCACGTTTATGCCCTTAACGAGCCAAAATTACAAATATGCCCTTATAAGCTATAAAGGGCCACATGCATATCTAAACTCATAAACATGCATATAACATATTCATATAATCATATCAATCACGCATGCCACATAGTAATGCATTTAACCAATTAAACATACATATAAAACAATTATGCCCTCCTGACACACTATTCAAGGTCCTAAGCCTTATTAGCAATTTTGGATCGTTACAACTATCCCCTCCTACTGAGAATTTCGTCCTCAAAATTTACCTGAATAACTCAGGATACTGATCCCACATCGATGACTCAAGCTCCCTGGTCACTTCCTCGACCCTGCTATTCCTCCACAACACATTGACTAGTGAATTGTCTTGTTTCGTAGAACCTTGTCTTTCTTATCTAAGACCTAAACCAATCACTCTTCATAAGACAAATATGTTTGCAATTCCAAGTCCTCATACTTCAACACATGAGTCGTATCTGATATGTACTTTTGAAGCATAGAAATGTGGAATACATCATGAACTCCTGATAACGACGGTGGTAAAGCCAATCTGTAGGCCACCTTCCCGATCCTCTCTAGGATCTTAAATGGTCCTATGAATCTGGGGCTCAGCTTGCCCTTTTTCCCAAACATTCTCACCCCTCGCAGTGGTGAGACTCACAGAAACACGTGGTCCCCTACCTGGAACTCCATGCCCCTATGCCTAGGATCAACATAACTTTTTTGTCTACTCTGCGAAGCGAGCATTCGAGCTCGGATCTTCTTGATAGCCTCATTAGTCTTTTGAACCATCTCCAGTGCCAAATACTTCCTCTCACCCATCTCATCCCAATGAATGGGCGATCTACACCTTTTCCCATAAAACATATTGTATGGAGCTACTCCAATCGTTGTTTGATAACTGTTGTTGTATGAAAACTCAATCAACAGGAGATACTTACTCCAAGACCACTCAAAGTCTATCACACACGCCCTGAGCATGTCTTCCAATACCTGAATCATCGTCTCAGACTGTCCATCAGTCTGAGGATGAAAGGTCGTACTGAACTTCAGTTGAGTCCCCATAGCCTTTTGCAAACTACCCCAAAACTTGGAGGTAAATATAGGATCCCGATTCGATACTATAGACTTGGGAACCCCATGAAGGCGTACAATCTCCCTCACACACAGCTCCACATACTGATCCATAGTATAGGTCGTCTTCATTGGCAGAAAGTGAGCCGACTTGGTGTATCTTTCTACTATCACCCACACTGAGTCATGTAATCCCACCATCCTGGGTAATCCTCCCACAAAATCCATGGTATTGTCCCCCCATTTCCACTCAGGAATATCCAAAGGCTGTAGCAACCCTGCTAGTCACTGATGCTCAGCCTTTACCTGATGACAGGTCAAACACTTGGCCACGTACTCTACTACATCCTTCTTCATCCCAGGCCACCAATATAACGTCCGTAGATCCTGATACATCTTTGTGGTGCCTGGATGGAGTGAGTACGGTGTAGTATGGGATTCATCTAATATCTCTCGTCTAATACCCATATTTGTCGAGATACAAATCTGACCATTATACTGTAGTGACCCTGTCTCTAAAATAGAATAATCCTTAGCTATCCTAGCTAGGACATTCCCTCTAGCCTCCTGTTATTGTGCATCATCCATCTGACCCTCTCTTATCCTCTCCATGAGGGTATATTGCAAAGTAATATTGGCCAACTGGCCCACAACAAACTCTATCCTCACTCTACTCATCTCCTTTGCCAACTCTCTCAATATCTGTGCTGAGCTAAACAATTGTCCTGGGCCCTTTCGGCTCAACGCATCTGCCACTACATTGGCTTTCCTTAGGTAGTAAAGGATATCACAATCATAGTCCTTTACCAACTCTAGCCAATGCCTCTGCCACATATCCAGGTCCTTCTGGCTCATATTCAGCTCCTTCTGGGTGAAGAAATACTTCAAACTCTTATGATCGGTGTATATCTTGCACCTTTCCCCATACAGGTAGTGTCGCTAAACTTTCAGTGCGAATACCACTGTTGCCAACTCTAGGTCATGGGTAGGGTACCGCTGCTCATACTCCTCCAGCTGCCCTGATTCATAAGCAATAACCTTCTCATTCTACATTAGTACACACCCTAATCCTAACCTCGATGCATCACAGTATACAACAAACCTCCCTCCATCTGAAGGAAGACTCAACACCGGAGCAGTAATCAGTCGTCGCTTCAATTCCTGGAAGTTATTCTCACACTTGTATGACTAGACGAACTTCATATTCTTCCGTGTTAATTCTCTCATCGATGGAGCAATCTTTGATAACCCTTCCACAAACCGTCTATAATAACCCACTAATCAAAGGAAGCTCCTAACCTCTGAGGCGTTCCTTGGCCTTGCCCAATCTCTCACTGCCTTCACCTTAGCTGGATCCACCTTAATCCCATCTTCACCAACAATGTGTCCAAGGAATGTCACTTCTGGTAGCCATAAGTCACACTTCTTAAACTTGGCATACAACCGGTGCTCTCTCAATCTCTGGAAGACCTATCTGAGATGCTGCTCATGCTCTACCTCTGAACTGGAGTAAACTAAGATGTCGTCAATGAAGACAATCACAAACTGATCCAAGAAGTCCTTGAACACGCTGTTCATCAAATCCATGAATGCTACTGAGGCATTGGTCAAACCAAATGACATGACCAAGAACTCATAATGCCCATACCTCGTTTAGAAGGCCGTCTTCGGTATATCCTCACCTGGTGATAACCAGATCGAAGATCAATCTTCGAGAATACCGTCTTTCCTTGCAACGGATCGAACAGGTCATCGATCCTTAGTAAGGGGTATTTGTTCTTGATGGTCAACTTGTTCAATTCCATGTAGTCTATACACATCCTTAGAGTCTCTTCCTTCTTCTTCACAAACAAAACCGGAGCACCCCATGGTGAGAAGCTAGGCCTGATAAACCCCAAATCAAAAAGCTCTTGTAACCGTATCTTTAATTCTTTCAGTTCCGTCAGAGCCATCCTATATGGTGCCCTTGACACTAGCTCTGTTCTCAGTGCTAACTCAATGACAAACTAAATCTCCCTGTGCGGCGGCAACCCTGGTAAATCCTTAGGAAACACATCCAAGAACTCACATACTAATCTGGTCTCTCCCGGCCCTCCTGGCATAACCCTGGTGGTATCCACCACACTAGCTAGAAAACATACACAACCTCCCTGCAATAGGTCCCTAGCCCTTAATGATGATAGCATGGGTATGCGGGGTCCATGCACAGCACCCACGGAAACAAAGGGATCCTCTCCCTTAGGCTCAAAAGTCACCATCTTCTTCCTACAGTCTATAGTAGCCCCATATCTGACCAACCAATTCATCCCCAAGATCATATTGAAATCATCCATACCCAACTCGATCAAATCTAGTGATAGTTCCCTACTATCTACCATCACTGGCAGTGCTCTAATCCATCTCCTAGAAACTACCAGTTCCCCTGTAGGTAGTTTAGTCCCAAACCCCGCAGTATAATACTCACTAGGTCTACACAATCTATCAATCACTTTACTAGAAACAAACGAATGTGTAGCACAAGAGTCAATCAATACAATATAAGAGGAGCCAGTGTTATAAAGCTGACCTGTCACTACCGAGTGACCAGCCTCGGCCTCCGCCTGCGTCAAGGTGAACACTCGAGCCGGAGTCAAGCTGTCCACCTTTCCCTGGTTCCTCCTTCTTCGTTGTTGGGCAGTCTATCTTTAGGTGTCCCACTACCCTGCATAGATAGCAAGCCTTTGCTCGACATTCACCCAGATAGTGCTTCCTGCACCTCGTGCATTATGGGTAACTCCTCCATGTCTCACCGGCTCACTGGCGGCCACCCTGAACACCCCGACCCCTCTTATAAGGACCAGCAGTGGTCAAAGTGTTAGGGGTCTTCCTCTTCAGATCACTAGGGCCTCCGTTCCTACCAAATCCTGTGGATGAAGGCACTGCCCTGCGAACATACCATCTCAGAGTGTTCTCCCTCCAGATCTTGTTTTCTACCTCTTCAGCAGTAAGAGCCTTCTCAACGGCCTGGGCATAAGTCGTCTGCCCAGGTACTGAAGTAATCCTCATATCCCGGGCTATCATAGCATTGAGCCCTCGAACAAACCTATCATGTCTGGCCGCATCTGTAGGCACCAAGTCTGATGCAAAATATGCCAACCTATCAAACTTTAGGGCATACTCTGTAACTGTCATGCTGCCTTGTATCAACCCTTTGAATTCATTTACCTTTGTGGCCCTGATGGCAACATTGTAATACTTCTGGTTGAACAAATCTCTGAACCCATCCCAACTCAGAGTAGAAACACCCCTGGCCTGTGATGCCACCTCCCACCAAATACGGGCATCTCGCTAAGCATATAGGGGGCATAGGCCATCCTGTCATTACCTTCCACCCTCATAAAATCCAGGATAGACGTGATCATACTCATCCACTATTCAGCCTTTAGTGGATCTAATCCTCCCTAAAAAGTTGGAGGATGTTTTCTTCTAAACTGCTCATACAGTGGCTTCTGCCTATTCCCAACCTCAGGTGTCTGTATAACTGGTGCCACAGCAGGTGGCACAATAGGTGAATCATTCCCTGACAGAGCCTACTATCTCAGAAGATGGATCTGCTCTTCCTGACTCTGTAACTGGGTTTTCATCTTCTCTAGCCTCAGATCCTATGTCGGCTAGTCGTATAGATTGCCTTGGATGCATAGCTATCCAAGTTTATCTGCAATCAATTATTCGACGGTCAGGCAATGATGACAGGTTAACAATCATTCCATAGTCCACCATTGAAACTCAACAAACATCATGCAATCAAAATACAAACAAGCATTCAAATATTCATTCACATACAACAGTATAATAGGCATGCCTCATTATAGTCACACAACAGTCAAGGGCCAGGCCCTATCATTATCTCATGCTCCTTAATAATCACACAGATTAAAAAAATTATATTTCATTCAAGCATTTAACACATGTAATCACATATATACAATTACCAAACTCTGAGTCGAGCTTGTCTTTAGCGGCGATTGTACATGCCCATCCAGTCATCAGGAACCCTTAAACCTAGACCACTCTGATACTAAGTTGTAACACCTTAGATAACCAAGATCGTTACACCGTGTACTTGAAATAGTGCAGGACTTGCTAATCAAGTCATTTGGACAAAAATGTGATCCTAAAGTCAATAATCAAGTTAGGGTTAAAAGATTTTGATCGTAAATGGTTAATTTTCATTTAAATAGATGTTTGGTAAATGGGATCCCAAAAAAACCAGGTTTAAGAGACAATTTACAATTTTCAAACTTTGCATACAACTAGTGGCCACTCTAATGGCAAATAAAAGTTTCCAGCTTCTGTCCCTGTACTTTTCCTCGGCCGTGGCGGTCGAGCAGCTGACTATGTACACTCCGCCCCCAGAGCTCTCCAACTCATGGTTAGTCCAACTTCCCTTTGCCTTTACCTGCATCACATAGCACCCGTGAGCCAAGGCCCAACAAGAAAAAAACAAACAACAAACACATGTAACAACAGGAATATTCAATCAAGCTTAACTCATTCAAACATAAAACATGGTACAAATATTCAACTAATCAATGATAACCACATAATCTCAAATTCTCAAATAATCAGAGTTGGCACACTTAGATTGAGCCTCCTGTTGATCTAGCTGGCCCCGACTCACTTAGGCCGGGTCGCGCTCAGTACGCTGACCACGCAGGGGTGCAATTTTCTTACCTTGAATTTTGAGCGGAAGGTACAGAACGATCCCAAGCACGATCCTCAATCCTGAGCCTTGGCGATAAACCTAGTCATAGTGGCCAATGGGTAATCATCAACTTTTAATCCAAATAAATACTTAGGAGGCTAAAACTAGCCTCCGGGACCTCAATTTCTACTAAACTGGGTAGTTGAAATTGTCCCGAGCGCCTAGGTTCGAGCCCACCGAGCCTCACTATCCTTAAAACCAAGCTAAGGTAAAATCCTCTAGGTGGGCCACGACTTGGCCCTAAGGGTCGCAACTTGCACCCAATTCAGAGGCTAAACTCCTAAGCCTCAAGGGGAGGTGGGCTGCGACTTGCCCCCTAGGGCCGCGGCGCACCCCCAAGTTAGAGAGCATTCCCAGGTGTTCTGGGCACGCAGGCCACGGCACCCATGAGCTGGGGCGCGGTGCGCCCCCTTGTGCCCAGAATTTTCTGGGTTTTCTCCACACTCTTCCCAGCCAAATACCTCACAACATCAAACTAAACTAACCTCCCAACCAAGACTAAACTCATCTACGAATTCAAGGATTTTAAGCATACAATTTAAACACAAAACCATAGCAATAATACTAAAGACAACACTCTAATTCAGCAGAAACTCATCACCAAATACCCAGCTCAATTCTACCCAAATGATTCAAATTTCCCTAACATAACAAAGATAGAACTTTACCTCAATGGTTGTTGAATCCTTTCAAGCTTCCAGTCTCAACTTCAGACCTCAAGTTCCAAGTGCCAGCCAAACCCCCTCGTTTCCAAAGCTTCAATTCTTCCAAATTCCTTCCAAAATTCCAACCTCAAGCCTAAATTCTTTTGCTCTTTTTCCTTAGCTTCAAAGTGTAAAGAGAGGGAGAGTGAGAGAGAGAGAGTACGTGAGAGATAGAGAGGTGAGAGATCTAGGTGAATCCTACAGAATATAACCTTTACCCCTAAAGAGACTATTTTCCCCATCATTGCTTATTAGTCATTCTGCTCCCGGTTCCCGCTAATTCCTCAAGTGTTCCTACTATTTACCAGTTAATCTCGTCGTTCCCACTAATTACCACATATTCATTCCTTATCTAATAAATCCAAAAATATTCTCTAAATTCCCAAAAATACCCCCAGGCTCCCCCTGAGTCGGGTATTAAACCCCACTGTGACTATTTTGCTAAACCGCTCACTAGGACCGTCTTGAGCCATATACTGCAAATATATCCACATAATAATGTGGTCTCAACCATTTATCACGTTTATGCCCTTAACGGGCCAAAATTACAAATATGCCCTTATAAGCTATAAAAGGGCCCAGATACATATCTAATACTCATAAACATGCATATAACATATTCATATAATCATATTAATCATGCATGCCACATAGTCACACATTTAACAAATTAAACATACATATAAACCAATTATGCCCTCTCAGCACACTATTCAAGGCCCTAAGCCTTATTGTAACGACCCCAAATTCGCTATTTAGGCTTAAGGGCCTGGAGTAGTGTGCCTGGAGGGCATAATGGGATTCTGTGTGTGACTTTTATGAGTTTAATGCATGATTATGATTTAATGCACGTTATATGACTATTTGATTAATTGTGATACATGACTATGTGAATTAGTATGCATGTAGACCTGATTGAGCATAATTGTAATCTGGCCATTTTGGGCATGTTTTGTGTTGATATCGGTGATCCATGACTCGAGACGATCCTAGAGTGAGCGGGTTAGCGGAAAAGTCAAAGCGGGAATCTATACCCGGCTTGGGTTAAGCATGGGGAGTTTAAATGAGAATTTGGAAATATATTGAGGTTAATCTTGATGATGAGGAATGTATATTTGATGATTAATCAGGTATTGGGTAGCGAGCGGGAATTATTAGGAACACTTGAGGAATTAGTGGGAATTTGGGTAATATGACTAAAATGCCCCTTTATGGACATAAAGGTTTAGAATTAGTAAGGGAGGGCATTTTGGTCTTTAGGCTTGTAAGAGATGAATTAAAGGAAGGCTTTTTACTTAGTGGATTTAGTAGAGAAAAAGTTATAGGCTGAAAAGAAAGAAGAAAGAAGAGAAAAGAAAAGTGAGGAAAAGCTGAAGGGTTTTGTCCAAGAACGGTTTGTGGCTCTCCCAACCAATTTCTTCCATTTTTCTTGGAGTCAAGCTCAGTGGAGAGCTAGGGTAGGCTGAGCATCAAGGATCCTAAGCTAGGCTTGAGGATTGGCAAGGGGTTAGCAAGATCACATCAGAAATTGAGGTAAGTTCTTGGGGATTTTCTGTTTTAGGGCTTGACTGGTTTGGATTGTGATTTTGAGCTAAATGGATGGGATTTTTGGGGAAAACAGGTCAAGGTTGTGAAGGTGCAAGCTAAGGAGGTCTAGGGTTCGATTCAAGGTCGAAATTCCACCCACGGTATGATTTCTATGACCCTATCCTTGTTGTTTGAGTGAACTTTCTGGTTTTTGGGTTCATTGTGTTAGATTTTGAGTTTTGGGTTGCTTGAGCTTGGGATTGAGTTCATGGGATGTTTGGGATGAGTGTGAGGTGTGGTTAAGTGTGTTTTTGGGTTTGGAAAAGGTTTGGGCAAGTTTGGAGTTGAAATGGTAGGAGAAAATCGCAAGATGCGATTTTTGGGTAGTGCTGGTCTGCAACTAGCGCTACAGCGCTAGTCAGGGGGCGCTGTAGCGCTAGTCCCTGTTCTGGTGGGGTGGTTCTGCTTGTAGCGCTACAGCACCCTCTTTAGAGCGCTGTAGCGCTGCACTATTCACAGAAGGGATTTTTGGGCTTTTATGAAGGGATTTTGACCTAGGGTTCGGGGCTCGATTTCGCCACTTTGTTTTGGGGATCTAGGACTTCCCGGGGGCTCGGGATTAGTCCCGAGGCTAGGTTTTGGGCTTGAGGTTGATGATGACTTTGATTTGTGGATTTTTCTTAGGTAAGCGCTAGGGCTCGGGTAGGATCGTGCTCAAGGAGTCAGGTGATCAAGGCTACCGAATCTAAAGGTAAGAAAACCGTAACACCCGAGAATAGGGCATGGGCCCACTGTGTGATTGCAGGGCACGGCCCTAGATTTTATTGTGTGCAAATGTGTAATCTTAGATGAACTATTGTATGTTTGAATGGTTATTGCTGAATGTATTATATGTGTGATTATAATGGAATGAACGGCTAAGGCCGAGAGCGGCGTAGGCCGGGTACGGCAGTGGGGCCGGAAGTAACTCTCAGCACATGGGATGCTATAGACAGGGTGGGACCCAAGGGATACATGAGTTATCCTACGGTAAGGACCGAGACCCCAAGCTTTGGTAAGGCCTCTGGGGCGGCATGGCCGTGCTTGTTTAATCTGATGGTTTTCCTATTTATCAGTGAATTATGCCAGCTATATTATTTGCATATGTTATGTACTATTTGGGTTTTCTTGCTGGGCTTCGGCTCACGGGTGCTCCGTGTGGCAGGTAAAAGCAAGGAGTCAGTCAATCGGCCATGAGTATGGAGAGCGTGGGGGCGGCGCGTACATGTTCGGCCTGCCCGACTGCTTTGGTTGGGGCATTTTGTAAATGGCTGTATTAATCCATTCTTTTGATAGTTAACCTGGTGTAAATCGATTTTTGAGTTGTAAATATTTTGTAAACCTTATTTTGGGATCCCGGATGTTTGATATTTAACGTTTTCAATGAAACTAAACATTTTCAAAGAGCACAGCCTTAAATTCTGATTTATTCACACTTTTGGTTCTAGAAACCACTTAGAGTCAGTCAAAAGCACGATTTCTATTTTTGAACTCACTAAGTAACGGCTCTAAGGTAGTAGGGCGTTACACTTATTAGCAATTTTGGGTCGTTACATTGATTTAATAGCAAAGTGGATTGTTAAGTGAAGTAATTTTACTAGCTTGGATTATTAATTACAAGAGGTACATATTTATTCTCCTACTTCTACTTTTAAAATGATTAAACAAATGTTATAGGAGTTCGAATATCTTAAATATTCATCCATAGTGAAGTGAGTTCTGAAATTAAAATTTTGTGTTGCGGTGATAACAGAAGGTTGATAACTTTATGTGTTTTAGTGAAGTAGGTTCTGAGAAATTTGGCTGTGTGCTGCGGAGCTATAAGGAAGATACTTATTGTATGTTCTTTGAATTTTTTATTATTCTATTCACATGCAGATGGTTAGGTCACAGTTATAGGGGAAATTGTTGGGAAAACTTATACATGATCTTGTTTATTTTCATGCAAATCTTATATTAAACAAATTAATGTGAGACAACCTAGAACCTTATTCTAAAATTAAATTCATAGAGAGATAATTATAAGAACACATACATTATACACATCAGAATGATTGAGTTATTCCTTCAGTTTCTCTAACCCTTGTATCCTTTCTGTCTCAGAGTATTACCAAGAAACTGAACCGTTCTTTAATTTTCTTCACATCCTTCCAAAGTATCCTTAGAATCACCAAAACTAGAGTGGGAAATTCTCAACATATGAGATAGATACATAAAGAAGAAGAGAAAAGAATATCGAGGCTTAGAAAAGGACTTATGTTTGTAGAGAGAATCTAAAACCTACTAGATCTTCTGATCTTCTCAGAAATCAGTGTCTGTCATCTGTTTTCAACTCTCACTTAGAATTCCTTTTATAAACTAAAATAGGTCATTTATTAAATTAAAAAAACAATAAAATAATATATAATATTAGCCCTATGTCAAAATTATCATGGGCTTTAGGCCCGTGAAATTGCCCATTTAATTATAAGCTCGTTGGACTTAAAATAAAGGCATGTATTATTTTATATTGATTAATTAATTAAATAATTATTCAAATCCTTTATCAAATTAATTATTTATAATTTGAACCTTGATTTAAATTATTTATTAATTTAGATACCAATTTATCTTAATTAATAAATCTGCCTGAATTTCTCTTTTCTTCTCTAAATTACATAACTCTGTGAAACTATCAAAAATTGGCCTGGTCAACTTTGATAATTCTAATTGATAATTAAATTAATTAATTGAGAATATCTAGATGATTTTATCCAAGGAATAGTGGGGAACATGGGCCTATGAACTCAAGCTCCAATAAGTTATCATAAATTTAATAAATAAATTTACTAACTTATTAATTCCTCGTGACTCCACTAAAGACTCAGAATTGCACTCTTGAATTCATAGAAAACTCTATAAGCAATATAGATACATTATTAATTATCCATTGTTACAACCATAATTGTCACTCAATCCTCTATAGACGGTCTACAATGAGATAGGACTAAAATACCGTTTTACCCCTCATTGTATTTTATCCTTAAAACACTTAGTTGTTTGTAAAAGAAAACCATCGTTTCACTTCTTCATCGGAAGCTATAGATGTTCATATCTATGATTAACACTCCCACTCAATTATACTACTGAGTTCCCAAGATGTAAGTGTGGGCTAGTCCATAGGTTAAGCTGGTAACGAACAAGTCAAAGAACTCAAATAATACATTCAGTTAGAATACTAACCACTCAGAATTAAGATTGAATTGACCTATGGTCAACTATATGATATGACTAGTATAGATTATAATAGTATGTTTACTTATCCTATCTACTATCAATATCGGTCCAGTCTGATGTAACAAATACATCTGATCTTATCTACTTTGCTAATGTTCTGGAAAGAACATAACACTGTGATGTGTAAGTAGATCATATCGTAGATTGACAAGTCAGTGTAAATCCTATGCACTGACAAATCTTAAGACTAGCTTATTTTTGAACATATAATCATATTTATATTCTATTGTGATTACGTGAATATAAATATGATTAGCTATATGCTAGGAATTTAATATAAGTTTATGTTAAACAAATAATCATGAAAATAAAACATGTGAGCAAAGTGATTGACCAAGACAAAAAATGATTTCTATTCTTTTATTGATAATAAATGAGATTACAAAGAAATTGGGTTTTAATTAGGGCATAAACCCCAACAGAAATGCTACCCGATTTTATCTAGGATTACAAACAATTAGCTTTATATAGACATCCAACTCTATGAATCTTTCTAATGTTGAGATCCTTGATAATCTACGCATTAAGCAACCTCATGTAAGTAATTGAAACTTAAATTATTGAGCTTTTATGAGTATTAAGTATAATAATATGTATGCATTTTTTTACTAAGTATCAATTTTATAATGAATTACTCATACTTTTAAATAATTAGTGTCCACACCAATCAGACAATGTGGCATGTGGATACTACATAATGAGGATGTTGAAGGATTTGATTGAACATGGGAGTCTAGGACATTAATTGAGAACAATATTATTAAATAAAAAATATATAAATATATTCAATTAATTAATTAATATATTTTACTTTATATTTTTAGCAGCTAACAAGTACACCATATACAGAGGCAGAAATTGATGAGTTGCGACAAGAATGGGCGACAGATGTGTTACCGATAATCCAAAGTTACCGATCACATTGTTAGGTTTTATTACTTTTTACCGCTTTCTGTTGGGAAAACTTATACATGATCTTGTTTACTTTCATGTAAATCATATATTAAGCAAATTAATATAAGACAACCTAGAACATGTTTCTACAATTGAATTTAAATTGAGATAATGATAAGAACACTTACATTATACGCAGCGAAATGTATTCGTCCTTCCTTTAGTTTCTCTAACCCTTGAATCCTTTCTGTCGAAGTGTATCACCAAGAAACTGAACCGATCTTCAAATTTCTTCACAACCTTCCAAAGTATACTTAGAATCACCTAGACTACAGTGGAAAATTATCAACACATGAGATAGATACAAAGAGAAGAAGAATATAAGAGAATATTGAGACTTAGAAAATGACTTATGTTGTAGAGAGAATATAAAACCTAGAGCATCAAAAATAGATCTTCTAATCTTCTCAGATTCACCACTTAGATCATCTGTTAGATCGTCTTATTTCAACTCTTACTTAGCATTCCTTTTATATACTAAATTAGGTCATTTATTTTAATTAAAAAATCAGTAAAATAATATATAATATCAGCCATTATGTCGAACAGATCATGGGCTTTAGGCCTGTTAAATTTTCCATTTAATTATAAGTCCATTGGACTTAAAATCAAGGTCTATATTATATTCTATTGATTTAATTAATTAAATAATTATTTAAATCATTTATCAAATTAATTATTTATAATTTGAACATTTATTTAAACTTATTTATTAATTTAGACACCAATTTGTCTATGAAATCAAGCTCCAATAAGTTATCATAAATTTAACAAATAAATTTACTAACTTCTTAATTCCTCATGACTCCACTAAAGACTTAGAATTGCACTCTTGAATTCATAGAATGCTCTATAAGAAATATAGATACGTTATTAGTTATCCATTTTTACAACCATAATTGTCACTCAATCCTCTATAGACGGTCTACAATGAGATAGGACTAAAATATTGTTTTACCCCTCATTGTATTTTATCCTTAAAACACTTAGTTCCTTGTAAATGATATTTTAGTAAACTATTATTAATTACTGAAATGAGATCTCTATCATTTAGCACCTTGACCCAAACTAAAAGGAAACCATCGTTTTACTTCTTCATCAGAAGCTATAGATGTTCATATCTATGATTAACACTCCCACTCAATTATACTACCGAGTTCCCAAGATGTAAGTATGGGCTAGTCCGTAGGGTAAGCTGGTAACGAACAAGTCAAAGAGCTCAAATAATACAATCATTTAGAATACTAACCACTCAGAATTAAGATTGAATTAAGCTATGTTCAACTATATGATACGACTAGAATAGATAATAACAATATGTTAACTTATCATATCTACAATCAATATCGGTCCAGTCCGATGTAACAAATACATCCGATCTTATCTACTTTGCTAATATTCTGGAAAGAACATAACAATACAATGTGTAAGTAGATCATATCGTAGACTGGCAAGTCATTGTAAATCTTGTGAACTAACTAATCTTAGGACTAACTTATGTTTGAACATATAATCATATTTATATTCCACTATGATTATGTCACTATAAATATGATTAGCTATATGCTCGGGATTTAATAGAAGTTTATATTAAACAAATAATCATGAAAATAAAACATGTGAGCAAAGTGATTGACCAAGTCAAAAATTGATTTTTATTCTTTTATTGATAATAAAATTAGATTATAAAGAAATTGAGTTTTAATTAGGGCATAAAACCCAAACACTTTTTTCATATATAGTGCATTATTTGTTAATTTTGCATATGTCTAACAAATATTCCTTATCTTGTAAAACAATCTAAATTTTCATTAATGAAGATTTGTAATTTCATTTTATTAATTTAAATTCATTAATTATATCAATTTCAATTTTATTAATCATTAAATCAAATTCATTTTAAATAATTATTAAATCAATTTTATTTTAATTAATTATTAAATCAAATTAAATTAATATTAATTAATTATTTTTAAAATAGGACACTTTTCAATGTCTCCCACTAGGAGACGTGGGATGTCTCTCACATCTCCCAGTGGGAGACATTGAAAGTCCACATTTTTGGACACCTTTCAACGCCTCCTATTGGGAGACGTGGGATGTCTCTCACGTCTCCCAGTGGGAGACGAGGGATGTGCACTTACAATGACTCCACCTACGATGTCTCCCCCAGCGAAAAACATTGTAGACTTTTAATGCCTCCCAAATAAAGTCATAAAACCTTTATATTGTTGTAAAGTTATGAAATCAGGATCCCAAACCCCAGCCCCTAGGTCTAAATCAAGAGACCCAAACATAAATTATACCTGTTGACTTCCATTAATGCTATCAACTTAAAGATGAGAGTTTAAAGAAATAAACCACAAGAACACAATAGTTTTTACGTGGTTCAGCCTATAAAAGAGCCATAGTCCACGAATCTTTGGTATTAAAGGGATTGGAAGCTCTCTAGGGAAATCTCTAATGGAGTTTCTTAGACAACGTTTATATTGCTCTGAGTACAAGACTATCTTTCTACAGAAAGTTACCTACTTTATGGGGAACATGCCCCTGGTACTGTCAGGGCATCCCAAACGTATTTCCTTGCTGGCGGCGTAGTGGAAGTGCGAATTGTCGAGTCGTACAATTGACAACACTATGGACAGATCACCAAAAAGGTTGTCATGCGATCCTCGAATGCTGCAAACCTGCATTGGTTGACACCTGGCTAGCCTTCTAGGTTCCGAGGACAAGGTCCTTGGCCTGGAAGACAACTGTTTTTAAGGAAACCGAGGACCATTATCCAGTTCTCGGGGCATGGCCTCGGAGAGACATCTGTGACCTACCTTTATTGGAGGGTTGTGGCCTCTAGTCGAGATATCCATCCTCTGAGGACTGACCCTCGGGGCGTGGCCTCACTTGAAGAAGTACGCGCCCTTGCGACATACCCTACTCGAATTGCCACGTGTCCCTTGGTGAAAACACAGACAACATTTTCCCCTCAAGTCTCAACTCGTCCTTAGACAATGGAGACTTAAAACTTGCGAAAAATTGAATAGTCCTTAGATGGAAACATTTGGACTTCTGCTGACGCCACTACGAGATTTCCTGCCACGAGTTGAGCCCCCATTGCTGACCCCATCAATCTATGCAATTAATGAAGGGTCGGGTCCGCAACCCAAAACATCATTTCCGTACCATAGGTGTACTTTCAGCCTATACTCGAGATTTCCCTTTTCCAATGCCAATGATCACGATCCACACCTTTCTGATCTTTGACGCTTTGATCACTCTCAAGTACCTATGTCTTAGGTAATCTGACGGTCGGGGTGAACTTACATCACCCCCAAGCACTGAACATATAAAAGGTCAAGAACAACTCTCCAATGTTACTTTAGTCCATTTTAAATTTCCTGTGCTTTCAACTCTTTAGTCTCTCTCAGCCTCCCAAACCATTCTCCGTCCTTTCATCATTTCTAACTCTTCTGTCACTTTGGACGATTGGCGTTAAGCCTCTTACTTCTTGGCAAACGACAAGCAATTTTTTAGGGTTCACACACGATTCAACACCATCCAACACTTCATTTCGAGTAAGTGCCTCTGAACTGTGACTCTATTTTTACGTATGTTTGATGACCTAGGATGCATGTCCAGGAGTTGCTTTTGAGATATTTAGAGGTTTCTTTGACCTTATTTGTCGTCAAAAATGGTCTAAATGGCCTATTTAGACGTTCTGGGGAAATTTTCGTTATTCTGGACCTTCGATCGAAAACTGGAAAATTTCCAGATTCTGGCGATGCTCATTATCTCTGATGGTGTTCATATATTCTGGTGGTGTCTCTGGCGCTAGGTATCTAGCTCCGAGGACACCACAATGTCATTATTTTTTCTTTTCCTTCCCTTTTCCCCAAGCAGTAGTCTTAGGGGTTCTTGTTTTGGACTAGCTTTCTTCAGGCCAAGGTGCTAACTACTTGGTGTTTGTTTCAGATATCTGAGGAGCTTCATCAGCTCCATCAATAAGGTTTCTACGCCTTCGACAATGAGATCCTTCAAATGGCCCGAGAAGTGGGACAACGCCCCTAGAAGGGGAAACAAGTGGCGGGTAGCAACCAAGCTCTCACAGAACGGAGAGCTTGGAACTAGTGGTGATGAGACCTTGCAGAGCTGGTCTCTCGAAGGAAGAGACCAATGCGTGTCCGATGCCTTCAGACTCCCCTTACCCTACCATAAGGTTCAAAGTAATAGACCTCCCAAGCAAGCTACGACACAAAGGTGCCTTGCAGAGGATCCTCGAAACCTATGGGGTAGACGATGGCGAAGTATTGGTGCACCACGCTCAGGAGGATAAGAGGGCACACGAGAGCATTCATGGGCTCAGGCCCTGGAGCGCCTCTCATCTCCAAGTGGGTGCCGCTTATCGCTGCACCAGTACTATGTTGACTTTCTTAAGTTCCTCGACATAGCTCCTTTCCAACTTTCCCCAAACGGATATCGGGTACTGGCAGGGCTGTACGTTTTGTACAGAATGCAGAACTGGCCTACTCCATCCCCAGCCGAAATACTATACATCTACAGTTTCTTACAAGAGTAAATAAGGGGGAAAAGTGGGATATTATACCTTGATGAAGCATATAGTCCCAGGGAGAGGCTACAAAGCCCCATGCGGCAACGAGAATCACGCCCGGGCCTACAAGGACCAGTTCTTTTGGGTAGACGACTTCTCGACGAGGACCAACCCCACACTACTCTTGGACTTTGCTACAATTTGTAAGTACTTTTGTCCTTGCACAAGTTAGTACGGTAGTATTTAGTTCGCGACTCATCCTCGTCCGTGTCATCTTAATCAGGTCCGTTTTGCCGCACTCCCTTCATTGACTCTTTCAACGAAAGACTTTGGGCGATGGAGTCCATTCGCAACGAGGAGCTAGAGCTTGACTTCCTCATCACCGATGCCCATCTCAGACAATATGGTCTGCTGTAGGCAAGGCAGAGCATAAATCCAGTGGTTTTAACCAAATTTCAGGATTCGAAGCATTCTCTGAATGTGGCAAGGTTACACACAGAGTACATGGCATCCAAGGAACAACATTAATATGTACAACGCCTTTGCAAGGAGGACAAGGAGAGCAGGCGGCCGCATAGGCGAAGGAAGATGAGGAGCTTGAGGCAGGCATTGAGTCATCTTCCATGCCTCGAGGTAAATATTTGATCACACTTTACTATGCTAGGCATGTAAGGGAGGGAACTAGTCCCGACCATTCATCCTTTTCCCCCTCCCTTCTCGAATGTGGCCAAGTCTCAGGGTGTCGGTGGTCTGAGGAGGAGTACCAAGACAACTAGGACCTCATCGACGTGTTTCTCCGCAACCCAATGAGGAAGAGGCACCCTCAAGGCTTCGTGCCTCTTAACAAGATGACAACCATGTACGCCTCCTGGTTTTGTCAGCACGAGACCAACCTAACACAGGAGATGGGTCGACTTGTACGCGAATTCGCTCATTTTTCCCTCGATTCTGAGGAGCCTGATTGTGGTGGGGCTCCCAAGGAGTTTTATATTTGATCTCACATTTTATTCTATTGTGATTTTCCTTTCTTTTATTGAAACTAATCAGGGTGTTTTCTTTGTGCAAAAAGTATGGGCCATTCTGATTTGGTGCGGTCGAAATGTTAGAGGGTGTCGAGGCTTTCCAAGATTGACACCCTGGTAGCTCCAACCACAATGCCCACACCTACCTCAACTATCCAAGCAACCTTTACTGCTGCTCCACCAGCTCTTGCCCCGAGCCCACAACTACCAATGAGGTTATTGACCTTGAGGCCTCCTACCCCCCAAGATGATGGATTTTCTGAGAAGTGCAAGGAGATCCCCCCCCCCCCAAATCCTCTCAAGCAAGGGTGCCTCGGCTGACTCAGAGGGGATGAGGGCTTCTACGGGATTCTCCTTGCCTTATCAGGATGAGGGCTTCTCCCGAGAATCGGTAATGGGTTTAGGCGCATGAGGAGAAATATGTTGTGGTCAGCCCTATTTTCTCAAAGGCGAATCTAGACAGGATGTTCACCGAACTCATTATCCACAAGAATCCGCGCCACCATTTTGTTGGAGACTTGGCTCTCAATTACCAACGGGTCATGGTGCGGGAAGTGTACTCTCCAAGCATTTTCTTTGGAGAACGTTATGACTTGGTCAATCATCCGAGGCATTTGGACAGGCAACTGAGCCAAAGCCACCTTGTCGTAATGATTCAACGCTCGTGAATACCTGTTCTGTGAGCCTTGAGAGGTTCCCCCTAGGAGGTCCTCGGATCACTGGATGTTGTGGGGCCACAGGAGCAACTGTTGGGACCTATGGGCCTACTGGCGACACGGGCACTCCAATCATGGGGAGTTGGGCCTCGCGTGCTCCACCCTTAGCATATTGGTAGAGATGTCCCAACTTGATGAGGGTTTCGATCTCATCCTTGAGCTGGTGACACTCAATGGTGTGGTGCTCTATGTTGTTGTGAAAACAAAAAAACGTGCCTGGATCTCGCCTTTCCCTATCCTTTCGAATGGGTTGTCGCTTTCGATAGTAAACATGTTTTTCTGTGGCAATGAAGATGTTCTTTTGGGAAGCCACCAAGTCAGTATACTCAAAGTACTACGATACATGTTTCTCACCAGAGCTAGCTCCCTGCTCGGGCGGTGCGTTTCCATTTTCCTTGGGCTTCCAACCCTTGCCTATGCCCCTGCGTCTACTGCCACTAGGGGTTCGACTGGGTGCAACAAACTGGGATGGAGCAGTAACTTCAGCACTGAATGAAAGCTGATAAGCACTGTATCCAGTGGGCGTTGCTCCATATCCTGTCAGGGTCATGATGAAACTAGGAGTTAGCATGGCACTAAAACTTACAGGCGGGCCGCTCAGGTTAGGCTAGACTCCTCCCAAGCCTGGTTGGATGGGACCATAAGGGGAATACTAGATTCCCGAAGCCATGGGGACAAATGCGATCAAAGTGGGGAAGGTAACGGGTCCTCTGAATGCTCTAATCTGGGCATCCTCCCAGCTGATATACTCTTGTGCTCAATGAATGAAGTCGTTTGAGCAGTCGGCATCCCCTCCGCTAAAGGTCATCCCAAAGCAGGGACCGTGCGCAAATTCCAATCTGCAAGGCCATCAATTGCTGCTGATCATCAACCCTCTTGGTTCTCACCACCTCCTTCTTGAAGCGTTTGATGTATGCCTTAGAGGTCTTGAAGGGCCCTTGTTTAATGTTGCCAAAATCATCTACCTCAAAGCTCACCTTCCGAGCCCCTATGAATTTCATTCGGAAAGCAGATGACAGCTGATGCCACGAATGAATGGATCATGGTCAGTGCTTCTTGAACCACTCATCTGTTGGTCCTATTAGAGTGATCAGGAACACGTGACACTTAGCGTCATCAGAGATGCGGTGCACCGACTTCAACTTGTTGAACTTAGAAAGGTGGTCGGTGGGATCCCAGCCGCCATCATAGGGCGGGATGGCCGACATCTTGAAGCCCTGTGGAAAGGGGGCTTCCACAATGTGGGGAGCACATGGCTCCACTTATTCATCTTCTAAGTCTGATTCATGGCCTTGTCACCTAGCCATTCTTAGCATGATCTTCTTCAGACTCTCTAACTCCGCACAGAGCAGATCGTGATCTCGGTTGACGTTCTGCGCTGTGTTATCTCTTATTCGGGCATTGAGGTTGTCCCGTAGGTCTGATAGACCTTTCCTGGTGGGTTCACAACCATTGGCCTTATTACATATTTAGGAATTAAGGTTGTCCCGTAGGCCAGCTTGACCCCGGGTCACGCCATTATCCTCGGGACAATCCACCTCGGTCTCTCTGTTGGACTCAATATTCTCATCATTTCCTGAGGTACTGATACCATGTTCTTGGTTCTGCGAGATATTCCTTGAGTGGACCCCCAGACCATTGTTCCTATTGGGTTGGCGAGGTCCAGAGGGGACACCACCTCTAGGCCTCGCCTGATCCGTATGGGCGCGTCAGGGCGGAAAACCCCGAGCTCCACAGACACTGATAGCCTGGCGGTATCCACGGACCCCTGGTCCATTACCATTACCAACCTACTTAGGAATCTGGTGGCCCTCAAGGTCTTGATGAGCCCTCTTTTTCTTTGGAGCAAGATTATCGTCAACTTTTCCTTTGCCACGATCCTGTGGTGGCACTGGGGTTACAACTCCAGCTAGATGCTTGGTGGACACTCCAGCTCGTGGATCTCGCGGCTCTTCGACCGGGTGCTCGGGGGGCATACCAGCTACATTGATGGTGGCACTCCAACATGATGCACAGGTGGCACGCCAGTTGGGTGCCCAACTAGTATATTATCGTTGGGGTCCACTCGTAGCCCTTGAGCTACAATAGTGGCCTTCATGGCCACCACCATCTCCTATAGGGCGGCGATGTTACCTTCCTGGGAATCAATCTATTGTTGCTAAGTGGCCACCTATTAATGGAGTACCACCACCTCCGGTGTTTCCTCCGTGTCCTCCGTGTACTCAGCGTTTATATTGCTCTGAGTACAAGACTTTCTTTTTATAAAAATTCTAAACCCTTTACAATGAGATCCCCAGCCCTATTTATAGAGGTTGGGGTCATTAATTGCTAATCATCTATAATTAATACATGTTAGCTAATTAATACACATTCTCCCCGTTATTGGGGTATTAATACCACTTTAATGCATTGGGTTGCAATAACTAGAGACCATGACCTAGGCGTAAAATGTAGAGCCCACTGCAGAAAGTTACCTACTTTATGGGGAACATGCCCCTGGCACTGTCAGGGCATGCGCACGTTTTTCCTTGCCAGGCGGCGTAGTGGGAGTGTGAATTGTCAAGTTGTACAATTGACTACACTGTGGATGGATCACCAAAAAGGTTGTAATCCTCTGATGCTGCAAACCTGCATTGGTTGACACCTGGCTAGCCTTCTAGGTCCCGAGGACAAGGTCCTTGGCCTGGAAGACAACTGTTTGTAAGGAAACTGAGGACCACTATCCAGTTCTTGGGGCATGGCCTCAGAGAGACGTCTGTTCCCAACATTTATCTGAGGGACGTGGCCTCTAGCCGAGATATCAATCCTCCAAGGACTAACCCTCGGGGTGTGGCCTCACTTGAAGAAGTACGCGTCCTCGCCACATGCCCTACTAGGATTGCCACATGTCCTTCGGTGAAAACACGGACAACAATACCATAACTTATTCGTTAAATTTTTTTCTAGTCCTTGAAAATACTTTCTAGTTCCTCGAATAAAAAATTTAACCTTAATCATCATTTTTCGAGCCTTGAGCTAAATTCTCGAGTTGGAAACATGGTACCAAAACCTACCATTAATAACACACTAGGTCTTCCTAATCTTTCTAACTTGTAAGGAGATATAAAGGAGTACATAGCACTATATCAATTATTATTTTACATAAGAGATTAGCTATACGAATCTGACATGTGACCACCGAGGTACTCGCCTCAGCTTCATTCTAAGTCAAGGCAAAAACTATTATCGGTACCAGCTTGTCATCTTATTTCTGGTCAGCTATCTTGTTGTTCTTGCTCTTGGGACAGTTTCTTTGGAACTGACCTTCTTGACCACAGATGTAGCATTGGCGAGTTTGAGCCCTACACTCACCCTTATGCTTCTTGTTACACTTGTTACAGGTCGCATATTTCTTTCTTGATCCGAACTGCTTCTTAGGATTTCAGAATCCACTCTTAGGTTTCTTATCCTGAACATTCCCACGTACTTGGAATTTTGTGATCACTAGTATGGGAGCTAGGTTTCCATGCCTCGCATTTTGCAGCATTATCCTTACATATCCTTTTCTCCATCCTTTCCTCCTTAAGTGCTCGTTCTAGAGCCTGAGCATATTTCAGCACTCCCATGCTAGTCATATCAATGTCTCTAGCTATCATCATCCTCAGGCCCCTCATAAACTTGTCTACTTTGGCAACTTCGTTCGCAACCAGGCTTTCAACAAACTTATCTAACCTGCAAACTACTGGGCATACTCATAACTGTTTTGCTTCCCTGAACCGGCTGGTGCAATTCATCAATCGTAGTAGTAATTGATTCATTCAAGATTTATTGAAAATTAGCCCATGTCAACATGTTGACATCCCGTGTCTTCTTCATATTGCCCCACCAGAAGCGATCATCCTTTTTCAGCATAACTGAGGTGCAAGATACTCTGGCCCCATCTTTTAACTACATCATATCAAAGATGGATCCAATTGAACTCATCCATTCCTCTGCTCCCAAGGGATCTATACTCCCTACAAACATAGGAAGATGAAGCTTCTTGAAGTGCTTGTACACCAAATCTTGATAAGCAATCTCTGGTTGAACCACATTAACTTCCCTTTGAGCAAGTCCCTACTCTCAGGGATTGAGTAGTGGCCTGAGCAATGGCCTGTCGTAAGCGAGTGACTTCCTCAGCTTGGTTACAATTGAACTCCATCAAGAATGCATTATCCATGGTGTTGCCTCTAGCTGTGTCCCCTTATGCTTGGGTGTCATTTCCATTTCGGCGTGTTGATCTTCCCGGAGGCATGACCAAATCTTCAAAGTCCTATTAAGCCAAAGATGATCAATCCATAGGCAAAAATAACTACTGAATTTACCAGAACAATTCTAACAGTCTTAACCAATAATTAGGCACCAAGATAACATAAACAGATTCCAAGAAACAAAATAAATATCATTGCATAAACAGATCAACCGTGCATACTTCAAGGATACAAAAAAATAATATGAATTAATTAGTCAGTAGTGACCTATTGTCACTTAGCATATAAACATGAACATGGAAAACAACATATTAATAATAACAGAGATAATACCATCTTCTTTTATGCTAGATTTTCTATCAGGAAACCTTAGGACTCCCATCACCTTGAATCATACAGAAATCCTTCCTTCTCTATAGTGGCATTACCCTCTACTAAGTCATGGACATACTCTCGGGAAAACTTCACTACTGATGCCCCATAAACATCTCTCTCATCGACCTCATTTGCCACAACTCAATCCCATGCTTCTTCTAACTATAACCGGTTACTGGGGGAGTCTAGTACCAACTTAAGAGCCCAATACTGCTCCTCAGAGGTCCTCACTCCAGCTAGATGCCACCAAATAGCTTGCATATGCTTATTGACATTTATGACTAAAACACACACGTCAACCCTTTATACCTATCATAAGGGTCCATCTTAATGTCTCATATTTCTGTAACCTTAGCTATCATCTCATGCCAATGCATTTTGGACCTAGGCAACATCTTCTTAATCTTCCTAGCATAGGCCTTCCTTCTAGGCTTTTTTTCTCTACTTAAACAACCAAAACATAAGGGTTAGACTCAACTCAAAATACTAAGTAGAAAAGTACCAACTTATAGTATGATGCGTTGACGACTTTCAGATCGTTCATATGCATAACGCAAGGGACTATAAGAGCCAAAAAAAATGTAGGCTCTGATACCAAATATAATGACCCAAAATTCTCACTGGAAAATGACAATGTTTTCGTAATAATCAACTCACTCTAAAAGGCCAACTTATCATAAAACAGTTGTTGAACTCATAAGGAAATGCATGCATGATTATAATAAAAGTGTTTACATTGCAAAACCAAATTTAAAAATGTGTGAGTCTAAGATCTCAGTATTTAAAAACAAAACATAATCTTTAAACGATGAAAAATATAGTACTTGGCCAAATGGTCTTCTTGACTTGCTTAAAAACATAACACATACATAGAAGACTTAAAAACACGTTGCAAAAGACTTAAGGAAACCCCACTAAGCCAATAGGTCATTTGTCCACATAATGCATATGCAGAAGAGATCCCGTCTAGCTCATCGTCACTGAGTTCTTAAACATTAGCTTTACATGTACACAAAAAGTAATTGATGATCTAAAACACCTAGTAAGGAAGCAAAACATACAGAAGTATAGACTAGGTCACAACATAAAATAATACATAATGAGCATAACAAGCATCCTAATATCTTAACTAATCATAAAACTTATAAACAAAATCATAAGATTTGATGGATTCAGCACCCTAATCAAATACTTCGGCCTCTCTATCATAATGTAATTCAAAATCATATAAATATAGCCATCATGAATGAAACTTAGTATATTAAACATAAGGAGGTGATCAGCCTGAAGACCCCATGGTCAAAAGAATAACCATTTCCCATACTAAATGGCAAACTCAATATACTTCCACGATGACTGTCCTGTAATATGGACATACCACAACACAGACAGATGGTCACCCATAACTACAGAACCTTAGCATGCATAGCAAACAATTGCATCCATAACAAGTCATAAACATCATTGCATACTGTTGACACGGTTTTTCACCAACAGTGGATTAAGAAATTCAAAAATAGAGAGATTAGGCTTTTTCTAAACCATAATTGGAGGGAAAAAAAGGTATTAAGATCACCCACACTTTTTACGTGGTTCAGTGGTTAAAATCCACCTAGTCCACAAATCACTCTTATTAATTTGTTTGTTTCTCACCGTAAAATCTTATGTCACAATTTCACCAGAGTTTCAGTATACAAAAATGTTCTCTCCCTTTCTGTCCATTCTACCGTGTATTTATATGGAATTCTACCAGGACAGTTTTGGGTAATCGTGCATAAATATGGTAACATCAATTTTCGGGTACCATCCCATTTACATAAATACATTAATGCATATTGATTCTATGACCCCAATATCGGGTAATAAATACAGAATAATATCTAAGCATTAATGAGTGTATTAGGAATCTCCGAGTCTTTTGGGATCCTTCACTCTGTGTCATGATCAGGCTTCCGCGATCTGAACACTTCCTTTGAGTTGGATGTCGAAGAACTAACATGAATTGACACGAGTCACGTTCAGAGTTTAACGAAGATGATTTGGCTATCGCGCATCTCGAACTAAGTTGCGTGTGCAAGAGGCGATTTGGAGATTACCTGGTTGTCGTAATCTATCAAGTTTGACTGAAGCTGCTCACTCCAGAGTTAGATAGATGTTCTATCTGTATGCTTTCTTCATATACTTATCTGTCAGCTATACATCGTGTTGCGTAATTAAATTCATATTTATTTTGGTGTACAACACATACATAAGCAATATTCATAGTACTGAAAAGCATATCATAAACTTATACATATCATGGAAAAAAATAAAATCCACATAGCCTATCTTATGCTTGGTACAGAATTTCCTTACATTAAGTAATTAGCTTATCTTTTCCTTTTTGTGAGTGGGATCGCTCTAAGATCCTATAAATCAAAACATGATGCATATCTTAGCTTATAATCATACTACGTCTTATAAGAGAAGAATTTAAAGGGCAAACTTATTCTAAAGTCCTATTCTTGACACTTGATGTAACGGCCTGCATTTAGGGCACCGGGTAAACTCTAGTTCGGGTATTTTAATTCCCCGTATTATGTATTATTTCAAGGGAACATTTTATGTTACAAGAAGTTCATGATGTTTGAATGCTAGCCATATTGTGATAAGTGCGGTTCTTTTAAAAACTGATACCTTTCGTCATGGACTGGGTCAAAGACCCCAATCGGATAAAAATCTCGGATAAAATATTCTTAATTGAATAATTATGGAAAAAATAATTTTGAGCATAAACTTAAAAAAAAATAACTATAGGTTATTTTAATAATAAAATATGATAAGTTTGGTGATGTCCCATTTTATTTAAATTGATTTTTCTCACTAAGAAAAATTAATCAAAACTATACACTATGCTAAATGACTTTTTCACCTTATGTTGAAGCTTATTTGAGGATTAGTAAAATTTAAATTAAAGGCCCTTTGAGGCATGTGTGGTTGGTTATGTAGAGTGCTTGAGTGGGAAAAACTTGCCCAATATAATTTCAAGAAAAATAGTCATCATTATTTTCCCATGTTATCATCTTTTCTTCTTGAAAAGAAAACTAAGATAACACAACACTCAACCTCACCTCCCAAAGCCCCAACCGAACCCTCCCTCTCTCTTACTCTATTTGATTTTTTTAGCACACACTCATCTCTCTCAAAGCTCTCTTCTCTCTCTAGAAATTACAGCACCATTGAAGAAGCTCCATTGAAGGTTTTACAAAAAGCTTGAACCAAAGTTAAGAAAAAGAGGTGAGTTCTCTTTTTCTTCTTACCATCTTTATTTTCCTTCTTCTTCCTATGTTGACCGAACCTTTAAGGGTTCTAAAACTCTATGCATGTTTGTTTAACACTCACCACAGCCATCATTTCAAACCTAGGTGTGGTTGATGCAAGTGTGAGCACCATCATCTACATGCATGCAAGCTTAGGAGGAAATTTTTGAAAGAGGTAAACCCTAGAGGAAACACTTTTTAAGCATCCCTCTCCTTTTCTATTTTCTACCTCTATAATATGATTCTTAGTGTTTATCGGAAGGAATTTAAGTGTGTGAAGTGTTTATAAGTGGTCTGAAACCCTAAGATTTCAACCACCCTAAAGGCTTGAACATAAAGAGGCAAAAATCTTGATTCTTACCACAACATTTTAATGGCAAAGAAAATCTGAATTTTATTATTGTTTTGTGAGTTAAATTAGTTATTTGGGTTGTAATAAGGTTATTTATTGGGTTCATAATGCATGCATGTGGTCTATGTGGTGTTTGGCAGCTTGGAATCCAAAGTTCCATAGGATTGGTTGATGCATGCTTGCTGCCAATTTTTTTTAGTGGCTTCCAAAGGGTCAAATCATACCTAACAGACCTAATTATTCAATGAAATTTTTTGTAATACATTATTTGGAAAGGGTACATGATTTAAACAGCTTGAACCACTGAAAAACGTTTTATATAACTCAAGTTATGAACTTTTTAGGAATGTGGTGCAAGCTGGATTAGGATTTGGCAGTTCCAACCTTAAAACAATGAATAGTTAGTTGAGTGGGTAAAAATTATTATTTTTTCTGAACTTTTTACTGAAAATTCTAAAGATATTGAATATTAATCCTATGAAACAATTTTTAAAAATTCACTATATTTTGGGAGTTATAAATTTTCCAACTTAGATGTTCAAATTATTTGCTGCCAAGATGGTGTTGTTACAGTGGCTTCCAACGGGCCAAACACTAGGTTATTGGTCAAATTTTCAAATGAGACTTTCAGTATTTCATTATTAAGGAAGTGTACTTGATTTTAGAATTATGAAACACTAAAAGACGTTATGTCTAGGTCAAGTTATAAGTTTTTTGTGATTGATGTGCAAGCTGGAGTGAAAAATACTGACAGCTTGAAGAGTGCATGTTTGAGCAGCGATTTGGCAAGTTTAAAATCAACACTTTTAGATGGTTTTAACTATTTAGACTCTTATTAGATTTAAGTGGCTTAAAATATAATAAGGTTTTACATTTTATTGAAAAATCATAAGATAGTACTCTTGTCTGAGATAGGACTAAAATTTATTTATTTAGTCAATTAAGAAAATAAAATCATTTTGGATAAGAAAACTTATGGGTTTCTTAATTTACTAAAAATGGACCTTTTAAATTTACAATTTTAATAAAATGAGAGACAACATTTAACAATTTTATTTTATAATAAAAATAAGAAAGCGGTAATGAAAGTTTTCTTTAGGCTTAAGAAAGTGGTATTTTTATGCAATTGGGAATTTATTTCAAAATTTTCGGCACCATTATTTGCAGGCATATTTTATTTTATGAATAATGTGATAAGGCTACAAATTCAAGGATTTAGTCTAAGTTCTAAGATTTAAGAACAAATTCTTTTAAAGTATTGGAAATATGTTATGTTCATCCATAATCACTCATTTAGGACATAAACTTAATTAATAGAATGCCATAATTAATCTGAGTCACTGTATGGTTTCGCTATAGTGTTATCTAAGTGGGAAGGCTCGCTTCTTGATAAAATATTTCCATAAGCAAGCGCTAAGGAATCCGGGTAAGACAACGTATGATATGTTTGGCTACAACACGTTAATGACTAGTTTAGATAACTAAGTTATAAGCTAATAATTTGAACTAGTCCTAGAAGGTTTACTCAACACTGTGGTCCTAGAGGGTTTGTATACTCATGACTAAGGTAAGTAGTTCGACTAGCTACCGCGATGACTATGAACTCTAGATAGCTACTAGGAACTAAGTAAGAAACTGGTTCACCACCGGTGACTATGTAACTAAGGTCGGTTGGCCACTCCTATATGTAAGAAGTCTGATTTAACACCCGTGACATAAGAGTCTGGTTAAACTCTGGGACACATAAGTAAGTTGATTCCGATTCCGGCTAGCTACTGTGACAACTATGAACTCCGGCTACGCACCGGGGAACTAAGTAAGAAACTGGTTCACAACCAGTGATTATGTAACTAAGGTTGGTTGGCCACCACAACATGTAAGAAGTCTGGTTAAACCCGTGACACGTAAGTAAGTTAATATCGGAATCAAATCTCTATGAGTAAGAAAGTATGCCGAGTTCTTCTAGGAGTCTCGGTAATCGGTGTAACTTCTTTACACCCGTGGATGCTATGGTAAGATATGTTAAGATATACTAAGATATGTTAAGATATGGTAATATATGCTAAGATATACTAAGATATGTTAAGTTATGTTGAAGGTTCCTCCGTAACACTAAGTATGTATGTTAAAGTATGAATGACTACGTGTGTATGTATGTATGTTGAGATATGAATGACTAAGTATGTATGTATGTTAAGAAATGAAGGACTAAGTAAGTATGTATGTTAAGATGAGTAATTAAGTATGTATGTTAAGATATGAATGAATAAGTAAGTATGTATGTTAAGTTATGAATTACTAAGAATATATGTATGTTAAGATATGAATGACTCCGTATGTATGTATGTGAAGATGACTAAGAAAGTTTGTATGTTAAGATATGAATGAATACCTAGTTGTTTCGTGTTTTAGGTAAGCTCAAAGGCAAAGTGGATTAGTGAGCGTTGGAGTTTATCTGCGAGGATGTACATGTGGACCACTCTTTTGGGAATATATGTTTTGGGGACTAGAACCCATATGATAACTAAGAAATTATTTTGGGCTTATTGAATATTTTAAAATTATGACACTGTAATTTACTTTTAAGTATGCACATACTTCTGAACTCTTGGATATTTTGAAAAGTTTTTTTTATATGCATTTTCGGTTACCTTATTTTTAGAAAATGGTTATGTTTTTCCGCAAATTATGTTAAGAGATTTTATGGGACGTTACAGGTTGTATCAAAGCACTGGGCTAAACTGGTTCTATAGAAAACCCACATGTCCATTCACAAAGATAGATTGGCACTTATTGTAAGTAATGTCTTATGTTTCGTTCCTGTAATTTCTATGTGCTTACCTGCTTGAATTCTATAAATTGTAGGTTACATGGCTGACCAACCTGATGTAGATAACCTTGTCTTAGAGGACCCACCTATGGTATATACCTTAGGGCAAAAACATCGATTCTATTAGGGATTCCATAGGATCTGTCCTCGCGTATTCACTGGGGAAGCTAAAAACTCGTATGAGGTCTGGTCTTGGACTCATTCACTGGAAATCATCTTCGAGGATAGAGATTCCTTCGAGCTTCATGGTGAGTGTAGCGTCCCAAATTTGCTAATAAGGCTGAGAGCCTTGATTAGCGTGCCTAGAGGGCAATAAGTGGCTTATTATTATAATATGTGAATTTTGAGGAGTACGTGATTAGAAATGCATGATTAGGTGAATTAAATATGCATGCGGGCCCCGTTTGGTCGTTAGGGGCATGTTTGCACTTTTAGCTCGTTGAGGGCATACATGTAATTATTGTGATATATCTGTGTTGCACAATCCGAGACAGTCTTAGGGAGTAGTTAGCTAGAAAGTCACAACGGGGTCAAATACCCGACTCGGGGCGAGTCGAGGGGTATTTCGGGCATTAGACATTTTATTGGGTTATCGGGTTATGAAAATAAATATTTGGAGATATATTCGAAGTTATAACGTTTAGGAGGGAATATTGGGGAAATTTACCATTTTCCCCCGGGGCATTTTTGGGTACCCCGAGCCTTTGAGATAACCTTAGAGACTTAAGTTAAATAAAACAAATTGAGGAAACACTCAGAAGCTAAGGAACCGACCCTTTCTCTCTATCTCTCGGTTCCCTCTTCTCTCTTAGAAGCTTGGTGAATTTTGGTGAAATCTAACCAGAGACTAAGGATTTAAAGCTGGGATTTTGGGGGCTAGAGGCTTGGAACCTAGAGAATTAATTCAGAGACTCAATTAAGCTCAAGGTTTTCAGCAAGGCTCGGACTAGGGAACTGTGCTCGGGACATCGGTGCTTAGAAAGATCGGGACACAGGTAAGAAAACTATTGTAGCCGTAGAGCAGGGCGAGGCCTTATAGTTTGTGTTGCAGGGCATGACCTTATATGATTATGTGGCAGGGCATAGCCCTATTGATTCTATTTATACGTGTTTAAGTATGTGTTTAGCTATGCTATGTGTGCATATATGTGAATGAACGGCAAGAGCCGGGAACGACGAACGCCGAGAACAGCAAGGGCCAAGAACGGCGAAGGTCAAGAACGGCAAGGCCGGATATGGCAAAGGGGCCAGGAGCAGCATTTAACACACAGAGTGTGAGTTTCCAGGGTGAGACCCTATAGGATATCTGGGATATCCTTATGGTGTAGACCGCAAACCCAGGGCCTAGTAAAACACCTGGGATAGCATGTCCGTATGTGTTTAGCCTGTTGGCGGCTTGATTATATGTTGAATGATTGCTATGCATATGTTATTTTCTTGTGTGAGTTTTCTTGTTGGGCTTCGGCTCACGGATGCTCTATGGTGTAGGTAAGGGCAAGGGGAAAGTCGACCAACCATGAGTACAAAGAGCGTGAAGCGACGCGTACATGTTTGGCCTGCCTGGCTACCACGGCCAGGGGTAATTTTGTGAGATATTTGTTTTAAACCTAAATTTTGTCGTTTAGTCGACTTTAGTTATATTTTTGAGTTGTAAATATTTCTAAATAGTATTTTGGGATCCCAAGTGTTAAACACTTTATACTCTTTAGTGATGGATATATTTTTAAATTATGTGACTTTGTTTATGGTTTAGCTACACTTTTGTCTTAAAACCTCAATTAGCGAGTTAATTTCATGATAAAACTCACTTAGTAACGTCTTTAAGGAAGTAGGGCGTTACAACTTGGTATCAGAGCGAGCCAATGTTTATGGTTCCTAGAGATTGACCGAACATGTACGCTCGCTTTCAGTGACAAGCTCAACTCAGGGTTGGTTGGTAATGATTGACTTATATGCTTGAATATGTGTTTAGCTCCCCTATTTGCCTGCTTATTTTATATAGAGCATGATGAATGAGTTAACATATGCATGATGCCAGGGCATGGATCGTTGAGTGTTATATGTTATTTGTATGTTATATGGATTGCTATTATGGTTGGCTGATGTGATTGGGAGGTGGTTTTGGATGTTGTTATCATGCCTGATGAGCGGCGTCGTTGGTTGCAGGCATATTGTTGAGATGCCTCGACAATCATCGAGACTCCGCGACAGTAAGGCCGAGGATGTCAACAAATGTTTGCCAAAATGGAAGCAAGAATGCAATGAACTAAGGAAGAACTTCGGCAGTTGAGGTAGCAGACCCCTCCTCAGGCTACTGGGTTATTGGTTCAACAGATTGTGGCGCCAATGCCAGTTCAGCCTGTTATGGAGAACAGGTGGGAACCTTTGTATGAGAGGTTCAGGAAACAGCATCCTCCCACCTTCGAGGGTGGATCAGACCCACTGCGGCCAAAGCAGTGGATGAATATGGTTTCCTCCATCCTAGATTTTATGAGGGTGGAAGGGAACGAGAAGGTGGCTTATGCTAGCTACATGTTCAAAGAAGATGCTCGCACCTGGTGGGATGTAGTGACTCAGAGGAGGAATGTGGCAGTTATGACTTGGGAGGAGTTCTGAAACATATTTAACGAGAAATACTATAGTGTTACAGTCCGAGCTGCGAAGGTTGACGAGTTCATCAACCTGACTCATAACCGATTGACCGTTACTGAGTACGCCTTGAGATTTGATCGATTGGCGAAGTTTGCGCTGGATTTGGTGCCGATTGATGCGGCAAGATGGGATAGATTTGTACGGGGATTGAATGTTATGATTGACCATGATGTGAAGATTAATTTGGATCAAGAGACTACTACTTATGCCCAGGTTGTGGACAAGGCCCTTACAGTTGAGAGGGTCGAGGATCAGATATGGAGAGAGAGCGCAGTTAGGCACAATGCCAGGAGGACGGTGTCTCCTTTTATTTGATCTAGTCAAGGTAGTGGCTCCAATGAGAAAAAGAGAAAGGCCCCAAATTCTTTTGTTCCTCCTAGTATGGATAGGAGGGAACGGGGTGCTTTTGGCGGCCGTCAGGGCAGAGGTGACAACTGGAGGAGTTTTCCAGTGTGTCCACGATGCAGACGATGACATCAGGGTGACTGCAAGATTAGGGCCTACTTTATCTATGGGAGTGCCAATCATCTGAAGAAGGACTACCCACAAGCCAGGAAAGAGGAGCTGAAGCAAGGCGACAGTCTCGCTCCTGCCAGAGTGTTTACCTTGACTCAAACTGAGGCAGAGGCTAGCCCCTCGGTTGTGACATGTCAGATTTCTAGTACTGGGTTTCTTATACTGCATTGATTGACTCGGGAGCTACTCATTCATTTGTGTCTGCTATAGTGATAAGTCAGCTGTGTAGACCTAGTGTTTTGTATGATAGGGGTTTTTAGAATTTGTTGCCGACTGGGGAACCAACAGTCTCTAGGAGATGGATTATAGCATTTCCAGTAGAGATAGACGGTAGAGAGTTGGCTGTTGATTTGATTGAGTTAGCAATGGATGACTTCGATATGATTCTAGGGATGGATTGGTTATCGAAGTATGGGGCGACGATTGACTACAAGCGCAGGATGGTGACTTTTGAACCAGAAGGGGAGGTACCCTTTGTGTTTGTAGGGACAGTTAGTGGACCGCGAGTACCTATGATTTCAGCACTGAAGGCTAGAGACCTGATACAGGAAGGTTTCATAGGATTCCTAGCAAACGTTGTGGATAATTCTAGAGTTGTATCGGTTGGACCGGGTGAGACTAGATTGGTATGTGAGTTTCCAGATTTATTTCCAGCAGATCTGCCAAGGTTGCCACCATAGTGGGAGATTGAGTTTGTTATAGAGTTGGCACCAGGGGGGGAGCTAGTATCTAGGACACCTTACAGAATGGCTCCGGCAGAGTTGAAGGAGTTGAAGATTCAGTTGCAGGAATTATTGGATTCGGGGTTCATCAGACCGAGTTTCTCGCCATGGGGTGCTCCAGTGTTGTTCATCAAGAAGAAGGATGGTTCTCTTAGGATGTGTATTGACTACAGGGAGCTGAACAAGTTGACCATTAACAATAAATACCCACCGCCTAGGATCAATAATTTGTTTGATCAGCTCCAGGGAAAGACGGTGTTTTCCAAGATTGATCTCCGGTCAGGTTACCATTAGTTAAGGATTAAAGAAGAGGACATAGCAAAGACCGCTTTCCGCACGAGATATGGACACTGTGAATTTCTGGTTATGTCCTTTGGATTAACCAATGCCCCAGCAGCTTTTATGGACATGATGAATAGGGTTTTCAAGGACTATTTGGACAAGTTTGTGATTGTGTTTATCGACGACATTCTGGTCTACTCTCAGTCAGAGACAGAGCATGAACAGCATCTACGTTTGGTATTGTAGCGGTTGAGGGAGCATAGGTTATATGCTAAGTTCAACAAGTGTGAGTTTTGGCTACCGCAAGTCACATTTCTGGGCCATATTGTCAACAAGGAGGGGATTCTGGTTGACCCAAGTAAGATTGAGGCAGTGAGAGATTGGCCTAGACCGAGCAGTGTTTCTGAAGTTAGGAGTTTTCTGGGATTGGCAGGATATTATCGGCAGTTTGTTGAGGGGTTCTCTAGGATAGCTACGCCGTTGACAGAATTGACAAGGAAGAAGACTAAGTATTATGGACAAACAGGTGTGAGAACAGTTTCAAGGAACTGAAGCGGCGTCTGATCACCACACCAGTGTTGAGTCTGCCGACGGACAATGAGAAGTTTGTGGTTTACTGTGATGCTTCCAGACAAGGTTTAGGGTGCGTGTTGATGCAATCTGGAAAGGTGATAGCCTATGCATCAAGATAGTTAAAGGAGTATGAGCAGAGATATCCTACACATGATCTGGTGTTGGCAGCGGTGGTATTCACACTTAAGATTTGGAGACATTATCTGTATGGTGAGAAGTACGAGATATACATTGACCATAAGAGTTTGAAGTACTTCTTTACTCAGAAGGACCTGAATATGCGCCATAGACGGTGGCTAGAGTTGGTAAAGGATTATGATTATGATATCCTATACCATCCTGGGAAGGCTAATGTAGTGGCTGATGCATTGAGTCGGAAGGGCCCAGGGCAGTTGTTCAGTTCGAGACATATATCTGATAAGCTAGCTAAGGAGATGACTAGAGCGGGTATAGAGTTGGTGGTTGGTCGGTTAGCCAACATCACTCTTCAGTCTACACTCCTGGAGAGGATCAAGGAGTCATAGGGGAAGGATTCCCAGTTGAGAGGGCACAGAGAGAATGTCTTAGTCGGAGTGGCTATGGACTCTTCTATCTCAGAGATGGGGTTACTGAAGTACAAGGGTCGGATCTGTGTTTCGATGGATTCTGATATCCGGCGAGAGATCTTGGATGAATCGCATACCACTCCCTGTTCCTTACATCCGGGTACGACGAAGATGTACCAAGATTTGAGAGCTTTGTATTGGTGGTCGGGCATGAAGAGGGATGTGGTGGATTATGTGGCCAAGTGCTTAACTTGTCAGCAAGTAAAGGCTAAACATCAGAGGCCAGTGGGGTTACTGCAGCCTCTAGGGATTCCAGAGAGGAAGTGGGAAGATATCACCATGGACTTCGTGGTTGGTTTGCCGAAGATCGCGGGACAGCATGACTCGGTGTCGGTGATTGTGGATAGGTATACCAAGTTCGCCCACTTTTTACCTGTCAGGACGACTTATACTGTGGAGCAGTATGTTGAGTTGTATGTGAAGGAAATTGTTCGACTTCATGGGGCTCCAAGGTCGATAGTATCCGGCAGGGACCCCACCTTCACCTCTAAGTTTTGGGAGAGTCTGTAGAAGGCTATGGGCACGCAGTTGCGGTTTAGTACCACTTATCATCCTCAGACAGATGGATAGTCTGATAGGAGAATTCAGATACTGAAAGACATGCTACGAGCCTGTGTGCTAGATTTTGGTGGATCTTGGAGAAAGTATCTCGCTTTGATTGAGTTCTTGTACAATAATAGTTATCAGGCGACTATCGGAATGGCTCCATATGAGATGCTATATGGGAGGAAGTGTAGATCACCTATCCATTGGGTTGAGACGGGTGAGAGGAGATATTTGGGTCCTGAGATGGTTCAAAGAACCAATGAGGTAATTGGAAAGATGAGAGCTCGAATGCTCGCCTCCCAGAGTCGCCAGAAGAGTTACTCAGACTTGAAACGCAGAAGCGTAGAGTTTCAGGTCGGTGACCATGTGTTTCTTAGGGTTTCACCTTTGAGGGGAGTAAGACGGTTTGGTGTTTGGGGCAAGCTGAGCCCTAGGTTTCTTGGCCCCTTTGATATTCTGGAATAGGTTGGAGAGGTAGCTTACAGAATGGCGATGCCTCCAGCTTTATCAGGGGTTCATGATGTTTTTCACGTCTCCAAGCTCCAGAAGTATGTATCAGATTCGATGCATGTACTAAGTTATGAGAATTTGGAGCTAGACCAGGATTTATCTTATGAGGAGAAACTGGTTCAAGTTCTCGATCAGAAGGATAAAGTCTTGCGGAGCAAGACCATCGCCTTAGTGAAGGTTCTGTGGAGAAACAACAAGATTGAGAAGGCGACCTGGGAACTTGAATCAGATATGCGGGAGTTGTATCTTGGGATTGACCCAGCAGTTATTAGCCATGTCTTAAATATAGACAAAAAATTTCCACCAGTGCAACAAAAAAGGAGGCTGCTCGACAAAGACTGATCGAAAGCGTTAAAAGATGAAGTCGAGAAGCTAAAGGAGAACAGATTCATCAGGGTAGCATTTTATCCATCTTTGGTCTCTAATCCTGTACTGGTTCCCAAGCCGAATGGCAAGTGGAGGACGTGCGTGGATTTCGCAGACCTCAATAAAACTTACCCAAATGAGTGTTTCCCACTCCCTAGGATCGACCTGCTGGTCGATGCTACATCAGGGCATGAGATTTTATCATTCATGGATGCATACTCTGGCTACAATCAAATCATTATGCATCCACCAGATGAGGATCACACTAGCTTTCAAACAGACACAGGGCTTTACTGTTACAAAGTAATATCTTTCAGTTTGAAAAACGCTAGTGCGACTTACCAGCGATTGGTCAACCATATGTTCAAAGAACTTATCGACGTTAAGATGGAAGTATATGTCGATGAAATGATGGTCAAGTCGAAGAAGGCAGAAGAGCACACCGGGGACCTGCAAGAATGCTTCAACATCTTGAACAAATATCAGACAAAGCTAAATTCCCTCAAGTGGTCCTTTGGTGTTGGATCAGGAAATTTTTGGGGATTCATAGTAAACTCGCGAGGAATCGAAGCTCATCCCAAAAAGATCATGGCCCTGATCGAGATACACTCACCCGCCAAGATTAAAGATGTTCAAAGCCTGACAGGGAGGATTGCCACTTTGAGTAGATTCATCTCTAAATCAATAGACAAGTGCGTTCCATTTTTCAACCTACTCAGGGGCAACAAGAAGTTCGAATGGACAGAAGAGTGCAAACATGCTTTTCAGGCACTAAAGTTTCATAAGTCACAACCAGCGATCTTCTCCAAACCGGTCGAAAAAAGAGACTTTGTTCGTTTATCTGGTAGTCACAGAGTATGCTGCTAGCGCAGTTTTGATTAGAGAGGAGGACCATGTCCAAAAGGCTGTGTACTATATAAGTAAGAGGTTGGTAGGAGCAAAGTTGTGATATCCACCCATTGAGAAGTTATCCTATTGCTTGATTCTGGCCTCCAGAAAGCTGTGCCCACACTTTCAAGCTCACCCCATCATGCTACTTACCGACCAGCCATTACAGCAAGTCCTGCAGAAACTAGAAGTCGCTGGTCGATTATTAAAGTGGGCAGTCGAGCTTGGGTAGTTCGATATTTCTTATTCTCCACGGGCAACTGTGAAAGGATAGGCGACTTTGTCACATAATTCACTGGAATCCAGAATGTTGGACCAGTGGAGGAACCTCGATTCCAAAGTCAAACTCCTTCGTGGAAATTGTTCATAGATGGCTCTTCCAACGAGCATAATGATGGAGAAGGTTTGATCTTGGTCACGCCCGAAGGACATCAATTCCATTGTGCAATCAGATTCGACTTTACGACGTCCAATAATGAAGCCGAATACGAAGCCCTGCTCGCAGGATTAAGATTAGCCAAGGACATGGATATAGAGTCACTCGAGATCTACAGTGACTCCCAGCTGGTGGTTAATCAAATTATTGGAGAGTACCAAGCCCGAGATCTCAAGATGGTTGCTTATTTGAACAAAGCAAAGGACTTATTGGCATAATTCAAAAAGTATACCCTCTAGCAAGTACCTCCTGATCAGAATTCAAATGTTGATGCCTTGGCCAAGTTAGCAAGTGCGAAGGACGTTGACACCTTGAACATAGTGTCGGTTGAGCGTTTGTCAGCACTAAGCATTTGAACAAAGGAGTCTTCACTGGTGATCCAAGCGACAGACACATGGATGACACCTTTCATTAGATACCTTAAGCAAGGAGTGTTGCCAGTAGAAAGAAACAAAGCATGGACCCTCCAAAGGCAGTCAGCTCTGTTCATTCTAGTCGACGGAATTTTATACAGGAGAGGGTACTCAATGCTGCTATTAAGGTGTGTTTCTAAGGAAAAGGCCAAGGAACTAATGCAAGAGGTCCATCAAGGTTTCTGTGGAGATCATGCTGGGGGGCAGAGATTGTCAAAAAAGATCCTAAGGTTTGTACCATGAATGAAGACTCCATGGATTTTGTGCGGAAATGTGACAAGTGCCAAAGGTTCTCCAAAATACCTCGAGCAGCCCCGAATGAGCTCAAACAGATGCAAAGCTCGTGGCCATTCACATTATGGGGGATTGATCTGATCGAGTCTTTACCCACGGGAAAATGAAATGTCAAGTAAGCAGTGGTTGCTGTTGACTATTTTACAAAGTGGGCTGAGGCTGAGCCACTTGCGACAATAACGACCGAGAAGGTTTTAGACTTTGTGGTCAAGAACATCATGTGTCGATATGGGTTACCAAGAAAAATTGTCTCAGATAATGGCACACAATTTGACAGTGATCTTTTCACTGATTTTTGCGAGAGGCATGGGATTATCAAAAGTTTTTCATCGGTAGCCCATCCGCAAGCAAACAGACAGGTTGAAACTGTCAACAAGACCCTAAAGGACACCCTGAAGAAAAGGCTTGAAGAAGCAAAGGGGGCATGGCTAGAACAATTACCAGAATTCCTTTGGTCATATAGAATCGAACAACAACATGCCATACTCCATTTTCTTTGACCTATGGGTATGAGGCCATGTTGCCTGTTGAGCTAGACCCACCATCACATAGAAGGCTGACATACAATCAGAGTACTAATGATCAGTTATTGATGGAGTCTTTGGACTTGGTCAATGAAATGCGCGAGCAAGCTCAACTTCAAGTGGTTGCTTATCAGCAAAAGGTGGCTCGATATTTTAACTCTAAAGTGCGAGAAAGAAAGTTTAACATGGGAGATTTAGTACTTAGGCGAGTTTTTCTCAACACTCGTGATCAAGCTGCCGGAGTGCTCAGACCTAATTGGGAGGGTCCATATCAGATTGAGGAAGTCCTTCAACCAGGCACATATAAACTTGCTCGCTTGCATGGAGATCTCATTACTCACTTTTGGAATGGAGAACACCTACGCAAGTATTATCAATAAACAGTTCTTTTTAAAGAACTGGCTTGTATTAATTTCAGTGTTTAAACGTTTATGAATAAGGGCTGGTCAATTTTGTGACTGGTCGCTTACAAGTGTAAGATCAATTTTTGATCACTCGTACAGACACAATTTAATCCATTTATTACGAGAAATAAAAGGAACTGTGTGCTGCCAGTTATTCTAGCCAATTATTGTATTTATTACAAGTATTTTCTCATTACGTGTGTTGTTTTGCTATATTATCATTTTTATAAGTTCGCGAGCAGTAATGTTCGAACAGGTCTTGGTCATGTCAAGTGATCGAGGACCTTAAGCTCCTCGATCACTTGGGGGGGCATATAAGGTACTAAGCAAGCAAAGCATATCAATAAAACAAGCATATGTAATCACACGAGAAAAATAAGGGAAAGCATACTATGCCACTTAGATTATTTTTCAAAATTTTTGGATTTTGTAAGATAAAAACAAAGTGCTATGCTAAGTTCGGTCATGCGAGCAGATGTTATAATATATAGCAAATGTTATAACGTCAAATTGAAATGTTTTACACTGCGAGGAGTTACTGCTCGGATGTAATTTGTAATTTAAAGAAAACTGCCCTACACTGCAAAAAATTTCTTAACATTACGAACCATAGTTCATATGTCCCAATTACAAAGCAAATAATATAAATGAAAAATAAAATATATATATATAAATCATTGAGCAGCAAGAGCAGCAGAAGGATCTGGCTGGGATTGCTGGTCGACGGTGGTCCCTGCCTCCTCTTCAGCACCCTTGATGCCTGTTGCCATGGAGATTTTAGGAGACTCCCGGGCCTTCTCCCCTTCTAGCCAAGCAGCGCATCTCGTTAGTTCGAGTTTCCTCGCATGCTCAGGGAGATAGTCAAAGTTTGCCTCGGAATTGTTTTTCCAGAAGAGTTAGAAGCAGTTGAAAGTTTCCCCTTTGAACTTCTCCAAGTTCCGAGCATTTGTTTCCTCGAGCTGCTTTACTCGCCCCTCCAGCTCGGTGACTTCCTGCCGACTGGCCACCAGCTCATTCTGAAGTTTGGTCTCTTCTTTGAAGTTGATCTCCGAAGCTTCCTTGAACTCGTTTTTGCTTGTAGTAACCTTGGCCACCGCTTCTTGGCTTTTTCTTAGCTCTTCGCTCAGACGGGCGACCTGCTCCTCGCATGCTTTGGCCTTTTCTTCAGATGTTTTGGCCCTCTGCTTGCATGCTTTGATTTCCTCAGCATGATTAGCATCAATCTCCTCAGAACGACGCCAATCAGGGCTCATGGTTAGAACACCCTGCAACCAGGGAGAAAGTAATGTTCTTAGTATAAATAAAAGGGCGAGCTAGACTGCTAAAATGCAACAAAGGTTATAACTTACACTGAGTATTTCGTTCAGTGCACGGATGAGAATCTGGTTGGTCTTCATAGAGGGGATGTTGCTGAAAGCTTCCTAGCTACGACGGTGTCTTGACAGTTTCTTTAGCTTGTCGTTAGCCGAGCTATAGGCAGCGTTCAAGATAACCTCGGCTTGAGTTTTTTCTGATTGCTCAGGAAGAGGTGTGTCGGGAGGAGTTGAAGGAGTTGAGTTGAGGGGACTTGGAGGAGGGGTCGTTTCCTTGGAGGATGGTGGTGCTGGAGGGTTCTCTACTCGAACCCTTTTCTTGGAGGGGTTGCTACTGTTTTCCCCAAGGTGCCGCCTGCTTCCTCTCTTCCTACTCAGAGGAGTTTCGGCATCGATGTTGGTGTAGATGTCAAAGGCTTCTTCAGAAGGCATGACTACAAAATAGAAACAAATGATCAAACAAGGAGGTTAAAGAAGTAATAAAATAATAGAAATAGAAATTCTAAGTAGTATACCTGAGCAATTACTATTGGTCGCTCTATTATCTATGGAACTACAGCTACACTCATTCTTTGTCTCGAAGAAGTCTGAATTAAAATTTCTGGTTGAAAAAGTAAAATTGCCATCCCTATCGAATAGATGATAAGGGATGGGCAAGATATCTAAAAGCGAGAGATCTATACCATTCTCGTCAGAGGATTTGGATATAGCATTGGTGTATTCCGACAGTTTTTGTTTCCCTCTCCCTTGTGGGGCAGGGGTAGCAGCAGCTCGAGTGTTGCCCGATGGTTCTCGGATGGTCACTGCCGTTGGTTTTTGCCTTTAGGATTGTGACACATCTTGCTGCTACTCGGGGATTTCTGGTCCGGTAGCACTCCCCGCGGTGGACTCCCTCACTTCCTGGTGAGGTGCCAGAAGGCCTACCATCCTTAGGTTGCTTTCGTTAACCAGCTCCTAGATGCTTTTTTCGACTTCGTCATGCTGGCTAGTGCTGCAGCCCTGATCTCCATTTCTGGAATGGGGTCTGGTCAGTACCAGGGGCCTAGATACAATATTAATTCTCTAAGGATAATGAAGGAAAAATCGAAAGGAAAATACACGACCAAAAATTTGAGGATTTACCTCTTCGCGTGAAGGCTAGGTTGTCACTCAGGATTTCGCCACATTGGATTTGTGGGTAATGTCACTCAGGAACACTCGGCCAGTTTCCTGGTGGCAGAAATGGAAGAACCCCGTATTATTCTAGTTGGGGTTAGATTTGAGATAAAAGAGATAATTGATCTCATGGAGTGTTGGCACATGCCATTTTTTGTGGCTGTAGAGGATATAGACTACTGAGAGCACCCTATATCCATTGGGGGTTATTTGAAAAGGGGCAACCTTGAAGTAATTGGCCACCCCTTGAAAGAATTCGTGCAGGGGAAAAATTTCCCCTTCCTCAATGTGGTACCGCGACCAGGCGCTGAAGGCGCCTCAAGTCACGTTTGCCCTCTGGTCGGGTGAAGTTTTGACTAGGGTGATCCCAGGAAGACCATACTTCTTGAGATAATTATTCACCATCCTGGCCGATATTTCGCTAGGAGGCGCAACATATCAGTCAATGTTTAGCCTAAGGTCGTCAGGAGGCCAGGCCCTGGGTTGGATCTCTGGTGGTGCAACATGTACAGGTTGAGGGCTAGTTGAAGGGTCTTCAGCGCGAGGGGCAGGCTGGTTAGAAGGAGAGCTGGTAGTTTTCTTCTTTCTACAAGCAGTGTATTTTCACGCGACCCATGTTTGGTTGATTGGTCGGAGGGCTGGTCAGTGGGTTTTTCTGTGAAAATAGGACTTTCGAAAACGACAGTGACGGTTGTTCTTGGTCCTCGAACAGCAGCGCAAGAAGATCGTCATCGATTGACCTCTCACCTCCCCAAGGATCGTGTATGAATGAGAACAGAAAAGGGGAGATGAGAATCTACGACCGACAAATAGAAGAAGTGGAAACGTTGGGATAACGTTGCTCGTGTATAAAAGTTAAGCTTTTATACGACCAGCAACATCCTAACATAAACACTAAAAGTATGCGAGCAGTTTGGAAAAACAGATTAAAAAGCGAAAATGAAAAGTTTTTTCAGAAAAAAATTTCGACTCCGAAAACAGGCGGGAAAAACCCAGATTTTTCCGAAAGCATAAAACTTGAATTTTCACTTCGATTTTGGGCCCTAAAACAGTATTCCTACTTCTCACATCGATTATAAGCCTAACTTAATGTTTTTACCACTTAAAACTTCTATCCTATCATGTTTCTGTGTATGAGCCCGATTACCCCATAATACTTTTTCTAAAAAACATTCAAAAACTCATACCCGAATACCAGAGAACTTGTGAAATTTATTTTGCATGGTATAACAGAGAGAAGGAGTTTGAGAACTTACTTAGATTGCAGATTGTGTAGAAGTCACGAGTGTTGATGCTCAAGGTTGGTTAGACACGCCTCGGATCACTGAATTTTTTTGGGCTTCTCTTGAGAATTTTTCTTCTGAGTTCTTGAGAGAGGAAGGTTTGGTAAAAGGTAAAAAATGAGAAAACTGATTTATTTATACTGATCGTGGCACAGTAAAAGAGGTAATGATGGGGGTAAGTTATCGATGCATGGGAAAATGTGTTAGCCGTCAAATTTTTTTTGGGAAACTGCAATAGTCATGATTATTTACTTTTTTTTTAAAAGGCGCTGATAGACGTGACAGGTCAGACGGAAAGTTGGTCGATTAAGTTTATTATATGTTGGTCGTAGTAAAATAAACTTGGGGGGCAAATGTTTACCCAAAAAAGATTTACCTGATGACGTGGAAAAATTAACATACACATGGGGTGCACGTGACCATTTAAGTGAGCACAAACTGTTCGACCATCGAATAGAAGAGAGTTAACTCAGCAGAAAACATATTTTATGAGCGACCAGTCTAGTCGCAGGATTTCAGAAATTTCCTAGATATATGTAATTTTTCATTTATGTAATAATTATGGTTTTTATTTTTGTTTAGATACGCTTGTATTAATTGTAATAAAAGCCCATCGGTCCAAGTAGAACTCCTTAAGCCTATAAATAAGACTCACTGGGCTCAAGAGAGAGGACTTCTTTTTTCTTTCTTTTGGGGGAGAATTTTGAGAGAGAATTATAGTGTTTTTATCCGCCAAATTTGTATTCATCTCTAAGCTTGTGAAACTCATGAACCCTAGTTCATTGATCATAGTTTTTGGGATTTTACATCAATAGGAACACTAAGTGGACGTAGGTCATTACCATTTCTTGGGGCCAAACCACTATAAATCTTGGTTGTCGTTTATCTTTTTGTCTTGAATTCATCTTGTTTTTTATCGTTTTATTTACTTCGTGTCGTTGACCAAATTGAGGGTCAACACATCTATTTACATAGTACTTTTTAAAGATAAGAAGTGTCCATTGATTTAATGATTACATACAATTCAATCATGTATTAATGGTTCATAAATAAAGCATAGATAAGATCACATTTTTACCTCTTTTACTATTTCTTGTTTCCTTAAGTACCATTAACATTACTAGTGAATGTTAATTCATACGCTGATTTATGAATTTGAGCTCAATAACCTTTCAGTTCTAAAAGTTAACCCTTAAGAGAACCATTATTCAATTCCTCTTGGAAAGGTATAGATTCTATATCTGTATACTATGTCCCGAGCCGCTTACATCAATGAGTCCCGAAAACAAAAGTTTTGTGCCTAATCATTTTGACAAACCATAACTAGTGAATCCAAAGACTCAAATGACATAAACATGAATTCATAGTAACTTCAGGATTGAGATGAATTTGTATATGATCATCTTATTGATATGTTTAATTAATACTTATAAAACAAAATTGTATTCAGTTAAGTATTAATAACATATCAGGCCCAATTATTATATACTACATCATACAAAGTACCTTCACTAAGATGTCCTACTACATCATAATCCCGATCTAGATTACATGTATTCATAATACTAGTGAACCCTACTGACAATATTTAATCCAAAGATTCCTTATAACTTTGTTTTACTAAGAACTATTTAAATTCGTTCCCTACAATCTTAATCCTCTCATACCAATACAAGATTGTAGTCACAATAACGAATTTGGAAAGTTTCTGATATTCAGATTATATTATTCAAATAATAATAAAATCAATATATGCAAAATTTCATCTTAATTATTTATTTCGTATAACATTGTCCAATACATATGTTGTCAATGGCACAACTCCTAACAACCAAAAGTTTCAGACTAGTTTAGTATTATGAAAGTATAATTGTATCTGGAGTGATCATCAATGAAAGTGATGAAATACTCATTCCCACCCCTACCTTGTACATTGATTGGTACAAAGACGTCACTATGAACTACCTCTAGTGGTTCCTTGGCTCTATTTCCTTTTGGATAAAAATGTCTCTTAGTTATTTTACCCTTTAAACAAGAATCACAAACTGGAAAAGTTGTAACTTTTAGTTTTCTCAAAGACCCATCCTTTGTTAATTAGTTCATTCTATCTAGATTAATATGACATAATCAAAGAGGCCAAAGATATATATAATCTCCTTGAAAAACTTTTTATCTTTTGTTACAATTTGTATTTGCTACTTTAAATAACTCAGAATTATTTATGTTCATTCAATTGGTTTAAGCATATACAATTCCTTAATAACTTTTGCATGAAAAATATTGAAACGATTCCTTCAAATAACAATCATATTATTATTGAAAGAAATATCAATACTCTGCTCATACAATAATGATAAAAAAAAATTCTAAAATATTTAGGAATAAAATAAACATTGTTCCAGACAAGAAATTTATTTCCAAAGACTAAACGGATTATTCCTATTGCTTTAGCTTAAATGAGTGCTCCAATTCCAATCCTCATTATCAACTTGCCATCAGCAAGTTCTCTTGAAGAAAAAAGTATTAGCAAAGAAGAACAAACATGGTTGGTGGCGCCTGAATCTATGATCCCGGATGATAGATCATCATCCACTAAATAAGCTTCAATTACAAGCAAATCAGATTTATCTTTCTTTTCCAGCTCAAAGAAATACTTGGTACAATTTATCTTCCAATGACCTTCAACTCCACAATTAAAACATTTCCCTTAGGGTTCTTTCTTTTTGGAGTTGTTGTCTTTCTTGTTCCCCTTGACCTTTTTTGCATTTCTTATCCTTACTACTATCATTTCCATTGTTCTTCTTCCTCTTCTTGCTTTTATCTTCAAAGAATGAAGGCTTTTGCTCAGTAACATTTTCTTCTACCTTTTTGGTCAAACTTTTATTGAGTGACTCAAAAGTTTGTAGTTCATTCAACAGCTGGGTCATATTGAGTTCCAACTTGTTCATAACATAGTTGATTGTGAACGCAGTATAGGCAAGTGTGAATGATTTAACTTGAGTACGCTCATCAATGGTAGCCTCATTAATAGCCTCATGCATTATATTGATCGTGTTCAAAATATTTTTACGCATCCTTCTTCATTTCAGTGTTCACGTAGTTTCTGGTAGCCTCATGACGGCTTTGATAAGATTTCTGCCCAAACATTGCGTGTAGAAATTCCATTATCTCATAGGTTGTTTCCATACTCTCGTGCTTTGTTCTAAGAACAACATTCATGCTTACAAGCATGAAACACTTGTCTTTGTTGTTGGATTTAATACAAGCAGCATACTTGTCCTTAATATGTTTTTGAGCATTGGCAGTGGCCTCTTCAGAACATTCCTCAGTAAGGATAAACTTGTGGGTCTCACATATTAGCATTATATTCAAATTTGATTTCCATCTTATAAAGTTATCACCATTCAGTTTTTAAGTGAAAGTAAAGCAATAATCAGATTTCCCATGTTTGACATTACTTAGATGAAAATAAAACATACACTGTCAATATAATTGAAAACAAATATCTTTAATTTTCGGACAGTAAATATGATGCATGAATCCAACTAATCAAACAGATAAACTTAGCAAACTACCCAACAATTAATGTGCTGCTTTAGGGTTGGTCATATTAGTTTCAGCCAGTCCATAAGACATTTTTACTCTTATTAATTTAAAACATAAAAATATCTCATATTTTTTCTTTTAAAAATAAGGTACCGTTTATTTGGTCAAGACAAAACTACCTACTACAAAAGCTTAATTGTGTCTTTATGTGTGTAACAATTAAGAGTTCCACATTATGGTTAGTTAAGTTTTAAATACATCACTTAATCCTATTATAAAGAAGCCAACATTGATATTGATATGGCTTGACACCTTCCTTAGGGGTTACAAAAACAAAGTCACCTCGGGGCCCTTACTATATCTCACGGTGTCGTACTAAAGAGTTTAATTCCAATTTAGGCGAACTTAAAATAATTAATCAATCCATTACATTCACCTAACTTTAATAAAATAATTTTAACCAAAGTTGGTTATCTTAAAAGACCTAACTAAATGTTTGACTTTAATATGGTGTGATTACCAAGTTCAACTAATATATAACTTAGTTGCTTACATGCAATTTCTTTCTCAAATATAATTCATATAAACAATGAGAACAATCCTAAATAATCATGTTTTTACAAATGAGGTACATAATTAAATAAAAATTTTGTAGTGTTTCATGTATGGCATGTAATTGATTAATGCACAACCAAATTATCAATAAAATCAATAAATATTTATTTAAATAAATACAATAAATAAATAAAGAATAAATGATGAATTGAGTGACTATTGGGTATTTCTAAATTTACAACCATTTGAAAAATAAAAAGAAATTAAAAAATGGGCTTCAATATTACAACACTCCAAACAATGCTTTTTCTCTACTTGAGATATGTATTCATAATCTTCAAGCTTTGAGTAAACTCGTTAATTAATTAAAATAACTTTTATATTTAATTTATTCCCCTTTTTTATCTTTTAAATTTAATTAAATTTAAATAGTAAAAGAAAAACAATTTTTAATGACTTTATAAACTTGGAACAAAAATATCTCAATCAATTAAAATAAGATAATTAATTTAAAAAATAAATTAATTCATTAAAGATAATTTAAAATTAGAGTTAGGGTTAGGATTTTGGTGTGCGATGGGCTTAAGCCCACAGTACTAGGGCACCATAGTGTGCAATTGTGAGGCGCAGCTGGAGGCACGGGGCACCTAGCAGCAAGAAGTTGAGTGACTCAAGATGCACAGGCGGGTTAAGCAGGGCACCTGGGTGTGTTGCTGGTGTGCGCTTGTGGCACAGAGCCATGGGCTCTGCGATGGCGTGTGGCAAGGAGCCAGGGGCTCTACAGTGGCTGGTGCATGGAGGCAGCTGTATAATTTTGCTCCTTATTCTCCCTCTTTCTCTTTTTTTTCATCTACTTCGGTGTAGAATTTTACAATACCATTTATAAAATAAATTACAAAAATTCATATGCCCTATTGGCTTACACAAGATCTAGAGAAAAACAAACAAACAAACAAACAAACAAAGCCTAAACCCAATAATCATTATATAATTAGCGATCCATCATTCAACCATACATACCATCATATATACAAGAAAAATACACAAAAGTCACATAGTCAATTAGTGTGTGTGTGTGTGTGTATATATAGACCGCTCTAGTACCAATTGTTAGTTTGGAAAGAGCACATTATATGCACAGTAGAAGTTTTAAAAAATTTATTTGTTTACAAAAACAGAGGCGGGATCTTATATAAATATATATATATATACATTAAGTTAAAGCATATAAAAGACATATCTATACCTCTTGTAGCCTATCAAGTGTCATCGCTATCTTTTAATACATAATAACAATCATCTTATCCTGGCTTTATGACATTGAGATCCACACCACGTTCTTCCAAGTCAATCATCAACACACTAGGATGTGTCTGGGCACGTAGAATGATTTGGATAAATTTGTGTCTCTGGATTTACTCAACATATGAGATATAGAGACTTGGAGAAGAACTTTTATGTGAGAGAATAGGTTAAAAAACAAATGTTCTCTCTAAGTATTTTTCAGGCTTAGAAACTTATAAGAGCCTCCTTGAGACAAACTAGAAAAAATATTTATATATGGTCTAGGTCGAATCTCATTAGGTTTAGATTTTATTTGTTAATATTTCAATAAAATTAAAATATTTACTAAATAATTAAATAATAAATAAATAACTTAAATTAGTAATTGCTCATATTTGTGTCATGCTAGTGGGTCCCAACACAGTGGCTAAGGTGTGTGGCACTGTAATACCAAATCACATTTTCTCATTTATTTATTTTATTTAATAAGACAAAATATTCATGTATTTAAAATAATGTATTATTTCAAATATGAATATATATCAATCAATTCAAAAATGAACTTTATCGTGTTAACTTATGATAAAAAAATTAGTTTATTTAATTCCATGAATTAAATATATATATATATTTTTCTCAATATTAATTAATTCTTAACTAATTAATATTTTAATGAACTAATATGGTTTTCTAAACTGTAGAGTAATAATGAAATTAATAAATATAATTATTTAATTAAAGAGTTCAATTAATTATCTGATTTATTAGAGCTTAGAATTATAGGTCCACGGTCCCCGAGTCGCCTTTATACTACACAGTCTAGGGTGTGAATATTTGTGACAAACATAAAGGACTAATTTGCAAGGGAACTAATTTTCTAGAGCTAAGATATAATTATTATATAATTATATGTAATTAATTAATATGGTTTCTATAAATTTAGAATTGCACTCTTAGTTATTATAGAATTATATTACAGAATTATCTCGTGTAGTCCATTGATATAATTACTTCATGTAGTTTGTCCTCCAATTATTGGTTCGTAAATTAGAGCTAGTCAAAACTATTGTTTTACCCTTCTAATTACTTCTTAATCCTTAAGTACCATTAATTCACTGGTGAATGATTAATTTATAATGGTATTATAAATTTGAGCTCAATAACCATTCAGTTCCAAAATTAACCCTTAAGAGAACCAATATACGATTTGTTAGGAAAGCTTGGATTTCGAATCTTGTAAGAACATGTTCCCAGCCATTCAATCCACTAAATCTCCAAAACAGAAGCTATTAGCCTAATATAATATACAAACAAACATTAATGAGTGAATCAAAAGATCCAATAGACATGAAAGGGAGTTAATGACTACTCAGGATTTAGACTTATCTACATATGATCATCATATTGATAAAAAAAAATATTTATGGTAAACAGTAAATTCATAAAGAAATTAATTCTCACATCGGTCCAATCATATATGATATAATTATGTAAAGTACATTCACTAAGATGTCTATCCACGTCAACAATCAAGATCTAGATTACATGCATTCAAAAAATCGCTTAGTGAATCGTACTAACAACCATTCATTAAAGATTTCATACTCTAATATGTTGTTGACTATTCTTTTCATTATTTATGATCTTAATCGTCTCTTACTAATACAAGATCATACCCTCATTAATGAATACAATGTTTTTGATATTTTTATTAATTATTCAATTATAAGATAAATGTATTTTTATTAACTTCGATAATATAATGTCTTTACATGTGCTTTCAAAGCATAAACCTTAACAGAAATACATAATAATGAAGCGGAAGAATATAGACGTGTCCTTTGTTATCAGAAATTGTACCCAAGCAAAGATATTATGCTTCGTGGCATCCATCTGAGCTGACTTGTGGTCCTTGTTCGATAGTGAAAGAATATCAATGCGACCATTATAAATAAATTAATAAATAGTAAAAAAAAAAAGTGAAGCGGAATCGGTAGAACAATGGCATATACCCAAGAGTTGTTCACAACCATAGAATATTTAGTGTCATCATGGAAAAGCTCAAACAAAGGGAGAGTGTGATGCAGTTGTACAGAATTAGAGAGTGACGAACAATTGTTGTGGGGATTCAGTCTTATGTCCCATGTCCTTGTTCAACGACGAAGATGGAGATCAGGTTGATCGATGTAACGTCCCAAATTTGCTAATAAGGCTTAGTGCCTTGATTACTGTGCTAGGAGGGAATAATTAGATGTTTATGTGCTAATATGATTTAATTGTGATTATATATGTGAACTACATGAGTTATACTGGGGGAAATATTAGTAGTAGAGTTGGTTAGGTAATATGGGTGAATTTTGAGGTTTAGTGGGAAACCAGTGGAAAATGACATTTTTACTCTTGAAAGGCTTTGAGAGAAATTTTGGGCCAGGGGTAGTTTGGTCATTTCAGACCATTATGTGAAATAGGCCAAGGCAAAGTAAATAACACATATGTATTTCTCTATGTGTGTGTGTAGCGCACCAATTTTTTTTTTAGTTTTATTAATTTTGTGCATTTTTTTTAATTGTTATGTGTTATGAATTTATTTTTAATTGTTTGGTAGGGATTATGTGAATTTAATTTTGTTAGTTTTTTATTTTAAATATTTTAATTTGTAAGTAAATGAGCTTTGATTGTGTGCACCAAGGTGCATGGTTAGTAGAAATGCACATCAACACTTGTGTGTGCATGTGCATAATTGCTTGGTGAGGGATTTTCCCATGCATTATTCTAGATTATTCCCTTATTAATTAATTAGTTTTGTTTAATTATTTTCATTAAAGTAAAAAGAGGATTAATGGGAAAAGTAAATAGGGTAAGCTTTTTTTTTCACACAAACAAGAATTGAGAAACAAGTGTAGGGAATAAAAAAAGAGTTGTCTTTTTCAGATTTCTCGTAACCCTGGACCCAGCCTCAGAAAAACGGGCATAACTTGGGCTGTGAATATTCGATTTAGACAAAATTGGCATCATTAGAAAGTTAATTAAATTTCCTACAACTTTTGTGAAATAATTACTTTTCCTAAAACGCAACGAAAATGGGTCAAAACTGAGCCCCAAGTCACAGGACATTAGAGTTACGAGAATAACATAAATTTCCTTATTAGTATGGAAAGCCAAGGAGAGAAAGAGGGAGTTGACAATTGCAGCTGCCTTTTTGGATAGTTAAAATATATTTATTTAATTAATTAGTATTTTTTAATTAAATAAATTAATAAGAAGTAAATTTTATTTACTTTAGAAAACCTAGTACACAACATATATAGAACCTTAGTACCCTAGAGAGCATTTTGCTCATCATCTCTTAGTGTGGCTGCTGAAATCACAAGGAGAAAAGGAGAGGAAATGAAAGAAAAAGAAAAGAGAAGAAGGAGGTTCTAACCTAGGTGTAACGCCCTGGATAACCAAGATTGTTACACTGTGTATTTTAAAATAGTGCAAGACTTGCTAATCAAGTCGTTTGAACAATAATGTGTTCCTAAAGTCAACTATCGAGTTAGGGTTAAAAGATTTTGATCATAAACGATTAATTTTCATTCAAATAGATGTTTGGTACATGGGATCCCAAAAACAGGGTATAAGTGATAATTTACAACCCTCAAAATTTTAATACAATCAAAAGCCACTATAATGGCAAAATACAAGTTTTAAGGCTCTCTCCCTATACTTTCCCTCGGTCGTGGCAGACGAGCAGTTGGCTATGTACACCTCGCCCTCAAAGCTCTCCAACTCATGGTTGGTCCAGCTTTCCTTTGCCTTTACCTGCACCATGTAGCACCAGTGAGCTAAGGCCCAACAAGAAAACCATAAAATGCAAGCGCATATAACAACAATAATATTCAATTAGTCTTACTCAATCAATTCAGTCATTTAAATGAATTCAAGCATATAACTAAACAATAGTAAACATATCAACTCAAACCCATATCGTAACCAATTACACAAATGCTCAGGGTTGGCACACTTAGGCCGAGCCCTCTATTTATTTAGCTGACCTTGGCTCTCTTAGGCCGAGCTGCATTCAGTACGCTTATCATCAGCCCCGACACTCTTATGTAGTGCACCAAATTTTTATTTTATTTTAGTAATTTTGTGCTTTATTTTATTTAATTGTTAAGTGTCATGAATTATTATTTTTAATTGTTAGAATTTGTTGGTAGAAATTGTGTGAATTTAATTGTTAATTATTTTGTTTATTTATTAATTTAATTTGTGAATAAAATGAGTTTTGGTTGAATACACCAATGTGCATGGTAGGTAGTGATGTGCCTTAGTGATTAAGTGTGGCCATGTGCATGGTTACATGGTGCACATGCAGTAGAATTTTATACAAACCTTTATTTCCTTTATTAGAATTATTTTATTTAATTAGAATTAAAATAAATAAATAAATAAAGAAAAGGAAAGTGATGTGGGCATGTAAGGCTATATTGGGAATGGAGGATTTCTTTTCCTTTTTGGTTTGGAAATAGAGTGAGTTGATTGGATGACTATTGGCTAAAATAGGAAAAGAGTTGTCATCTTTTATGCACTCTTTATTTTCATCCAATTAAGAAAATCAAATAAAAATTTAAAGTGAATGAAAATATAGAAAATAGGAAACTTACCCTTTTTCTCTTTGGACTAGTTATTGCCTTAGGTTAGATAAAAGGGAAAGAAAGAAAGGAAGAGGCATTTTTGTGCATTGGAGTCGTCGTCCATAGAGAGAGAAAGGGAGAGAGTGAACATAAGAAGGAGAGAGGAGAAAGAAAGGATGAAGGAGAGGAAGAAGAGGAAGGTTTTGAAAAAAACTAGGTATGGTTTCTTGTCTTGTTTGATCCTTGGGTTAATTTTCTAAGTCTAAGGTTCTTCCCCTCAATCCTAAGTTTTGTTTCTTCTTTTTCTTGATATGGGTTTCAAAAACCCTAGGTTGTTCAAGTGTGATTGCCATTTTGGGTCTTGATTCATAGCAAGACAGGTAAAGGAGATCTCTAACCGTGTTATTGTTATGATGACTTATATGATCTATACTTTGTTTTTGATAAGTTGTTGGTTGTTGGAATGGATGTTTGCCTCTATGTATTATGATTATTCTCCATGTTTCTATTTTGTTAATCCATAGGAACATGAAAGGAAATATTGATGTAGGTTTTGTATGAGTAGTTTTCTATAAAAGAGTCGTCACTGCAAAAATAGGCTTTAACTTCGGTTTTTATACATAGAATTGTTGAGAAATACATAAAAAGCGAAGTTAAAGCTTTTAATGGACTTTTAACTTCGCTTTTTGGTTTGGCACTCAAAGGAGATAACCTATTACTTCGGTTTTATTGAAGATAAGTAAAACGGAGCTTTTAACTTCATTTTTTTTTAAATCGAAGCTGAAAGGTACCCTATAACTTCGGTCTTTTTAAAAAAATCGAAGTTAAAAGGTACCCTTTAGCTTTGGTCTTTTCGTAATAACCGAAGTTAAAGGGTACCTTTTAACTTCGATTTAAAAAAAAACTGAAGTTAAAGGTCTTTAAAACCCTTTTCCACCTGCACTCCTCCTCATTCTGAAACGCAAATAGACCTGAAAATCCCCATTATCACCATGAGAGAGAAAATGGTTTCACCTATTTTCCATAATTTTTCTTGTTTTCTTCCAATTTCTTCAATCATTTTTGCTAAAAAAAAAACTCATCTATATCATAGAAAACTGATTATATTTAGTTTTGAGAGGAAAAAGTTGTTCATTTTATAATGGGTATGGGTGGTGGTCAAAAATACCAATTGTTTTTTGTTTTGAATGGATTTTCAACATCCAAACACGTTTTTGAGCTTTGAAATAGGTATGAATTGTTAAATATTTGTCCGTATGATTTTTTATATTTTTTTTGCTTATTATTTCGGATTTATTATATATATTTTTTTACAATATATTGATAATTTATAGGTTTTTAAGGTTGATAATCTTGATTTGGAGTTGCATTTGACTATTTAAAGAGGTATGAATCTTCCAACTATGTGATTATGATAATTTTCTTTATTAATCTGACTTTAATATTATTATTTATAATAATTATTTGGCGTATTAATCAAGTTAATATTTTGTTCAAAGTGTCATTTGTATAAATATGTTTTAATGTTTAGTTTGTATTAAATATTAAATATGTTTGGTACTAGTTATATATAAACTCAATAATTTAATACTTTATTTTTGTTTAAACTTTTTAGGACGATTATTGTTTTGGCGGTATTTTGGTTTTGAATTGACGGTTACTAACTTGAAGATTAAATTGAAGGTGAGTACGTATTTTAGTTTTATTTATTACTATTGCACATATTTATAGAATTATAGTTAATTTATATTGAATTTAGTGGAAATTAAGTTTGAAAACTAGTGAAGTAGGTTCTAGAAAATTTGTGTGTTGTGGTGGTATAAGGATGAAATTATGTATAATGATTATTGTTTTTCTTTGTATTGAATTAGTATGTACTTATGACATTAAAGTATGTTATAGAAATAGAGGAAACTCTACCCAATTTTTTAGGATTTATTAATTGAACATGTTTTTAAATATGTAATATTTATTCATAGAGTTGTAATTTAAACTTTTTAGGTTTGGCAGTAGGTTTTGAATAGGATATCAAGAATTTGTGTGTTATGTTGATAACCATAAGTCCCTAGTTTGAAGTAACATTATCATGCCTCTTGATTGGATAAGGTTACTTTGAACTACATGTTTGGATAGTCCTATTTATAGGGAAAATTCTGCTAATTTTTTTTAAAAATATATATATATTTAATACGTATAAAATTTCAATATTTCAAATAATTACTTAGGTGAACTTCACATGTTTAGTTGTATGAACAATTTAGATGTTTATGTGGTACTTAACTTTTATTTATGTATGAATGTGTATATATATGTACATTAAGTCGATATAGTTTGTGAATTTATTTTATTTTAAGTTTATTGGAATGTTCAAATATATTTATTAATATTAAAATAATTGAAAATTAGAATTAAAAAAATAATTATGAAAATATTTTATAAAAACCAAAATAATAATAAAAATTAAATTTTAGGAAAAAATACCTTTAAGTTCGGTTATTATGTAAAAACCAAAGTAGAAGGGTTTTAACTTCAGTTTTTACATAATAACCGAACTTCGGTTTTTACATAATAATCGAAGTTAAAGGGTACCTTTTAACTTCAGTTTTTAAATACTTTTAACTTCTCTCGGATTAACTTTAGTGAATATCTCCGTGAGATCCGAAGAATAACAAGCGAAAAAACTGAAGTTAAAGCCTAGCTATGAAATCTTGTGGTTATATTCTCATTGTGTTTTGAATCGATGATTTATGATTATGATTACTTTGTTATATAGAGAAGATGGATGATTTAAGATGTTGATTTATATATTTCATGCTAAAGGTAATATTGGAATACTTAAAAGAGGTCTAGAAACATGTTAAGGTACCTGTGGATGTGAATATGAAATTTTTGGTATTTTGTGTTCATGTCATGTGGGTTTTGATCTATAGGGAAATTATCAATGCATGTTGTTCATTTTCTTATTTTCTTTGATGTCACCTACACTCATTAGAAACATGCTAGGTTATTTGGTTAATTGAGAATTTATCTTAAGTCTTTTATAAATATTAATTTGATGATACATGAATGTTATTGTATGAGTTTTGTGAAGCATGATGTAAAAGAAAATAAATTTCATGATTATATATGCTTGCTGATTTTTGTGTATGATTGGTGTGAAATTTGGTGAAATAATGATTTACACGCATAAGTGATATTCCAAGTGCTATGATGATTTTATGACATTAAAATGATATTTTTACTCAAATAAATACCTACATTTTTTTTTTATATTTTATAAAGAAAATATAAGTTTTAATTCCAAGTTTATGATTATTGAGTGTTTTATATGTTGCTGGAAGATTTTGGTAAACATGATAAATGTCTTTTAATTGAAAGGAATTTTGTATGGTTGTTGAAATAAATTAATACCCTAAATCATGTATTTATTAAAATGATATTTTTAATTGTAACAATGAATTTTCACATTTTTAATAAGTATGGTTTTCTTTATTCTAATTAAGAAAATGTTGGGTTAAATTCACATGTGACTTTTAAACAAATAAATAGGTACTGAAGGTTTAGATAAATAAATTAAAAATAATTATTTTGTTTAACTTACATGGGTTTACACTTCATAAATTAAATGTTAATTAATACAAGCAAAAATATATTTTCCCCACACTTAAAATTATATTTTCTTACTCCAAATCTTGTATTTTTGTTAACTTAAAATAAAATGTTATTTTCTAGAAGAAATATGATATTTACAAGTACCTTTAGATAATTTCAAGTTTTGTTATTTCTCTATACAATTTAAAATGGAATTATTATTATTATTATTATTATTTTGAAAGTGGCTAAATAAATTATTTTTATGAAATAAAAATAATGCCCTAAGAGGTTTAATCAACTTAGAAATTTTAACAGAAATAAATAATGGTGAGGAAATATTGTTGCTAAATCTTTATTTGAAAAAGTTAAAAATAAGCGTGTATGAATTATCATTTTTAACGTCACTTTTTAACAACGCTCTCACGTATGCATGTCGCATGCAAATAAACTTTTACGTTAAAAAATATGCCTACTATTCAACCATATAATTTTCACTTGAAAACCATGCATGAATAATTGGTAGAATTTGCATTATTATTGTGTGATTCTATGTGGAAAATGTGCATGTTTGGAAATTATGTGTAAATTGCACCATGTGTGCAAGACCCATGCACACATGGGGTATATGTGTTGGGCACAAAAAATCTCATGTGAAGCTAAAAAATACTATTTGATTATGATTATAGGCTCGTTGTGAAGTTTGTTCAATTTTTGCTTTGCTCGAACCTGACGTAAGAAAATTAGATAGAATTTTGTTTATTTATGCTATGAAATGGTAAGATGGGTTTGTTTGAGGATAAATGATATGTATGATGATATACCTTGTGATATGAAGCATGAATTGCTATTTTGAGATGATATAATGAATTTGATGAATCATGTATTTCCTTTGCGTTGATATGACTGGATTGCATGTATTTTGTATGTTGTATGAAAATTAAATGGTTGTTAGCGTGTTGAACGTGACACAACAAAGGGTACTAAGGATATAAAGACGTAACCCGAGTTACTAAGATACAACGTAACTCATAGGGAGGACGCGCCGAGGTTATTCAAGGACCAGAGCCTCTTGTTTACCTCAAGATGTGACATGGACAAGAGAGGGGGCCATGTTCACAAGGATGTGATGATGATGTTTGAATATGCTGGTGATGTATGATGATAATGTCTATGTATAATGTATGATGATGACGTGTAAGTATGATGTATGGCGATGTATGGATATGATATTGTATGAGACTTACGATACGATTATGTTTTTGTTATGTTTTTCTTTGTATGTTGTTTGTACATCCTTACTGGGCTTTTAGCTCACCCCCTTACTTTCTCCCTTTTAGGTAATAAATAGGGTTTATCTTTGGTACGCATGGTGATGTGAGGAGTTCCGACGTCAGAGTGTGTATGGAGTGGGGGTATCCTATGGGAGAGTAAACGATCAACTTAAACGCCAATTTTTAAAGAACGGTGTTATGTTTTATTTTGATTTCAAAACTTATCTGTGGGACTTGAACAATATTTATTTTTAAAAGTTTCATGAGAACTTTTATTTTTATTTTAAACTATTAGGCCCAACTTGCATGTTTTAGCAAGGCCCCACTGGATTTTCATATGTTAAGTGATTTTCATTAAATAAGTTTATGAGGTTGATGAACTATTACAAAGTAGTAGTCTTGGGCATTTTACATCTTAGGTCGTTCATTCTCGTATACATAACAATCGTATAATCACACAATACACATATCTAGTTATTGGGAACCTCAGTCCCATTCACAACCACAAGGGTGCAGTCTTCTTACCTCGAATCCCGAGCAAAGAATACAGAACGGTCCCGAGCACGATCCTTAGTCCCGAGCCTTGGTGATAAACCTAGTCACAGTGTCAATGGGTAACTGTCAATTTCTAATCAAATTAAATACTTAGGAAACAATAGCTAGCCTCAGAGACCTCGATTTCTACTAAATCGGGTAGTAGAAATCATCCCGAGCATTTAGGTTTGAATTCTTGAGCCTCCCCGAGCCTTAGACCCCATTTCCCCTTAATTCCCCATTTAGGGTCGCGACTTGCCCTTGAGGGCCGCGACCCGCTCCTTGGACAGAGGCTCAATCCTCCCTGATGGGGGACACGAGCCACGACCTGCTCTCCTCCGAGTCGCGGTGTGCCTAGCGAACAGAGGTTCCTAGCCTCCAAAATTAATGCGAGTCGCAAAGCCTGAAGAACAAGATCGCGACCCGAGCCCCTAAATCCAGAAAAACCACTGTTTTTCAATGTTTCTTCACGAGCCTAACCTCAAATTCACACCCCAAACCAACAGTTAAACCTGGATTTAAGCCTAGAATTACCATCCTTTTGGTCCAAACATTATATCTAGCTCATAATCAATTCTTACTCTTATTAAATGCTCAAATTCAAGCAAAACCAGCTAACAACTAAGACTCATGCAAACTCAAATCTTAACATGGTTTTAACAGAATTTTAGAGAAACTAACTTGAATTCATACCTCAGTTTGCAGCCTAATTCCTCACCAAGGGCTTTGGATGATCCCAACTTGATCCACTATATTCCCACAGATGAATTCCCAACTTGCTCCTTGAGTTTCTCCTTGAAAATTCTAAGATTTCCCCTTAGTTCTAGAGTGAGGAAAGAAAAACGTTTTTTTGAAAGTTTGAGGGATTTCTAGTGTTTTCTGATACACTCCCAATACCCTTCTGTGTGTATCCTAACCCAACAAAAGACCATTTTTCCTTTTAAGCTTATCTAGCCCTAAAATTACCCCTAAGGGTAGATTGGTCATTTTCCCTCGGTTCCCGCTAATTCTTCAATTGTTCCTACTATTAACCAATTAACCCAATCATGTCTCATTAATTACCAAATACATATTCATTACTCAATAAATCCCAAAACATTCTCTAACTTTCCAAAATAACCCCAGGCTCCCCCAAGCTGGGTATTTAAACCCCACTGTGACTATTTCACTATTCCACTCACTAGGACCGTCTCGAGCCATGAACTGCAAATATATCCACTTAAAATCACATTTATGCCCTCAATGAGTCAAAATTACAAATATGCCCTTATAAGCTATAAATGGCCCACATGCATATCTACTACTCATAAACATGAATATAATATATTCATATAATCATATTAGTCATGCATGCCACATAGTTACGTATTTAACCAATTAAACACACATATAAACCAATTATGTCTTCCCAGCACGATAATCAAGGCACTAAGCCCTATTAGCAATTTTTGGTCGTTACAACTATCCCCTCCTACTGAGAATTTCATCCTCGAAATTTACCTAAATAACTCGGGATACTGATCCCGCATAGCTGACTCAAGCTCCCAGGTCGCTTCCTCGACCTTGCTATTCCTCCATAACTCTTTGACTAGAGGAATCATCTTGTTCCATAGAACCTTATATTTCTTATCTAGGACCTGAACCGGTTGCTCCACATATGACAAATCTGTCTGCAACTCCAAATCCTCATACTTCAACACATGAGTCGTATTTGAGACGTACTTCTGAAGCATAGAAATGTGGAATATGTCGTGAACCCTTGATAACGATGGTGGTAAAGCCAATCTATAGGCCATCTGCCCGATCCTTTCCAGGATCTCGAAAGATCCTATGAATCTAGGGCTCAATTTTCCCTTTTTCCTAAACCTCCTCACCCCTCGCAGTGGTGACACTCGCAGAAACACGTGGTTCCCTACCTGGAACCCCATGTCCCTACGCTTAGGATTAGCGTAGCTTTTCTGTCTATTCTACGAAGTGAGCATTTGAGCTTGGATATTCTCAATAGCTTCATTAGTCTTCTGAACCATCTCTGATCCCAAATACTTTCTCTTATCCATCTCATTCCAATGAATGGGTGATCTACATCTCCTTCCATACAACATCTCGTATGGAGATACTTCGATCGTTGATTGATAATTGTTGTTGTATGAAAATTCAATCAACGGAAGGTACTTACTCCAAGACCCCTCAAAGTATAATACACACGCCCTAAGCGTGTCTTCCAGTACCTGAATCTTCCTCTCAGACTGTCCATCTATCTGAGGATGAAATGTTGTACTGAACTTCAACTGAGTCCCCATAGCCTTCTGCAATCCACCCCAAAACTTGGAGGTAAATATGGGATCTCGATCTGATACTATAGATTTGGGAGCCCCATGGAGACACACAATCTCCCTAACGTACAACTCCGCATACTGATCCACAGTATAGGTCGTCTTCACTGGTAGAAAGTGAGCTGACTAGGTGTATATGTCTACCATCACCCAGACCGATTCATGTAGCCCGACTGTCCTTTGTAAACCTCCCATGAAATCCATAGTAATGTCTTCCCATTTCCACTTGAAAATACCCAAAGGCTGTAGCAATCCCCCAGTCATTGATGCTCAGCCTTCACCTACTGACAAGTTAAACACTTGGCCACGTGCTCTACTACATCCTTCTTCATCCCAGGCCACCAATATAAGGTCCGTAGATCTTGGCACATCTTTGTGGTGCCTAGATGGAGTGAGTATGGTGTAGTATGGGATTCATCCAGTATCTCTCATCTAATACCCACATCTGTCGAGACACAAATCTGATCCTTATACCGTAGTAACCCAGTCTTTGAAATGGAATAGTCCTTAGCCACTTCGGCTAGGGCATTCCTTCTCCTGCAACTGTGTGTCATCCATCTGACCCTCTCTAGAAGGGTCGAATGTAAGGTAATATTGGCCAACCGGCCCACAACCAGCTCTATCCTCTCTTTAGCCATCTCCTCTGCCAACTCCTTTGATATCTGTGTAGAGCTGAATAACTGTCCTGGGCCCCTCCAGCATAATGTGTCTGCCACTACATTGGCTTTCCCTGGGTGGTAAAGGATATCAAAATTATAATCATTTACCAAATCCAACCAACGTCTCTGCATCATATTCAAGTCCTTCTGGGTGAAGAAATACTTCAAGCTCTTATGATCGGTATATATCTCGCACTTTTCTCCAAATAAATAATGTCGCCAAACTTTCAGTGCAAATACCACCGCTGTCAACTCCAGATCATGGGTAGTGTATCGCTGCTCATACTCCTTCAGCTCTCGTGATGCATAAGCAATAACCTTCTCATTTTGAATCAACACGCATCCCAATCCCAATCTCTATGCATCATAATATTCTACAAACTTCCCTCCCTCCGAAGGAAGACTCAACATAGGAGTAGTAATCAGCCGTCACTTCAGTTCCTGAAAGCTATTCTCACACTTACCCGACTAGACAAACTTCAGAGTCTTCCGTGTCAATTCTGTCTTCGGTGTAGCAATCTTCGAGAACCCTTCCACAAACTGTCTGTAATATCCCGCTAATCCAAGGAAACTCCTATCCTTTAAAGCGTTCTTTAGCCTCGGCCAATCTCTCACTGCCTCTACCTTAGCTGGATCCACCTCAATCCCATCTTCACCAACAATGTGTCCAAGGAATGTCACTTCTGGTAGCCAGTCTCTGCAATAAACCGATGCTCTCTCAATCTCTGCAATACCTACCGGAGATGTCGCTCATGCTATGCCTCTGAACTAGAGTAAACCAAGATGTTGTCAATGAAGACAATCACGAACTGGTCTAAGAAGTCCTTGAACACCCTGTTCATCAGATCCATGAATGTTGCTAGGGCATTGGTCAGACCAAATGACATGACCAAGAACTCATAATGCCCATACCTCGTTTGGAAGGCCATCTTCGGAATATCCTCGTCCTTGATCCTTAGCTGGTGATAACCAGATCGAAGATCAATCTTTGAGAATATCGTCTTTCCCTGCAACTGATCGAACAGGTCATTGATCCTTGGTAAGGGGCATTTGTTCTTGATGGTCAACTTGTTCAACTCCCTGTAGTCTATACTCATTCTCAAAGTCTCATCCTTCTTCTTCACGACAAAATCGGAGTGCCCCATGGCGAGAAGCTAGATTTGATAAACCCCAAATCTAGAAGCTCTTGTAGTTGTATCTTCAACTCCTTTAGTTCCATCGGAGCCATCCTATATGGTGCCCTTAATACTGGCTTTGTACCCAGCGCTAACTCGATGATGAACTGAATCTCCCTGTGCGGTGACAGTCCTGGTAAATTTTCAGGAAATACATCCAAGAACTCGCGTATCATTCTAGTTTCTCTCGGCTCCGCTGGCATAACTCTGGTGGTATCCCCCACGCTAGCAAGAAAACCTACACAACCTCCCTGTAATAGGTCCCTAGCCCTCAACGCTGATATCATGGGTATGTGGGGTCCATGCACGACACCCAGGAAAACAAAGGGGTCATCACCCTCAGGCTCAAAGGTCACCATCTTCTTCCTACAATCTATAGTAGCTCTATATCTGACAAACCAATCCATCCCTAGAATAATATCAAAGTCATCCATACTCAACTCGATCAAATCTACTGATAGTTCCCTACTATCTACCATCACTTGCAGTGCTCTAATCCATCTCCTAGAAACTACCAGCTCCCCTGTAGACAGTATAGTCCCAAACCCCACAGTATAATACTCACTAGGTCTACACAATCTATCGATTACCTTACTAGAAACAAACGAATGTGTAGCACCAGAGTCAGTCAATACACTATAAGAAGAGCCTGTGCTAGAAAGCAGACCTGTCATTACTGTGTGACTAGCCTTGGCCTCTACCTTCATCAAGGTGAACACTCGAGCTGGAGTCAAGCCGTCTGCTTTCCCTAGTTCCTCTATCTTTGTTGATGGGAAATCCTTCTTGAGGTGTCCCACCACCTCACACAGATAACAAGCCTTTGCCCAACATTCGCTCGAATGGCGCTTCCTGCATCTCATGCATTCTGGATAACTCCTCCATGTCTCACCACCTCCCTGGCAGCAACCCCGACCCCTCCTATCAGGACCAACAGTGGTCGAAGTGTCAGGGGTCTTCCTCTTCAAATCATTGGGGCCTCCACTCCTACCAGACCCTGTATATGGAGGCACTTCCCTGTGAACATCCTGTTTCGCAACGCTCTCCCTATAGATCTTATTCTTTGCCTCTTCTGCAGTAAGAGCCTTCTCAAGTCGTCTGCCTAGGTATCGATGTAATCCTCACATCCTGGGCTATCATAGCATTGAGCCCTCGAACGAACCTGTCCTGCCTGGGCGCATCTGTAGGCACTAAGTCTGATGCAAACTTTGTCAGCCAATTGAAATTCAAGGCATACTCTGTAACTGTCATGCTTCCTTGTACCAGCCCCGTGAATTCATTCACCTTTGCTTCCCGGATGGCAACATTGTAATACTTCTGGTTGAACAGATCTTTGAACCCATCCCAACTCAAAGTAGAAATATCCCTGGTCTGTGATGCCACCACCCACCAATTGCGGGCATCCTCCCTAAGCATATAGGTGGCACAGGCCACCCTGTCATTACCTTCCACTCTCATGAAATCTAGGATGGAGGTAATCATACTCATCCACTGTTCAGCCTTCAGTGGATTTGGTCGTCCCTCAAAGGTCAGAGGATGCTGTCTCCTCAACCGTTCATAGAGTGGTAACGACCCGAATTTGCTAATAGGGCTTAGGGCCTTGATTAGCGTGCCTGGAGGGCAATAAATGAATTATTATGTTAATATATGAATTTAAATGAATATGTGATTAGAATGCATGTTTAGGTGGAATAAATATGCATGTGGACCCCGTTTGTTTGTTAGGGGTAAATTGGTAATTTTAGCCTGCTGAGGGCATAAATGGGATAATTGTATTATATGATTAATACCATGTGTGAGTGGTGATATTGTTGTGATGCACGTGCTGAGACAGTCCTAGGGATATTTTGGGAATTCTATACTTTGAGTTTGTGAGTTAATGGTTAATGGTAATTGAGTAACTTGAGTGACCATTGGTGACCATTAAGAGTAACAGATTTTAGATGGGAAAATGGTAGATTTGTAGGAAAGGTGAAATGGCAAAAATGTCCTTGAGGTTTAGTTAGGAAAGGAATTACTTGGATGTGTAAAATAGTCTTTTGGCAGGGATTTAGATAACTTCAGATGGAGGAAAAGATGATTCACATTTCTATACTTAGGCATAATCTGTTTTGGCTGAAAACTTGAGGAGAAAACTAGAAGGAAAGAAGAAAGAGGGGAGCTGAAATTGGGAAGCTTAGGAGGAGAATCAAGTGGCTTGAGGCAATTAAAGTGGATCATAAATCAAGATTGTTCAGAGGTAAGAGTTTGTCTCTGTTTTATTTAAGTTTCAAGCTTGATTTCTAGAGAGTGAGAATGAAAATTGAAAGATAGTTGTGGCTGGTTTGTATGGGAATCCAGCTTGGTAATCAAGAGGGATTGACTTGAAGCTGGAATTGGAGAGAGTTCAAAGTCGAATTCTTGATTGAGGAAGGAGTTCTAAGCATCTTTGAATTTTCGTTTCTGGTGTGGTTTAAGAATATTGAGGCATGGTTTAAGTTTTACAAGCTTTGGTTTAAGTTTTTGGCCTACTGGTTTAAGTTTCTGAAATCTGAAACCAAAGTGTGGATTTTGGGTGTGATTGAGTGTTTGACCAGGTTGTTGGTGTTTATAGGTTGTTAAATGGTTTATTTGGGGTTTAGGTATGTGTTTGGGTTGAATATGAGGTGTTTTGGCTCGGGGAAAATGCAGGGAAAAACCCAGAATTCTGGGTTCGCGAAGGGGCGTCGCGGCCCTGTTCTTCTGCGCCGCAGCGCTAGGCTGTAGCAGGGGGGCGGACCATTCTGGGCGCCGCGGCCCTCTTTGGTGGGCGCCGCGGCGCTAGGCTATTTTCTGGGTGGGGAGATTTTGCATTTTTGGGCTTTTGCCCAGGGGGCTCAGGGGATGTTTCCGCTACATTGTTTTGGGAAATTGGAGGTCCCGAGAGTATGGGATTGGTTCCGGGAAGTGGTTTTGGATTGCTTAGTATTAAAGGGTGCTTTATGTGTGTTGTGACTAGGTTTTCAGAGAGGCTCAAGATAGAGGACCGTGCTCATGACTCTGGTGCTTTGTGAAGCTCGGGATACAGGTAAGAAAACCCTTGTTCCCATAGAGCTTGTATGCAGGGCTGAGCCCAATGTGTTTGAATTGCAGGGCGTAGCCCTTTGATTGAGTTGGTTAGTATTCAATATATGTTTGTTATGCTATGAATGCAATTATATGAATGATCGGCAAGAGCCGGGAATGGTGTAGGCCAAGGTCGGCAAGGGCCTGGAACGGCAAAGGGTCGGGAATGGCGTTAGGCACGTTGAGTGCAAGGCCGAGTACGGCAAGAGGCCAGGAGTAGCGTTGAGCACGTGGAGTGCGAGTTGCTAGGGCGAGTCCCTAAAGGATACCTGGGATATCCTCACGGTGTGGACCACGAACCCAGGGCCTGGTAAAGCGCCTCGGACGGCTAGGCCGTATGTGTTTAGCCTATTGATGGCCAGTTTGTATACTTGGTGTATGTTTTGCATATGTTATCTATTTGTGGGTTTTCTTGCTGGGCTTCGGCTCACAGATGCTCTGTGGTTTAGGTAAGGGTAAGAAGAAAGCCGACCAACCATGAGTGTAGCAGGCGTGAAGCGGCATGTACATGTTTGGCCAGCCTGGCTGCCACAGCCAGTGGATTTTGGGAGATGTTTGTAAATAACTCTAGATTTTGTCGTTTAGTTGACTTGGTTTAATTTGTATGTGGTAAATATTTCTAAACTGTATTTTGGGATCCCAAGTGGTAAACTTTTATGATTTTCAATAAAAATGGAGTTATTTCTAAAGTTTTCCTCTCTTTATGGCTTAATTACACTATTTGACCTAAAACCTCGATTAGCGAGTTGATCGCACATTTTTTTTAACTCACTTAGTAAGGCTCTAAGGAAGTAGGGCGTTACAACTTGGTATCAGAGCGAGCCAAGGTTATTGGTTCTGGAGATTGACCGAACATGTACGCTCGCTGTCAGTGATAAGCTCGACTCAGGGTTGGCTGGTATGATTGACTGAAATGTTTGAATATATGCTTGACTGCCCTGTTTGCCTGCTTATCTTATATAGAGCATGATGAATGAGTTAACATATGCATGATGTTAGGGCATGGCCCGTTGTGTGTTATATGATATATGAGTTATTGCCTATGGATGGCTGATGTGCTTGGGAGGTGATTTTGGATGTTGTTATCATGCCTAAAGAGCGGTGTCGCTGGTTGCAGGCATATTTGTTGAGAAGCCCCAACAATCAGCTAGACTCCGCGGCATTAGGGCCAAGGATGATAACCAGGGTCAGGACCCTCCACCTGCCCCACAGAATTGGCAAGAGATGTTTGCCGAGATGGAAGCAAGACTGCAGTGAACAGAGGAAGAGTTGCAACAGTTGAGGCAGCAGGCCCCACCTCAGGTCACTGGGCTGCCAGTTCAGCTGGTTGCAGCGCCAGTGCCGGCTTAACCTGTTATGGAGAACAGGTGGGAACCTTTGTATGAGAGGTTCAGGAAACAGCATCCTCCCACCTTCGAGGGTGGATCAGACCCACTGCGGGCAGAGCAGTGGATGATTATGACTTCCTCAATTCTGGATTTTATGAGGGTTCAAGGGAATGAAAGGGTAGCTTGTGCTAGCTACATGTTTAGAGAGGATGCCCGCATTTGGTGGGATGTAGAGGAATATTATAACTATGACTTGGGAAGAATTTAAGAGTATCTTTAATGAGAAATACTACAGTGTAGCAATTCGAGCTGAGAAGGTTGATGAGTTTATCAACCTGACTCAGAACCGATCGACAGTAACAGAGTATGCTATAAAGTTTGACAGATTGGCGAAGTTTGCGTCAGACCTGGTGCCGACGGATGCGGCAAGAAGGGATAGGTTTGCACGGGGGTTAAAAGTTGTGATCGCCCGCGATGTGAATATTACCTTGGATCCAGAGACTACCACTTATGGCCAGGTAGTGGACAAAGCCCTTACTGCTGAGAGGGTCGAAGATCAGATTTGGAGGGAAAGCGCTGTTAAGCGTGATGCCAGGAGGATAGTGCCTCCTTTTGTTGGATTCAGTCGTGGTGGTGGTTCTAGTGAGCAGAAGAGGAAGGCCCGAGATTTCTTTGTTCCTCCCAGTTCAGATAGGAGGGCACGGGGTGCTTCCATTGGCCGATAGGGTGGCAGTGACAACTAGAGGAGTTTTCCAGTGTGTCTGCGGTGCAGGTGACGACGTCATGGTGAGTGCAGGATCAGGACCTGCTTTGCTTTTGGGGGTGCCAGTCATCTGAAGAGGGATTGCCCTCAAGTTAAGAAGGAGGAGCAGAAGCAGAGTGACAGTCTTGCTCGTGCCAGGGTATTTACTTTGACCCAGACCAAGGCGGAGGCTAGCCCCTCAGTTGTGGCAGGTCGGATCTCTAGCGCTGGTTCTTTGTATACTGCATTGATTGACTCAAGGGCTACCCATTCATTTGTATCTGCTAGAGTGATAGACCAGCTTTGTAGACCTAGTGGTGTGTATGCTAGGGGATTTCAGACTTTGTTGCCAATAGGAGAACTGGTAGTCTCTAGGAAATGGATTAGAGCATTGCCAGTAGAGGTAGATGGTAGGGAACTGTCTCTTGATTTGATTGAGTTAGAGATGGATGACTTTGATATGATTCTAGGAATGGATTGGCTATCAAAGCATGGGGCTACGATTGACTGCAAGTGCAGAATGGTGACTTTTGAACCAGAAGGGGAGGTACCCTTTGTGTTTGTGGGGACAGTTAGTGGACCACGAGTACCAATGATTTCAGCATTGAGGGCTAGAGACCTAGTGCAGGAGGGTTGCATAGGATTCCTAGCAAGTGTTGTGGATACCTCTAGGGTGGTGTCGGTTGGACCGGGTGAGACTAGATTGGTGTGTGAGTTTCTGAATTTGTTTCCAGCGGATTTGCCAGGGTTGCCGCCGCAGCGAGAGGTTGACTTTGTTATAGAGTTGGTACCAGGAGCAGAGCCAATATCTAGGACACCTTATAGAATGGCTCCAGCGGAGTTAAAGGAGTTGAGGATTCAGTTGCAGGAGTTACTTGATTTGGGGTTCATCAGACCGAGTTTCTCTCCATGGGGTGCTCATGTGTTGTTTGTTAAGAAGAAGGATGGATCCCTTAGGATGTATATTGACTACAGGGAGCTGAACAAGTTAACCATTAAGAACAAGTATCCACTACCTAGGATCAACAATTTATTTGACCAGTTACAGGGAAGAACAATGTTTTCCAAGATAGATCTCCGACCAGGTTACCATCAGTTAAGGATTAAAGAGGAGGACATACTAAAGACCGATTTCCGAACGAGGTATGGACATTATGAATTCCTGGTTATGTCCTTTGGATTAACCAATGCCCCAGTAGCCTTCATGGACATGATGAATAGGGTTTCCAAGGATTATCTGGACAAGTTTGTGATTGTATTCATCGACGACATCCTAGTGTACTCCCAGTCAGAGACAGAGCACGAGCAGCATCTACGGTTGGTTCTACAGCGGTTGAGAGAGCATAAGTTATATGCTAAGTTCAGTAAGTGTGAGTTCTGGTTACCACAAGTTACATTTCTGGGTCATATTGTCAGTAAGGAAGGGATTCTGGTTGACCCAAGTAAGATTGAGGCGGTCAGAGATTGGCCTAGACTTAGCAACGTTCCTGAAGTGAGAAGCTTTCTGGGTTTAGCAGGGTATTACCGACGGTTCGCAGAAGGGTTCTCCAGAATAGCTACGCCATTGACCGAACTGACAAAGAAGAAGACAGGGTATGTCTGGACGGACAGATGTGAGAACAGTTTCAAGGAGTTGAAGCGGCGACTGATCATCGCGCCAGTGTTAAGCTTGCCAACAGAGAATGAAAAGTTTGTGGTTTACTGTGATGCATCCATACAGGGTTTGGGGTGCGTGTTGATGTAAGCTGGTAAGGTGATAGCCTATGCATTGAGACAGTTAAAGGAATATGAGCAGAGATATCCCACGCATGATTTGGAGTTGGCAGTGGTGGTGTTCGCACTTACGATTTGGAGACATTATCTTTATGGTGAGAAGTGCGAGATATACACCGATCATAAGAGCCTAAAGTATATCTTTACTCAGAAGGACTTGAATATGCGCCAGAGGCGGTGGCTAGAGTTGGTTAAGGATTATGATTGTGATATCCTATACCATCCTAGGAAGGCTAATGTAGTGGCTGATGCATTGAGCCAGAGAGGCCCAGGACAGTTGTGTAGTTCGAGGCAGATATCTGATCAGTTAGCTGAGGAGATGACTAGAGCAGGTATAGAGTTGGTGGTTGGTCTGTTGGCCAACATCATTCTTCAGTCTACATTCCTTGAGAGGATCAAGGAAGCGTGGGGGAAAGATTCCCAGTTGAGAGGTCATAGGGAGAGTGTCTTGGTCGGAGCGACTAAGGACTTTTCCATTTCAGAGATAGGGTTACTGAAGTATTAGGGCCGGATTTGTGTTCTAATGGATTCTAATATCCGGCGAGAGATCTTAGATGAATCGCATACCACTCCCTATTCTTTGCACCCGGGTACGACGAAGATGTACCAGGACTTGAGAGCTCCGTAGGTCGGGCATGAAGAGGGATGTGGTGGATTATGTGGCTAAGTGCTGAACTTGCCAGCAGGTTAAGGCTGAGCATCAGAGACCAGCAGGGATTGCTGCAGCCTCTGGGGATCCCAAAATGGAAGTGGGAAGATATCACTATGGATTTTGTGGTTGGTTTGTCGAGGACTGTAGGACAGCATAACTCGGTGTCGGTGATTGTGGATAGGTATACCAAGACCGCCCACTTTTTACCTGTTAAGACAACTTATACTGTGGAGCAGTACGCTGAGTTGTATGTGAAGGAGATTGTTTGACTTCATGGGGCTCCGAGATCGATAGTATCTAATAGAGACCCCACCTTCACTTCCAAGTTTTGGGAGAGCCTGTAGAAGGCTATGGGTACGCAATTACGGTTTAGTACCGCTTATCATCCTCAGATGGATGGACAGTCTGGAAGGAAGATTCAGATATTGGAGGATATGTTGCGAGCCTGTGTGCTAGATTTTGGGGGATCGAGGAGTAAGTATCTCCCTTTGATCGAGTTCTCGTACAACAACAGTTATCAGGCGACCATCGGAGTGGCTCCGTACGAGTTGCTTTAAGGAAGAAAGTGTAGATCACATATTCATTGGGATGAGACAGGTAGAGGAGACATCTAGGTCCAGAGATGGTTCAATGGACCAATGAGGTGATTGAGAAGATTAGAGCTCGTATGCTCGCCACCCAGAGTCGACAGAAAAGTTATTCAGACCTAAAACGCAGGGGCGTGGAATTTCAGGTTGGTGAGTGTACGCCCTGATTTTCCAACGGGCTATTAGCGAGCTGAGATATGGCCTAATTATATCAGCCACGTGGATACCCCATGACCGGAGCTGCCGTCGTCAGGTCCTACCTCTTTAGCTCGAGGTAGCCAAGGGTTCGCCAAGATTACTCAAGGGCCGAGTCCAGACTATGAAGGCCGCAGGTCGAGAAGGCATCCAGTTCGGGATACGGGCTGGATGCGGAGGCTATGACCTTTTATAAAGTCAACCACGCAATGTAAACGTGCATATATCAGACATCACGTGTCTGATATATCCCTGAATTCTCAGACACGCAGCATGAACGTGCGTATTCAGGCACCCACGACTGGGTTGGGCCGTGCGGCCCATTATCCCCCTTACCTATTGATTAGACCACACTTCATTTGTCAGGTTTTAGGAATTAACCATGAATGTCACAGAAGTGACATGATAGGTAAGAAGGTCACGGGATGACCCCCCTTACCAACTCCCAGGTGCCCTCTCCTATAAATATGGAGACCCTGGGAGTTGCAAAGGGTTGGATTCTATGGTGTAACGAAATATTCTGTAAAGAATACCAGAAATATAGCAATAATATTGGCTGGTGGAGTAGAAGGATTTTAACCTTTGAACCACCTAAAAACGTAGTTGTGTCATCAGTCCATTAAAAGATCATTTATCTATTTCGGTTCATTATTAAGCACTAACCCCTTTCTCTCATTTTCTTAATTACCTGTTGGCGAAGAACCGCGTCAACAGTTTGGTGCTTTCATTGAGAGCTAGTTAGATTGGTGCTATCGCAAACATCCAACTATGGTGACCACTCGATCAAGACACGGTAACGAGGCGGAACAACATGATGGGCAGGAGGCTCATCATGCCGCCATCTCCGGTGAGCAAAATCCTAAAGTCCAGCAGCAGCCAGGCAAGCAGCCGATAGGCCAGGATGACACTGGAAGTTCAGCACCCCAGCCACCTAATCTAAACCTGGATTTTTACACGGCGTTAGAGATGGAGAATGCTCAGCTGAGGAGTCAACTGGCGAAAGCTAGTCAGCAGATTAAGTAGGTGTTGGCCCGACTACCCCCTCTTACAACCGACGCTAATGTCGGAAAGAGGCAAGGCGAGACTCGTAAGTCCCGCTAGGGTAATTGGTCCTGACCTAGCCGCTCGGACAGACCTCCGACATCCAACTCTATTCCCTCATCGCACCGTCAAGAGGCAAACTTCGAAGAAATACCCAGAGCCGAACAACAGTATAGCCGCTCAGTCCGAACTTCAACTCCCAGCTCACTACCAGCCTCGAGCATGCCTAGGAGGGCTCGAGGGAATTCTAGAAGGAGATCCGGGGAGGGCTCACAGTGCCAGCCGTCCTGCGCCTCGTCCAGATCGCCAGGCGTGGGGCGCGCAGGTTGGCAAGGCCGAAAGGCCCCCACCTAACTTGATCCGCCCTGACGGAACCAGGATTGCATCCCCGGTCAGGCATCCTCTGTCACCAATAAGATATCCATCTCCTCCTCGACCTATCCGAGATATTCCAGCTTATGGAAGCAGCAGGAGAAACCCGCCATCCGTAGGACCTTCCCGTCGTAGCAGGGCACCCAGAGGGAGCCTGGATCCTCTCCCCCAGAGGCGGACTCCGAGCTTCTCTAACGGGAGCTACTGGACCGGCAGTCGCCGGAGTGACCTTTCTGGCGGAGACCTGCGTCAACGCTTAAGCTCGGCGCAAAGTCCTCAAGCCACCCGAAGGGGCGACCTACAAGATCGCCTTAACTCTCATTGGGGGGACCCGGTAGAAGGTGGCAGCCATGCTCGCTCAGGGGGAGACCTGTCCGAGGTACGTAACGGCGGGAATGCCCCAAATAACCTATCTCAAGATAGGAGGGGCAATAACCCACCAAACGTATACAATGGATCCGGAGCTGTTGAACAGCCCCGGAGTAACCAAGGAAATCAGGACAAAACCCTTGAGCGCCTGGCTCAGATGGAGGAGCTAATGAGGAAGCTCCTGTCAGAGAAAGAAAAAGAAGAATATGATTCGGGGGACGAGCTTGAGCTCTTCGCCCCCAGCATAGCAGCAACGGCATACCCACCCGGTTTCCGTATGCCGCACCTGTCCAAATTCAACAGAGACGGAGATCCGTTGGATCATCTGGGGATGTTCAATACCCTGATGATGACCCACAACATTGGCCCTGAGCTGAGGTGTCTGATATTTCCCTCCACACTGACTGGACCAACCAGACAGTGGTTCAAACAAAGCAAGAAACAATCAATCAGCTCCTGGAAAACTTTCTCTGCTGACTTCAAAAGGGCATTCCGAGCCTCCCAGGCTGCCCGCGTCGAGGTCGACTCCCTGGCTAACGTGAGGCAACAGCCCAACGAGCCTTTGAAGGCTTACCTGAGCAGGTTCGCGAACATCGCTGCTCGGGCCAGAGACGCAGATGACAGTTCCAAGCTCATGGCTTTGAGAACTGGAATCCTCGTCGGAGGGGGACTCTGGAATGAAATACAAAGGAAGGGAGTCAGCTCAGTAAACAAATTCCTGAATAGGGCCCAAGGATGGATCAACTTGGAGGAAGCACAAGCCTCAGCTGCAGGAACCAGCCAGGTCCCTGATCAGCCCGCTGGAGTTGGAACTGAGGTCGTGACAGCGACCCAGAACGTTACACAGAATAACCAGTTCGGTGGAGGCAAAAGAAAGGGGAGCGACGAGGGCAACCAGCACGGCCCAAAGAAGAATAAGTCCATAGAAAAATTTAAGCCGGTCTACGTGACTTATACTGAGCTCACCCACTCTAGGGAGAACATCTTCCTAGCGAACTCTGCTCGCCTCCCCTGGAAGAAGCCAGAGCCGTTAAAGCACCAGAAGGGGAAGAGAGACACCTCCAAGTTTTGCCGTTTCCACAACGACGTTGGCCGCAATACTGATGATTGTAGGAATTTGAAGGATGAGATCGAAACTCTCATCAAAGCCGGCCCCTTGGCTCAGTACGCACGGAACAGAATTCCAACAAGCCGACCTGCTCCGGAAGTCCCGGTCAGTCAGCCCGGGTCTTGGGTCGATCAAGACGTCCCTCCTCCAGTGATAGGAGCAGAGATATCCACAATCTCGGGAGGTCCGCATTTGGCTGGCAAGAGCAGGGGTGCCCAAAAGATGTACGTAAACGAACTCAAGGCGCATAATGGAGTAGAGTTCATCCCTGAGCAGCATCTTCCAGAGCAGCAGCGATTGGAGAGGCAACCAATCATTTTTACTGAAGAAGATGCTAGCCACGTTCAGTTCCCTCATAACGACCCTCTGGTTGTAGCAGTGCAGCTCACTAATCGGAGGGTTAGGAGAGTGCTGATCGATAATGGGAGCTCGGTAAACCTTCTATTTTGGTCCACGCTGGAGAAGATGGGTTTGACTGTCGCCGAGCTGAAGGCGACCTCCATGATGTTGTATGGTTTTTCGGGAGAAGAATCAGCGGCTGTAGGGACGATCGAGCTGGTGATCACCTTAGGAGAGGGACCTCGGACAGTCTCAAAACTCCTCGAGTTCGTGGTCATCGACTGCCCCACCGCATATAATGCTATTTTGGGCCGACCCACACTTATAGATTTTGAGGCCATCACCTCTGTTTGCCACCTCGCGATGAAATTCCCTTCTTCTATGGGAATATGCACGGTCTGTGGTGATCAGTGTAACGCCCTACTTCCTTAGAGCCGTTACTAAGTGAGTTTTTAAGACAAAACAGTGTGCAATGAACTCGCTAACCGAGGTTTTTGAAAGAAAAGTGTGACTAATTAAAAGTTAAGGCTGTAATCTTTGAAAATGCATCGTTTCATCAAAACTTCTATTATTAAACAGTTGGGATCCCAAAATAAGGTTTGAAAACTAATTACATCTTGAAATAAGGTTACAGTTTGAGAAATTATAAAATTATAGATTATTACAGCCATTTTCGAATAAACCCCCAACCAAAGCAGTCGGGCAGGCCAAACATGTACACGTCGCTTCACGCTCTCCGTACTCATGGTTGGTTGACTCAGTCATTGCCCTTACCTGCAACACAGAGCACCCGTGAGCCGAAGCCCAGCAAGAAAACTCATGCAGGACATAACATATGCAATGTATACAGTTTATCATAACAGATAATCCACAATAAACAAGTCAATCATTAGACTAAGCAAACACGGCCAAGCCGCCCCAGAGCCTTACCGAAGCCTGGGGTATCGGTTCTCACCGCGAGGATAACTCATGTATCCCTTGGGTCCCACCCTGAATATAGCATCCCATGTGCTAGGTGTTACTTTCGGCCCACGGCCGCCCCGGCTTACGCCGTACTCGGCCCACGGCCGCCCCGGCCTACGCCGTACTCGGCCCACGGCCGCTCATTTCATCATAATCACACATATAGTACATTCGAAATAATCAATCACACACATCATGATTCATTTAAGTTTAAACATTTGCACATAATACAATCTGGGGCCATGCCCTAACCTCGGGTGTTATAGTTTTCTTACCTGAATTCCGAGATTCCTGATGCACTAAAGCCGCGAGCACGGTCCTCAAGCATGAGCCTCACCAACAACCTAGTCACAACACACAAGAAACATCCCTCAATACTAATCAACCCAAAACCACTTCCCGGGACCAATCCCGCACTCTCGGGACCTCTAAAACCTTAAAACAACACCCCGGAGACATCCCCCGAACCCCCGGAGCAAAGGCCTAAAATTGCCTAAAAATGATGCCCTGAATTTAGCCTTGTGCCGCGGCACCACATCCTTGTGCCGCGGCACCAAACAGCCAGAGGCTCCCTCGCCGCGGCACGAAAAACCTGTGCCGCGGCACGCCTTCGCAGACCCAGAATTCTGGGTTTTCTCCTGCGTTTTCTCCGAGCTAAAACCTTCCAAATCACACCAAACCAATACCCAAACCCCAAAACCAATTTCAAACATCAAATAGACCATATAACAACCCATAACTCAAGATTCAAGCTCAAAACATCAATATACCCAAGATTCACACCCATTGATCTTAAAATTCAGCAACTATCCCAAAACCCAACAAAGCTTAGCTTAGGCATTTAATTTCCTCAAATCAAAACCAAAACCCAAACTTAAATATGTATAAAACACTTACCTCCAATGGAGAACCCACACAAAGTCCTTGATCTCATCCTAGACTCCCACTTCTCCTTTTCTTCTTCTTCTTCTTCTTGCTTGCCCTAGCTTTTTCCTCTCTTTTCTCTTCTCTTCAAACTCTATCAATGCCTCATAAAACCAATGCCCAAACCGAACCCCATATACCCAGCTGAGAATTTTCATAATCCCCAGCCAAAAGACCAAATTATCCCTTCCTACTAATCCTCCTTAGCTAAACCTCCAAGGGCACTTAAGTCTTTACACTTTCATTTCATTTCTACCATTTTCTTTCTAAAACTTGTTACTCTCAGCAGTAACTAATGGTTACCTAGGTTACTAAATCTCCAATAACCATTACCCGCTAAATCTCAACTTAACCATAAAATTCCCGAGGTACCCCTAGGCTCCTCCCGAGCCGGGTACAAAATCCCATTGTGACATCTAAGTTAACTAGCTCTCTAGGACCGTCTCGGCACGTGCATCACAATAATAAAACCACACACACGTGGTACAATTCACAGAATACAATTATCACATACCAACACAGTTATGCCCAACATGGCCAAAATTACAGTTATGCCCTCCTAACACGATCCGGGCCCACATGCATACTAATATACATAGTCATGCATCTCAGATCAACAAATAGTCATATAACATGCTTTAAATCATAATCATGCATTTAATTCATAAAAATCACACATAATTCCCATCATGCCCTCCTGGCACTCTAATCAAGGCCCTTAAGCCTTATTAGCAAATTTGGGTCGTTACAACTATCCCCTCCTCATAGAAATTTCGTCCTCGAAATTTATCCAACACATCAGTCAGAAAACCCACAACTCTGACCATGAATCCCAAGGTCCACCGCCTTTACTTTAGTTTCCAACCACACTCTTACTGGCACATCAATCTTGCCCCACAAGATCTTGTCTAACGGCCATACTCTCGATAGCTCCTCGTTTACACCGCAACCCTGCTGAAGCCTCAGGGTCTGCCTAGATTACAATGACCAATTCATTGTCTTATTCCTGATTCCAGAGGTACTCAAAAGTCATCACCTCTACCAGGTGGAATCAACTTGTAGGCCCCGCTGGCCTAACCCTTAGTACAACTTCGGAATTTTATGTTGAATCAAGAGTCAGAACTCTCCCTTCTTTCTCTGAACACCTTACAGATCCTCGTCTGTTATTACGCAGAGATGCAACTCTTTCCTTCCGGCGCTTTATTTCCTCATAATTTAACCATTCATAAGCTCTTTTCCCTTTCAAATAGGCAGACGCTCTTGCCTTAAGAAGTTCCAACGACCTCTTTGGCTTTCTCTCTGAACTGAAACCAACCGTAGCATTCACTATCCTTCATTTCTTATCATGTCCTATGTCGTGTTACTTTAACAAGACGCCAACATTTGCCACCACGGCTAACTCACCAGGGATAACGCTTCCCTTAAAACCTCAAGTATTCGCCTACCGGGCGCTCAATTCTTTAAGATATCTGATAAACTTTCAGACTGCCATTTCACTTGCAATCAACTGATAATCCCAGATTCCCACTCTGTTCTTTTTCGTTCTTTAGATCCATTCCAAAATTTAAAATACTGTAGGGCCTTAATTTGATATCATCGACGTTTTACCCTGCTACCAGTTCACCTGAACCAACTACGTTAACTCAAACCACCGGGTTAAAACTTTTCGTGTCCAATCACTTTACTCAAGGTCCAAAGTGGCCTATTCCTGTGATACACTACCACATCACCTAACCCCTCAGGGTCCAAAGGAAAACACTAGATTCCGCCACCTGCTCGACCCTCCCGGTACAACGTACCCTAGGAGGTGGAATGATATCCATTCAGAATTCTCGTTCATAAACCAAATCTAATTGGATCCTTCATCCATTCCTGGTATCCCTACTTGTACTACCTTAGCAGGGTCCTTCCCTGCTTCAACTCAAGCCAACACTTTAAATTCCATAGATCATTGACACTCACCAGCTAATCATACCTACTAGCGTTACGCCAAACTCAGTCGTCGCCTTGTCCACTCTATCACAGTCTATGGCGCTATCCCCTGACTGACACACGCCTCACAGCTAGGAGTTCCGTCTCCAATTATAACTCCCCTCGCTCAATCGAGGATTTCAAACACTGATCATCCGTCTGTTACTTTTCACCACATTTGTGTCTCAACGTTAACCTTTCTCACTAATACCCAAGACTTAAACATCTTATGATATCCATAACTGTCAACTTAATGCTCCAAGTGTATCAACCAGGTTCATACTTTCATCTCCCGCAAGGTTCGATCCAACCTCGCGCCAGGTGCGCCTGGGCGTGCCTAATCCGTGATGCACCCCTACAAGTCCACGTCCTCATCATAGATCAAGTCCTTTAGGCCATCACTCTTCACTTAACCAAAACATACACAAATTCCAGATACTAAACAATCTTACCTTGTCTTCTGAATTTCTTTCTGATTTGACACCATTCAATCCGTCTAACCTCAAGTTTTACTGTTCTCCTCATCTCTGATGTAGTCGTCTCTGGAGGTGCTTGTGCAATAAATGACGCGCTTACAAGTCTTGTTATGCCTTCAATTCTTCAGACGCTCATCATTAGCTTCTTTGCGACTTCAGATCAATTCTTCTCTTACCTGTCCTTTCTTCTTGCAGCTGCAATCTGAGAACTCCTGACGACACCGAACTAACACTCCGTAGAACCTTACCTGAGACTCTGTCTTCTGGGTACTAACGTCTTCAGCATAATAATCAGTTGCTCACCATTTCTGTCTGGGAGTAGTCCACATGCACTGCTCGTGAGCTTGAAGGGGACTTGCCCACACCGTTCATGCATTCTCTGTCTAAAGAACTTACCTGTGCTGTTGTAGCTTGAACCATTCCAGAATCTTTGTTACCAACTCCTCACACTCTAGCCGGCGCAAACTAGACAATCCACGAAATGTCTATATCCTTGGTTTCCAACTGGCAATAACCATGTCGTAGATCAACTCTTGGGGACATCGTCCCATCTTGTATCCAACATTGTACTTTTCGTCCTAACCCGACGATACTAGCAATCCTCGCAGTATAACACACTAGCTATACCAGGCTCAGATTCCTTCGATTGCTCCAATAGACTTTTCTGTCGGCCAAAACCGTCTTTTACGACATTCCTTAATCCAACCCTATCTGTAGTCTGACCTTGAAGTAGTCCCTAAATATTCTTTACGTACCCTCATAGCTTCCCCACTGGTCAGCTCTGTTTCCATTCAGTATCCTTTACATACTCCAGATGATATCTTCAACAATCCATCAACCAGAGTTTCTAACTCCTTCTCAGTAAGCATTACCGTCCCCAGCCTCTCAAATGGCACCTTTGAGGCAACTTTTCTATGTCCATCTCCCCCCTCGGAACATTCTCAACACCAAGCCCTTCCAGTTCGTTACATGTCCAAAGCATAAGCTCATCAGTTAAATATTCATCCTTGAGGACTCAGCCTCGAACCTCGAATGTATCGATGCATTCCAGTTCTCCGTTTCCCGCACCATGGGAAATCCATCCTAACATCTCAAGTCATTCTACGCAGAAGTCACGCCCTCACCTGACCTCCTCTCAGGTGGCATCCTCTTCCTCATATGCATACCAATTAACCTCCTGGTTCCTGTCGCCATCTCGATATCTACCTTTTCAATCAGGCTTCTTTCAAATCTCAAATTAGGTGCCCAAGCACTGTCTGGGGTCCTTCTATCTCAACAATCGAGAATCCGACCTCGCTGCGTTCTATCAACAAAAGTACCGTCTTATCAGTCAGACTTTTCCCCTTTTTCTTGGCAATCCAAAAGCCACAACATTATCCGGGGTTCTTTCAACTTGATTATCACGAATCTATCTTCACTAATTCCATCAAAGGAAGCACCGCCCTTGCGGCTCTAGCACTCATGCTCTATACATCAACCATCAGTTCCTCAAACAATATGGCCCTCTCCGCCATCCACATGCAGACAAAAACTCTTTCCTCAAAGCAGCCCAAATGCCTTAGGCTATTTCAGATCTCATGCCCTTAAATGGGTCGCCACCAATCCCAGATACATCCATCTGTATAAATTCCCAAAATGAATTATCCAATTCACCAAACCCATTGATCTACGCTGTCGTTACTCCTAACAGTCCAAACCAGACTTAAACATTTGCCCGTCTCCACGGTTCTAATCATGTCTTTAAAATCTCTTCTAACCATTCATCATCTAGGTTCTTCCCAACCCAATAAGCCAGTACCTCAGCCCGAGTATCACTTCCAAGCGACTCTCTGCCTCAACATTTAACACAACCCTCTAATCAGGATCTCTCATCCTCTTAACCAAGGGTGGAATTAACTCAGCTCATCCATTGATAAATTCCTTGTCAGCTCGTACCTTCCTCAACTCTAGAGGATAACACCCTATACGCCTTTCATATAGTACCCTTATCTGTCCATACCTCACAGTAAACCATCACCGGTAACCTTACTGTTAAAACATCTAATTCAACCATCTCCCCAGAGAATCCGCTGTTCTTCTATCCCATCTCAACTAACAAACTCCACAGCCTACTCACACACTAGTGACTCACTGCTGCTGCTTCCAGGGATCACTGGAGATCTCAACTCCAACTTATGTCTAGAAGCCCCTCTTTATCACCATATCAGGACCATGAAACCCTCCTAGGAACCAACGACTCGAGTTCATCCGTCAAAACCGACCAAACTCCTGAACTCAGAGGTTCATACCCTGAACCAATCCACAACTAGATCCGAACGTCTACAGGTATAATGCACACACAAGCATATACTAGGTCAAATCCACAATGATATACATTTAGCTACCAGATTCAATCATCACTAAGTATATCCATACTCATCATGCTTCATACAAGCCAATATACAGATATAACATATGAATTTCATCCAGAAAATTAATCGCATATACACAAAACGCGAACCAATATGCCAATATTCATCCATCTACATCACAATGTCATTCAGCATGCATTAATCTCAACATGCAATAGTCAAGGGCCAGGCCCTATCAGTATCTCTTACATGTGTTATCTCATTCCTCATGCTCCATATTAACAAGTAGGCAAACAGGGCATTCAAACATATATTCAGCATATCAATCAATCATACCAACCAACCCTGAGTCGAGCTTGTCACTGACAGCGAGCGTACATGTTTGGTCGATCTCCAGAACCAATAAACCTTGGCTCGCTCTGATACCAAGTTGTAACGCCCTACTTCCTTAGAGCCGTTACTAAGTGAGTTTTTAAGACAAAACAGTGTGCAATGAACTCGCTAACCGAGGTTTTTGAAAGAAAAGTGTGACTAATTAAAAGTTAAGGCTGTAATCTTTGAAAATGCATCGTTTCATCAAAACTTCTATTATTAAACAGTTGGGATCCCAAAATAAGGTTTGAAAACTAATTACATCTTGAAATAAGGTTACAGTTTGAGAAATTATAAAATTATAGATTATTACAGCCATTTTCGAATAAACCCCCAACCAAAGCAGTCGGGCAGGCCAAACATGTACACGTCGCTTCACGCTCTCCGTACTCATGGTTGGTTGACTCAGTCATTGCCCTTACCTGCAACACAGAGCACCCGTGAGCCGAAGCCCAGCAAGAAAACTCATGCAGGACATAACATATGCAATGTATACAGTTTATCATAACAGATAATCCACAATAAACAAGTCAATCATTAGACTAAGCAAACACGGCCAAGCCGCCCCAGAGCCTTACCGAAGCCTGGGGTATCGGTTCTCACCGCGAGGATAACTCATGTATCCCTTGGGTCCCACCCTGAATATAGCATCCCATGTGCTAGGTGTTACTTTCGGCCCACGGCCGCCCCGGCTTACGCCGTACTCGGCCCACGGCCGCCCCGGCCTACGCCGTACTCGGCCCACGGCCGCTCATTTCATCATAATCACACATATAGTACATTCGAAATAATCAATCACACACATCATGATTCATTTAAGTTTAAACATTTGCACATAATACAATCTGGGGCCATGCCCTAACCTCGGGTGTTATAGTTTTCTTACCTGAATTCCGAGACTCCTGATGCACTAAAGCCGCGAGCACGGTCCTCAAGCATGAGCCTCACCAACAACCTAGTCACAACACACAAGAAACATCCCTCAATACTAATCAACCCAAAACCACTTCCCGGGACCAATCCCGCACTCTCGGGACCTCTAAAACCTTAAAACAACACCCCGGAGACATCCCCCGAACCCCCGGAGCAAAGGCCTAAAATTGCCTAAAAATGATGCCCTGAATTTAGCCTTGTGCCGCGGCACCACATCCTTGTGCCGCGGCACCAAACAGCCAGAGGCTCCCTCGCCGCGGCACGAAAAACCTGTGCCGCGGCACGCCTTCGCAGACCCAGAATTCTGGGTTTTCTCCTGCGTTTTCTCCGAGCTAAAACCTTCCAAATCACACCAAACCAATACCCAAACCCCAAAACCAATTTCAAACATCAAATAGACCATATAACAACCCATAACTCAAGATTCAAGCTCAAAACATCAATATACCCAAGATTCACACCCATTGATCTTAAAATTCAGCAACTATCCCAAAACCCAACAAAGCTTAGCTTAGGCATTTAATTTCCTCAAATCAAAACCAAAACCCAAACTTAAATATGTATAAAACACTTACCTCCAATGGAGAACCCACACAAAGTCCTTGATCTCATCCTAGACTCCCACTTCTCCTTTTCTTCTTCTTCTTCTTCTTGCTTGCCCTAGCTTTTTCCTCTCTTTTCTCTTCTCTTCAAACTCTATCAATGCCTCATAAAACCAATGCCCAAACCGAACCCCATATACCCAGCTGAGAATTTTCATAATCCCCAGCCAAAAGACCAAATTATCCCTTCCTACTAATCCTCCTTAGCTAAACCTCCAAGGGCACTTAAGTCTTTACACTTTCATTTCATTTCTACCATTTTCTTTCTAAAACTTGTTACTCTCAGCAGTAACTAATGGTTACCTAGGTTACTAAATCTCCAATAACCATTACCCGCTAAATCTCAACTTAACCATAAAATTCCCGAGGTACCCTTAGGCTCCTCCCGAGCCGGGTACAAAATCCCATTGTGACATCTAAGTTAACTAGCTCTCTAGGACCGTCTCGGCACGTGCATCACAATAATAAAACCACACACACGTGGTACAATTCACAGAATACAATTATCACATACCAACACAGTTATGCCCAACATGGCCAAAATTACAGTTATGCCCTCCTAACACGATCCGGGCCCACATGCATACTAATATACATAGTCATGCATCTCAGATCAACAAATAGTCATATAACATGCTTTAAATCATAATCATGCATTTAATTCATAAAAATCACACATAATTCCCATCATGCCCTCCTGGCACTCTAATCAAGGCCCTTAAGCCTTATTAGCAAATTTGGGTCGTTACAATCAGCTTGCTGCCAGGGAATGCTACAACATTTCCATGAAGGGAAAATCAAAACCTGGGCAGCTAACGATGGTCATCCAAGGTGGAGGAGAGGAATCTCAGGAACCTTTAACTAATCCTGAGATTGAAAAACCTCAGTGTGCTGAGGGGGAATGTATCATCCTAAGTGAGGATATCGACCCCCGAATAGGTGAGGACAAGTCTGAGCTCCAAGCTATTGAAGAGCTCGAGGAAGTAAACATCGATCCACAAAATCCTACACGGATGGTCAAGCTCGGGAAAAACCTCTGTAGCAAGAGGAAAGCGGAGCTGATCAAGTTTCTGGAGGATAAACTGGATGTGTTTGTATGGTCACACGAGGACATGGTGGGAATCAGTCCAAATGTCATCATGCACACCCTTCATTTGGATAAGAGCGTTCCTGCAAAGTCCCAAAAGCAAAGGCACCTGGGAACAACTCGGGCTAAGGCCTTAGAAGAAGAAGTAGCCCGGCTCAAGAAATGCGGCTTTATCCGTGAAGCCAAGTTTCCGATTTGGGTCGCCAACCCCATGCTGGTCCCGAAGCCCAACGGGAAATGGAGGACCTGCATTGATTTCTCTGACCTGAATAAAGCCTGCCCCAACGATTGTTTTCCCCTGCCAAGGATTGATCAGTTGGTGGATGCCACGGCGGGGCACGAGCTCATGTCCTTTATGGACGCGTACTTAGGCTATAATCAGATCACCATGAATCTGGCGGACCAGGAGCACACCAGCTTCATGACCCTGACTAACGTCTATTGTTACAAGGTCGTGTCGTTCGGGCTGAAAAAAGCCAGCGCTACATACTAGAGATTAGTGAATAGAATGTTCGCCAACCAGATCGGGAAGAACATGGAAGTGTACGTTGATGACATGTTGGTCAAGTCAAAGACTGCTGATAACCATGTTTCCGACCTGGAAGAATGCTTCAAGATACTAAGAGAATACGGCATGAGGCTTAACCCTTAGAAGTGCACTTTCGGGGTCGCGTCTGGAAAATTCCTGAGTTTCATTGTCAACACTAGAGGAATCGAGGCGAACCCCGATAAGATCAGGTCATTGCTCGAGCTTCCATCACCCAGGTCGCGTAAAGACGTCCAAGGCCTGACAGAAAGGGTGGCAGCCCTAAATCGGTTTATTTCAAAATCCACCGACAAGTGCCTGCCATTCTACAACCTGCTCCGAGGAAATAAGAAATTCGAATGGACAGAGGAGTGCGAAAGTGCTTTCCTCGACCTGAAGGAACATCTGGCCGAGCCACCCGTATTGTCCAAACCAAAGGCGGGAAAGCCCCTTTTTCTCTACCTAGCTGTCACAAAGGATGCAGCTAGTGCCGTATTGGTCCGAGAAGAAGACCAGGTTCAGAAACCGGTCTATTACATCAGCAAGAGACTTCTCAGGGCTGAATCCCGATATCCGTTGATGGAGAAATTGGCGTTCTGTCTTATCACGGCCTCCCGAAAGCTTAGGTCATATTTCTAATCCCACTCAATACACGTCATGACCGATCAGCCTCTGAGGCAGGTTTTGCAAAAACCTGAAGCATCGGGACGTCTGTTAAAGTGGGCTATCGAGCTCAGTCAGTTAGAGATTTTTTACACCCCACGAACTGCTATAAAAAGTTAGGCCCTAGCCGATTTTGTGGCAGAATGCACAGGATTCAGGGAGGATCCTGTGGAAGACTCACCCCAGGTCACCTCGGCCCAAACGTCGTGGAAGATCTTCATGGATGGCTCATCCAATGAGAATGGCTCAGGGGTTGGGATCATTTTGATATCCCCAGAGGGACATAGATTCCACTCGGCGCTGAGATTTGGATTCAAGGCCTCCAACAACGAGGCCGAATACGAAGCTTTGTTGGCCGGGCTGAGGGTAGCCCAGGAGCTAAAGGCGAGCTCCGTCCAGTGCTTCAGCGACTCCCAGCTCGTGGTAAACCAGGTGCTAGGTGAATATCAAGCACGAGGAGCCAAGATGGCTGCTTACCTGGCTAAGGTAAAAGTCTAACTGTCCGCATTTGGGCAGGGCTCAATTGAGCAGATACCTCGGGAGCAGAACGCCAACGCAGACGCCCTCGCCAAGCACGCTACCTCCGGGGAGATGGAGACGTTGGGGTTAGTACCGGTGGAATTCCTTGAAAAACCAAGTATAGAAGAGGTCGGAGCGGAGGTCGAGATGATTGACGCCAGACCGACCTGGATGACTCCCATCCTAGAATACCTCACCAAAGGAAAGTTACCCAAAGGACGTAATGACGCATGGCGGGTACTGTACCAGGCTCTAAGGTATACGGTGATAGATGGGGTGCTATACCGACGTGGGCATTCCCTACCCCTCCTATGATGTGTTCTGCCAGGCAAAGCAAAGGCCATCCTGCAGGAAGTGCACGAAGGTTTTTGCGGGGATCACACTGGGGGGAAAAGCCTGGCCCTAAAAGTGTTAAGACAAGGGTATTACTGGCCCACTCTGTCGAAGGACTCGATCTCATGCATCAAGAAATGTGACAAGTGCCAGTGATTCGCCACAGTTGCTCGTGCTCCCCCAGTCAAGCTGAGGATGATCTCATCCCCATGGCCATTTGCGGTATGGGGAATCGACTTGGTTGGCGCCCTCCCTACTGGGAGGGGCGGGGTCCGCTACGCCGTGGTGGCTATCGACTACTTCACGAAGTGGGCTGAGGTTGAACCTTTAGCAACAATAACTTCCAAGAAAGTCCTCGACTTCGTGGTCAAGAGCATTATCTGCCGATTCGGCCTACCAAAGAAGATCGTATCCGACAATGAGACTCACTTCGACAGCGACCTCTTCACCGAATTTTGTGAAAGGTACGGAATCGTGAAAAGTTTCTCCTCCGTGGCCTATCCTCAGGCGAACGGCCAGGTCGAAGCTGTCAATAAGACGCTAAAGGTGAGCCTTAAGAAAAGACTAGAAGAAGCCAAGGGGGTCTGGAAGGAACAGCTCCCCCAGGTTCTGTGGGCATACCGGACCTCGCATCGGACTCCCACGGGTCATACTCCTTTCTCTCTGACTTTTGGGAGTGAGGCAGTCCTCCCTGTCGAGATCAAGGTATCTTCGCATCGAGTCCAGGCATATGACCAGGACCGTAACCACGAACTACTTTGCGCCTCCCTCGACCTGATTGATGAAAGACGAGAAGATTCGCAGCTTCAGCTCGCACATTACCAGCAAAAAATCACTCGTTATTTCAACTCAAAGGTCAAAAAACGCGCATTTAGCATTGGCGACCTGGTCCTCAGGAGAGTCTTCTTAGCCGATAAGGATCCCAAAGATGGAGTATTGGGACCGAACTGGGAGGGGCCATATCAAATCACCGAGGTCATTAAGGAAGGAACTTACAAATTAGCTCGGCTCAATGGAGGGGCAGTCCCACGAACTTGGAACGCCATCCATTTGAAGAGATATTATCAGTAACACCCTTGTAAGGCTAAAAAGTCATTTTCTTTTTTTTAAGCAATGAAAATTAAATCTTTGTTTATTATTGTGTATATTTGTGGGTAAAATCTCAAGTAACCACAAAAGACCATTTCCTAGTTACTTGGGGGGCATATGGTGCCTGGATATAACCAGGTCACCTTAAAGGCTTAGAAGTTGATTCAAATCGATTGATCGTTGTTTTTCTTAAAAAACACGAGATATTGATTAAGGATTAACGCAAACTAAGCTCCACCCTGGATATAACCAGGTCGGTTCAAAACTTAAAAGTTAATTCAAATTGATTGATCGGTGTTTTTCTTAAAAAGCACAAGATATTAGTCAAGAATTAACGCGAACTAAGTTTTCAAATTAACGTCCTGGATATAACCAGGTCCTAAAAACTTAGAAGTTAATTCAAATTGATTGATCGTTGTTTTTCTTAAAAAGCACAAGATATTAGTCAAGAATTAACGCGAACTAAGTTTTCAAATTAACGTCCTGGATATAACCAGGTCCTAAAAACTTAGAAGTTAATTCAAATTGATTGATCGTTGTTTTTCTTAAAAAGCATGAGATATTGATAAAAATTAACGCAAACTAAGTTTTCAAACTAACATCCTGGACATAACCAGGTCATAAAGCTTAGAAGTTAATTCAAATTGATTAATCGGTGTTTTTCTTAAAAAGCACAAAATATTAGTCAAGAATTAACACGAACTAAGTTTTCAAGGCAATGACCAAAATGTGTAGAGGCAAAAGGAAATAAACCAATTAAAAGCAAAAAATTGATAAAAGCAATTGTCTCAAGGTGGAAAAACCTCATACAAAAGTTACAAAAAAAAAAGTGATAATAATAATGAGTGGGTGCGAAAAAGAAAGGCCCTAGGCTCCACCGGGCTGCCCCATGGAGGTCGCCGTCTCTCCCTCCTATTCGGCCGCTGTAGAGGTCTCCCCGGTCTTAGAGGGCGCCTCTTGTTGAAGACGAACTTTGAACCCCTCCAGGAAGGGCTTCCAAACTTCCGCTCCCAGGAAGGAAAAATCGCCATCAGGGTTGAAGACCCAGCAGTGGTATAACATGTCCTCCATGGCGGAGCTGGAGGCCGCCTTCTCTTTCTCAAGGGCGGCCTTAGCCTCCTCGGCCTCGATTTTTGCGGTGTCCGGCGTGGCCCGGGCAGTCCTGGCCTCCTCGAGTTTGGCCGTTACAGCGGCTAGGGCAGCCTTGTTAGCCTCGGCCTCTTCCAGCTTGGGGCGGGACGCGTCCAGCTCGGCCCGCGCGGCCGCTAGGGCATCCTTGGCGTCCTGTTCTTGCTTTTGGGCAGTCTTCAGGGCGGCCAGAGTAGTCTGTTGGGTGGCCAAAATAGCCTGATGCTCGCCCCTCATGTCCTCAAGGCGAGCTTTGGACCTAGATATGCTCCGGTGAAGAGCCAAGGCACCCTGCAAAGCAAAGAGGCAACTGCCTTAGAAAAGAAAAAAAAAAAAAAAAGAACGTACGATGCATGGTAACCAAAGGGTACAAAGTGTAAAGCCAGCTTACCGTTAGAGCCATTCCCAGTGAAGACTCCATCACGCTCTCTGGGCTCCTTGTTTCGATTGCCCGCAGGTCCCTTTCAGTGGTGCCATAGTAGTGGTCGACGGTGTAGGTCGCCGTCTCATACACCGTCCCCCGAAAGACGTCGGGAATTTTCTCCAGGGCCTGAGGGTCCACCGGAATACGCACCTCGGGGGGTGCGGTGGCCAAAATCCCGGGCTCCGCCCCCGTATCCCGAACAAAGGCCGGAGCTCGTGGAGGGAGTGAGGGCATCTTCTCCACTGCGGCAGGAGGTGGAGGTACCTTGGCCTGGGCAGCGGGGGGCTGGTCTTTCTCTTTTGCAGGGGACTTGGTTGGGGTCCCAGCCAGCGGCTTTCTCCGCCACCCGGAGCTTCTTCATTTTGGGCCCAGAGGCCCCAGCAGAGGAGTTCCCTCCGGCAAACATAGCTCGCAGGTCTCTGCTCCCGGGCTGAGACATTTCCTCTGGCAAAACAAAGACAACATTAATATACAAGTAAGCATTTATGCAAGAACAAAAATAAGGGGGAAAAATCGAAACTCAAGTATATATATATTGAAAGGAATCCTACCCCCCGAGCTAGAAGAGGAATCTATGGTCACGACCATCGGCCCCGGAGCTTCTGCGGGGGAATCTAAGACAATGACTTCGCGGGCTGGTACGGGTTCTGGGTCCGAAACTGGCTCAGGGCTAGACTCTTCTACGTACTGCCTAAGACCCGGAGCTACGATACCCTCCCGGAGCGAGGGCCATGACCGAAGATTAGTCCCATACTCCTCAAATAAGGCCGACCTAAAGGCTAAAGTGTTGTCTACGGCTACAGTACCCCTAGGACGGCTTCTCTCGTAATCCAGCACGAGCCGGTCGACACACTGGAGTAGGGTTACATCGAGGTCAGGGTTGTTTCGATGGTGTTGGACAGGGTGATTAGGATTAAACCTTGCTAGCCGAGGATCGGTGGTGGCCCTATCTAAGCCCCTGAACATGTAAGGATTACCTTGCCCAGAGGGACCTGCGGCTGCTCCGGACTGGATCCTCTCCTCGTCCGTTCTTTGGACGACCTCCAGCACCCTCTTCCTCCCCCTCCTTACGAGGGGCACCTCGTCCTCCTCGTCCTCATCCTCTCCTTCCCCCACAGCCTCCTCCTCAGGGATGGGCCTCATCTCGCGAGCTGGGGGAAGCCCCCGGGGCCTCCTAAGGGCCAAAGTCTGGCCTGGAGAGATCAGCTTGCATGCCAGCATCGTCTCGTCTGTCACGAGTTGGCGATAGTCCTTTTCACTGGGGGGCAAGCCCGCCAGTGTCTCGTACTGACTCCCGAGGATCACAGACTTATCTGTCCTCGCCAAAATGGCTGCAGAATTGTTCCAAGTCAAAAGCTAATAAAAGAGAGCTAATCGATACTTAACTTACGAGCTAAGAGTAAGAGGTACTTACGAGGGCGGTTAAAGTAGTGCAGTTCGCAGTTGCAAAACCCCTTGGACATAAAGAACTGGTCTTTGAAGTCGTTGGGGTGGCTGGGCAGCTCGATGACCGCAGCCGTATTTGGAAATCGGGTCAAGTAATAGAACCCGTCGCCTCGCCCCCGCTGCTCCAGGCTGGCCTTGAGGCAGAAGAAATATAGGATGTCTGCCGGAGTGGGGACCTCCCACTCCTGTTTCAAGAACAGATATCTCAACCCCCAACAAACGGTAGGAGTTGGGGGGAGCTGGAAAGGAGCCAACCTCACATAGTTGGGGAAGTCGGCGAAGTATTGGTCCAGCGGGAGGAAAGCCCTAGCCTTGAAGTGCTCGTCACTCCAGGCCGCGAACTCCTCGTCGAGCGGCGCGCAGCTCCGCTCACCTTCCGTGGGAGGTCGGGCGATCAGGGCGCCCCTCCCCAGTTCGATGTTGTGGGAAAGGAATATTTTATTCACTTTCCCCTGGTCAGTGATCTTCAAGACGATCCTCTCGGCCTCGAAGAAAGCATCGGGCGCCACCTCGAGCTCCTGCTCTACGGCCGGCCTGAAGACAGGGATTGGGGAGTCTATCATCACCTCCTTTCCTTTGGATTGTTGGGAGGGCGAGCTGCCTGCGATCCTCTTAGGAGCGTTCTTCTTGGGTCCCATCTGGTCGCCTAGCGAATAAAAGAATAAGTATCAAAAAAGGCGACCTAAGCATAAGGGAGAATCAAAAGAGGTGTTTCCTTTGCACGAGCTGAGGTAATCTCAGCCCGTGGAGAGTGAGACCACGCAGTTCTATGAACACGCGCCTGTGCTCCCAACAGATCCCCGATTACTCAGAATTCGTGTGTCAGGAGGGTCAGGATAAAAATTTTCCTTGGAAGGAAAGTTTCAGTAGGCAAGAGGTGCAAAACCGCCTGTGAAGCGTGTCTCCTAAGCTACCCGGTTTTGCACCCAAAGTACTGGATATTTACTAAAAATCCTACCCATAAGATTTCCCCAGAAAATGTACCCTGTAAACCATGCTCCTAAATGGTTTTCTTCTACAAGCGATACCCTAACCTAAAAGCTTTCTCCCTTCATACCCACAAAAGACCAACAAAACCTTGCATGCAGCTACATGAATTATTTACCTAGGCTACAATGAAAAAGAAACTCAAAACATGCACAGTCAGGAGACTTACGGAGTATTCTGGTTGAGAAGGGGATGAAGGGGTCGTCTGGGTTGGGGCCACGTCGGAGTAGATGATTCCAAAGCCTCAAGGGAGCCCTTGCACCTGAACTTCTGGAACGCTGGGAGTGGTAACCGGAAGAAAAAGAGGGTTTCTTGAGGGTGAGAAGAGAGAAGAAGAAGGAAAAATCAGAAAATTTTCAAATGAACGGGTGGCCCATGCGTAGGGTGGCCCATGCGTAGGGTGGCCCATGAGTGGCCACCCCTTTTATATACGTGAAAGGCCACGTAAGGAGGGTCGTTGGATTGCCCTGATGTGGGATCCGAGGCTCTCCACTCGAAAGTCGAAACGACGGCTGAGTATAGGCTAGGCCATTTAATGCGGTTCTCGGAAGACGTACCGTCACCAACCATGATGTTCCATGTATTCAGTGCCTGTGTAAAAGGTGGAATATGGAGAGTCCATGGAGAAGCCTAAATGCCCCTACTGTGGCCCTAGACAACGTCGTGCACCACGAGCAGGGGCTTGGGGGGCAAATGTATGCCCTGATTTTCCAACGGGCTATTAGCGAGCTGAGATATGGCCTAATTATATCAGCCACGTGGATACCCCATGACCGGAGCTACTGTCGTCAGGTCCTACCTCTTTAGCTCGAGGTAGCCAAGGGTTCGCCAAGATTACTCAAGGGCCAAGTCAAGACTATGAAGGCCGCAGGTCGAGAAGGCATCCAGTTCGGGATACGGTCTGGATGCGGAGGCTATGACCTTTTATAAAGTCAACCACGCAATGTAAACGTGCATATATCAGACATCACGTGTCTGATATATCCCTGAATTCTCAGACACGCAGCATGAACGTGCGTATTCAGGCACCCACGACTGGGTTGGGTCGTGCGGCCCATTATCCCCCTTACCTATTGATTAGACCACACTTCATTTGTCAGGTTTTAGGAATTAATCATGAATGTCACAGAAGTGACATGATAGGTAAGAAGGTCACGGGATGACCCCCCTTACCAACTCCCAGGTGCCCTCTCCTATAAATATGGAGACACTGGGAGTTGCAAAGGGTTGGATTCTATGGTGTAACGAAATATCCTGTAAAGAATACCATAAATATAGCAATAATATTGGCTGGTGGAGTAGAAGGATTTTAACCTTTGAACCACCTAAAAACGTAGTTGTGTCATCAGTCCATTAAAAGATCATTTATCTATTTCGGTTCATTATTAAGCACTAACCCCTTTCTCTCATTTTCTTAATTACCTATTGGCGAAGAACCGCGTCAACAGTGATCATGTGTTCCTTAGGGTTTCGCCCATAAGGGGTGAGAAACGGTTTGGTGTTCGGGGCAAGTTGAGCCCTAGGTTTGTTGGCCCCTTCGAGATTTTAGAAAGAGTTGGAGAGGTAGCTTACAGACTAGCGATGCCTCCAGCTTTATCAAGGGTTCATGATGTTTTCCATGTATCCATGCTCCAGAAGTATATGTTAGATTCGACGCATGTTCTAAGTTTTGAGAATCTGGAGCATGATTAGGATTTGTCCTATGATGAGAAGCCGGTTCAGGTTCTTGACCGGAAGGATAAAGTCTTGCGGAGCAAGACCATCACCTTAGTGAAAGTGCTGTGGAGGAACAACAAGGTTGAGGAGGTGACATGGGAACTTGAGTCAGAGATGAGGGAGCGGTATCCCGAGTTGTTCAGATAATTTCGAGGACGAAATTTCCGTAAGGAGGGGATAGTTGTAACGACCCAAATTTGCTAATAGGGCTTAGGGCCTTGATTAGCGTGCCTGGAGAGCAATAAATGAATTATTATGTTAATATATGAATTTAAATGAATATGTGATTAGAATGCATGTTTAGGTGGAATAAATATGCATGTGGGCCCCATTTGTTTGTTAGGGGTAAATTGATAATTTTAGCCCGCTGAGGGCGTAAATGGGATAATTGTATTATATGATTTATACCACGTGTGATTGGTGATATTGTTGCGATGCACGTGCCGACACGGTCCTAGGGAGCTAATTAGTTTAAAAGTCACAACGGGATTAAATACCCGGCTCGGGAGGAGCGTAGGGGTATTTTGGGAATTCTATACTTTGAGTTTGTGAGTTAATGGTTAATGGTAATTGAGTAACTTGAGTGACCATTGGTGACCATTAAGAGTAATAGATTTTAGATGGGAAAATGGTAGATTTGTAGGAAAGGTGAACTGGCAAAAATGCCCTTGAGGTTTAGTTAGGAAAGGAATTACTTGGATGGGTAAAATAGTCTTTTGGCAGGGGTTTAGATAACTTCAACTGGAGGAAAAAATGATTCACGTTTCTATACTTATGCATAATCTGTTTTGGCTGAAAACTATAAGGAAAGAAGAAAGAGGGGAGCTGAAATTGGGAAGCTTAAGAGGAGAATCAAGTGGCTTGAGGCAATTAAAGTGGATCATAAATCAAGATTGTTCAGAGGTAAGAGTTTTTCCCTGTTTTATTTAAGTTTCAAGCTTGATTTCTAAAGAGTGAGAGTGAGAATGAAAATTGAAAGATAGTTGTGGCTGGTTTGTATGGGAATTCAACTTGGTAATCAAGAGGGATTGACTTGAAGCTGGAATTGGAGAGAGTTCAAAGTCGAATTCTTGATTGAGGAAAGAATTCTAAGCATCTTTGAATTTTCGTTTCTGGTGTGGTTTAAGAATATTGAGGCATGGTTTAAGTTTTACAAGCTTTGGTTTAAGTTTTTGGCCTACTGGTTTAAGTTTCTGAAATCTAAAACCAAAGTGTGGATTTTGGGTGTGATTGAGTGTTTAACCAAGTTGTTGGTGTTTATAGGTTGTTAAATGGTTTATTTGGGGTTTTGAATTGATTTTGGGGTTTAGGTATGTGTTTGGGTTGAATTGGAGGTGTTTTGGCTCGGGGAAAATGCAGGGAAAAACCCAGAATTTTGGGTTCGCAAAGGGGCACCGCGACCCTGTTCTTCTGCGCCGTGGCGCTAGGCTGCAGCAGGGGGGCAGACCATTCTGGGCGCCGCGACCCTCTTTGGTGGACGCCGCGACGCTAGGCTATTTTCTGGGTGGGGAGATTTTGCATTTTTGGGCTTTTGCCCAGGGGGCTCGGGGGATGTTTCCGCTACATTGTTTTGGGAAATTGGAGGTCCTGAGAGTACGGGATTGGTTCCGGGAAGTGGTTTTGGATTGGTTAGTATTAAAGGGTGTTTTATGTGTGTTGTGACTAGGTTTTCGGAGAGGCTTGGGATAGAGGACCGTGCTCGTGACTCTGGTGCATTGTGAAGCTTGGGATACAGGTAAGAAAACCCTTGTTCCCATAGAGCTTGTATGCCGGGCTGAACCCAATGTGTTTGAATTGCAGGGCGTAGCCCTTTGATTGAGTTGGTTAGTATTCAATATATGTTTGTTATGCTATGAATGCAATTATGTGAATGATCGGCAAGAGCCGGGAACGGTGTAGGCTGAGGTCGACAAGGGCCGGGAACGACAAAGGGTCGGGAACGGCGTTAGGCACGTTGAGTGCAAGGCTGAGTACGGCAAGAGGCCGGGAGTAGTGTTGAGCACGTGGAGTGCGAGTTGCCAGGGCGAGTCCCTAAAGGATACCTGGGATATCCTCACGGTGTGGACCGCGAACCCAGGGCCTGGTAAAGCTCCTGGGACGGCTAGGCCGTATGTGTTTAGCCTATTGATGGCCAGTTTGTATACTTGGTGTATGTTTTGCATATGTTATATGTTTGTGGGTTTTCTTGTTGGGCTTCGGCTCACAGATGCTCTGTGGTGTAGGTAAGGGTAAGAAGAAAGCCGACCAACCATGAGTGTAGCGGGCGTGAAGCGGCGTGTACATGTTTGGCCAGCCTGGCTACCACAGCCAGTGGATTTTGGGAGATGTTTGTAAATAACTCTAGATTTTGTCGTTTAGTCGACTTGGTTTAATTTGTATGTGGTAAATATTTCTAAACTGTATTTTGGGATCCCAAGTGGTAAAATTTTATGATTTTCAATAAAAATGGAGTTATTTCTAAAGTTTTCCTCTCTTTATGGCTTAATTACACTATTTGACCTAAAACCTCGATTAGCGAGTTGATCGCACGCTTTTTTTTAACTCACTTAGTAATGGCTCTAAGGAAGTAGGGCGTTATATTATCTTCCGTTGTGGCCTGTGTACCCCAAATGGTAGAGGGTGCCCTCTAACTTGCAGCGGGTCGTGGCCCTAGGGGGCGGACCGCGCCTCAAATTAGGGAAAGTGACGAAATTGAAGTTTTAAGCTCAGGAACTCATATGTTAAGGCTTGGGAAGGATTCTACTACCCGGTTTAGTGGAATTCGAGGTCCCGGAGGCTAGTATGTTATTCCAAAGGTTTTTAATTGATTCAGATCATGATGGATATTTATTAATACGTTGTGACTAGGTTTTACCGCTCAGGCTCAGGATTAGGAGTCGTGCTTGGGATCGCTTTGGGTTGTCATCTCGGGACACCAGGTAAGAGAATTGTTTGTGCCCGTAGAGCTATGTGGTGTATAGTTATATGTATTGTTTATAGTTGTTATGTCATACATGTGATTATGAGTGATCGGCAAGAGCCGGAAGTGGCAAGAGAAGGAAGTGGAAAGAGCTGGAAGCAGCAAGAGCCTAGAGCAGCAAGGGGTCGAGATCGGCGTTAAGCATGCCAAATGCAGGCTGCCAGGGCGAGACCCTCAAGGGTGTTGTACACACCCACTCGGCTAGGCCTCAGACTTGGTGCCTGATAATGCCCCTCGATCAGCGAAGGCCACAACTATGTTATGTGTTGTTGTGTTATTGTGCAGCTATTATATTGTGTTGTTATTGTATTAATGTGCTATGGTGTTATTACATTGCTGTGTTATTGTACTGCTATGTTATGTTGGATTAGCTTATACAGGACCTTTATTTATTTTCATGTATATCTAATATTAAACAAATTAATACGATATAGCCTAAAACATGTTTCAAAAATTGAATTCAAAGAGAAACAAAGAACAGAATACTTACAGTATACGCAGCGGAATTAAAGAGTCCTTCCTTCAGTTTCTCTAACTCTTGTATCCTCTCTGTCGCAGAGTATTATCAAGAAACTGAACCGAACTTCTATTTTCTTCACAATCTTCCAATGTATCCTTAGAACCACCTAGACTAGTGTGGACAATTCTCAACACATGAGATAGATATAGAGAGAAGAAGAGAAAATAACAAATAGGCTTAGAAAATGACTTGTGTTTAGAAAGAATCTAAAACTATCAGAATATCTGACTTGTGACTCATCAAACTTATGTTTTGACTTCTCTCTAAGCACTCTTTTTATAGACTCAATTAGGCCATTTAATTTAATTAAAAAAATCAATAAAATAATAGCCATTTTGAAGCCCTAGGTCGAAATTATCATGGGCTATAGGCCCGTGAAATTTCCCATTTGATTATAAGCCCATTGGACTTAAAATCAAGGCCTGTATTATTTTCTATTGATTTAATTAATTAAATAATTATTTAAATCCTTTATCAAATTAATTATTTATAATTTGAACCTTGATTTAAATTTATTTATTAATTTAGATACCAATTTATCTTAATTAATAAATCTGCCATAATTTCTCTTTTCTTCTCAAAATTACACAACTTTGTGAAACTATCCAAAATTGACCTGGTCAACTTTGATAATTCTAATTGATAATTAAATCAATTAATTGAGACTATCTAGATGATTTTATCCAAGGTACAATGGGGACCATGGGCCTATGAAATCAAGCTCCAATAAGTTATCATAAATCTAACAAATAAATTTACTAACTTATTAATTCCTCGTGACTCCACTATAGACTCGGAATTGCACTCTTGAATTTATAGAACGCTCTATAACAAATATAGATACGCTATTAATTATCCATTGTTACAACCATAATTGTCACTCAATCCTCTATAGACGGTCTACAATGAGATAGGACTAAAATACCGTTTTACCCCTCATTATATATTATCCTTAAAACACTTAGTTCCTTGTAAATGATATTTCAGTAAACTAATTTAATTACTGAAATGAGATCTCTATCATTTAACACCTTGAACCAAACTAAAAGGAAACCATCGTTTCACTTCTTCATCAGAAGCTATAGATGCTCATATCTATGATTAACACTCCCACTCAATTATACTACCGAGTTCCCAAGATGTAAGTATGGGCTAGTCCGTAGGGTAAGCTGGTAACGATCAAGTCAAAGAACTCAAATAATACAATCAGTTAGAATACTAACCACTCAGAATTGAGATTGAATTGACCTATGGTCAACTATATGATATGACTAGAATAGATAATAACAGTATGTTTACTTATCTTATCAACTGTCAATATGTAACGCCCTACTACCTTAGAGTCGTTACTAAGTGAGTTTAAAAATGTGCATTCAGCTCGCTAAATGAGGTTTTAATAATAAAAGTGTAATTAAATAGAAATCTAGGCTGTAATCTTTGAAAATCCCTTAATTCATTGAAAATTTCAAGTGTCTTACATTTGGGATCCCAAAACATGGTTTATAAAATATTTACATCTCAAAACAAGTCTATAAGAGGTTAACCACCAAAATTAGGGTTTATACAGCCATTTCTCAAAAATACCCCCAACCAAAACAGTCGGGCAGGCCAAACATGTACGTGTCGCCCCCACGCTCTCCGTACTCATGGCTGGTTGACTTTCTCTTTGCCTTTACCTGTAACACAGAGCACCCGTGAGCCGAAGCCCAGCAAGAAAACTCATACAATACATAACATATGCATATCATACAACCATTATAACAGATAACTCATATCTAATCAACAGTCCATAGGATTTAAACACATATACGACCATGCCGTCCCAGAAGCATTACCAAAGCCTGGGATCTCGGTCTACACCGTAAGGATATCCCATGTATCCATTGGGGTCTCACCCTAACCACAAGCACTCCATGTGCTAAGTGGTATTCCCGGCCCCACTGCCGTTCTCGGCCTTCGCCATTCTCGGCCCTTCACCATTCCCGGCTCCTTTGCTGTTCATTCTGCTATAACCACATATAGCATTCTCAAACAACAATCAAATATACAATAATTCATTTAAAGCTACATCCTAGCAATAATACAATCTAGGGTCGTGCCCTGCAACAACACTATGGGCCTATGCCCTGCTCTACGGGTGTTACAGTTTTCTCACCTGTATCCCGAGCTTTCCGATGCACCAAGGTCACAAGCACGGTCCTCTATCACGAGCCTCTCCGAAATCCTAGTCACAACACATATAAAACTCTTTTAATACTAACCAATCCAAAAACCACTTCCTAGAACCAATCTCGTACTCTCGGGACCTCTAATTCCCTAAAACAATGTTTCGGAACCATCCCCCGAGCCCCCAGGCAAAAGCCCTAAAAATGCAATATTTGGCTGTCAAAAATAGCCTAGAGTCGCGGCACTCCCATCAAGGGTCGCGGCGCCCAGAAGCTTTCCCCTAATCCTGATGCATGCTTGCATCGTGGCACCAAAGAATAGGGTCGCGGCGCCCCTACGCGAACCCAGATTTCTGGGTTTTCTCCTGCATTTTTCCCGAGCCAAAACAACTCCAAATCATCCCAAACAAGTACCTAAGCCCCAAAATCAATTTAAAACCCCAATTAAACCCTTTAACAACCAATAAACATAAAAAACAATCTCAATTACACAATCACACTCAAAATCCATTCTTGAGTTTCAAATTTCAGAAACTTAAACCATGGCTTCCAAGACTTAAACCAGAGTTTGAAAACTATAAATTATGCCTCTAAAATCTTAAACCACATCAAATACAAAAATTAAACATGCTAAGGATTCTTACCTCAATCAAAACTCAGCTTGAATTCTCCTCAACTCCAACTTCAAGCCACCTTCCTTTTGCTTACCCAAGCTAAATTTTCAAATAAAACCAGCCATCCTATCTTTAAATTTCCACACTCAATCTCTGAAAATCAACCTTAAACTCAAGCAAAAACAGAGCATAACTCTTACCTTTGAACAATCCTAGCTTAACTTTGATTTTGGTTGCCTTCAACCCTCTTGAATTTCCTCCTAGGTTCCCAAATTCAGCTTTCCTCTTCTTCCCTTCTTCTTTTAGCTTTTTCCTCAAATTTCAGCATAAACCCAATTGTGACTAAGTATAAAACGTGATTCCTTTTTCCCTCAACTGAACCTTATCTAACCCTTGCCTAATGACCACTTTACCCTTCCATTAGAATCCCTTCCTAACTAAACCTCAAGGGCACTATTGTCCTTTCTCCTATTTTACAATTCTACCATTTTTTCCATCTAACCTTATTACTCTCAGCAGTTACTAATGGTTACACAGGTTACTCAATCACCAATAACCATTAACCACTAATTCTCAAATTTACAAGATTCCCAAAGTACCCCTAGGCTCCTCCCGAGCCAGGTATAAAACCCCGTTGTGACTTTTAAATTAACTAGCTCCCTAGGACCGTCTCAGCACGTGCATCACATTAATATCACCACACTCACGTGGTACAAATCACATAATACAATTATCACATTTATGCCCTCAGCGGGCTAAAATTACCAATTTACCCCTATCATGCAAACAAGGTCCACATGCATATTTATACCACCTAAACATGCATTCTAATCACATACTCATTTAAATTCATATATTATCATGTTAATTCACTTATTGCCCTCCAGGAACGCTAATCAAGGTCCTAAACCTTATTAGCAACTTGGGGTGTTACATAATATCGGTCCTGTCCGATGTAACAAATACATCCGATCTTATCTACTTTGCTAATGTTCTGGAAAGAACATAACACTATAATGTGTAAGTAGATCATATCGTAGATTGGCAAGTCAGTGTAAATCCGGTGCACTGACTAATCTTAGGACTAACTTATTTTGAACATATAATCATATTTATATTCCACTGTGATTACGTCACTATAAATAAGATTAGCTATATGCTCGGGATTTAATAGAAGTTTATATTAAACAAATAATCATGAAAATAAAACATGTGAGCAAAGTGATTGACCAAGTCAAAAAATGATTTCTATTCTTTTATTGATAATAAAATGAGATTACAAAAAATCTAGGTTTTAATTAGGGCATAAAACCCCAACATGTTACTGTATTGTTGTGTTGTTGTACTATTAGGCTGTTATGTCGGTATGCTTCTGTGTTGTTATACTGCGGTTATGTTGTGCATTCCAATGGAAATATGTAATTACATGCTGTCTACGATTAAGTATGTATTTGTTGAAGTATACTATTGTATTCTATGCTTGAAGTTCTCTTGCTAGGCCTCAACTCACGAGTGCTCTGTGGTGCAGGTAAGAGCAAGGAAAAAGGTCAAACGACCATGAGTTGGAGGGCATGGAGCGGTGTGTACATGTTTGGCCTACCTGGCTGCCACGGCTGGGGTTGTTTTAAGGAACATGTGGTAAATGTTCACTTTTGTCGCCTAGGTCGACTGTACCAAATCTTTGGATTGTAAATGTATTTTAAAATAGTATTTTGGGATCCCAATATAATATTTTTTTACGAAATTTAATGAATGACCAACTCTTTTTATCTAATGTTCATTAAATGAGTCTTTATTTTGATTTAATCACACTTTTTAACCTAAAACCTCGATTAGCGAGCTAATGTCACATTTATAAATCACATGGTAACGACTCTAAGGAAGTAGGGCATTACAAATAGCCTACCGACCAGCACTAGAAACATACCGAGCAGCCTGGCTTGGTACTTAGTAGCGATTCTACCATTCTGTATTGTCTTTTACACCTAGAAATCTACCTATATTCACTCGTTATCTTGTGTAAACATTTAAGATCAATACAAATCTAAGATGAAGTAGGTTTTTACCATTTCTTGGGGCCGACCTCTATAATTCTGGTGTTCTTTATTATTTACTGCTAATTATTATTAGGTTATTGGTTTATTTATGGTTCATTGATTGTCTGAGTGAAAGCTCTCGAATTAATTATTTTGACTCCGCGTCAGTTGGCTAAAAAACCAGTCAACAACTTCAAAGCACTCAAAACCTCAAAAACTTAAAACTCAAAACCAGAATTTACCTCAGAGAATTCGAATCCCCAGATATTCCCTTAGCTTGAAAGCTTCTAGACTCCCCCAAAACAACTTCAATTCCCACAAAACTTGCTTCCAAGCTTTGAAATTCAAGAGTGTCCTTCAAAGCTTCAATGAGCACTCACACAAGGGAGAGAAAGAGAGGGAAACGAGAGAGAGGAGAAAGAGTATGTGTTTTAGAATTATGAGTTAATCAACTCAGCAACTTGGCATATATCAATCAAATGGTCCAAAAGACCAAAATGCCTCTACATCACAACTTCCTCTCAAAGCCCCTCAAGGGAAAAAAGGGTATTAGGCATTCTAACCCCACTAGACCTCAAATTCTCAATTAATTCCGTCAAATACCAAATACCAATATTTTTCCCATAATACGACTCATACTTCAATGAGTCGCGGTAACTCACCGAATTACCAAAATACCTCTTGACTCACCTTGAGCCAGGTATTAATCCCCGTTGAGACTATACCGCTAACTTGCTCAAAAGAACTAACTCCTGCCGAATATCTCAAATATATCCTCATAATAATGTGGTCTCAATCATATAACACAATATAATCATAATTATGCCCTCAACGAGCCAAAATTACAAATATGCCCATTTAAATAAAACAAGCATTTTACACACATTTAATACACTTAAACATGTATAACCAGACATATCATAATATAACTCATGCCATTCGCATAATCACATAGATATTCAATTAAGTCATATTATATTCCAATAAAGCCCTCCTGACACCCTAATCAAGGCACTAAGCCATATTAGGAACTTTTGGACGTTACAATTTTGTACATTCTCTTTCCCCATATGTCTCTTTTAGTTTTGTGAAAAACCACTGCCATGATGAATCATTTTTAGAATCTCCTATTCTAAAGGCCAATGAGAAGATGTTATTGTTTGCATCAATTGTTGAAGCAGTGAATATAGTCCCTCAAAACGATGTCTTCAAGCAAGTTCCATCAATCACAATGACTAGCCTACAATGTTTCCATCATTTGATGGAATTTGCAAATGCTAGGTGCATATATTTGAAGCAATCTTTATTATTTGTTACCAGTGTGTTATTGTATCTGGATTTGACATTTTTAGCTTGTGAAGGTAGATGGGGAGTTTCTGGTATGAATCATCTTGGTTTCCTCTTGCCCATTCTAAAGTTTTTTCTCCTGCTCTCCAAGCTTTTTGATACCCCATCGAAACACCATAATCTTCTAGCATGTCGCTCATGATGTCATTTGGTGTGTGTACCCTCTTGATTGACATGCATTTTGTTTTGATTAGTTCTCCAATCACATTTCAATTTGCTTGCCTGTTGTCTTCCATGATGACGTCCAAGGAGAACTTGGAGATTTGACATATTTTCTTATCTTAATTTTTTTTTGTTTTCCTGAATTTTGAAGCTCGCAATAACCAAATACAATTATTATCCACACAAGTAACCAAGTACTCTCTTGGTTTAGATCTGTTTGTCTTGAATTGGAAGTTGTGGATCATAGCATAAGAACATAGTGTAGATTTCAACAACTTTTTGTCCTTATAAATTTGTCCTTCTCCAACTTTGAACACCCTGTGATTAGTGATTATTTATGTTTCTTCCTCTTTTTTTTCTTCTATTCTCTCTATAATAAACTCAGCGACATTATCAGTTATGTTAGTAATGGTTGGGAATGTTTGTACCTGGTTACTGGTACTGGAAGTTGCTTCTTCATATTGTAACTCTAGAATTGATTGTTGGTTGTTTAGTTGCAGAACTAACATTTCTACATCTATGTTCGGTATTGGTGTTTCTTCTTCATATGCATTGCGTGCAATAATTTGGATTAATGCTTCCTCAAATGTGGTGATGCATGGTGGTAACCCAGAAACTGCATTTTGCATATTTTTTAGCTCAATCCAACTATGCGTTTATAACCGGTTACTTTAGCCAATGCTTTTTATCTTATTTTCTGTAATCTCTAAAATATGCAAATGTTTTTGACAGATTATTGTTCAAAATGTATCATGTAACCGGTTAAACGATCACATCCAACTAAATGATGAACGAATTTTCAGGTTCTAGAATTTTATAGGGCCTAATTGGTATACAATCACGATCCTATTTTATGATTTTGGAAACAAAAAATCAGTGGGCCCAACAAAAATACATGATTGGTTCAATGATTTCAAAAATTATTTTCAAATTTGAATCCAAAAATGAGGCAAAAAACTGAAAACGATAATATCACGTTTTCATTTTATCCAATCCTAAAATCCAAAAAACTCAAAGTTTGACTTTTTTTTTTTAAAATGCATTAAATTTGACTTAAATATTTAATAATATATTTCAGTTACCTATTTCATTAGAAATGCTATTTGGAGGTGTATATGTGTTTATTATAAATCTTAAAAATTTAAGCATTTTTTTGTACTTAAATTCAAATAATTTTATAATTATGTATTAATTATAAAATAATATATTTGATTATAAATTAAAAAGATACAAAAAATATATATTTAGAGTTCAATGTGTAGATAATGTAAATATTAAAAGATATAAGAATATTATTGATAATTAAAAGTAAAAATTTGAAAAGAATAACCTATATATATATAAATATTATTGTATGTATATGATATAAAGAAATTTAGTAAGATAAATTAAAATTTAATATCATGCAATATTTCTTTATAATTATTAAATTAGTTTTCAGATTTAACTCAACTAATAACATATTATGATATTGTTATATTTTCAGATTTTCTACCAATCACAGATTCAACTTTTTAAAACTCAAAAATAATTCACAGATTATAAACCAATCATATGTTCAGAAATATGTTTTCAGTGACAATATTTAGATTTTTATTTCAGAATAACAGTTTTTAAAACTATTGTTTTTCAATCTCGATTTTAAGTTTCAAAGAAGATATTTGTAAAACTAGTTTTAACATCCAAATTTTATTTCAGATTCCTCAATTAATTATTGTTTTTTTAGCTATTGTTGAATAATTTTAAATGATGTGTGTTGACCCAGGTTTTGGTCAACTGACACGGAGTCAGAATATGCTTGATGTGAATGAATGCGTTGAAAAGAATCGAATGACAAAAATAATAAGAACACGATGTTTTATAGTGGTTCGGCCCCAGGATTTGGTAATAACCTACGTCCACTTAGATTGTTATTGATGTGAAAATCAACGGAGTGATCAAAGAACTAGGGTTCAATGAGTTTCACTGACCTCTGAAGAACAATACAATATCTTAGATAGAATTACTCTAGTATCAAATAATTCGAAAGCCAAAAGTCCCTTCCCTGAGCTATCTTTCTCTATTTATAGGCTCAAAGGGGATTACATGAGATTGTTACAGATATTCTCTCCTGAATAATCGGATACTCAGGAGATTGTGTGAGTTAATTTCGGGATTTACAAAGATCTTTATTGGAACATCATGCCGCATGCGGAACCATCGACCAGACTGGTCGCAGGGAAGACTGGGCCGCCTACTGCCTGTAATGTACCTTCTGGTCGATACACTAGTAGAGTTCCTCCAGATGTCAGCCACGTGTCCAGGGATCACTTGCCACGTCATCAATGCCAGTTTTTTGGATAACATTTGCCCCCCAAGTTTATTTATTACGAGCAATAAATAAACTTTTGAGGAAAAGACCCTTCGGTGACCCCGCCATACGTGTCAGAACCCTTCGTGTGTTCTTGGAAAAAGCAACCTACTCTTGTCCAATCATGACTTTTCGGTTCCCCAGTAATAACTCGACGGCTATCTCGCTTCCCCATACTTTGAAAAAGGGAAACTTATGATTACACCTTTTTAATGCCACAAACAAACTTATATAACATCTCTGAAGTTTTCTTTTTCTTTTTACGCACGCTATTACCCATTCCAGAAACCCTAAAACCAGAGCTTCCATCTTCTCCTGGAGACCGTTCTTCTGTGCCTTCAAGACTCGCCCAGAGAGTTCCTCAATTTCCGAAGACCCTTTACCAATCTCCACGATCTTCTTCTTGGTAAGTTTTTGGATCCTTATGCTTCAAATTTTCGTAATGCATGCTTCTGTATGTTGACTGTTGAGTTCATCTGCTTCTGGGTTGAGTTGTTTGTTAATAGAATGTCTTGTGGGTGAAGAAGGTAATGAGTTAGTTTGATAGTTGGGATCGTACTTTTAGGACGTAAAACCGAAGTAAAAATTCGATTTTTTGGCCAGCCGAAAAATAGGTTTTTCTCGCCCTAAGGGGAGTTAAAAAAGCTTTTACGAAAAACTTTTCGTTTCCACCCTTTGATCCGTTTTTCAAACTGCTCGTGTGGAAAAATTTAGCTTTTTGTTAGAATGCTGCTGTATAAAAGCTTGACTTTTATACTCGATCAGCGTTATTCTAAAAAGCCTTTAAAAATTCTCTATCCTCACCTCCCCATTCTTCTGTTTGCAAACTTTGATGCCAGATTTGTGGGGAGGTGAACGGCCCATCGACGACGATCTTCTCGCCCAACTGCTCGAAGGTGAAGAACAACCGACCGACCGAATTCACGAGATTCCTTTTTCACGATCTTCCTCCAGACCTCATCCTTCTCCTCCTCAAATGGCACGCACTAAATCCTTAGGCAAGAAAAGACTTGAATCCGATGATAGTCCAAACCCTCCTGCCCAGCCTGATTCGCAGGCTAGGGTTCCTTCGACCAGCGGTCGAGAAAATCCTGCTCCTGACCCTAATATCCAAACTAGAGCCCGCCCTCGCCATCATAATCTGCCTGATGTCGAGTGGTATTTCTCCCCGACCAGCCTAGTGACTCCTAGGATGCTTGCTAATTACCTTAGGAAGTATCCTCTCACAGAGGTCAACCTCAAAATTCCTGCTGCCGACCAAAGGGCTAACCTCCCCGGAGGTGTATACAGCGCTTGGTCTCGGTATCACATAGAGGCAGGGGCTAGCCTCCCTCTACATCCTTTTTATCAGGGGGTGGCCAATTATTTCGATGTCGCCCCCTTCCAAATTACTCCAAATGGATATAGAATGCTGGCTGCACTCTATATCCTGTACAAACTTGAAAAATGGCCAGAACCTACCCCCCATGAGGTCAATTATCTCTTCGACCTCAAGTCCAACCCTCAACAATATGGGACGGGCTTCTTCCATCTCTGCCACCAGGAAACCAGCCAGACCTTCCTGACTGACACCACGCACATATCCAACGTGGGGCAGTACAGCAAGGAGTACTTCCTTACGCCGGACATGACCAGCAACAACCTGGCCTTCGCTCGAGGAGGTAAGTGCTGTTTTTACTGGTCGATACTTTTCAATAAGCGGAATTTCCTTCATCTTTCTTAAAATATACTTTGTCTTTCAGGCCCATGGTTACGTCCGACCCCAACACCAGACATGGTGTTGAGGTCCAATGCATTGGCCAGGATGACAGACGCAGAAAAAAGCGTCAAGTCCCTGGTTACTGATGAAAACCTGAGGCTGTCTGGCCTCCTGGCTCCTCGCCAAGAAACAAGAGGACCCGTGGTAGCCGATGCTGCTGCCAAGGAGGTTCCCGAGCAGCAACCTCCCGCGTCCCCTCCACGAAGGAGGCCAACGGGGGTTACAATCAGGGAACCCGCGGGCGATCCTTCTACAGAAAGGCCCTCTGCTCCCCAAGGCAAGGGGAAACAAAAGGCAAAAGAGCCAATTATAGACTTGGGGGAATCCTCCGATGAAAATGGTACAGTAATTTCGCTTTTAAATAGCTTGCCAATTCCCTGTCACTTGTTTGACGGGGAGGGCAACTTTATGTATACTCCAAACCTAGGGTCAGACTTCTTCAAGCCAGATAGTGAGTATGTGACTAATAGAGTCAATAGTGTAGCGACCAGTAGTCGTAGCTCGGGTATTAAACTTTGTGACCTCTTTTTTGTTTTATCGAGAGTCTTTATCTGCCTTTATCTTATCATTTGCATGTGTTTTACTTGTATGCAGATATGGCCACTCCCAACGTCTTTGACTTATACCAGGCTGAGGAGGAAGTAGAAGTACCTCTGGTCCGGCGGAAGTCGTCCAGGAGACACAATGGCGAAACAAGCCAGGGACCTCCTGCCAAGAAGGGTCGAACAGAAGATCCTTCCAAGGACGTGCCAACTGGGCAAACTGCTGCTCAGCCTTCGGCCCCTGTTGAGAAGGAAACTCCGCCTGCCCCGACGAATCCTCCACCCGCAGCTGCCAAAGAACAAACCTAGAGAGACGAAGCTCTTGGAGCCAAACTCTCGAATCGCGCCTTACGAGTAGCCAAGGACTACCTTGCACACATCGTGAGGTATGACCGTTGCAAGGAGGCGATGGCTGAGGCAGAGACTATGGGGTCGACCAAATTCTGAACAGGGCCCTAAATGAAATGGCTAGCGTAAGTGTTTCTTCTTTTTTTGGCTTCCATCTTTTACTCTCTGCAACAGATTCTAACTTTATCCTTTGTCCACAGGCTTTGCTGACTGCAACTGCCGCCCGTACCCGCGCCCAAGCCACCATCGACCAGGCTCGGGCAAAGGCCATCGAGAGGTACCAGGTGAAAGCAGCCGAGGACTATTCGGCTGTAGAGGCCAGGCATGCGAAGGAGTTGGAGGCAGTCACCCATCAGAGGGATGCTGCGGTGACAAAGCTATCGGAGGCTGAAGCTTCGAAGGCAGTTATGAGGAAGCAGAGAGAGGAGTATCAGGAGGCCAGCCGAGTCCAATATCGTGAATGTAAGAGACTGGGCGAGGAGCTCAAGTCCAAGGACGAGGCCATCACTACTCTTGAGAGCCAAGTAGAGCAGCTGAAACTTTCCAATGCCAAAGATCTGGAAAGGTATAAGAACGCGACGCTCCGGTGTTTTTACAACTTCTGGAAAAACAATCAGGGCGCCAACTTCGGTTATCTTTAAGAAGATGTCAGAAATGCTGAGCTGGCCCGCTGCACTGCTCAATTGGCTGAAGAGGAGGCAAGAGCAAGGACCCCTGCTTCCCCAAGCATCGCTGGCGCAGAGGAAGAATGAGTTGTTGAGGATGCGACCAATCAGAATGCTGATAAAGACCCTCCTGCTCCTAATGCCTCTTGAGCTTTTATTATTATTTTTTCTTTCTTTTGTTTACACGACCCACAGGTAAAAGATGCTTGGCAACAAACTTTTTTGAATTTGCTGCATGGGCAACAAACTTTTCCTTTTATTTGAACAGTTACATCCAAGCAGTGATGCTTGCAGTGTAAAAGATTGCATTATAATGCTATAATATTTTCATTTATTATAACATTTGTCCGTATGACCGAACTTAGCATAGTACTTTGGCTTGATTTAACAAAATATAAATTTTGAAAAATACTCTAAGTACCTTAGCATGCTTTCACTCATTTTGCTCATGTGTTTACATACCTCATGGTACGCTTTGCTATCGATGTGCCTTATATGCCCCCCAAGTGATCGAGGAGCTTTAGGTCCTTGGTCACTTGCCTTGACCATGACCTGTTCGAACATTTCTGCTCGGGTGAAAAAGTAATACTTGTAATACAGCAAAACAACACACGAAATGAACAAATACTTGTAAATATAAATTTACAAAGGTTGGCAAGAATGATTGGCTACGCACAGTCCCTTATAATCTCGTATTAAAAATGGACTAAACATGTCTTTACAAGTGATCCTAAAATAGGATCTTACATATACGAGCGATTAGCCGTACAACGTGGCTAACCCTCTTTGCAAAACTTGTAAAAAGTAAAATTTAATACAAGCCAGTCCTTTAAAAAGGACTGTTCACTGATAATACTTGCGCAGGTGTTCTCCATTCCAATAAAGTGGAACAAGATCTCCGTTTAGGCGTGCAAGTTTGTAGGTGCCCGGATGAAGGACTTCTTCAATCTGGTAAGGTCCTTCCCAATTAGGTCCGAGTACTCCAGCAGTGGGGTCGCGGGTGTTTAAGAAAACTCGTCGTAGCACCAAGTCACCGACGTTGAATTTTCTTTCTTTAACTTTGGAGTTAAAGTACCGGGCGACTTTTTGCTGGTACGCAGCAACTCGGAGTTGGGCCTTCTCCCAAATCTCGTCAATTGAGTCTAGGGACTCCATCATCAGTTGGCTATTCTGGTCCTGGTTGTATGTTATGCGTCGATGTGAGGGGGGATCTAACTCGACAGGCAACATAGCCTCATATCCGTAAGCTAAGGAAAATGGGGTATGACCAGTCGCTGTTCGGTGAGATGTTCTATACGACCAAAGGACTTCAGGCAGCTGCTCTGGCCATGCTCCTTTAGCGTCTTCGAGCCTCTTCTTCAGGGTATCTTTAAGAGTTTTATTCACGGCCTCGGCCTGCCCGTTTTCTTGGGGATGCGCAACTGAAGAAAAGCTTTTAATAATTTCATGCCTTTCTCAGAAGTCGGTGAATAAGTCGCTGTCAAATTGGGTTCCGTTGTCTGAAACGATCTTTCGAGGCAAACCATACCGGCAAACAATGTTCTTGATGACAAAGTCAAGAACTTTCTTGGTCGTTATGGTAGCGAGTGGTTCAGCTTCGGCCCATTTGGTGAAGTAGTCGACTGCCACAACTGTGTATTTTACTCCACCCTTTCCTGTGGGCAGGGACCCAATCAAATCTATCCCCCATACCGCAAAAGGCCATGGACTTTGCATCTATTTTAACTCGTTTGGAGCTGCTCGTGGAATCTTGGAAAACCTTTGACATTTATCGCATCTTCGTACAAACTCCATTGAATCCTCGTTCATAGTTGGCCAGAAGTAGCCTTGCCTTAGAATTTTCTTTGCCAAACTCTGCCCCCCAGCGTGATCCCCGCAGAAGCCTTCATGCACCTCTTTCATGAGTTCCTTAGCTTTTTCTAGTGTAACGCATCTGAGTAGTGGCATTGAATATCCTCTTCGGTTCATAACACCATCGACCAGTATGTATCTAGCAGTTTGCCTTTGTAGAGTTCTGGCTTTGTTTCTATCTGTCGGTAGCACACCGTTCGTCAGATACTCCAAGGAAGGTGCCATCCATGTATCCTCCATTCGAATCTCTATATTGGTCTCAACTGCTTGTATGCTTGGCTCACTCAGTCTTTCTACTGGCACAATGTTCAAAGTGTTAGCATCCTTCGCGCTTGCGAGTTTGGCTAAGGCGTCTGCGTTTGAATTTTGATCCCGCGGTAATTGCTGAAGGGTGTACTCCGTGAACTGGGCTAGTAGGTCTTTTGTTTTATTCAAGTAGGCCACCATTTTTAAGCCTCGCGCTTGATATTCTCATAGAACTTGATTCACCACCAGCTGTGAGTCACTGTAAATATCAAGTGTCTTTATACTCATGTCTTTTGCCATTCTCAGTCCAGCGAGGAGTGCTTCGTATTCGGCTTCATTATTCGACGCGGTGAAGTCGAACCTAATGGCGCAGTGAAATCGATGCCCTTCCGGCATTATCAATATCACTCCTGCCATTGCATGAGATTCGTTGGACGACCCATCCGTGAATAACTTCCATGAAGGAGCTTTCTCTTGAGGCTCAGGCGCACTAGGCTGTTCGCTATGTTCGCTGTCTGGGAGTTCGGTGAACTCTGCAATAAGATCGGCCAAGACTTGTCCTTTTACTGCTGCTCGCAGTGAATAAGTTATATCGAACTGCCCTAGTTCAACTGCCCATTTTAGTAACCGTCCAGCTGCCTCTGGTTTTTGGAGGACTTGCCGAAGGGGCTGGTCAGTTAAAACTGTGATAGGATGGGCTTGAAAGTAAGGGCGCAGCTTCCTAGAGGTCAGGATTAAGCAGTATGCTATCCTCTCAATTGGTGGATATCTCAGTTCTGCCCCGATCAGTCTCTTGCTAACATAGTAGACCGCTTTTTGTACGCCTTCTTCTTCTCGCACTAGTACCGCGCTAGCAGCAACTTCAGTAATCGCTAGGTAAATAAACAAAGTTTCTCCTTCGATTGGCTTTGATAAGATGGGAGGCTGTGCCATATGTGCTTTCAAGGCCTGGAAAGCTTGCTCGCAGTCTCCTGTCCATTCAAACTTCTTATTGCCCCTGAGCAGATTGAGAAAAGGGACACACTTGTCTATTGACTTTGAAATAAATCTGCTTAGGGCTGCGATTCTCCCGGTTAAACTTTGTACATCTTTGATTCTTTCTGGCGATTTCATGTCGATTAGGGCCTTTATTTTGTCGGGGTTGGCCTCAATTCCTCTTGAATTTACAATGAACCCCAAAAACTTCCCTGATCCAACTCCGAAGGAACATTTGAGGGGATTTAGCTTCATCTGGTATTCGTTCAATACATTAAAGCATTCTTGTAAATCCTTCACATGTCCTTCTACCTTCTTAAACTTTACCAGCATGTCGTCCACGTATACCTCCATGTTTACTCCGATCAGCTCCTTAAACATGTGGTTGACTAGCCGTTGGTAAGTCGCACCTGCGTTTTTCAGTCCGAAGGGCATTACTTTATAACAGTATAAGTCAGTATCGGTCTGAAAGCTGGTGTGATCCTCGTTAGGGGGATGCATGCTAATCTGGTTGTAGCCCGAATATGCATCCATGAATGAGAGGATCTCGTGTCCTGCAGTAGCATCGACTAGCTGGTCGATTCTCGGGAGTGGGAAGCAATCCTTTGGGCAGGCTTTATTGAGGTCTGTAAAATCCACGCAGGTTCTCCATTTGTCATTAGGCTTGGGAACCAGCACTGGATTGGAGACCCACGATGGATAAAATGCCACCCTGATGAACCCATTCTCCTTTAATCTTTCAACTTCTTCTTTCAAGGCTCTCGATCTATCCTTATCGAGCAGCCTTCTTTTTTGTTGCACAGGTGGAAAAGTCTTGTCTATATTCAGGACATGGCTAATAACTGCAGGGTCTATCCCAGCCATGTCTTTGTGCGACCAGGCAAAAACCTCCTGGTTCTTCCGCAAAAATTCCACCAGCGCGTGTTTCGTGGTTGATTCTAGGTTTTTCCCGACCTTTACGACTCTGGTCGGGTCTTTTTCGTCGAGTTGGACCTCTTCCAGGTCCTCAACGGGTCCAACATTCTCTTCAAAATCCCCAAAGCGAGGATCTAAATCTCTATCCTCACTTTGGGCAACACCCTATTTGGTGACTTCATCACCGGATTGGGCTTGTGTATCAACCGCCATCTGCAACCTATCTGAGGTAGTGCTCTTTGGCGTTCCCTGTAACACCCTACTACCTTAGAGCCGTTACTAAGTGAGTTTAAAACACGACTGTGCAACTAACTGACTCTACGAGGTTTTCAAAGACCAAAGTGTGACTAACCGGAAGTTAAGGCTGTAATCTTTGAAAATATTTAGTTTCATTAAAAACTTTAAGTATCAACATCTGGGATCCCAAAAATAAGGTTTACAAAGTATTTACAACTCAAAAATAGATTTACACTTGATTGACTATCAAAAGAACAAGTTAATACAGCCATATTCAAAATGCCCCCAACCAAAGCAGTCGGGCAGGCCGAACATGTACGCGCCGCCCCCACGCTCTCCATACTCATGGCTGGTTGACTGACCCCTTGCTTTTACCTGCAACACAGAGCACCCGTGAGCCGAAGCCCAGCAAGAAAACTCAAATAGTACATAACATATGCATATATTATACCAGCATATAATCCATTGATAAACAGGAAAACCATCAGACTGAACAAACACGGCCATGTCGCCCCAGAGGCCTAACCCAAGCCTAGGGTCTCGGTCCTTACCGTAAGGATAACTCATGTATCCATTGGGTCCCACCCTGACTATAAGCATCCCATGTGCTAGGTGTTACTTCCGGCCCCACGGCCATTCTCAGCCTTCGCCGCTCTCGGCCTTAGCCGTTCATTTCATTATAATCACACATATAGTACATCTTGAAATAATCTTTCAATCATATGATAATTCATTTAAGGTTATACATTAGCACATAATACAATCTAGGGCCATGCCTTGCAATAACACTATGGGCCCATGCCCTGTTCTCGAGTGCTACAGTTTTCTTACCTGTATCCCGAGCTTTCCTGATGCACCAAGGTCACAAGCACGGTCCTCTAGCACGAGCCTTTCCGAAATCCTAGTTACAACACACATAAAACACTTTTAATACTAACCAAACCCAAAACCACTTCCCGGGACCAATCCCGTACTCTCGGGACCTCTAATTCCTTAAAACAATACATTGGAACCATCCCCCGCGTCCCCGGGCAAAAGCCCTAAAAACCCAAATTTTTGGCTGCAAAAATGGTCTAGGGCCACAACACTCCCCTCAAGGGCCGCGGCGCCCAGCGGCTAGGCCACATCCTGAAGCATCCTCGCGCCGCGGCACCCAAGAACAGGGCCGCGGCGCTCCTTCGCGAACCCAGATTTCTGGGTTTTCTCTTGCGTTTTTCCCGAGCTACAACCTCCCCAAATCATCCCAAACAAATACCTAAACCCCAAGATCAATTTAAAACTTCATATGAACCATCTAACAACCTATAGACACTAGAATCAAGATCAAAACACCATCACACCCAAAATCCACCCTTTGATTTCTAATTTCAGCAAACTCAAACCAAACTTTAAAATGCTTAATTCATGCTTTAGATTTCTCAAATCAAAACAAAAACCAAACTTAAATGTGCATAAAATCCTTACCTCAAGTGGAGAATTCACCCAAAAGCTTCCTTGATCTCCTCCTAAACTCCCACTTCAGCCCCTTCTACACTTCTTCTTCTTTTTCTTCTTCTTGCCCTAGCTTTTTCTTTCTTCTAGTTTTTCTTCTCTTCAATTTTTATCAAAACCATCAAATGACCCAATGCCCAAACCGTGTACCCCAAAAACCCAGCTGAAAATTGTCTAAATCCCTTGCCAAAAGACCATTTTACCCCTTCCTAATAATCCTTCCTAACTAAACCTTCAAGGGCACTCTTGTCCTTTCACTTCTATTTCAATTCTACCATTTTCCATCTAAAACTTGTTACTCAAAGCAGTTACAAACGGTTACACAGGTTACTCAATCGCCAATAACTATAACCTTTAGTTCTCAATTCAACTTACAAAATTCCTAAAGTACCCCTAGGCTCCTCCCGAGCCGGGTACAAAATCCCGTTGTGACTTTTAGACTAATTAGCTCACTAGGACCATCTCGACGTGTGCATCACAATAAAAACACCACACTCACATGGCACAAATCACATAATACAATTATCACATTTATGCCCTCAACGGGCTAAAATTACCAGTTTACCCCTAACATACAAACGCGGCTCACATGCATCTGTATACAACCTAATCATGCATTCTAATCACATATTCAATCAAATTCATATAATATCATGTCAATTTACTTCTTGCCCTCCAGGCATGCTTAAACAAGGTCTTAAACCTTATTAGCAACTTGGGGTGTTACATTCCCTTTTTCACCTTCGTGACTGAGGCGTTATAGCACTCCCTGGCTTCCCTCTGGTTCCCCAACACGCGTCCTACCCCTGCGTCCGTTGGGAACTTCATGGATAAGTGCCACATTGAGATGACGGCCCGTAGATCAACCAATATAGGCCTCCCAATGACGGCATTGTACGCCGAAGGACAATCGACTACCACAAAAGTAGCGAGTAATGTCCTGGTAGCAGGCGCTGTACCTGTCGTCACTGGTAGTCTGATCAATCCGGCGGGGGTGAGTCCTTCTCCAGAGAAGCCGTATATCGTTTGGTTGCAAGGCTCCAGGTCCTTAACGGACAACTTCATGCGTTCCAGCGAAGACTTATACAGGATATTCACTGAACTTCCTATGTCGACCAACACTCTTTTGACTATCATGTTAGCCATCTGGATATCCACGACCAGCGGATCAGAATGTGGGAACCGGACGTGTTGGGCATCGTTATCGGAGAAGGTTATTTCGCCTTCCTCTGATCGAGCCTTTTTTGGCGCGCGGTCCTCCACAGTCATCATCTCGATGTCCTGGTCGTGGCGCAAGGTCCGAGCATATCGTTCCCTGGCCTTTCCGCTATTTCCCGCGAGGTGCAGGCCTCCACAAATGGTCAATAATGTGCCAGTCACGGGGGCAGGCTGTAAGGGTGGCGAGCGTTGGCGTGTGGGCGCCTGCTCGTTGCTACCCGGAGCTTCTCGTTGGGAATTTCCCAAGGCCCGTACGTATCTTCTCAAGTGTCCTTGTCTAATAAGGAACTCGATTTCGTCTTTCAGCTGGTTGCATTCGTTGGTGTCATGTCCGTAGTCGTTATGATAACGACAGAACTTGGTGGTGTCTCTCTTCGAAATATCCTTTCGAAAGGGGCCAGGTTTTTTATAAGGCACACTAAAACTTGTGGCCTGATAAACCTCTCCCTGAGACTCAACGAGGGCAGTGTAGTTAGTGAACCGAGGTTTGTAACGGTTACCCTTGGCTCGTTTATTGTCGGAGGTGGAAGGCTCATTGTGTGGTCGTTTTCCACCATTCTTGCCATTGCCGTTGCCGTTCCCGTTGCCTTTGCCGTTGCCGTTAGGTTTAGACCCATTGGCGGCTTTGGCGGGCTCGGCAGCCTTCTTATCCTTGCCTGAGGGCTTTCCATCGTCGGCAATGGCATCTTCGAGCTTGATGTAACGATCAGCCCGGTCCAAGAATTCCTGGGTAGTTCTAACTCCTTCCTTGCGGAGGCTCTTCCAGAGGGGGGAGCGACGCTTAACTCCTGCGATTATGGCCATCATTTTGCCTTCGTCCCCCACTGTTTTTGCTCTAGCTGCTGCTCGCATAAAACGATGGATGTAATCCTTCAGCGACTCTCCATCCTGCTGGCGAATTTCAACCAGCTGGTTTGCTTCGGTCGGATGCACACGCCTTGCATAGAACTGTTCGTAGAACTCCCTTACGAACATCTCCCAAGAAACTATGCTTGCAGGAGGGAACTTAAAAAACCACTCCTGCGCGGCCTCAGAAAGTGTTGCAGGGAAGATCCTGCACCGAGCGTCTTCGGACACTTTCTGAATGTCCATTTGTATCTCAAACTTATTGACATGAGATACTGGGTCTCCGTACCCATCAAAGTTTGGAAGCGTAGGCATTTTGAACTTGCTTGGAGTTTCTGCCATAGCTATCCTCTGGACGAAAGAAGTTCCTTTCCTCCTATCGTGGTCGATATAAGATGTCCTTCCCCCGACCAGCTGTTGCACTGCCTGGTTGAGGGCATCTATCTGGGCCTGTACAGCAACAGGGATCACTGTAGCCTCTGTTGTTGGGGGGACGTTCTCGCCATGCCGCTCGCGGCGATCGTTGAGTACGTCTCGCAAATCCTCGTCTCTTCTCCGCTGCTCGCTACCCCCGAGCCGGTTGAAGACATTATTTTGCCTGGGCTGCCCCCCAGCATCCCATTTATTGGGTTGGTCATCTTGAGGTATCTGGCTCCCGCCTCTACCTCTCTCTTCATTCCTCCGACCAGCATTTCCCTTGCCTGAGTCGGCCTCATTATACCCATGGCCATCTCTGAACCTTGATTGGCTATGGTGGGATCGACTGTTCCCTCGATTTCCATCTCTGGCTGAAACGTCTCGAGCGTTAGAGGGTGGCCTGCGCTGGTCGTTGTGTCCCCGTGCATTATCATGCCGTGGGGGACCCCGGACCGCAGAGCCTAACTCTGAGTTCCTCCTGTTACCAGGAGGATACTGACCTCTGTTCGGAAGGTTTGGCTCATCACCCCTATGGCGTCTAGGACTGCGAGGTTGATGCTCGGTCCTATTATGCCTCTGGTGCAAGGGATTGCCGCGACCAGCCTGGGATGGAGGCTGTGCCTTAGGGTCCAGCAGGACATCGTCATGGGGCACCTGAGGCTGCTCGGGCCTTTGTGGACTCGAGGGCTGGATTGGTGGGCTAGGATTAGGACCCCTTTGGGGTGGTCCATTTGTAGGATGTTCAGGCTGCGAGGCAGGTGTAGCCTGATTCCTAGCCAATTGTAAGGCTGCCTCGAGGGCTGCCATGGCTTCGCTCTGGCGGCGGTCCATCTCCGCCTGCCTTTCGCTTAACTCCGCGCGCTGCCATTCAATCTCCTGCTGCTGCCGCGCCATGATTTTGGTAGCACTTTCTTGGCTGGCCCTCAGATTGGCCAGCTCTTCATGCAACGCCCCTAGAGTACTTTTCAGCGTCGCGTCATCCATTTCTTCCTCCTCAAAGTCCAAATGTGGTTCATCCTCAGCTACGCTTGCAGGAGGAGGAGGGTTTGACGGTGCAGCGGCGGCCACCTGTCCAGTTTTCCTTGCAGTTTTTGCCATTGATTTTTTCAACGGTGACAAATCAAGCTCTCAATGAAAGCACCAGAATGTTGACCCAGGTTTTGGTCAACTGACACGAAGTCGGAATATGCTTGATGTGAATGAATGCGTTGAAAAGAATCGAATGACAAAAATAATAAGAACACGATGTTTTATAGTGGTTCGACCCCAGGATCTGGTAATAACCTACGTCCACTTAGATTGTTATTGATGTGAGAATCAAAGGAGTGATCAAAGAACTAGGGTTCAATGAGTTTCACTGACCTCTGAAGAACAATACAATATCTTAGATAGAATTACTCTAGTATCAAATAATTCGAAAGCCAAAAGTCCCTTCCCTGAGCTATCTTTCTCTATTTATAGGCTCAAGGGGGATTACATGAGATTGTTACAGATATTCTCTCCTGAATAATCGGATACTCAGGAGATTGTGTGAGTTAATTTCGGAATTTACAAAGATCTTTATTGGAACATCATGCCGCATGCGGAACCATCGACCAGACTGGTCGCAGGGAAGACTGGGCCGCCTACTGCCTGTAATGTGCCTGTAATGTACCTTCTGGTCGATACACTAGTAGAGTTCCTCCAGATGTCAGCCACGTGTCCAGGGATCACTTGTCACGTCATCAATACCAGTTTTTTGGATAATAATGTGAATGTTTCTTTAACTTTCAGGTTACTTGTTTCAGATGCAGAAGAGATCAACCAGAGAAGTTGATCAAAATTTTGTTGCCAGAGGAGAATGATTAAAAAATGAGTGGTTGTTGCTGGAGAAGACAATCAGATAAGTTGGTGATGGTGTATGCGATGGTCAGAAATTCTAGGTTGAATCTTCTTGATTTGCTATGCGCTTCTTGATGGGCTATGGGTAATCGATTTGAGATACGACAGTTTTGCATGAATTTTTAAAGCTTTTTATGGTAATCGAGTTTCTTACTTTATGGAAATTCCATATTTAATTTTTTTTCCACGGTTTGTTAGCATATTTGTTGAATTACTTTTTTACTAATAGAAAATATATTTTATTTTCCCAATATTTATCTAAAGTTCTCTTTAAAAACGTGTACAACCTGATTTGCTTCCAAATGTGTACTAATGGGCCGCAGTTTGGTTTTTCAGTTCAAGGCCCAAGTTCTGAACGGTGGCCAAATTCGGAATAAGGCCCATTATTTACAAAAGCAGAAACCCTTGGACGAGAATTATAAGAGCAGTTAGGGTTTCTTGTGCGCAGCCTGAGCCACCTCCTAACTCTTCACCATACCTTGCCTCTCCAACTGAAGAAGCCGAGAAGGGAAAAAATTTAGCTCCAATGGCGGCCAAGGCTAGAAATCCTCAAAAGACCAGGAACCCCGATCTGATCAGGGGTGTCGGAAAGTACTCTAGATCTAAGATGTACCACAAGAGAGGTCTCTGGGCCATCAAGGCCAAAAATGGCGGTGTTTTCCCACATCACGACCCCAAACCCGCCGCCGAGGCTCCAGTCCTGAAGGCCCCCAAGTTTTATCCAGCTGAGGACGTAAAGAAGCCCCTTGTTAACAAGCACAAGCCTAAGCCAACCAAGCTCAGGTTCTTTTTCATTTTCATTTTTTAATTATAGATTTTTGTTATTGAAAGTACTTTTCTGGGTTTTACTAATTGATCTTTATTAATGGCAGAGCGAGTATCACTCCAGGGACAGTGTTGATCATTTTGGCTGGAAGGTTTAAGGGGAAGAGAGTTGTTTTTCTCAAGCAGCTCTCTTCTGGGTTGCTCTTGGTCACTGGTTAGTTTCTTCCCTTTTTTGTGTGATAGTATTTTCATTTTTGGCAACGTGGTAAATATGTAAATGGTATAGTTCTTTTTTCTGCATTTTTTCATTATACATAATCTTCAGAAAAGAATTATTTTACGTTATAAATACACGATAATTATTTATTGTTTTATTTTAGCTGAAAGTTTTAAACTATTTTTAATAAATGTATCTGGGACAACTGGTTCTTTTTTCAATAGTACAATGTATTTTCTCAATGGTTAGATGTTAGTGTTTTGCATGTCTCTTATCGATTTTCTTGCTTTGTAGTCATTTTTGTTTGTTTTTCAAGTGTATGCCCCTATTTTAGTTTTACTTGAAAAATATATTACTGGTTTAATTCTAAATTCGTGACATACATTACTCTGATAAACATTATCTTCGCTGTTACAATCTTTACTTTGTCGCTTTTTCTCCGAAGTTGATTGAAAAATATTTAAATTTCTGTCAAAATTATACCTCATTAGAAATTATTTTGTCCTTAAATACAAGGAAACCAGTTCCATCTATCCTGGATGCATATTTCACTATTTCATGTTTTGACCTATATAAAACTTACTAATCAGTTCAAGAGGGGCACAGAAATTTGAAAAAAGTTGTACTTTTAATACAGAAGTAGGCAGTGTTTTGTAAATTTTTGCCAGATCAGTTAGACGTGTAACAATGTATATGGTCTAGTATTGAATCTCTGTATGAAGCAATAATCTAAAGATGTTTATCTGAGTGAACTCTAAATGTGTTTGTTTTACTTGTATGAAAACATATTTTAACTTAATTATTTTTACTATGTTGTGCTGGAGGTTTTGAACGCTTTGCACCCATTTTTGAGTTACAAAGTTTTGAATAGCCTGTCTTATGGATGCCATTCGTAAATATCCGTTTGTATCATCCCAAGGATATTATCCGTGACTCATTTCAAATGTTATTATTCTTGATTTTGCCAGTTGAACTGTTCTCCTTAAATACCTCTTTGTATTTGTGCTGTCGATTTATCTTGATTTGTGATTTTATGCCAATACAGGACCATTCAAGCTCAATGGGGTTCCCATTAGACGTGTGAATCAGTCTTATGTGATTGGAACTTCCACCAAGGTTGATGTTTCTGGTGTCAATTTGGAGAAGTTTGAAGACAAGTATTTTGCAAAGGAAGGCAAAAAGAAGTCTAAGAAGGGAGAGGGAGAGTTTTTTGAGGCTGAGAAAGAGGTTACATTTCTTGTTTATTCATAACTCTGCATATATATGCCTCCTCAAGTTTCACTTCCCCCTAGCTTTTATTGCTTCTAAATTCATTTATCTTTTACTAAAAGCTATGATTTCTCCCTTTATTTGTTACGTTTGGGCTTTCGATTCATGGTGTATTTTCTTCTTACGCAGCATTTTTTATTTGTTATGTGTTATCTTTGGGCTTTCGTGGTGTATTTTCTGGCCATTGTTTTATATTTGCAAAATGTGCAGGAGAAGAATCAGCTCCCACAAGGAAAGAAAGATGATCAGAAGACAGTGGATACTCCATTGTTAAAGTCTATTGAGGCTGTCCCAGACTTGAAGACATACCTTGGAGCAAGATTCTCTCTTAAGGCAGGCATGAAGCCCCATGAGCTGGTCTTTTAAGTGAATGTTTCAGTTATAACTCTAGGGTAATTTTGTGAGTGGTTTTTGTTTGATTTTATTTTATAATCGACTTTTTTTTAATGTATTTTTCATATTTCTGGCAGAGCTATAATTTTGTAGTAACCAGTTTACGTTATGAAGAATTTTTCTTTTTTTCCATGCCGATTTGATAACGTTATACACCAACCCTGCTTCTGTTTCCTTTATGCGCATAGCTCTCATCAACTTTAAAATAACGAGGAAAATGATTTTTAACTGAGTTGCAACTAGTAGTTATAGGGAAGTAGACATGTGTGGGGATTTTCTTTCTTGCTGTTTTTTTTTCTTTTTAATTTGGCTAGATTAATAATTCACAAATATTTTTTAAGGCCCCCCACAAATGATTCCTTTCATAAAGTCACCCACTTTGCGATGGTTTGTATTTCATAGAAATAATGCAATAGTTCAACTGCTTTGGTCTGAAATGTACATTTTATCTCTCATTTGCTCACCGAAATTTGATGGAATTTTAGTTCTTACATTTTCAATCATACAGATTTTGTACAATTTTAGTTTTTACAGGATCAGTCATTCCAGATATTATGAGAAACACTAACAAAAATTGATCCCATTCCAGTCAAACAAAAGCCAATTACAGAGTACTCAATCTGTGTTCAGTTACATCTCAACACAGATTCAACTCACAACCTAAATATTATTCCTCAACCATATTAACAAAACAACCTATAACCCACACCCAACTTTAACATGTTTTCTTCAATTCCATTTCATCTTCATCTTTCAACCTTCCCTACTTTCAGGATAGTTTCAACAAATTCGTGCTCTCCATATCCACATTCATTTCACATAGAACAACCAATAATTTCTTGTTGCCCTGTCTAAACTCCATTTTTTTTTATGGAAGAAAGTTCAATCTCGAGTGTATTTTCCTTGATAACTATAAGATAACTATCTTTGCTTGGGTGCTCATCGGAGACCATTGAAAATACCCACTTCACCATCATCATTAAAAGAACCTCCAAGAAGAAGTTAAGAAGCTTCACAACATACCCAATAATTAATAAAAACAAGAAACTCATTTTTAACACCACCTACTCGATGCTTAATGCATGTCTTGTATCAGGGATGGAACCATGCTTATGTTTTAGGGGCCAGATGATGAAAAAAAAAAGATTAAAAATAACATTTTGAGATAGGCCAGAGATTAATTATTGCAAAAATAACATGTAAAATTTTAATTTCTCAACATTTTGGTAGCTCACAATGGCAACTTTATTGTTTCATCTCTACTAAATATTGTTTTCTCCCCCAGTGACCCAGAATTCTCTTTCTCCCCCTTTCCTCCATGCCCTATCACTTCAATGTCATGTGTTGTCCAGTACTTCTTATAGTCCTTTGCCTTATTCTATTTGTTTGGGTTCTATTTAATTTTTCACTTTAAATTAGTTTTTATGTTTGATTTAATTTTAGTTGTTTATTTTTTGACCCAAAAAAACATTTAATTTATTTTTCATTATATTCCATTTTGATTTTTTTAGAAAATTAAATTCATTGAACTAGCTTTGGAGTTATAACATGTTGCCATGTAAGTTATGGGTGATGAAAGGTATTATTGTTATTAAAAATATATATAACAATTTTGGTATTTAATTACAACTTAAGTATTTCAGCTACGGATATTTTTATATTTGTTTGTATTTTATTAAAATACTATTCTAAAAAAAACTTTTATATTATTAATTATTTAAAAGTATTTTTTATTTTAAAAAATAATAAAAAGAATTGCTTATTTTTGTTAAATATTTTAAATGTCCCTAAAATATTTTTTATTTTAATTATGTAATGTATTTTAATAATAATTTTGAGATACTTAAAAAATGAAAAAAAAAAATATCTTATTAAAAATAAAATAAATAAAAAAATAATTATAATTTGAATCTTCTTCTAACTCGGTTTTTTATTTTTATATATTTATAAAATAATTTTTAAAGATTATATTTAGGAGTGTTTATCAAACCATCCACACCGTACAACACGGTACAAAAATATGCAGTTTGGAACCTTTTGTAACGCGAAGCAGTAAGTGATTTAAAATTTTATAAATACGGTTCAAACAATACTATATCACACTTTAAGAAAAATACCAAAATTCTCTTTTTTTTATGGGGATTTTTTTTTCTTCAATTTTATGGCTTTTTCACCTATAGTTTGCAAAAATATAGAGATTATACTTTTTTTCAAATTTTATGACAATTTAAAAAAAAAAAAAAAAGTTAAGAATTTATGGGAAAGAACTGAGCAACTAACAAAATAAAGGAGTTGGAAATTAAAAGCAAAACACGATAAACAAACAGGGACATAGTCAGAATTACTATTCCGATCATTCCCAAAAACAGAGATCACCAATTTCCTCCCAAAAGAACTTCATTTCAATCCTGAAATTTTCACTTCCAGCCTACAACATTCATCAACTATTAAGATTCCAAGAAAAAAAAATATATTCAAAGAATTAGATACAATCCTGAAATCTATAGCAACTTTTGTCTAGTTCAGATACTATATCATCAATTATCCGAGGATTTCTCCCAAATCACGATAAAAATGTAAAAATTCTTCATTTTTTATCATTTATAGAAGCATTTTTGGAATTGAAATTAAATGAAATAAATAAAATTAAATGAATTATAAGAGAAAAAAATACAAACAATCATCTGGAATGTGTCTTTTGAATATACAGACTTGATCACAGAATGTATCATTATTGAACAATCAGTAATAACAATGTAATTAGTTACCCTGAACACAAAATACGAAAAACTGGAAAGTACATTGAAAAGTAACTAGTTACCTACAATTTACCTCTGCTAATTACTTCTTTATTGTCAAAATTTACAAATATGGACAACACTACTTCATTCATTCATTTTAGAGGCAAATTGAATGAAAACAATAAGTACGTAGGATACACAATGAATAGAATATTAATTCCAGCAAATTGTTTTCTTGAAAACTTGGTGCAGTTGATAAAAAAAAGACATCAAATAATGGCAGAGATTTCCAACCAAATAGCCAATGGAACACCACCAATGAAGCTACTGACAGACAACTCAATTTTGTTCTACAAAGAAATAAATAAAAAGAGTTGTTGCAATAACCGATTTACCATTATGTGTGACTACCATTCAAGAATCATGTAATGAAAACAACTTAATTCTGCTAGCAAATCAGCCACCAACAACAAAATATATGGAGGTAGGCACACTACTATTGTAAGTCAACCAAGATTGCATTACTGAACCCACACCACTTCAAGAAGCAACATCAAGTACAAGCGACTGAGGCAACAATGTGCCATACATAACTTCAAGAAGCAACATCAAGTACAAGCGAGACAACAATGTGCCATACATAACTAATTATGCTGAAGATGTAGCATATTTCATAATTGAAGACAATGCAAAATGGAAAAGGAAGTTAGAGATAATCACATCTATAATAACATATCATAGGGTCAACTATTACCAATTGATGTCATATTCATTATCTATTATTGAATATTTAAATAACTATGTTTTACATTTAAATAAATTTCTAAGTTTTATTACTTAGTATTTTTTTATGGCACTGAGTTCACAAAAAGGAGTGTCCAATTACTGATATTTAAATTGTTAACTGAATTAGTATATAATTATCTAGGGTAACCAATTACCAGAACAAATATCAAAGAAGAAAGGATCCGGTTACCCTGACATATCATAAAAAAAATCATTCGGTTACCCTGCTATAAAAAATATAATAATAACTTGAATTAGTAACACACTATTTGGAATAACTAGTTACAGTGATTTTTTTTTTTAAAAAAAAAAACTTAAACTTTAATCAATAAAACATTATATGGCGTAACTGGTTACCCTTGCTATAAAAAAACTTACCTTGAATAAGTAAAACACTATCCCGGGTAACCAATTGCTTTAACAGAAAGGACTAACCCCTATCTGACATTTAAATAATTAACTAGAATTAATATAAAATTATATAGGGTAACTAGTTACGAAAATAAATTACTGCTATCAATATTTTTTTACAAAAACTAAGGTAACTAGTTACCATCAATACAGTTTAAAAACATAATATGAATGAACTCCAAAATAAGCAAACCCAACAAAAAGAAAAGAATAAATAATATTTATGCCCCCTGGACTTCTGGTACTACCAGATTGTACTCCCTAAAATATATGGTCTATTATAATTTCCCCGTGAACTATTGATACTATCAGATCGTACCCCTGTTACGATTTATATAAAATAATTAGCATTTTTGCTCCCCGAATTTTGACAACTACCAAATTGTGCCCCCTTTAATTATAAAAATTTAAAAATCTATTTTTCTATTAGTTCTTAGAAAATTAAAGAAAAATTATTTAAAAAATTTAATAAAAGACTAATGTTATCCCCAAAATACCAATATAATGATGTGGCAATTTGAGATGACAAGTGACAATGTATTTATACCAGGTGGTGCATTGATGATCAAAAAATGTGCTGACCGGAGGGGGGATTTTAAAGCAGTAGGAAATGGCCTATTGGGCAGAGCTTATAATTTATTACTAGTCAGAAAGTTACTGGCCTGTGATTGCAGGAGTGATTACCTCTTGTTGGGAACATGATGACCAGAGACTTCAAAAGAGCATCTCAAAAAACATGCCGAACAGAGACTTCATAATTTTAGGAACTTACTGACCAGTAACTTCTCTAGTAGACTTTGTTAGGAAAAATAATTTTTTCCTCAATGGAAATTGTAACGCCCTACTCCCTTAGAGCCGTTACTAAGTGAGTTTTTAAGACAACACAGTGTGCACTGAACTCGCTAACCGAGGTTTTGAAACAAAAGTGTGACTAGTTAAAAGTTAAGGCTGTAATATTTGAAAATGCGTCGTTTCATTAAAACTTCTATTAATAAACATTTGGGATCCCAAAATAAGGTTTGAAAACTAATTACATCTTGAAATAAGGTTACAGTTGAGAAATCATAAAATCATAAGTTATTACAGCCATTTTTGAATAAACCCCCAACCAAAGCAGTCGGGCAGGCCAAACATGTACGCGTCGCTTCACGCTCTCCGTACTCATGGTTGGTTGACTCAGTCATTGCCCTTACCTGCAACACAGAGCACCCGTGAGCCGAAGCCCAGCAAGAAAACTCATGCAGAACATAACATATGCAGTTTATACAGTTTATCATAACAGATAATCCACAGATAAACAAGTCAACCATTAGACTAAGCAAACACGGCCAAGCCGCCCCAGAGCCTTACCGAAGCCTGGGGTATCGGTTCACACCGCGAGGATAACTCATGTATCCCTTGGGTCCCACCCTGAATATAGCATAACACATGTATCCACCGGGCCCCGCCCTGACTATAGCATCCCATGTGCTAGGTGTTACTTTCGGCCCCACGGCCGCCCCGGCCTACGCCGTACTCGGCCCCACGGCCGCCTCGGCCTACGCCGTACTCGGCCCTTGCCGTTCAGTTCATCATAATCACACATATAGTACATTCAAAATTAACATTCACACACATCACGGTTCATTTAAGGTTAAGCATTTGCACGTAATACAATCCGGGGCCATGCCCTACAATCACACAGTGGGGCCATGCCCTAAACTCGGGTGTTACGGTTTTCTTACCTGCATTCCGAGCCTCCTGATGCACTAAAGCCGCGAGCACGGTCCTCTAGCACGAGCCTCACCAACAACCTAGTCACAACACACAAGAAACATCCCTCATTACTAATCAACCCAAAACCACTTCCCGAGACCAATCCCGCACTCTCGGGACCTCTAAAACCTTAAAACAACACCCCGGAGACATCCCCCGAACCCCCGGAGCAAAGGCCTAAAATTGCCAAAAAATGTCAACCTGAAATTTGCCTTGTGCCGCGGCACCCATCAGTCAGAGGCTCCCTTGCCGCGGCACGAAAAACCTGTGTCGCGGCACGCCTTCGCAGACCCAGAATCCTGGGTTTTCTCCGAGCTAAAACCTTCCCAAATCAACCCAAACTCACACCCAAGCCCCAAAACCAACTCAAGACTCCAAATAAACCATCCAACAACCCATAAACATCACCAAAGACATCTAAACACCCAATCAAATCCCCAAAATCCACATCCTTGATTTCAATTTCAGAAAAATAAAAACTCAAACATCAAACTTAACCCATGCTCAAATTCTTAACCCATAACATAATCAAGCCTTAAATGTGTATAAAATTCCTTACCTCATATGGAGAATCCATCCCTAAGCTTCCTTCATCTCCTAGGTCTCCAACTTCTCCTTCTCTTCTTCTTCTTCTTTTTCCTCATGCCCTAGCTTTTTCCCCTCTTTTCTCTTCTCTTCAAACTCTATCAAGACCAAAATGGTTAAGCCCCAAACCGTGTACCCCATAAGACCAGCTGCCATTTATCTAATTCCCAACCAAATGACCATTTTGCCCCTCCTTGCCTATCCTTTCCCACCTAAACCTCAAGGGTACTTAAGTCTTTTCACTTCTATTTCATTTCTACCATTTTCTTTCTAAAACTTGTTACTCTCAGCAGTAACTAATGGTTACCCAGGTTACTAAATCTCCAATAACCATTACCCGCTAAATCTCAACTTAACCATAAAATTCCCGAGGTACCCCCAGGCTCCTCCCGAGCCGGGTATAGAAATCCCGTTGTGACTCTTGAGTTAACTAGCTCTCTAGGACCGTCTCGGCACGTGCATCACAATAATACAACCACACCCACGTGGTACAGTTCACAGAATACAATTATCACATATCAATACAGTTATGCCCAACATGGCCAAAATTACAATTATGCCATTCTAACACGATCCGGGCCTACATGCATACTAGTAAACATAGCCATGCATCTCAGTTAAACAAATAGCCAAATAACATGCTTTAAATCATAATCATGCATTTGATTCATAAAATCATACATAAATCCCCAACCTGCCCTCCTGGCACACTAATCAAGGCCCTTAAGCCTTATTAGCGAATTTGGGTCGTTACAGAAATGGTAAGAAAATACAACTCTATGCAATATATTACAAATAAATAATGATTGATTAAAAAGAGTGTTACAACTCTATAACTAAAAATACAAATAAATATAGAGAAAGAAGAAGAAGATGATTGAAATAAAAAATACAACTTTTGACAAAAAGATACAAATAAACTTGAGGTAGTAAAAAGAAAAATGTAGATGAGATTACAACTCTAAGCAAAGATACAAGTAAATATAACAAGAATGATAAGAAGAAAAACAATAGAAGAAAATAAGAACAAGAACAAAATAATAAGAAACTCTCACTCACACAACCAAAGTGAAGAGTGTTGGGGATCACCAACTTGAACAAAGTTTGAAGCCTTTGTCCAAAAGCTTATTTCCCCCTAACTCAAGCACTAAGGGATCTCTCACAGATTTTAGGAAATGCTTTCTGGAATAATCAAGCCTCGAGGTGTTTCTAGCCAAGTGCTCTAGTGGATAAAAAAGTTGTGTCTTTCAAGTGAGCAATATGCTCCTATTTATAGAGTTTAGAGACACCCTTTGAATTTCAAATTCCACCAACCCCAATGGTTGTTACCAATGATTAATTGGTTTATTATAGAATTAAAAATGAGATTTGGGAGTTATTTGGGTTTTCTGAGCCGTTCAACAAAGATTGAAAAAATTGAAAAAATGGCCTGTAATGCACCTGTGGCCGCGGCCAGGGACATCTGTGGCCACGACCACTGCTCTCTGTCCCCCAGGCCGCAGCCACCAACATTCAGTGGCCGCGGCCACTGACCATTTTCAACACACATTTTTGTGCTGTTTTTCCAAACGGTTTCAAACCCTCCCAATTGATTTTGTAACCCCCAAAACACATTATTGGGGTTAAACTCATATCTCTAACAGCCATTTCTCATATGGCTTTATGAAATTCATCTCAATATCGTGTAACACCAAATTTACACAATAAATGGTAATATTTGAAAGTTACAAATTTCTATCACCAAATATGTTACATATTTGGATATATTTCATATATCTAAATATTGTAACTCTTTATTATATGTTACAATATGTGACACTCTTTGTCACATTTATTTAATCTAAAATATTATATTATAATATAATATAATATTACATTATATTATAAAATAATATAACATTCCCCCACTAAATTAAATAGTAATCTATTGTAATACTTATTTAATCAATCATTATATTTTAAAAATATAACATACCCCCCACTTGATTAAATAAGAACTCTCTCTTATAGGAGTCATTGCATTAGTGCATAAAGGAAAATGTTTTTCAACTTGAACTTTACTATAGTGTAATTCTCACAAAATTTGTCGAAAATTTGGTTGCACTAGGCATTGAACCATCTTTTCATGATAACAAATCGGTGATAACACACACACCTTTGTGATGCTCACTTGAGACCTATATGTCTCACTTTGCACCGTTAATGGCCATGTGCACTTTCCATTCATGGACGTTCTTGAGAATACTCCCAATTCTCATGAGAGGCGGCACCACCCCTAGGTCCATATAGGTAGAATTCTTACAGTATTTTGTTACCAAAAATACTTGTCTTCAAAAGACTGAATTCTATTAAAAAACCTTTCGGTTTTAACCCTCAACTTGGTAACTCACAAGTACTCAATATCTCAGATGGGACTTGTTTTGAGTACAATTAATATTCACTTGATTGACTTGTTGTTACCTATTGAACCTAACACTAGTTGAATAACTAGTGTTAAGATAGGTTACCATCAATCGTGAATCTCTTTAGGGAGTTTAAGTCCCATCCCTCGAAATGGTGCAGCCACTAAGTCTCTCGTTAGTGGCTAAGTGAAATGATCCGCCAGATTTTCACTTGTTCTCACATAGGATATTGAGACGATTCCTCTTTGAATCAATTCTCTTACATATCCATGTCTTAGACTAATGTGTCTAGACTTCCCATTATACACTCCGCTGTATGCTCTAGCCAATGTCGCTTGGCTATCACAATGTATCGATATAGTGGATACATTCTCTTTGATTAGGGGTATCTCTATCAGCAGATCCCTTAACCATTCGGCCTCTTTGTCGGTAGCAGCTAGAGCTATAAACTCTACTTTCATAGTGGAATGAGATATACATGTTTGTTTCTTGGAACCCCAAGAAATTACACCCCCACCAAGTGTAAATACCCAACAAGTTGTGGACAAGTTATCCCCAAGATTGGATATCCAACTTGCATCTGTATATCCTTCTAAGATTGAAGGAAATTTGGAGTAGTGAAGGCTTAGTTCTTTGGTTTTCTTGAGATAACCTAGGACTCTTCCAATAGCCTTTCAGTGATCCACACTTGGATTACTTGTAAACCTACTGAGTTTACTTACTGCAAATGTTATATCAGGTCTAGTACATTGAGCAGCGTACATCAGACTCCCTATAGCACTAGCGTACTCTCATTGAGCGACCGCTCTTCCTTCATTCTTCTCTAGTTTTACACTATGATCGAATGGAGTATTGACATCTTTAACCTTGAGTTGGTTAAATTTGTTCAATACTTTCTCAACATAGTGGGCTTGACCCAACGCAAAACCCCCACTATGTTTCTTTATTTTGATACCAAGTATGGTGTCAACTTCTCCAAGATCTTTCATCTTGAAGGTTGATAATAGAAACCTCTTCGTTTCTTCTATTCCTTTCATGCTATCACTTAGAATAAGCATGTCATCGACATATAAGCAAACAATGATCACATATCCCTTACAAGTTTTTGAATACAAACACTTGTCTCCATTGTTATGTCTAAACCCATTAGACATGATGGCTTGATCAAACTTCTCATGCCATTGCTTAGGAGCTTGTTTCAATCCATTTAAGGATTTTACAAGTCTACACACTTTATGTTCATATTTTGGTAGGACAAACCCTTCGGATTGTTCCATATAGACCTCCTCATTGAGGTCACCATTAAGGGATGCCATTTTGACATCCATTTGATGAACATACAAGTTGTGTATAGAAGCTAAAGCGAACAAAATTCTTATAGAAGTTGTTCTTACAACAGGCGCATATGTATCGAAATAATCGATACCCTTATTTTGCTTAAACCCTTTAGCTACCAATCTAGCTTTAAAGGTTTGAATAGTGCCGTCAGTGTGGTATTTTCTCCTAAATACCCACTTACACCCAATTGGCTTAGACCCCGGTGGGAGGTCTACCAATTCCCAAGTGTTGTTGGAAAGAATGGAATCCGTCTCATCATTGATGGCTTCTTTCCAAAATGCACTATCTCTCGATTGCATAACTTCTCTATAAGTCTTAGAATCATCCTCAATGAGAAGTACAATATCAATTTTCCTAATGACTCCTCTCTAATTCCTTCCACCATGTAGAATGAAATTCGTTGAGAATCTATCTCATCCACTACTAGAATTTTATGATTCTTAAGCCTTTGACTTCTTCTAAGTTCAAAGGGTTACTTTACATCCTTTTGAGAATTCTCCTCTTGAAAATCAACTTTGGATGTAGAAGCTTGAGAATTGTTCTCATGTAGCAAATTATCCTTTAGAGATGTCGAAGCTTGAGAATTGTTGTCACATAACATGTTCTCAAAGAATTCAACTTCTCTAGATTCAATCACAATATTAGTCTCTAAGTCTAATAGCCTATAAGCTTTACTATTGTTGGCATAACCAACAAAAGCACACTTTATGGCTCTTGAACCTAACTTTGTTCTATTAGGTTCATTTTTCTTGCAATATGCAAGACACCCCCCCACACTTTGAAGTACCATATGTTGGGTTTTCTTCCTTTCCATGGAGATATCTCATTTTTCTTCATCGGTATTCGATTAAGAATGTGACAAGCGGTTAATAATGCTTCATCCCATAAGTTGAAATTCAACTTAGAAAACACCAACATAGAATTTATCATCTCTAGATAAGTCCTATTTTTCCTTTCGGCAACACCATTGTGTTGTGGTGTATAAGGTGTGGTGCACTCATGAATTATACTATTTTCTTCACAAAATGTATTGAATTCATTAGAGAAGTACTCTCCCCCTCTATTACTTCTTAGCACCTTAATCTTTTTATTTAGTTGATTTTCAACTTCTAATTTATATAATTTAAAAGCATCAAAAGTTTCATCTTAATGCTTTAAAAGAAACACATAGATATATCTACTAAAATCATCTATAAAAGAAAGAAAATACCTTTTACCACCTCTAGTTAAAACACCATTTAATTCACAAAGATCACTATGGATTAAATCTACTAAATTAGATAATCTTTCTACACTAGGAAACGGTTTCTTAATCATTTTTGCCTTAACACATATTTCACATTTACCATAATTTTTAATATTGCATGCAATCATACCACATTTTAATATTCTTTTCATGGTTGAAAAACCTATATGCGATAGTCTAAGATGCCACAAAAATAAGGAATCATACTCAACAATATAGGCGGAATTAACATTTTTATTGATAACATTGAAAGTTACATCATTGGTGCACAATTTAACCATACCCTCACAAGAGTACCCCTTTCCCAAAAATACATTTGATTTGGTAAGTATAAGTTTACCGGACTCAAAAACGGCTTTAATGCCGGGCTTGCCAAGAAAATCACCACTTACCAAGTTTCTACTCATTTCGGGAACATAAAGTACATTCACTAATGTAACTTTCTTGCCAGAGGTGAAAAAGACTTCAATGGTACCTTTGCCAAGTACCTTGGATTTTCCCTCATTGCCCATTTGAATCTCATGGTTACCCTTTGACTCTTCAAAGGTCTTGAACAATGATTTGTCATAGGTGACATGGACGGTGGCACATGTATCATACCACCACCCTTTCCCCTTGCCTTGGACCGCATTCACCTCACTAAGGGTAGCAACTATGTTTTCCTCTTGAGTTGCATTCACCTTAGGTCCTTGTTGGTCTTTTCTATGCCTACACTCTCTAGCATAGTGACCCTTTTTCCCACACACAAAGCAAGGACCTTTCTTGCCCTTAAACTTGTTTGGATTGGTTTTTGTACCCAAAGGTTTCTCGTTACCCTTTTTCCCTTTGTTTATGGGATGTTTTGGTTGTGACACCGCATTTTCTTTGGAAGTCTCTCCATTAGACCCTTCCACAAGTTTATCTCTACATATCGATTCCTCCTCGATTCGAATATGTTTTTGGATTTCCTCCAAAGAATATGATAATGTCATTTTTGTATTAATATTTGTTAAGTTTTTCTATGCTTGGATGGTGTTATGATAACATTTTTAATAGTTTTAACTTAGTTTTGTGATTCTACAACATATTTTCTCCATTGCATTTTATGACGATAAATCTGCCATTTCGATGGAAAGTGTATTTAAAATGAAGTTTTAGGAGTATTCCAAGCTTTCGGGATTGAAATGTTGAAGTGGTGGTAGCGTACAAGCTATCTAAGATCAAGAATTGAAGAAATTGAAGGTAGGCCGTGGCTCATAAAATTTAGGCCGCGGCACTTTAAATGGAATTGGAGTTTCACATTTTTTTTCCAGACAGGCCGCTGCTCAATTTTTTCAGGTCGCTGCCTAGTGAGTCAGGCCGCTGCTCAGTTTTTTCAGGCTGTTGCCTAAGTGACCGATTTCTACACAGATTTTGTTCTAGGCTGCGGCTTGCGACGTTGTTTTCAGATTTTTAATTACTTTTTAATTAGAATTTAATTGAGACTATAAATTATTATTAGGGTTAATGTTAGAGAGGTTTTTATGATGGTTTAGGAGAGAAAAAGACTCAGAAAAGGCTGAAGAGAAGATTACAAGACTACATTACTTTTGTTCATCAATCTAGTTTCTTTTCTTCCCTTATTCTCTTTAATCTTAATTATAATTATGTTTGTGATTATGATTACTATTATGGAGTAGGTTCTTTTTAGGTTAAGGGTTAATTCAAAACCCTAGACATGAATTCTTGATTGTTGATAATGAATATTATTCTTTAATTTCTCTCAATATTAAATTGTTTCTATTTTTCCAATTGAATGTTATGAATATTGTGATTTCTTGTTAGGTGGCCAACTAATTAAGGTTTTACATTATTCAATTTTCATCTTAGAATTACTACTCATCTAATAGTTTAGGATTCTAAGTGTATGTGATAAATTGCCATTGATAGTTATGTCAAAAGAATTGTTGATTGTGATGAAAAATAGAACCTAGGTTAAATGAATTATATGCTTCATTAATGTATTGCCTAGATTAACTTGTTTCCATAGGACTTAATACTTTATCTAAGTTAAATAGATTGTATGCTTCATAGATTTATTGCTTAGATAAACGAGTTAATTATTGAGCATTTCGCCTTGATTACTTATAATAGGGAGACTGGGATAATTGTCTACTTCAGCATTATTTGCGGGGTTAATAGTTTAATTGAGAAATTGGAATAATATTTATTATTAGTGATTAGGCATGATTGTTGAGGGTGGAGATTAACCTTTAACTATTTCTTAATATCGTAATATCAATCTTTATTTGCTTTCTAGTTTATGTTATTTAATTTTGAGTTAAAAATAAAAATCCCCCTTTTAAGTTTTAGTGTTAATTATTGAATAATAAAGTGAACGATAGTCCTCGTGGGTTCGACCTGTGCTTGCTATTATACTGAAATAATTGGAAGTATTGAAAGAAAAATCATTGTTAAATTTGTTGTGGTATACGACAGCCATCAGAATAATCCTCATTTTTATGAATGATTCTTTTCCTATAGCCCTTCCAAGTTGGTGGTAATTTAGCCACTATAGCACCAACTTGAAAGGCCTCAGGAAGCTCAATCTTTAACACTTTCAACTTGTTAAAAATTATTTTCAATTCATGTATTTGAGGAAGAATAGGTTTATCACCAAAAAATTTGAAATCAAAGTATTGAGATATCAAAAACTTTTTGGTATCGTCCTCTTCCGCCTTGAACTTTGTCTCAAGTGCATCCCATATCTCCTTGCCCGATTTGGTCTTGGTGTAGAGGTCATAGAGCCTATCGGAAAGGGCATTGAGGATAAGACCCCTACAAAGGAGATTGTCCTCCTCCTTCTTCCTTCTTTTCTCCACCTCCTCGGGAGTGTCCTTGTCGGATGGTGTTGGGAGAGGTTCTAGAGTGGATTCTAGAATGTAGGCGATTTTGAGAGTGGTCAAAAGAAACCTCACCTTGTCTTGCCAACTAGTGAAATTGGACCCATCAAACCTATCCAACCTCACTATGTAGCGACCCAAATTTGCTAATAAGGCTTGGGGCCTTGATTAGCGTGCCTGGAGGGCAATAATTGTTATATTGTATTAATATGTGGATTTAATGAATATGTGATTAGAAATGCATGTTTAGGTGAATTAAATATACATGTGGGCCCCATTTGGTTGTTAGGGGCATATTTGTAATTTTAGCCCATTAAGGGCATAAATGTAATATTTCTATATATTATGATTGATACTACATGTGAGTGGTGATATAACTGTGATGCACGTTTCGAGACGGTCCTAGGAAGCTGTTCCGCTAAAAGTCACAACGGGGTTAAATACCCGGCTCGGGAGGAGCCTAGGGGTATTTTGGGAATATTATAACTTGAGTATGAGAATTATTGAGAAATGGTTAGTGGCACTTTGCTAACTTAGGTAACTATGGGTAACTCTTGATGATAGTTGTCTTAAGTGGGAAAGTGGTATTCTTGCAAGAGATTAAGGAAAAGTCTAGGATGCCCTTGAGGATTAGCTAGAATCTAAGTTAGAAAGGAGGGCAATTGGGTCATTTGGCTTAGGTGGTAGATAAGCTTTGGCTGAGGGAAAAGTTTAGAACGTTCTCACATTTTGGCTTATGCAAGAATTGTGTTTTGGGAGCTCTAGAGAGAACTAGAAACCAGGAAGGAAGGAAGAAAGATCTCTGGAGTTTGGTGGGATCAAGAGGGGAATCAAGCCAAGGAAAAAACTAAAGGATTGTTCTGCATATTGAGGTAAGGAAATCTGAGTAATTATTCTGTAGAATTCAGCTAAGAATGTTATGGTTTGAGAGTTGAATTGTGTGTTGTCTTGTGGATTATTGGAGTGAGGTTCAGATTGGGATTAGTGGAATTGAGCTTGGAATTGGATAGGGAAAGCAGCTCAAGGTCGAATCTCCATTTGAGGTGAGAGTTTCATGCATTTATGAGGTTATGCTCTGTTATGGTTTAAGTTTTATGAAGTTTTAAACCATTTGGTGAATTATGGGTTTGAATGTGTATTTAAGTTGGTTGATGTTGTTTCTGGGTTACTATACTGTTTATTTGGGGTTTTAAGTTGATTTGGGACTTGGGAGTATCTTGGGGTTGATTTGGAAGAGTTTTGGCTCAGGAAAATGTTGGGGAAAAACCCAGTTTTCTAGGTTCGCGTATGAGCCCCGCGATCCTGTTCTTCCGTGCCGCGACACTAGGTTGAATCAGGAGGAGGGCATCATTCTGGGCGTCGCGGTCCCTAAAGGGCTGTGCCGCGGCGCTAGGACAATTTATGGGCAGGGGGAAAATGTGTTTTTAGGGTTTTGGCTCAAGGGGCTCGGGGGACGCTTCCGCTACCTTGTGCGGGGAAACGGGGGGTCTCGAGAGCACGGGATTGGTTCCGGGAGTTGATTATGACTTGATTCATAATGAGAGTGCTATGTATGTGTTGTGACTAGGTTTCCAGTGAGGCTAGGGTTAGGGGACCGTGCTCGAGATTTCGGTGCACAAGAAGCTCGGGACATAGGTAAGAAAACTGCTGTACCCATAGAGCAGGGCGAGGCCCTAGTTGTGTTGCAGGGCACAACCCTATATGATTATGTGCAGGGCATAGCCCATTGATTATGTTAATATGTGTTTAAGTGTTTGATTGATTATGCTATGTATGCATATATATGAATGAGCGGCAAGGGCCAGGAACGGCGAAGGCCGAGAATGGCAAGGGGGCTGGGAGCAGTGTTTAGCACGCGGGGTGCGAGTTGCCAGGGTAAGACCCTAAAGGATACCTGGGATATCCTTACGGTGTAGACCGTGAACCCAGGGCCTGGTGAAGCGCCTGGGACGGCACGACCGTATGTGTGTTAGCCTGTTGGCGGATTTGTTTTGTGTTGAGTAATTGATATGCATATGTTATCTATTTGTGTGGAGTTTTCTTGCTGGGTTTCGGCTCATGGGTGCTCTATCATGCAGGTAAGGGCAAGGGGAAAGCTGACCAACCATGAGTATGGAGAGTGTGAGGCGATGCGTACATGTCTGGTCTGCCTGGCTGCCACGGCCAAGGGTATTTTTGGGAGATGCTTTTTACTGAATCCTATTTTTTCGTTTAGTCGACTTTAAACATATTTTGAGTTGTAAATATTTATAAGCAGTATTTTTGGGATCCCTACTGTAAAACACTTATAACTTTCAATGAATGATTACATTTTCAAATTATGTGATTTTAATTTAGTTTAGTTACACTTTTGGGCTAAATTCTTGGTTAGCAAGTTAAATGCACATTTTAAACTCACCTAGTAACGACTCTAAGGTAGTAGTGTAACGACCCCAAATTTGCTAATGAGGCTTAAAGGCCTTGATTAGCGTGTCGGGAGGGCATAATTGGAATAAATATGGTTTGCATGAATATATTGATTTAAATGCATAATTATATGATTAATAATGCTTATGTGATTATATTGGTATTAACGTGATATGTGTATATGGTAATTGTGAGAACCACATTATTATGTGGGTAGATCTGCAGAGCATGACTCAAGGCGGTCCTAGAGCTAGTTAGCGGGGAAAAATCACAACAGGGCTTAGCAGTTGACTTTGGATAAGTCAGGCGTATTTTAGGTATCAGGTAGCTATTTAGACTATTAGGTTATGAAAATAAATATATGGAGATATATTTGAGGTTAGGAAGTCTAGGCGGGAATATTGGGGGATTTTACCGTTTTACCTCAGGGACGGTTCTGGCACCCCGAGCCTTGGGATTAACTTAACGGATAAGAAAAGTTTGAGGAAACCTGTAGAAAGACTAAACCGACCTAAACATTCTTTCTCAGTTCTTCTTTCCTCTCTCTCAAGGAAAACAAGGAAAAAGGAACACTGAAATCTTAAGGGAAACAACCTGGGAATTTCTAAGAATTGAGCTGGATTTCTGAGGCTTAGTTCAAGACTTATTCAGAGGAAAAAAATCAAGGTTAAGGTAAGGATTTAAACCCTGTGTTTTCTGAAGTTTAACCTTGAGTTTTTAGCTGATTATTGAGGTTATTGTCCAATTGATGTTTAGGGTGGAACTTGAGCTGGAAAACATTGGGAATTAGCTGGGTTTTGGTTAGAGGAAGGATTCTATTAACAAGGTAAGCATAAATTTATGAGTTAGTGGTTTGAGTTTGGGTTTTTGACTGGTTAGTTTGAGTGGTTATTGTTGACTGCGTTTTTAGCCAACGACGTGAGAACGTCAAATACGACAAGCCTTCAAGAGAAATAAAAACGACACAGACGGTTTTAATAAATAACACACAAGAGATTTTATAGTGGTTCAGCCCCGATTGTCGGTAATAGCCTAATCCACTTAGAGTTGTGATTTATTGATCCGTACTCAAGATCAGATGGACTGAGCCAACTAAGTTTCTTCAGTACAGATTGCAAAAATACAAGAATTCTCTCTTATTTCAGCACTTTCTCTCTCTAGAATACACAGACCCAATTTTCTCTCTCTAGAAAGAAGAAGCAGAAGAAGCAGAAGAAACCCCTCTCTCATCCCATAAGCTCTCTATTTATAGGCCTGGGATCCTCAACTGATATCCCCTTATGATAGGGATATTTTATTATTCATCTTATATTTATATTACAATAAATGTTTAAAATACAACTGATTCCTCAATTTGAGTGAGAAATGAGAGATTCCCGGGTGCCTAGACCAATTCTTGTTAGAGTCGTTCCTGGGATTTTGACGTAGTCTCACATGCATGTTGGTTACTCCTTCAAGCTTTCCTTGGACCAAGGTGATATATGCATGCTTGGCTTTCCTCGGACCAAGGTGGTCCGAGGCAACACCCTTGCTTCTCACCTCGGACAAGTCCGAGCATACCTTCTCCAATCAAGGTCCGAACGGACCTTGTGGCCTTCTCCTCGGACCAAGGTGGTCCGAGGCATCCTCCTCTTGCCTTCTCCTTAGACCAAGGTGGTCCAAGGCATCCTCCTTGACATCTCTCCTTGGACAAGCCTGAGGCACTCCCCTTTAGCATCTCCTAACTATGTCCGATCGGACATTGTGTAGGCTCTCCTTGGCAAAATCTAAGTCTCCATTCTTGGCTTGCATGGGACTCCTCCTCCTTATCTACTTACCTTGGACACGTTCGAGCCAACACTTAGGAAACCTTGGGAGGCTTACCTCAAACACACCCTTGGGGTCTCCTAGGACCACATCCTCCTTGGGGTCTCCTAGGACCACTTTCTCCTTGGGGTCTCCTAGGACCACTTTCTCCTTGGGGTCTCCTAAGACCACTTTCTTGAGTTCTCCTCAGACCTCATCCTTGGGTTCTCCTAGGATCACTCTCTTGGGGTTTCCTAGGACCACATCCTCCTTGGGGTCTCCTAGGACCACTCCCCTTAGTTATCCTAGAATGCATTCTCCTTAGCCTCCTAGGATGCATTCTCCTATTTTTTGGGTATAACAGTTATGTTCTTAAAGTTTCAGTGATTAAGAGTGGGATTTCTATTAGTTTTGAGTTGAATTTTCTGTTGAGTTGTGTGGCTTAAGTTGGTCTATGAGTTTTGGTAATGTTGGGTGTTGAAGTAGGGAGCTTAGGGGTGGTTTTGGCTGAGGTTTTGAGCTTTGAAATGGTGGGTTTTCTGGGCACGAAGGGAAGGGCCGCGGCTCTATTTTAGAGCGCTGCGGCCCTAGGATGAAGATGAGCCAAGGAGGCTCGGCCAGGGGTGAGCGCCGCGGCACGTGTCTTTGCCAGGGTGGTCCTTGGATCTGTTTTGAGGCTAGGGCCGCGGCTAAGCTTCAAGGGCCGCAGCCCTTGGGTGCACACTTGAACTTTTGGGGATTTTAGGCATGGGAATGTGGTCTAGTATGCTTGGGATTGATTTCACCACCGTGCTTGGTGGAATTCAGATTCTTGGGAGTTAGTTTTGTAACCAGAAACCTATATTTGAATATTAATGGAACCCTATACCTTGGTTGTGACTAGGTGATAAAAGCTTAGGCTCAGGAAAGGATCGTGCTTGAGGAGAGTTGCTCATAAACAATAACCATAAAGATTAAAGGTAAGAAAACTGCACTTGGTTGAATATCTGTGACAGGACTAAGGGTTCCCTATTGTGAAAGCTTGAAAAGATGGTATTATGCCATGCAAGCTATTTAGTGAACCAACGACCTAAGGGTGCCAGGGGTTACACTAGCGCACAGGGCGCGGCTCGGCCACTAGTAGCCGAGGACAGCTTAATATGCACTGAGCTCGGTTTAAGCGGGCCGGAGTCAGTGGGATAAACAGAGGGTGCGGCCTAAGTTTTCGACCCTGATTATTATGTGATATAAATGTTATAAGTGTTTGATTGCATCCATGACTCTGAATATATGCTGAATGACATTATGTGGATTATTTGGTGAAAGTTCATGCTTGGTGAATTTTACTGTTTGATATCATTGATTGTGTTGCATTTCATGTTTTCTTGCTGGGCCTTGGCTCACAGGTGCTACGTGGTGCAGGTAAAGGCAAGGGCAAGCTTGATCAGCCTTGATTGGAGAGCTCTGCAAGTGAAATGTACATAGCCAGCTGCTCAACCGCCATGATTGAGGTTTAGGCGGGGACGCAGAACACAGATTGTCTATTTTGCCTTAGTATGGCTAAGTTTTGTTTATGTTTCTTTTTGGAAGTCTATTAATCAACTTTTAGCTCTATTTCTTCTGGGATCCCGTGTATATAACAGTTTAATTATATGAAACGAGTTTTTTTGAGACCAAAATATTTTAGCCCTAGCACATACATGTTTAGTGACACGTTTTTTTTAAATCAACGACTTGATTAGCAAGTCTTGTACTTTATAAGTACACAGTGTAGCGGTCTTGGCTATCCAGGGCGTTACAAGTAGGGCGTTACAACTGGCTGAGGAGATGACTAGAGCGGGTATAGAATTGGTGGTTGGTCAGTTAGCTAACATCACTCTTCAATCTACACTTCTTGAGAGGATCAAGGGGGCACAGGGGAAGGATTCCCAGTTGAGAGGTTACATAGAGAATATCTTAGTCGGAGCAGCTAAGGACTTCTCTATCTCAGATATGGGGTTACTGAAGTACAAGGGTCGAATCTGTGTTCCGATGGATTCTGATATCCGGCGGGGGATCTTGGATGATTCGCATACCACTCCCTATTCCTTACATCCAGGTACGACGAAGATGTATTGTAACGACCCAAAATCGCTAATAAGGCTTAAGGCCATTGATTAGTGTGCCAGGAGGGCATTAATAGAATATTTGTGATTAAATGGGTAATTATATGTTTAGTAATGTTTATATGATAATTGATGGTATTATGTGATAGTATGATATGAAATAAATATGTGATATATGTGAGAACCACATTATTATGTGGACAGGTTCGCTGAGCACGACTCAAGACGATTCTAGGGTCAGATAGCGGGAAAAGTCACAACGGGGCTTAAGATATGACTTTGGATAAGTCGGGGGTACTTTTAGATAGCGGGTAGCGATTTGGACTATCGGGTCATGAAAATAAATATATGGAGATATATTTGAGGTTAGGATGTCTAGGCGGGAGTATTGGGGGATTTTACCATTTTGGCCTCGGGGACGGTTCCGGCACCCCGAGCCTCGGGATTAACTTAACAGGTAAGTTAGACATAAGGAAGCTTTTAGAAGAAAAACACAAACCGACTAAGAGCCTTTACCTCAGCTCTCCCTCACGCTTAAGGAAAACAAAGGGAAGGGAAAAGAACACAGAAAACAGGGGAATAAGTTGGAATTTCTGAGATTGGTGGTGAGGATTTGGAAGTTTAGCTCAGGAGTGAATCAAGAACTAAAACAGGGATTAAGGTAAGCATCTGGTCTTCTTTTCTGTGGTTGAATTTTGAGTTCTAGCTGGGTTTTGGTTAAGTGTTGAAACAAATATGGTTTTGATGTTTTAAGGTAGAATTAAGAAGGAAACTTGGGAACTTAGCTTGGCTATGGCTTGGTGAAGTGATTCAATAGCAAAGGTAAGTTTCAACTCCTTGTTTAGAGGTTTTAAATTGGGTTTGAATGGATGGTTTGGGTGTTTGTAGCTCTTGGGTTTCATAGATTGAAAAGAGAAGATTAGAGTGTGCTAGGCTGTGTCTTTTGTGGAATTATGTTGTTTAGATCATGCTAAAGGAGTTGGGATTAATTGGTTAGGAGTTGGGGAGCTTTGGATGGTTTAAGGTGAGGTTTCAGGCTTAGAAATGGTGTAAATTCTGGGTTCGAAAGGGAGGGCCGCGGCTCTGTTCTAGAGCGCTGCGGCCCTAGCATGCAAAGGAGCCAAGGAGGCTCGGCCAAGGGAGAGTGCCGCGGCGCCCAAGGAAAGGGCCGCGACGCGTGTGTGGTTCAGCGTGGGTGTGGTTCTATTTTAGAGAAGGGCCGCGGCTAAGCTTCAGGGGCCGCAGCCCTTGGTTGCACACATGAGTTTTTGAGGGTTTTAGGCACGGGAAGGTGGTCTAGTGTGCTCGGGTTTGGTTTCACCACCGTGCTTGGTGGAATTTGGAATCCCGAGGGTTAGTTTTGTAACTGGAAACCTATATTGGAGTATTAATGGAACCCTATACTTTGGTTGTGACTAGGTGATAAAGGCTTAGGCTCGGGAACGGATCGTGCTTGAGAGGCGTTGCTCGTAATTCAATAACTACACAGACTAAAGGTAAGAAAACTGCACCTGGTTGAATATATGTGATGGGACTAAGGGCTCCCTATTGTAAATGCTTGAAAAGATGGTATTATGCCATGCAAGCCATTTAGTGAACCAACGGCCTAAGGGTGCCAAGGGTTTCACTAGCGCACAGGGTGCGGCTCGGCCACTGGTAGCCGAGGACAGCTTATTATGCACTGAGCTCGGTTTAAGCGGGCCGGAGTCAGTGGGTTAAACAGAGGGTGCAGCCTAAGTCGTCGGCCATGAATATTATGTGATATGAATATTATATGTGATAGAATGTATCTTGAATTGGATTGTATATGCTAAATATCTGTTGAGGATTATCTGATGGGAATACATGCATATTGAACCATTTGTCTGTTATTATTGTTTGAGTTGTTTATGATGTTTTCTTGCTGGGCCTTGGCTCACAGGTGCTACGTGGTGCAGGTAAAGGAAATGGCAAGTTAGATCAGCCTTGATTGGAGAGCTCAGCGAGTAGAATGTACATAGCCAGGTGCTCGACCGCCACGGTTGAGATCTAAGCAAGGACATGGAACCTAAAGACTGTCTGTTTTGCCTTAGTATGGCTAGTGGATATTCATGTACTTTTGGGAGTCTGTAAACTTATTCTAACTTTGTTTTCATATGGGATCCCATGTTTACTACAGTTTAAATATATGAAATGAGTCCTTTGAGACCGAAACCTTTTTAACCATAGCTCTTACATGTTTAGTGACATGTTTTGAAAATAATGACTTGATTAGCAAGTCTTTCACCTTTATAAGTACACAGTGTAACGGTCTTGGATATCCAGGGCGTTACATGTACCAAGATCTGAGAGCTTTGTATTGGTGGTCGGACATGAAGAGGGATGTGGTGGATTGTGTGGCCAAGTGCCTAACTTGTCAACAAGTTAAGGTTGAACACCAGAGGCCAGCGAGGTTACTGCAGCCTCTAGGGATTCCAGAGTGGAAGTGGGAAGATATTACCATGGACTTCGTGGTTGGCTTGCCGAAGATTGTGGGACAACATGACTTGGTGTGGGTGATTGTGGATAGATATACCAAGTCCGCCCACTTTTTACCTATCAGAACGACTTATAATATGGAGCAGTATGCTGAATTATATGTGAAGGAAATTGTTCGACTTCATGGGGCTCCGAGGTCGATAGTGTCCGACAGGGACCCCACCTTTACTTCCAAGTTTTGGGAGAGTCTGCAGAAGGCTATGGACACGCAGTTACGGTTTAGTACTGCTTATCATCCTCAGACAGATGGACAGTCTGAGAGGACGATTCAGATACTGGAGGACATGCTACGAGCCTGTGAGCTAGATTTTGGGGGATCTTGGAGTAAGTATCTCCCTTTGATTGAATTCTCGTACATCCGTATGAGATGCTTTATGGGAGGAAGTGCAGGTCACCTATCCATTGGGATGAGACGAGTGAGAGGAGTTATTTGGGTCCTGAAATGGTTCAGTGGACCAATGAGGCGATTAAGAAGATTAGAGCTCGAATGCTCGCCTCCCAGAGTCGCTAGAAGAGTTACTCGGATCTGAAACGCAGGAGCGTAGAATTTCAGGTCGGTGACCATGTGTTCCTTAGGGTTTCACCTTTGAGAGGAATGAAACGGTTTGGTGTTTGGGACAAGCTGAGCCCTAGGTTTGTTGGCCCCTTCAAGATTCTGGAACGGGTTGGGGAGGTAGCTTACAAACTGGCAATGCCTCCATCTTTATCAGGGGTTCATAATGTTTTTAACGTATCCATGCTCCGGAAGTATGTATCAGATTCGACACATGTGTTGAGTTATGAGATTTGGAGCTGGACACGGATTTGTCATACGAGGAAAAACCGGTTCAGATTTTTGATCGAAAGGATAAAGCTATGTGGAGCAAGACCATCGCCTTGGTAAAAGTGTTGTGGAGGAACAACAAAGTTGAGGAGGCGACATGGGAACTTGAATAAGATATGCGAGAGCGGTATCCCGAGTTGTTCAGGTAATTTCGAGGACGAAATTTTTGTAAGGAGGGGATAGTTGTAGCGACCCAAATTTGCTAATAAGGCTTGGGGCCTTGATTAGCGTGCCTGGAGGGAAATACTTGTTATATTGTATTAATATGTGGATTTAATGAATATGTGATTAGATATGCATGTTTAGGTGAATTAAATATGCATGTGGGCCCCATTTGGTTGTTAGGGGCATATTTATAATTTTAGCCCGTTAAGGGCATAAATGTAATATTTCTATATATTTTGATTGATACCATGTGTGAGTAGTGATATAACTGTGATGCATGTTCCGAGAAGGTCCTAGGGAGCTGTTCCGCTAAAAGTAACAACGGGGTTAAATACCCGGCTCAGGAGGAGCCTACGGGTATTTTGGGAATATTATAACTTGAGTATGAGAATTATTGAGAAATGGTTAGTGGCACTTTGCTAACTTGGGTAACTATGGGTAACTCTTGAGGATAGTTGTCTTAAGTGGGAAAGTGGTATTCTTGCAAGAGATTAAGGAAAAGTCTAGGATGCCCTTGAGGATTAGCTAGAATCTAAGTTAGAAAGGAGGGCAATTGGGTCATTTGGCTTAGGTGGTAGATAAGCTTTGGCTGAGGGAAACGTTTAGAACGTTCTCGCATTTTGGCTTATGCAAGAATTGTGTTTTGGGAGCTCTAGAGAGAACTAGAAACCAGGAAGGAAGGAAGAAAGATCTCTGGAGTTTGGTGGGATCAAGAGGGGAATTAAGCCAAGGAAAAAACTAGAGGATTGTTCTGCATATTGAGGTAAGGAAATTTGAGTAATTATTCTGTAGAATTCAGCTAAGAGTGTTATGGTTTGAGAGTTGAATTGTGTGTTATCTTGTGGATTATTGGAGTGAGGTTTAGATTAGGATTAGTGGAATTGAGCTTGCAATTGGATAGGGAAAGTAGCTCAAGGTCGAATCTCCATTTGAGGTGAGAGTTTCATGCATTTATGAGGTTATGATCTATTATGGTTTAAGTTTTATGAAGTTTTAAACCATTTGGTGAATTATGGGTTTGAATATGTATTTAAGCTGGTTGATGTTGTTTCTGGGTTACTATACTGTTTATTTGAGGTTTTAAGTTGATTTGGGACTTGGGAGTATCTTGGGGTTGATTTGGAAGAGTTTTGGCTCAGGAAAATGTTGGGGAAAAACCCAGTTTTCTAGGTTCGCGTATGAGCCCCGCGATCCTGTTCTTCCGTGCCGCGACACTAGGTTGAATCAGGAGGAGGGCATCATTCTGGGCGCCGCGGCCCCTAAAGGGTTGTGCCGTGGCGCTAGGCCAATTTCTGGGCAGGGGAAAATGTGTTTTTAGGGTTTTGGCTCAGGGGGCTCGGGGGACGCTTCCGCTACCTTGTGCGGGGAAACGGGGGGTCTCGAGAGCACGGGATTGGTTCCGGGAGATGATTATGAATTGATTCGTAATGCGAGTGCTATGTATGTGTTGTGACTAGGTTTCCAGTGAGGCTAGGGTTAGGGGACCGTGCTCAAGATTCTGGTGCACAAGAAGCTCAAAACATAGGTAAGAAAACTGCTGTACCCATAGAGCAGGGCGAGGCCCTAGTTGTGTTGTAGGGCACGACCCTATATGATTATGTTCAGGGCATAGCCCATTGATTATGTTAATATGTGTTTAAGTGTTTGATTGATTATGCTATGTATGCATATATGTGAATGAATGACAAGGGCCGGGAACGGCGAAGGCCGAGAACGGTGAGGGGGCCGGGAGCAGCGTTTAGCATGCGAGTTGCTAGGGTAAGACCCTAAAGGATACCTGAGATATCCTTACAGTGTAGATCGTGAACCCAGGGCCTGGTGAAGCGTCTAAGACGACATGACTGTATGTGTTTAGCCTGTTGGCGGATTTGTTTTGTGTTGAGTAATTGATATGCATATGTTATCTATTTGTGTGGAGTTTTCTTGCTGGGCTTCGACTCACAGGTGCTCTGTGGTGCAGGTAAGAGCAAGGGAAAAGCCGACCAACCATGAGTACGGAGAGCATGAGTCGATGCGTACATGTCTGGTCTGCCTGGTTGCCACGGCCAGGGGTATTTTTGGGAGATGCTTTGTACTGAATCCTATTTTTTCGTTTAGTCGACTTTAAACATATTTTGAGTTGTAAATATTTATAAGCAGTATTTTTGGGATCCCTACTGTAAAACACTTATAACTTTCAATGAATGATTACATAGTCAAATTATGTGATTTTAATTTAGTTTAGTTACACTTTTGGGCTAAATGCTTGGTTAGCAAGTTAAATGCACATTTTAAACTCACCTAGTAACGACTCTAAGGTAGTAGGGTGATACACACTAGGTCTTGATTCATTATCTTGATGGTTTCACATTCCATTGAAACAAACAAGGGTAAGCTTTTGAATGTTAGGGAAAATAGTTTTTGCCTCGATGGAAATGGTAAGAAAATACAACTCTATGCAATATATTATAAATAAATAATGATTGATTAAAAAGAGTGTTACAACTCTATAACTGAAAATACAAATAAATATAGAGAAAGAAGAAGAAGATGATTGAAATAGAAAATACAACGTTTGACAAAAAGATACAAATAAATTTGAGGTATTAAAAAGAAAGATGTAGATGAGATTACAACTCTAAGGAAATATACAAGTAAATATAACAAGAATGATAAGAAGAAAAACAATAGAAGAAAATAAGAACAAGAACAAAATAATAAGAGTCTCTCACTCACACAACCAAAGTGAAGAGTGTTGGGGATCACCAACTTGAACAAGGTTTGAAACCTTTGTCCAAAAGCTTATTTCCCCCTAACTCAAGTACTAAGGGATCTCTCAAATATTTTAGGAAATGCTTTATGGAATAATCAAGCCTTAAGGTGTTTCTAGCCAAGTGCTCTAGTGGATAGAAAAGTTGTGTCTTTCAAGTGAGAAATAGGCTCCTATTTATAGAGTTTAGAGACATCCTTTGAATTTCAAATTCCAATAACCCCCATGGTTGTTACCAATGATTAATTGGTTTATTATGAAATTAAAAATGAGATTTGGGAGTTATTTAAGTTTTTTGAGCTGTTCAACAAAGATTGAATAAACTGAAAAAATGGTGTGGCCGCGGCCAGGGACATCAGTGGCCATGGCCACTGTTCTCTGTCCCCCTATTCGCGGCCACCAACATTCAGTGGCTGCGACCTCTGACCATTTTTAGCACACATTTTTGTGTTGTTTTTCCAAACGGTTCCAAACCCTCCCAATTGATTTTGTAACCCCCAAAACACATTATTGGGGTTAAAATCATATCTCTAACAACCATTTCTCATATGACTTTTTGAAATTCATCTTAATATTGTGTAACACCAAATTTACACAATAAAGGGTAATATTTGGAAGTTACAAATTTGTAACACCAAATATGTTACATATTTGGATATATCTCATATATCTAAATATTGTAACTCTCTATTATATGTTACAATATATGACACTCTTTGTCACATTTATTTAATCTAAAACATTATATTATAATATAATATAATATTACATTATATTATAAAATAATATAACAGAATCTCAGGAACACCATCAACCAGAAATGTCTGTGACTGCCGGAGGATTTTTCGTAGATATACCGAAATGATAGCTATTTTTATTGTACTTTGAATTTGATTAATATTTTGAATTATTTTATTAATTAAATTTTGTTGAAACGGCTTATGATTGAGTCAAGTCTCGGGGCTCATTTTGTACGATCCCTGAGCCTATAAATACAAGGCTCATGGCTTCATTTGGGGGACTTTTGGATTTAAAATTGATTCTCTAGAGAGAGTGTTGAAATATTCTCTAACTGGCACTTGAGAAACTCAGTTGGCCAATGTTCATCTGATCTCAAGTGTAGGTTGGAATATATAAAAACACTAAGTGGATTAGGCTATCACCAAATCTTTGGGGCTGAACCACCATAAAACCCTTGTGTTATTTATTTTCTATTCGATGCTATTTTATTTTATGTCATTTCTGTGTCTACTCGCCATTGGACAAAACAATGGTCAAAATTTTGGTGCTTTCATTGAGAGCCTGAGTAGAAGAGCACACTAAAATTCCCATCCTATTGGTTATGGCACCCATAAAGCCCACATCACCGGCAACAAAAGAAAATGTTAGACTAGAGATTCCTGCTGCTCCTGAAAATCCTGAGAATGAGCCTAGAGTCACTCTTGAGGAGATAATATCGGAGATGGAACAACTTTAGGAGGCCATGGGAGTTTTCCAGGAGGAGGTGATGCAGTTCAATGCCCGACAAGAGTCTTCTACTGAAGAAATGGCCAGGCAAAAGGCCGAATTCGAGCAGCAAAAATAGGACATGGATGCAAGGAACGAAGATATCAGACTAAGGCAAGAAGAAGATGACCGGTGACATCGCGAGGTAGCACTTGCTTTAGAAGCGGCTACCCAGTTGGCCAAGGTCAATACCCAAGCCACAGCACGAACAGCTGCCCATGCAGCTCAAAATGACAATGTTGGTTGGGACCCACCTGCTGGGAAGACTAACTCTCGAGGACTTGATCGAAGTCGGATGGATGATGAACTTTGCTCTAGAACCGTGTCCACATAGAGAGAAAATTCTAGAACCCCTTCAGGAAGTCACTGGTTGGGAACTCCTTGATCAGGAAGTCACCGCCCGGGAAGTAAGCAAGCCCCGCCCAAAAAAATTTAGGCTAAGCCTTCTCGAGATAAAAAAACTTCCTAGTACAAAGATGAACATGGTCGAGATGAGGCTCATAGTCATCGGACTAACGAGTCAAATTATTAATAAGGCAATAATCAAATGGAATGAGAAGACCTCCCAGATCATTCTAAAAAGCAACCTCGACATCCAAACGAACATCATAGTGGAAAAGAGTAGGTCCCACGCAACAAGCCTTCTGATACGGAAAGATAAAATAGTACAGTATTCGACCAGCTAGGAGTACATGCTTACTGAAGGGATTGGCAAGATGTCATTAGCAATAAAAAGAAGATCGCCTAAGTCGAAGGGCAGGTTTTGGCCTACCTTAACGAACAAGTAGAAATAATTGATAGCAGTGCATCGCCGAAAATGCCCGACCAAGAGGTCAAAATGTTGGAGCATCATTAGTTGCACCGGTCATTCAAGCCCAACTCGATGCACTGACGGCTATAGTGCAAGGTTTTGCAAAACGACCTCCTAGGTTGGACGAAGTGGATCATAGGAGGGGTAGTCCCTTTTGTGATCAGATCAAAGCAGCCGAGCCGCCAAAAAAGTATAAAGCTCTTGTGCTACTAGTATATACAGAAAAAGAAGATCCGTTCAGGCATGTCGGGAAGTTTGAGGATCAGATGGAACTGCTCAGAGTGAGCGGTGATTATCGGTGCAAAGTTTTCCCGACCACATTGTCAGATACTGCCCAAGAATGGTATTGGAAATTCAAACTAGAATTCATTACCTCATGGGACATGTTCAGGAAGGAGTTTTATTAACAATTTAGTGCTTCCCGGACCCCACCAGTCTATGCAAATTGACTAGCAAACATCAAACAAGGAAATGATGAATCTCTGAAGAATTACATACAGAGATTTATGAAAGAAGCTAACAAGGCCATTTCCGTGGGAGATGAAGGAAAGATGGTTGCCATCTCCTCTGGAATTACTTACCGAAGCCCCTTGTGGGATAGTATTCATCAAAATCCAATCTCAACACTTCAATGATTTCTTGACCGGGCGAACAAGTATATGAAATTGGACGATGCTATTGAGAAAGAAAAGAATGGCATAAACAATCCAAGAGGCTCATCTGATCCCCCCAAGGCTGGTGGAAATGGTCAGAATGTTGGAAAGAAATGTGGGAATAACAAGTCTAATCACCATGAAAAGAAGAGGGCCAAGTCGAGGCCAAACGAGAAAAAAACCACCAAGTATGAACCTTGATTAAGAAATTATACATCTCTAGCTGCCAGCTAGGCATAAATTTATCTTGCCACTAACCAGGAAGTTCTCTACTGGAAACCTCCACCTATCAAGAAAGAAATGAGTAAGAGGGATATGAATAAGTTTTTCTGTCTCCATGGAGATTATGGTAACGACACAAACGAATTCAACCACCTAAAAGATGAGATAGAATTTCTTCTTCAGTCGGGCAAGTTCAAAAAGTATCGGGCAGAGAAGACCCAAGGAGGGGGAAGCAACAACAATCCTGGGTTTAAACGATGACAATATCCAACCTTACAACCCGAGCCTGTGGACTTTACCTTAGATACCATATGTGGAGGGCCACACCTGGCTGGTGATAGTAACAAAGTAAATGAGAGATATGCCAGGACACTTCATCATGAGATCGACGCATCATTAGAAGTCATGGCTATTGAGGAGAGATCTCCAAATAATCCTCGTTATGAAAGTGAGGCCCTCGCTTTCACAGATGATGATGCTAGGCACGTTAGGTATCCACATAATGAAATGCTCATCATTGTAGTTCAAATTGCAAACATGAAAGTAAAAAGGTGTCTGGTCAATACTGGAAGCTCGGTGGACATTATCTACAAGTCTTCTTTTGAAAAGATGAAGTTATCAATCAATGACTTGAAGCCTTGATCTCTAGTTATTTACGGTTTCACTGGGGAAGGTTTAGCACCGGTCGATACAATCAAGTTAGTGGTCACAGTCGAAGATGCTCCTAGTGGTGACAGTGAGAACTCATCAACTATGTTAGGTTAGAAAACTCAAAGCTTAGTAAGAGAATAACTAAGTAAGAACTTAGAATAGACTTGAGGAAAGATAAGTGCAGATCAACAATGGAGTAAAAATTCATATATTTATTAATTGCCTGAGTATACAATGAATTTTCCAACCCCCTCAATGATGAAGTGATACCCTATTTATAGGTGAGCTCTAATGACTCTTGGTACATTGTGGTCCCAAAGAGACAAAGAGTTGCATATCCAGGCTACAGGTGGTAGTGGTGTTGGAGGAGTGGTGGTCAGCTCCAGTGTGTATCAGGGGTCTGCAAAAGTACTCCTGCCTTTGTACCATGTCGTACCTCCACTACTTGTCTGGTATGAACGTCAGAGGCGTGCTTTGGGAGTCCTTACTATGTACCATTCTAGTACGGCCACTACTTGTCTAGCATGGAAACCATATCCATGATTGTCTTATTTTGGTTGATATGTATGTTCCGTACCCTTACGTGTTCCACGTGCCCCGTACATGTTTTTACCTTTCCAAGATGTGCCTATGCCTTAGGCCACTTCATATTCTGCCAAGTATTAGACTACTTGTACCTTCGTTGATATACATATGGGAGGCGCGAGGGGGGCCTCACAAGATCTTGGGTGCGAGGGGTGTGTGTTGTGCGAGGCGTTGGTCAGGCATGTGCCACGTGGATCCAGGAAGTTAGAGCCTCCGTTCATGGCGTCAGGCGCGAGGGGTACCTCGAGAGACCTTAGGCACAAAGAAGTTGTGTAAGGTAAGCGGGCCTCGCAGAGGTGCGAGGTGAGGTGGCCTCGTGGAGGCACGGGGTGAGACGACCTTGCAGAAGAACGGTGTGAGATGGACTCGCTGAGGCATGGGGTGAGACGGCCTCACGGAGGCGCGAGGCGAGGGGGCGCGACTTGGAGGCATGCATGAGAGGTAGTGTAACGACCCGAATTTGCTAATCGGGCTTAGGGCCTTGATTAGTGTGCCTGGAGGGCAATAAATGATTTAATATGCTTATATGTGGATTTATGTGTATACTTGATTATGATGCATGTTTAGTTAAGTTAAATATGCATGTGGACCCCGTTTGGATATTAGGGGTATAAATGTGATAAATGTTATATATATGAGATATGTTTGTGCAGCGCGGTTCGAGACAGTCCTGGTGAGCGGATAGTCAGAAAGTCACAACGGGGTTGAGATTTGGACTCGGGGCGAGTCGAGGGGTGATTCGGGTATTAGATGAGTTATGGGGTTATCGAGACATGGAAAGAAATATTTGGAGATATATTTGAGGATAGAATGTCTAGGCGGGAATATTGGGGAAATTTACCATTTTTCCTTCGGGGACGTTTTGGTAACCCGAGCCTTGAGGTAACCACATAGACTTAAGCTGAATAAAACAAAAAGGGAGAATTAATTAGAAGCTTTGGGGAACCGACTTATACTTCTGTTTTCAGCTAAGGTTAGCTCCTCACCATTCTTATCTCTCTCTTTCACTCTCTAAGAAACAACTCAAGGGAATTTGGTGTAAGCTAGCTTAAGCAAGGATTTAGGCTGAGGAAACTTAGGAGCTTGAAGCTTGGGGATTGAGGATCAACTTCAAGGATTGAGTTCAACAAGGGGTAAGTTTTAATTATAGGTTTATGCTTAAATTTGCTGCTGGTTTGTAAGAGTTGCATGTTGGTTGAGTTTGATATGTTTTAAGTGTTTTAGTTGAGCTTTGAAGTAGGATTCAATGGGGTTTTGGTGCTGTTATTGAGCTGAAATGATTGTGTTAATTATTTGGGCTTGTTAGATAAGTTTTAAGTGTGTTAGCTTGAGGAAAAATGCAAGAAAAGTGATGGAAATTCTGGGTTCGGTGGTGGGGGCCGCGGCCCTAGGAGGGGCGCGTCGCGACCCGTGCGCGCGAGGCCATGGGAGGCCGAGAGATTCAAGCGCGCCGCGGCCCGTGTGGGTGTCAGTGAGATGCAAGCCTCTGTTTTGAGGCTAGCCGCGGCGCTTGAGGGTAGAGTCGCGGCCCTTAGTGCCAGCTTGTGCTTTTTTAAGGGTGTTTAGGCTTGGGAACTCAATGGTTAAGGCTCGGGATGGATTTTATCACCCGGATTGATAGAATTCAAGGTCCCGGAGGTTAGAGTTATGGCTCGAAGTTATTTAATGGATTAGAACTTGATGGATGGATATGGTTATTGTGTTGTGACTAGGGTTTCAGCGAGGCTCGAGCTAGAGGAGTGTGCTCGGGACATCGGTGCTCGGAGAGCTCAGGACATCGGTGCTCGGAGAGCTCGGGACTAAGGTAAGAAAACCCTTGTTCCCATAGAGCTTGTATGCAGGGCTGTGCCCAATGTGCTTGAATAGAACTGGTATGCAGAGCGGAGCCCAATATGTTTGAATTACAGGGCGTGACCCTTAGACTGTATCTGTTAGTATTCTGTACTTGTTTATTATGCTATGAGTGCTATTATGTGAATGATCGGCAAGAGCCGGGAATGGTGTAGGTCGAGATTGGCAGGGGGGCCGAGAACGACGTTAGGCACATTGAATGCAAGGCCGAGTACGGCAAGCGGCTGGGAGTAGCGTTGAGCACGTGGAGCGCGAGTTGCCAGGGCGAGTCCCTAAAAGGATACCTGGGATATCCTCACGGTGTGGACCGCGAGCCCAGGGCTTGGTAAACGCCTGGGATGGCTAGGCCATACGTGTTTAGCCCATTGATGGCCTGTTTATATGCTTGATATATGTGTTACATATGTTATCTGTTTGTGGGTTTTCTTGCTGGGCTTCGGCTCACAGATGCTCTGTGGTGCAGGTAAGGGTAAGGAGAAAGCCAATCAACCACGTGAGTAGCAGGCATGAAGCGACGTGTACATGTTTGGCCAGCCTGGCTGCCACAGCCGGTGGATTTTGGGAGATGCTTGTAAACAACCCTAGATTTTGTCGTTTAGTCGACTTGACTCAGTTTGTATGTTGTAAATATTTCTAAACTATATTTTGGGATCCCAAGTATTAAACTTTTAAGATTTTCAATGAAATGAGTTTATTTCTAAAGTTTATCCTCAGTATATGGCTTAGTTACACTGTTTGATCTAAAACCTCAATTAGCGAGTTAAGTGAATGTTTTAAACTCACTTAGTAACGACTCTAAGGAAGTAGGGCGTTACAGGTAGGGACATCTTGTATGGGAATCGTGTGGGCGTCTTGCATGAGCATGGAATGACCTCGTGAGGCATGGGGGCCTCGCGGGTGTGTGGCCTCTTGGTGGCACATAGTAGCCTTCTGCCTCCAATATGTACTTGATGCCTTCGGTGACCCTTAGCCATTTATTTCAATAAGGGACCAGACCTTTTCTCCTTAGCGGATTTTCGACATCCACACTTGCCCCCAGTCTCTGAGGAGGTCTTAAGGCTTCCTTGTAGATTTATTATGATGCTACACTTACTATGCTCTGGTGGTAGTGCTGTGTGCCTTCTTGTAAACCAAGTTGTAGATGGTGAGAACTCGTCAATGAAGTTCGTGGCATACTCTGGGTTGTCATGGTCATATGAGTGGAAAGACAGCTAATCGATATTCAGGCATGCATTACCTCCATGGGGGAGTTGTCGAGTATCATGGCATGGTGTTATTGTCTCGTGAAACCTCACGGGATTACTAGGCATAGATGAAGCGTATGGCACTTGAGAACACACTCTAGAGGGTATGATCAAGTGCTAGGTGAAAAGAACTAATCATGGACATGCGAGGGCACAAACATAGTCATTCGGGAGCATCGAGCCAAGGGTGACCTTCTTTTGTGCCTTCGAGTCTTCAACCTTCATTCGTCAACACGTGAAGGCCTTTTCTTGTCACTTTTTTCATGAATGCGATACTTGCGTTATGCTTGGAGGCATATAAGGCAACGAAGGATGTCATTCAACACTATTGGGTGATGAAGACTTCACTATGCGAGATGGTCTCCCACAACGAGACCCTCTCACATGGTGAGACTTGCCTCCTTCTCTTTGTGCTTCATCTGTTGACATCCCAGGACCTTCATCGACCTTCCTTTCAAGGATAAGGCTTATATGAGGCTTAGGAGCACGTTAAACAGTTAGACAAGAATGTTTGGAAGCTCTAGGCTATAGTTTGTCTCGCTATGCGAGGGCCCTCTCGCTGTGTGAGGCCTCTTAGCCTCGTTTTGTGTCTCTGTGACTTCATTCTTCATTTATGTTTGCAAGGTGGAATTTATATAGATGTACAATGAATGAGTTGAGCCTGATTGAGTTACAAGGCCAAAGGCAACCTTGCCGAGGGAGGGTGCCCTTGCTATGTGAGACTCTCTTGTAAGGTGTGAGGTGTCTCGTCGCTTTGTCGACTTTAGCTATTCATTTTGGACATCTTTAGTTGGTGATGCTATAAGAAATGTCTAAGGTAAGAAGCGAACTCAATTGGGAGCCAAGGTCGAGGGAGGATTTTCGTCGTTCACACTTGGTAAAGTATGAGTTAAGATGCCTCTCGTTTTGTGAGGTGGATATTACTAAAGAGATATCCACAAGTTGACTTGCATTGCAACGTCGCGATGCAGGCACATATAAGCTCGGTGGTGAATATACAAGGGCATCACATTGCGGCCTTGCATCGCGGCAGCATCGAGATATCCATAAGTTGACTTGCATTGCGTCCTTGCGATGCAGGCACATCTAATCTAGGAGGTGAATACACAAGGGCATCGCATTGTGGCCTCGCATTGCGAAAGAATCTCGCATAGTGAGGGCATCTCGCATTGCGGGCACATTCCATTTGAAGGCTTCTAAATTGCAGCCTCGCATTGTGGGCACATTCTATTTGAGGGCTACTAAATTGCAGCCTCGCATTGTGGGTGCATTTTGCCAAGAGCCTACGACACAAGGACCTCTTATCTCACAACTCTTTCAAATGTACCAGTTCACAAGATAATTTTATATGTTCACACAAGTATAAGGGAAGTGTAAATCACTTTCTCTTTCTCTTATTGCTGTGAGACTTTGAGAAGCCCACTTTTTGCTTTAGTATGGGACTTTGAGAAGCCTTTTTTTCCTTGGTCTGGGACTCTAAGAAGCTGTTCTTTTTTTTTTTTTTGTGAGGAACTTCTCCAAGTCCTCATGGTCATGTGCCAATAAATTTATTTTGAAAGGGTTCCCTTTGGGACCTCTCTACTGCGTGTGATTCGTGTCTGCTGGTGCACCTTGACTACTTATAAGGATATGTTTGTTGGGGTTTTATGCCCTAATTAAAACACTAATTCTTCGTAATCTCTTTTTATTATCAATAAAAGAATAGAAATCATTTTTTTGACTTGATTAATCACTTTGCACACATGTTTTATTTTCATGATTATTTGTTTAATATAAACTACTATTAAATCTCGAGCATATAGCTAATCTTATTTATAGTGACGTAATCACAGTGGAATATAAATATGATTATATGTTCAAAATAAGTTAGTCCTAAGATTAGTCAGTGCACATGATTTACACTGACTTTCCAATCTACGATATGATCTACTTACACATTGTGGTGTTATGTTCTTTCCAGAACATTAGCAAAGTAGATAAGAAAAATTTTCATAGCACTATGAGATCTGGAAAATGGACGTCAAGAAAACTTTTCTTAATGGAAAGTGTTATCCAATAAATTTGCATTTATGACGTGGCAAGTAATCCCTGGACACGTGGCTGACACCTGGAAGAGTCTGCTAGAGTATCGACCACAAGACACAGTAGAAGCAGGGTAAGCCCGTCTTACCCGCGACCAGTCTGGTCGATGGTTCCGTGTACAAGGCAACATTTATGGGAAGATCTTTATGAATCCTGAATTTATTTCATACAATCTTCTGGGTATCCGATTATTCAGGAAAGAATATCTGTAACAATCTTTTGTAACCCCCTTTGAGCCTATAAATAGCAAGAGATAGCTCAAGGGAGGGACTTTTGGCTTTTGAATCATTCGAAACTATAAGAATTCTCTTAGTAAACTTGTATTGTTCTTGAGAGGTGAGTGAAACTCATTGAACCCTAGTTCTTTGATCACTCTTCTGATTCTTATATCAATATCAGTCTAAGTGGACGTAGGTCATTACCAGATCCTGGGGCCGAACGACTATAAATTACTGTGTTTTGTTTACTTTTGTCATTACGTTCTTCTCTATACATTCATTCACATCAATCACATTTTGACTCCGTGTCAGTTGGCCAAATCTTGGGTCAACATTCTGGTGCTTTCATTGAGAGATTGATTTATTGCTGTTAAGAAAACTAATGGCGAAAGCAGGAAAGAAAGCTGGGCAGGCAACCGCCGCTGCGCCGTCAAACCCGCCACCTCCTCCTCCTCCTGCAAGCATAGCGGAAGATGAGCCGCAACTGGATTTTGAAGAGGAGGAAATGGACAATGCAATGCTAAAGAGTACTCTGGGCGCGTTGCAGGAAGAACTGGCTAATCTGAGGGCCAGTCAGGAGACTGCCGTTGAAATTATGGCGCGGTAGCAGCAGGAGATAGAAAGGCAGCGTGCAGAATTGAGCGAAAGACAGGCGGAGGTGGATCGCCGCCAGAACGAAGCCATGGCAGCCCTGGAGGCAACCTTGCTTGTAACGACCCAAATTCAGTGTTAAGGCTTAAGGGCCTGGAGTAGTGTGCCTGGAGGGCATGATGGGATTTTGTGTGTGACTTTATTAAGTTTAATGCATCATTATGATTTATTGCACGTTATATGACTATTTGATTATTTGAGATGCATGACTATGTGAATCAGTATGCATGTAGAACTGATTGTCTTAGAATGAGCATGATTGTAACTTGGCCATGTTAGGGCATAACTGTGATAATTGTACTATGTGAATTGTGCCATGTGAGTGTGATGTTTTTATCAGGATGCAGGCATCGAGACGGTCCTAGTGAGCCAGTTAGTCTAAAAGTCACAACGGGATGTTGTACCCGGCTCGGGAGGAGCCTAGGGGTACTTCGGGAATCTTATAAGTTGAGTTTAGAAAGAGTGATTAGTTATTGGTATTTTGGTAACCATTTGTAACTGCTGTGAGTAACAAGTTTTAAGATAGGAAGTGGTAGAATTGAAATGAAAGTGTTAAGACTTAAGTACCCTTGAAGGTTTAGCTTAGAAGGATTAGTAAGGAGGGGTAATTTGGTCTTTTGGCAAGGCAAATAGACATTTTGCAGCTGGGATTTAGGGGGTACGGTTTGAGCATTTGGGTTCACTTGTGGCTTTGATAAAATTAGAAGAGAAGGAAAAGAAGAGGAGAGAAAGGCTAGGGCAAAGAAGAAGAAAGAAGAAGAGGTGTAGAAGGGGCTGAAGTGGGAAGCTTAGAAGGAGATCAAGGGAACTTTTAGGGTGGATTCTACTCTTGAGGTAAGGATCTTATGCTTATTTAAGTTTGTTTTCTGTGTTGGTTGAGGAATTTAATGCTTGAGTTAAGATTTTCATGGGTTTTGGTTTGGGTTGTTGAATTTGAAATCAAAGGAGTGGATCTTGTGTGTGTTGATGTTTTGGATTTGATTCTAGTGTTTATGGGGTGTTAGATTGTTCATATGAGGTTTGGATTTGAGTTTTGGGGTTTAGGTTTTGGTTTGGGGTGATTTGGAGAGGTTAAAGCTCGGGAAAAATTGCAGGAAAAACCTAGAATTTTGGGTCTGCGAAGGTGTGCCGCGGTAGGGTTTTTGTGTGCCGCGGCAAGGGAGCTTCTGTCTGATGGGTGCCGCGGCACAAGGATGTGGTGCCGCGGCACAAGGCAATTTTCAGGATAGCTTTTTTTGGCAATATTAGGTCTTAGCTCCGGGGGTTCGGGGGATGCCTCCGGGGTGTTGTTTTAAGGTTTTAGAGGTCCCGAGAGTGCGGGATTGGTCCCGGGAAGTGGTTTTGGGTTTGGTTAGTATTAAAAGTGTTTTATGTGTGCTGTGACTAGGATTTCGGAGAGGCTCGTGCTAGAGGACCGTGCTCATGACCGTGGTGCATGGGAAAGCACGGATTACAGGTAAGAAAACCGTAACACCCGAGATTAGGGCATGGCCCCACTGTGTGATTGTAGGGCATGGCCCTTGTAACAACCCAAAATCGCTAATAAGGCTTAAGGGCCTTGATTAGTGTGCCAGGAGGGCATGTTGGGATTTATGTGTGATTTTATGAGTTAAATGCATGGTTATGATTTAAAGCGTGTTATGTGACTATTTGATTATTTGAGATGCATGACTATGTATATTAGTATGCATGTAGGCCCGGATTGTGTTAGAAGGGCATAATTGTAATTTTGGCCATGTTGGGCATAACTGTATTAATATGTGATGATTTTTGAGACCACAGTGGTATGTGGGTATATCCGTGATGTGTAACTTTCGGCACGAGGCGATCCTAGAGCTGGATAGCGGGGAAAAGTCACAACGGGGCATTATGTTTGACTTTGAGCGAGTCAAGGAGTATTTTGATGTTGGGTTATGAAAATAAATAATTGGAGATATATTTGAGGTTAGGATGTGTAGGCGGGAATACTGGGGGATTTTACCATTTTTGCCTCGGGGATATTTTGGTACCCCGAACCTTGAGGTAACCAGCTTAAGTTATAAAAACAAAACAAATAAACCATTTGGAGACTTAGAGAAACCGACCCAGCCTCCACCCTCTCTCTTCTTCTTCTTTCTTTCCTCTTTCTTTCATGAATCCACAGAAATCTTAGGAGAAATCAAGCTTGAATTTCTGAAAATTGATGGTGGGATTTGGAGGTTTAGCTCATGAGTTAATCAAGAACAAATCAGGGTAAAGGTAAGCAATTAATTCTTTTTCTCAAGTTAAATTTATGAGATTTTGTTGGGTTGTGAATGTTTATGGATTTTGATGTTCAAGGTGGAGTTTGTGGCTTGAAACTTTGAAGATAGGTCATGGGATCCTTTGGGAAATGATTCTACAACTGAGGTAAGGTTTAAATTAAAGTTTGATGGTTGAAATTGAGAATTTCCATGGTTGGTTTTGAGTTTTAGGTTTGAAATTTCAGAAATTTGGAATTGGGATCTTGGTGAGTGTTAGGTTGGATTTTTGGTGGAATTGTGTTGTTTATACCATCCTAATGTTGTGATTATTAATTGGTTTTGATTTGGGAGCTTTGGGATGGCTTAAGGTGAGGTTTTAAGCTTGAAAATGGTGGGTTTTTCTGGGTTCGAAGGGTCGGGCCGCGGCATGGTTCTTGGAGGGCCGCGGCCCTTGAAGGCTAAGTTGTGCTGAGGATGGAGGGCGGGCCGCGGCATGGTCCATGTAGGGCCGCGGCCCTTACCTGTTTCTGGGCATTTTGTGGCTCTGTTTGGGGGCCATGCCGCGGCATGGTTGGGCCATGCCGCGGTGCTTAAGGAATTTTGGGATTTTGAGAATTTGGGCTTGGGAATTTAACCTAGGGTGCTCGGGGTTGAGTCTTTTACAATGTTTGGTGAATTTCAACGTTCCGAGTACTAGAACTTGGTTTAGAAACTCATTTGAGATTAATCTTATTGGTATCCATTATCTTGGTTGTGACTAGGTGTTAAGCTAGTGCTCGAGAAGTGGATCGTGCTCGGGGGCCGTCATTTTCTATTTAAAGCATTTGGAACTAAGGTAAGAAAACTATAACACCCGTAGGATAGGGCATGGGCCCATAGTGTGATTTCCGGGCATGGCCCTATATTGCATGTTGCATGATGAGATGATTGCAGGGCATGGCCCCAGATTGTGTTGTGTGCAAATGTTTAACCTTAAATGAATCATGATGTGTGAATGATTATTTTGAATGTACTATATGTGTGATTATGATGAAATGAACGGCAAGTGCCGAGAACGGCGTAGGCCGGGGCGGCCGTGGGCCGAAAGTAACACCTAGCACATGGGATGCTATATTCAGGGTGGGACCCAAGGGATACATGAGTTATCCTCGCGGTGAGAACCGATACCCCAGGGCTTTGGTAAGGTTCTGGGGCGGCATGGCCGTGTTTTCTTAGTCTATTGATTGACTTGTTTATCTGTGGATTATCTGTTATGATAAACTGTATTAACTGCATATGTTATGTTCTGCATGAGTTTTCTTGCTGGGCTTCGGCTCACGGGTGCTCCGTGTTGCAGGTAGGGCAAAGACTGAGTCAACCAACCATGAGTACGGAGAGCGTGAAGCGACGCGTACATGTTTGGCATGTCCGACTGCTTTGGTTGGGGGTTTAAAGTAAATTGGCTGTAATAATCTATGATTTTATAACTGATCAACTGTAAACTTACTTCAAGATGAAAATGGTTTTCAAACCTTATTTTTGGGATCCCAATTGTTTAAAACTAGAAGTTTTTATTGAGTCAACGCATTTTCAAGGATTACAGCCTTAACTTTTATTAGTCACACTTTTGCCTCAAAACCTCGGTTAGCGAGTTCATTGCACTGTTTTGTCTTAAAAATTCACTTAGTAACGGCTCTAAGGGAGTAGGGCGTTACAACTTGGTATCAGAGCGAGCCAAGGTTTATTGGTTCTAGAGATCGACCGAACTTGTACGCTAACTGTCAGGGACAAGCTCGACTCAGGGTTGGTTGGTATGAATGATTAATATGCTTGAATATATGTTTGATTGCCCTGTTTGCCTGCTTATCTATATGGAGCTTGAGAAATGAGTTGACATATGCAGGAGATGTTGTTGGGCTGAGCCCTTGATTATTGCATGTTGAGATTGATGCATGCTGAATAGTACTATTATGCTTATGGATGAATATTGGCATAATGGTTCGCATATTGAGTGTATGTGGATAATTTTCTGGATTTAATTCATATGTTATATCTGTATATTGGCTTGTATGAAGCATGATGAGTATGGTTATACTTAGTGATGATAGAATCTGGTAGCTAAATGCATATTATTGTGGATTTGACCTATTATATGCTTGTGTGTGCATTATACCTGTGGATATTTGGACCTAGTTGTGGTTTGGTTCAGGGTATGAACCACAGAGTTCAGGGGTTTGGTCGGTTTGACGGGTGAACTCGTGTTGGTTGTTCCTAGAAGGGTTTCGTGGACCTGATATTGTGTTAAAGAGGGGATTCTAGATATAAGTTGGAGTGGAGATCTCCAGTTATCCCTGGATGCAGCAGCAGAGGGTCACTAGTGTGTGGGTAAGCTGTGGAGTTTGTTAGTCGAGATGGGATAAGTGATCAGCGGATTTCTCGGAGGAAATAGCTAATTTTGAGGTTTTAACAGTAAGGTTACCGGTGTTGGTTTACTGTGAGGTATGGACAGATAAGGGTACTATATGAAAGGGGTATAGGGTGTTATCCTCTAGTGTTGAGGAAGGTTCGAGTTGACAAGGAATTTATCAATAGACGAGCAGAGTTAACTCCACCCATGGTTAAGAGGATGAAAGATCCTGATTAGAGGGTTATGTTAAATGTTGAGGTAGAGGGATGCCTGGAGTTGGTACTCGGGCTGAGGTACTGGCTTAATAGGTTGGGAAGAACCTAGATGATGAATTGTTAGAGGTTATAAATACATGAATTGAACTGTGGAGACTGGTGGACTTATAAGTTTGGTTTGGACTGAGTTTATCGTCTGCATGTTGATGGCAGAGAGGGCCATGTTGTTCGAGGAACTGATGGTTGATGATTAGAGCAGGAGTGCTAGAGCCGCAAGGGCGGTGCTTCCTTTGATGGAATTAGTAAAGATAGATTCGTGATAATCAAGTTGAAAGAACCCCGGATAGTGTTGTGGCTTCTGGATTGCCAAGAAAGGGGGGGAAAGTCTGACTGATAAGACAGTACTTTTGTTGACAGAACGCAGCGAGGTCAGATTCTCAATTTTGAGGGAAAAAGGACTCCAGACAGTGCTTGGGCACCTAGATTGAGATTGGAAAGAAGCCTGATAAAAAAGGGTAGTTATCGAGATGGCGACAGGAACCAGGAGGTTAATTGGTATGCACATGAGGAGGAGGATGCCACCTGAGAGGAGGTCAGGTGAGGACATGACTTCTACGTAGAATGACTCGGGATGTTAGGATGGATTTCCCATGGTGCGGGAAACGGAGAACTGGAATGCATCGATACATTCGAGGTTCGAGGCTGAGTCCTCAAGGATGAGTATTTAACTGACGAGCTTATACTTTGGACATGTAACGAACTGGAAGGGCTCGGTGTTGAGAATGTTCCGAGAGGGAGATGGACATAGAGAGGTTACCTCAAAGGTGCCATTTGAGAGGCTGAAGACAGTAATACTTATTGAGAAGGAATTAGAAACTCTGGCAGATGGATTGTCGAGGATATCATCTGGAGTACGTAAAGGAGACAGAGCTGACCAGTGGAAAAATTATGTGGGTATGAAAAGAAATATTTGGGAGTACTTCAAGGTTGGACTACAGATAGGATTGGTATAAGGAACGAGGTAAAGGACGGTTATGGCTGGCAGAAAATCTAATGAAGCAATCGAAGGAATTTGATCTTGGATTAGCCAGAGTGTTATACTGCGAGGATTGCTAGTATCGTCGGGTTAGGACGAAAAGTACAATGTTGGATACAAGATGGGACGATGTCCCCAAGAGTTGGTCTATGACATGGTTATTGCCAGTTGGAAACCGAGGATAGAGACATTTCGTGGATGGTCTAGTTTGCGCCGGCTAGAGTGTGAGGAGTTGGTAACAAAGATTCTGGAATGGTTCAAGCTATAGTAGCACAGGTAAGTTCTTTAGACAGAGAATGCATGAACGGTGTGGGCAAGTCCCCTTCAAGCTCACGAGCAGTGCATGTGGATTACTCCCAGACGGAAATGGTGAGCAACTGATTATTATGCTGAAGACGTTAGTACCCAGAAAGCAGAGTCTCAGGTAAGGTTCTACGGAGTGTTAGTTGGGTGTCGTCAGGAGTTCTCAGATTACAGCTGCAAGAAGAAAGGACAGGTAATAGAAGAATTGATCTGAAGCCGCAAAGAAGCTAATGAAGAGCGTCTGAAGAATTGAAAGCATGACAAGACCGGTAAGCGCGTCATTTATTGCATAAGCACCTCCGGAGACGACTACATCAGAGATGAGAAGAACAGCAAAACTTGAGGTTAGACGGATTGAGTGGTGTCAAATCAGAAAGAAATTCAGAAGACAAGGTAAGATTTGATTGGTTACGGACGATGATGGAATTTGTGTGTGTTATGATTAAGTAAAGAGTGATGGCATAAAGGACTTGATCTATGATGAGGACATGGACTTGTAGGGGCGCATCACAGATTAGGCACGCACAGGCGCACCTGGCGCGAGGTTGGATCGAACCTTGCGGGAGACGAAAGTATGAACCTGGTTGATACACTTAGAACGTTAAGTTGACAGTTATGCATATCATAAGGTGCTTGAGTATTGGGTAATAGTAAGAGAGATAGCGTTGAGACACAGATGTGGTGAAAAGTAACAGACGGATGATCAGTGTTTGAAATCCTCGATTGAGCGAGGGGGGTTATAATTGGAGACGGAACTCCTAGCTGTGAGGCGTGTGTCAGTCAGGGGATAGCGCCATAGACTGCGATAGAGTGGACAAGGCGACGACCGAGTTTGGCGTAAAGCTAGTAGGTATGATTAGCTGGTGAGTGTCAATGATCTATGGAATTTAAAGTGTTGGCTTTAGTTGAAGCAGGGAAGGACCTTGCTAAGGTAGTACAAGTTGGGATACCAGGAATGGATGAAGGATCCAATTAGATTTGGTTTATGAACGAGAATTCTGAATGGATATCATTCCACCTCCTAGGGTACGTCGTACCGGGAGGGTTGAGCAGGTGGCAGAATCTAGTGTTTTCCTTTGGACCCTGAGGGGTTAAGTGATGTGGTAGTGTATGATGGGAATAGACCACTTTAGACCTTGAGTAAGGTGTTTGGACATGAAAAGTTTTAACTCAGTTGATGGAGTTAATGTGGTTGGGTCAAGTGAACTAGTTTCAGGATGGAGCATCGATGATATCGAATTGAGACCCTATAGTATTTTAAATTTTGGAATGGATTTAGAGAACGAAAAGAACAGAGTGGGAATCTGGGATTATCAGTTGATTGCAAGTGTAGTGGCAGTCTGAAAGCTTATCGGATATCTTAAGGAATTAAGCGCTGAGTAGGCGAATACTTGAGGTATTAAGGGAAGTGTAATCCCTGTTGAGTTGGCCGTGGTGGCAAATGCTGGCGTCTTGTTAAAGTAACACGACATAGGACATGGTAAGAGGTGAAGGATAGTGAATACTACAGTTTGGCTTTAGTTCAGAGGGAAAGCCAAGAAGGTCGTTGAAACTTCTTAAGGCAGGAGTGTCTGTCTATTTGAAAGCATAAGAGCTGAAAAAATTGTTAAATTACGAGGAAACAAAGCTCCGGAAGGAAAGAGTTGCATCTCTGCGCAATAACAGACGAGGACCTGTAAGGTGTTCAGAGAAAGAAGGGAGAGTTCTGACTCTTGATTCAACATAAAATTCTGAACTTGTACTAAGGGTTAGGCCAGTGGGGCCTACAAGTTGATCCCACCTGGTAGAGGTGATGACTCTTGGGTATCTCTGGAATCAGGAATAAGACAATGAATTGGTCATTGTAATCTAGGCAGACCCTGAGGCTTCAGCAGGGTTGCGGTGTAAACGAGAGGCTATCGAGTGTATGGCCGTTAGACAAGATCTTGTGGGGCAAGATTGTTGCGCCTGGAAGAGAGTTGTTGGAAACTAAAGTAAAGGCGGTGGACCTTGGGATTCAGGGTCGGAGTTGCGAGTTTACTGATTGTTGTGTTTGGATAAATTTCGAGGACGAAATTCTTATGAGGAGGGGATAGTTGTAACAACCCAAAATCGCTAATAAGGCTTAAGGGCCTTGATTAGTGTGCCAGGAGGGCATGTTGGGATTTATGTGTGATTTTATGAGTTAAATGCATGGTTATGATTTAAAGCGTGTTATGTGACTATTTGATTATTTGAGATGCATGACTATGTATATTAGTATGCATGTAGGCCCGGATTGTGTTAGAAGGGCATAATTGTAATTTTGGCCATGTTGGGCATAACTGTATTAATATGTGATGATTTTTGAGACCACAGTGGTATGTGGGTATATCCGTGATGTGTAACTTTCGGCACGAGGCGATCCTAGAGCTGGATAGCGGGGAAAAGTCACAACGGGGCATTATGTTTGACTTTGAGCGAGTCAGGGAGTATTTTGATGTTGGGTTATGAAAATAAATAATTGGAGATATATTTGAGGTTAGGATGTGTAGGCGGGAATACTGGGGGATTTTACCATTTTTGCCTCGGGGATATTTTGGTACCCCGAACCTTGAGGTAACCAGCTTAAGTTATAAAAACAAAACAAATAAACCATTTGGAGACTTAGAGAAACCGACCCAGCCTCCACCCTCTCTCTTCTTCTTCTTTCTTTCCTCTTTCTTTCATGAATCCACAGAAATCTTAGGAGAAATCAAGCTTGAATTTCTGAAAATTGATGGTGGGATTTGGAGGTTTAGCTCATGAGTTAATCAAGAACAAATCAGGGTAAAGGTAGGCAATTAATTCTTTTTCTCAAGTTAAATTTATGAGATTTTGTTGGGTTGTGAATGTTTATGGATTTTGATGTTCAAGGTGGAGTTTGTGGCTTGAAACTTTGAAGATAGGTCATGGGATCCTTTGGGAAATGATTCTACAACTGAGGTAAGGTTTAAATTAAAGTTTGATGGTTGAAATTGAGAATTTCCATGGTTGGTTTTGAGTTTTAGGTTTGAAATTTCAGAAATTTGGAATTGGGATCTTGGTGAGTGTTAGGTTGGATTTTTGATGGAATTGTGTTGTTTAAACCATCCTAATGTTGTGATTATTAATTGGTTTTGATTTGGGAGCTTTGGGATGGCTTAAGGTGAGGTTTTAAGCTTGAAAATGGTGGGTTTTTCTGGGTTCGAAGGGTCGGGCCGCGGCATGGTTCTTGGAGGGCCGCGGCCCTTGAAGGCTAAGTTGTGCTGAGGATGGAGGGCGGGCCGCGGCATGGTCCATGTAGGGCCGCGGCCCTTACCTGTTTCTGGGCATTTTGTGGCTCTGTTTGGGGGCCATGCCGCGTCATGGTTGGGCCATGCCGCGGTGCTTAAGGAATTTTGGGATTTTGAGAATTTGGGCTTGGGAATTTAACCTAGGGTGCTCGGGGTTGAGTCTTTTACAATGTTTGGTGAATTTCAACGTTCCGAGTACTAGAACTTGGTTTAGAAACTCATTTGAGATTAATCTTATTGGTATCCATTATCTTGGTTGTGACTAGGTGTTAAGCTAGTGCTCGAGAAGTGGATCGTGCTCGGGGGCCGTCATTTTCTATTTAAAGCATTTGGAACTAAGGTAAGAAAACTATAACACCCGTAGGATAGGGCATGGGCCCATAGTGTGATTTCCGGGCATGGCCCTATATTGCATGTTGCATGATGAGATGATTGCAGGGCATGGCCCCAGATTGTGTTGTGTGCAAATGTTTAACCTTAAATGAATCATGATGTGTGAATGATTATTTTGAATGTACTATATGTGTGATTATGATGAAATGAACGGCAAGTGCCGAGAACGGCGTAGGCCGGGGCGGCCGTGGGCCGAAAGTAACACCTAGCACATGGGATGCTATATTCAGGGTGGGACCCAAGGGATACATGAGTTATCCTCGCGGTGAGAACCGATACCCCAGGGCTTTGGTAAGGTTCTGGGGCGGCATGGCCGTGTTTGCTTAGTCTATTGATTGACTTGTTTATCTGTGGATTATCTGTTATGATAAACTGTATTAACTGCATATGTTATGTTCTGCATGAGTTTTCTTGCTGGGCTTCGGCTCACGGGTGCTCCGTGTTGCAGGTAGGGCAAAGACTGAGTCAACCAACCATGAGTACGGAGAGCGTGAAGCGACGCGTACATGTTTGGCATGTCCGACTGCTTTGGTTGGGGGTTTAAAGTAAATTGGCTGTAATAATCTATGATTTTATAACTGATCAACTGTAAACTTACTTCAAGATGAAAATGGTTTTCAAACCTTATTTTTGGGATCCCAATTGTTTAAAACTAGAAGTTTTTATTGAGTCAACGCATTTTCAAGGATTACAGCCTTAACTTTTATTAGTCACACTTTTGCCTCAAAACCTCGGTTAGCGAGTTCATTGCACTGTTTTGTCTTAAAAATTCACTTAGTAACGGCTCTAAGGGAGTAGGGCGTTACAGCCCTGGATTGTATTACGTGCAAATGCTTAACCTTAAATGAACCGTGCTGTGTGTGAATGTTTATTTTGAATGTACTATATGTGTGATTATGATGAAATGAACGGCAAGGGCCGAGTACGGCATAAGCCGGGGCGGCCGTAGGGCCGAAAGTAACACACAGCACATGGGATGCTTATATTCAGGGTGGGACCCAAGGGATACATGAGTTATCCTCGCGGTGAGAACCGAAACTCCAGGCTTTGGTAAGGCCTTGGGGCGGCATGGCCGTACTTGTTTATTATGATGGTTTTTCCTATGTGTCAGTGAATTATGCCAGCTATTTGATTTGCTTATGTTATGTGCTATTTGGGTTTTCTTGCTGGGCTTTGGCTCACGGGTGCTCCTGTGGCAGGTAAAAGCAAGGAGTCAGTCAACCGGCCATGAGTATGGAGAGCGTGGGGGCGGCGCGTACATGTTCGGCCTGCCCGACTGCTTTGGTTGGGGGCATTTTGTATATGGCTGTATTTAACCATTCTTTTGATAGCTGATCAAGTGTAAATCTATTTTTGAGTTGTAAACATTTTTGCAAACCTTATTTTGGGATCCCAGATGTTTTATATTTAACATTTTCAATGAAGTTGACCATTTTAAAAGAATACAGCCTTAAACTCTGGTTTAATCACACTTTTGGTTTTAGAAACCACTTTGAGTCAATTAAATGCACAATTTCTGTTTTGAACTCACTTAGTAACGGCTCTAAGGTAGTAGGGCGTTACATTGCTGTTGGCTAGAAATCAGGCTGCACCTGCCTCGCAGCCTGACCAACCGGTGAATGGGCCACCCCAGAAGGGTCCTAATCTGAGCCCACCGATTCAGCCTTCGAGTCCGCAAAGGCCCGAGCAGCCTCAGATGCCCCATGACGATGTCCCACAGGATCCTGAGGCGCAGCCACCATCCCAAGCTGCTCGGGGTAATCCCCCGCAACAGAGGCAAAATAGGGCCGAGCATCAGCCTCGCAGCCCTAGACGCAGTGGGGATGATGAGCCGAACCTACCGAACAGAGGTCGGTACCCTTCTGGCAACAGGAGAGACTCAGAGTTAGGCTCTGCGGTCCGGGGCCCCCCACGGCACAATGGTGCACGGGGATACCACGACCAGCGCAGACCACCCTCTAACGCTCGGGATGGTTCAGCCAGGAACGAGCATCGGGGGAACAGTCGATCTCACCATAGCCAGTCAAGGTTCAGAGATGGCCACGGATACAATGAGGCTGACTCAGGCAAGGGAAATGCTGGTGGGAGGAATGGAGAAAGAGGTAAAAGCAGGAGCCAAGTACCTCAAGATGACCAACCAAATAGACAGGATGCTGGGGGGCAGCCCAGATAAAATAATGTCTTCAACCGTCTCGGTGGTAGCGAGCAGAGAAGAAGAGAAGAGCACCTGAGAGATGTACTCAATGATCGCCGCGAGAGGCACGGCGAAAACGTCCCCCCAGCAACAGAGGCCACCGCGATTCCTACCGCGGTGCAGGCCCAGATAGACGCACTCAACCAGGCTGTTCAGCAACTGGTCGGAGGAAGGACTTCTTACATCGACCACGATAGGAGGAAAGGCACTCCTTTCGTCCAAAGGATAGCTAACGCCGAAACTCCCAGCAAATTCAAGATGCCTACGCTCCCAAAATTTGATGGATATGGGGACCCAGTCTCGCATGTGAAGAAGTTTGAGATTCAGATGGACATTCAGAAAGTGTCCGAAGACGCTCGGTGCAGGATCTTCCCTGCAACACTTTCTGAAGCAGCGCAGGAGTGGTTCTTCAATTTCCCGCCTGCAAGCATAGTTTCATGGGAAATGTTCGTAAGGGAGTTCTACGGACAGTTCTATGCGGGTCGTGTGCACCCAACCGAAGAAAACCAGCTAGTCGAAATTCGCCAGCAAGACGGGGAGTCAGTGAAGGATTACGTCCAGTGCTTTATGCGAGCGGCAGCTGGAGCAAAAACAGAAGGAGACGAAGGCAAGATGATGGCCATTACCGCAGGGGTTAAACGTTTCTCTCCCCTCTGGAACAGTCTTCGAAAGGAAGGAGTTAGAACAACCCAGGAGTTCTTGGACCGAGCTGATCGTTACATCAAGCTCGAAGAGGCCATTGCTGATGATGGAAAACCCTCGAACAAGGGTAAGAAGGCCGCCGAACCCGCCAAAGCCGCCAATGGTTCCAAACCTAATGGCAACAGCAAAGGCAACGGAAACGACAACGGTAATGGCAAGAATGGTGGAAAACGGCCGTATAACGAGCCTTCCACCTCCGACAACAAACGAGCCAAGGGTAATCGTTATGAACCTAGGTTCACTAACTACACTGCCCTCGTGGAGTCTTGGGGAGAGGTTTACCAGGCCACAAGCTCTAGTGTGCCTTACAAGAAACCTGGACCCATTTGAAAGGACATTTCGAAAAGAGACACTACCAAGTTCTGTCGTTACCATAACGACTACGGACATGACACTAACGAATGCAACCAGTTAAAAGACGAAATCGAGTTCCTTATTAGACAAGGACACTTGAGAAGGTACGTACGGGCCTCGGGAAATTCCCAACGAGAAGCTCCAGGTGGCAACGAGCAGGCATCCACACGCCAACGCTCGCCACCATTACAGCCTGCCCCCGTGGCTGGAACACTCTTAACCATCTGTGGAAGCCCGCACCTCGCGGGAAATAGCGGAAAGGCCAGAGAACGATATGCTCGGACTCTGCGCCACGACCAGGACATCGAGATGATGACTGTGGAGGACTGTGCACCAAAAAAGGCTCGGTCAGAGGAAGGTGAGATAACCTTCTCTGATGGCGATGCCCAGCACGTCTGGTTCCCATATTCCGATCCGCTGGTCATAGACATCCAGATGGCCAATATGATGGTAAAGAGGGTACTAGTTGATACAGGGAGTTCAGTGAACATCCTGTATAAGTCAACACTGGAATGCATGAAATTGTCCGTAAAGGACTTGGAGCCCTGCAATCAGACGATATATGGCTTCTCTGGAGAAGGACTCGCCCCAGCCGGAATGATCAAACTTCTAGTAACGACGGGTACAGCGCCTGCAACAAGGACATTACTCGCCACTTTTGTAGTGGTCGATTGTCCTTCGGCGTACAACGCCATTATCGGAAGGCCCATACTGGTTGGTTTACAAGCCGTCATCTCTATGTGGCACCTAGCCATGAAGTTCCCAACAGACGCGGGGGTAGGACGCGTTTTAGGAAACCAAAGGGAAGCCAGGGAGTGCTACAACGCTTCGATCACGAAGGCGAAAAGTGGAACGTCGAGGAGCACTACCCCAGACCGATTGCAGATGGCAGTAGATACGTAAGCCCAATCAGGTGGTGAAGTCACCAAATAGGGTGTTGCCCAAAGTGAGGATGGAGATTTGGATCCTCGCTTTGGGGATTTTGAAGAGAATGTTGGACCCGTCGAGGACCTGGAGGAGGTCCAACTCGACAAGGAAGACCCGACCAGAGTTGTGAAGGTTGGAAAAAACTTAGAACCTACCACGAAGCATGCATTGGTGGAATTCTTGCGAAAGAACCAGGAAGTTTTCGCCTGGTCGCACAAAGACAAGGTTGGGATAGATCCTGCGGTAATCAGCCACGTCTTGAACATAGATAAAACTTTTCCACCCGTGCAACAAAAGAGAAGGTTGCTCGATAAAGATAGATCAAGAGCCTTGAAAGAAGAAGTCGAAAGACTTAAGGAGAATGGGTTTATCAGGGTAGCGTTCTATCCATCGTGGGTCTCAAATCCGGTGCTGGTCCCCAAGCCTAACGGCAAGTGGCAGACCTGTGTGGATTTTACAGACCTCAATAAAGCCTGCCCAAAAGACTGCTTCCCACTTCCCAGAATCGACCAGTTGGTCGATGCGACTGCAGGACATGAGATCCTCTCGTTCATGGATGCATATTCGGGCTACAACCAGATTAGCATGCAGCCCCCTGACGAGGATCACACCAGCTTTCGGACCGATACGGGCTTATACTGTTACAAAGTCATGCCCTTCGGACTGAAAAATGCAGGTGCGACTTACCAACGGCTAGTCAACCAAATGTTTAAGGAGCTGATCGGTGCAAACATGGAGGTATATGTGGATGACATGCTGGTAAAGTCTAAAAAGGCAGAAGGACATGTGAGGGATCTACAAGAGTGCTTTGATGTGTTAAACAAGTACCAGATGAAGTTGAATCCCCTCAAATGTTCCTTTGGAGTCGGATCAGGGAAGTTTTTGGGTTTTATAGTAAATTCAAGGGGAATCGAGGCCAACCCTGACAAGATAAAAGCCCTGATCGACATGAAGTCGCCAGAGAAGATCAAGGATGTACAAAGTTTGACCGGAAGGATCGCTGCCCTGAGTAGATTCATCTCGAAATCAACTGACAAATGTGTCCCTTTCTTCAATCTACTCAGGGGCAATAAGAAGTTTGAATGGACGGGAGACTGCGAGCAAGCATTCCAGGCCTTGAAAGCTCATATTGCGCAACCTCCCATCTTGTCAAAACCGATCGAAGGAGAAACTTTATTTATTTATCTGGCGATTACTGAAGTTGCTGCTAGTGCGATACTTGTACGGGAAGAATAAGGCGTACAGAAAGCAGTCTACTATGTCACCAAAAGGCTAATCGGTGCAGAATTAAGATATCCGCCAATCGAAAGGTTAGCATATTGCTTAATACTAGCCTCCAGGAAGTTGCGTCCTTACTTCCAAGCCCATCCTATCACAGTGCTAACCGACCAGCCCCTTCGGCAAGTCCTCCAAAAACCTGAGGCGGCTGGGCGATTGTTAAAATGGGCAGTCGAACTAGGGCAGTTCGATATAACTTATTCACCGCGAGCAGCAATAAAGGAACAAGTCTTGGCCGATCTTGTTGCGGAGTTCACTGAACTCCCAGACAGTGAGCAGTGCGAACAGCCTGAAGCGCCCATGCCTCAAGAAAAAACTCCTTTGTGGAAGCTATTCACGGATGGTTCATCCAACGAATCCCACGCTGGAGCGGGAGTGATATTGATAACGCCGGAAGGGCATCGATTTCACTGCGCAATCAGGTTCGACTTCGCCGCATCAAACAATGAAGCGGAATACGAAGCACTCCTCGCTGGATTAAGGATGGCCAAAGATATGAGCATAAAGACGCTTGATATTTACAGTGACTCACAGCTAGTCGTAAATCAAGTCCTGGGAGAATATCAAGCACGAGGCTTAAAGATGATGGCCTACCTGAATAAAACGATGGATTTGCTAGCCCAGTTTACAAAGTACACCCTCCAGCAAATTCCGCGAGACCAGAATTCGAATGCGGACGCCCTGGCTAAACTCGCGAGCGCAAAGGATGCAAACACCTTGAACATAGTTCCAGTAGAAAGACTGAGTAGGCCGAGCATAGAAGCGGTCGAAGCCAATATTGAGATTCGTCTAGAAGATACATGGATGGCACCTTACTTGGAGTATCTGATGAATGGTACACTGGCAGCAGATAGAAACAAAGCCAGGACTCTGCAAAGGCGAGCTGTTAGGTGCATACTGGTCGATGGTGTTATGTACCGAAGAGGATATTCAATGCCACTACTCAGGTGCGTTACACCAGAAAAAGCTAAGGAACTCATGAAGGAGGTGCATGAAGGCTTTTGCGGGGATCACGCTGGGGGACAAAGCTTGGCGAAAAAGATTCTAAGGCAAGGCTACTTCTGGCCAACAATGAACAAGGATTCGATGGAGTATGTGTGAAGATGCGACAAATGTCAAAGGTTCTCCAAGATTCCACGAGCAGCTCCAAATGAACTAAAACAGATGCAAAGCCCGTGGCCTTTCGCAGTATGGGGAATAGATTTGATTGGATCCCTGCCTACAGGGAAAGGTGGAGTAAAGTACGCAGTTGTGGCAGTTGATTACTTCACCAAATGGGCCGAAGCTGAACCACTCGCAACCATCACGACCAAGAAAGTTCTTGACTTCGTCATCAAGAACATTGTATGCCGGTATGGTCTGCCCAGGAAGATAGTTTCAGACAACGGGACCCAGTTCGACAGCGACTTATTCACCGATTTCTGCAAAAGGCATGGGGTTATTAAAAGCTTTTCTTCAGTCGCACACCCCCAAGCGAATGGGCAAGTCGAAGCCGTGAACAAAACTCTTAAAGACACCCTGAAGAAAAGACTTGAAGAAGCTAAAGGAGCGTGGCCAGAACAGCTGCCTGAAGTCCTATGGTCGTATAGAACGTCCCACCGAACAGCAACAGGCCATACCCCATTTTCCTTGGCCTATGGATATGAGGCCATGTTGCTTGTCGAGTTAGATCCCCCCTCACATCGGCGCTTAACTTACGACCAGGATCAGAACAGCCAGCTAATGATGGATTCCCTAGACTCAATCCACGAAATGCGAGAGAAATCTCAACTCCGAGTTGCTGCCTACCAGCAAAAAGTCGCTCGGTACTTTAACTCCAAAGTTAAAGAAAGAAAATTCAACGTCGGTGACTTAGTGCTACGACGAGTTTTCTTAAATACCCGCGACCCCACTGTTGGAGTGCTCGGACCTAATTGGGAGGGACCTTACCAGATTGAAGAAGTCCTTCACCCAGGCACATACAAACTTGCACGCTTAAACGGAGATCTCGTTCCACTCTACTGGAATGGAGAACACCTGTGCAAGTATTATCAATAAATAGTCCTTTTTAAAGGACTGGCTTGTGTAAAGATTTTCAATTTTTTACAAGTTTTGCAAAGAGGGTTAGCCACTCTGTATGGCTAACTGCTCGTATATGTAAGGTTCTATTATAGAATCACTCGTAAAGACATGTTTAGTCCATTTTTAATATGAGATTATAAGGGACTGTGCACAGCCAGTCATTCTTGCCAACCTTTGTAAATTTACATTTGCAAGTATTTGTTCATTACGTGTGTTGTTTTGCTGTATTACAAGTATCATTTGTTACACGAACAGGAATGTTCGAACAGGCCGTGGTCAAGGCAAGTGACCAAGGACCTAAAAGCTCCTCGATCACTTGGGGGGCATATAAGGCACATCGATAGCAAAGCATACTCTCAAGGTATGTAAACACATGAACAAAATGAGTGAAAGCATGCTACAGTACTTAGAGTATTTTTCAAAATTTAGGTTTTGTTAAATCATGCCAAAGTACTATGCTGAGTTCGGTCATTCGGACAAATGTTATAATAAGTAAAAATATTATAGCATCAAGATTTAAGCTTTTACACCGCAAGCATCGCAGCTTGGATGTAACTGTTCAAGTAAAAGAAAAAAAAGATTTACTGCCCGTGCAGCAAAGTTTAAAAAAAAAAAAAAGAAACTATTGTCTTTACATCACGACCCGTGGGTCGTATATCCAAAAAGAAAGAAAAAATATAAGAGAAAATTCTAAGAGGCATTCGGGGCCGGAGGGTCCTGGGCAGCATCCTGGTTAGTCGCATCCTCGAAAACTTCTTCTTCTTCCACACCAGCGACGCTTGGAGTGGCAGGGGTTGCAGCTCTTGCCTCCTCTTCGGCCAGTTGGGCAGCGCATCGAGCCAACTCAGCAGTTCTGACTTCCTCTGAAAGGTAACTAAAGTCAGCACCCTGATTATGTTTCTAGAAATTGTAGAAACATCGGAGTGTCGTCCTCTTGTACTTTTCCAGATTCTTGGAGTTGTCAAGATCCAACTGCTTCACCTTGCCCCCGAGAGTGACAATAGCCTCATCCTTAGACTTGAGTACCTCTCCCAAATGCTTGATTTCACGAAGATGGGCTTGGTTGAAATCTCGATACTCCTGCCTCAACTTGACTGCTGCATTCTTCGCAGCTTCAGCCTCGGACAGCTTAGTCACCGCCGCATCCCTCTCTCGGACCATTGCCTCCAACTCCTTGGCATGCCTAGCCTCAGCAGCCGAAAGCTCCTCGGCCGCCTTCACTTGATACCTCTCGATGGCCTTTGCCTTGGCCTACTCGAGGTAAGCCTGGGCTCGGGTACGAGCAGTAGTGGCAGACAGAAAGGCCTGTAAATAAAGCAAAAAGGAGTTAGAACTTATCATGAGGACTAAAAGACTAAAGCTTGAAACACAAAGAAGTACTTACGCTGGAGATTTCGTTCAGAGCCCTGTTCAGGATCTGGTCGACTGGCAGCTCTTCAGCTTCGACCATTGCGGCTCTAACATGGTCGCCCTTGCCGATACGATCGAGATGATCCCTGGCAGATCGAATGGCATGGCTCATGAGTCTGGCCCCAAGAGCTACTTCACGAGTAAGCTGCTCTCCGGCAGGCGCGACTGGAGGTTTCGACGGGGCAGGGGGAGTCTGCTGCTCGGAAAGAACTGGAGGAGGGGTAGAAGTTTTCCCTGTTGGCGCAGGACTTTGCCCAGTTGGTGCGTCCTGAGGAAGGTCTTCTGTTCGACCCTTCTTGGCTGGAGGGCCTCGACTGGATTCCCCAGTTCCCTTCTTAGGCTTCCGTTGGAGTTGAGGAACCTCCTCCTTATCCTCGGCCTGGTACATGTCAAAGATGTTGGGAGTAGACATATCTGCATGTAAATAAACACAGCGAGTTAATAAGAAAGGGGGCAGGTGAAAGTATGTTATACAACTGAAAGGAGGTAACAAAGTAAATACCCAAGCTATAACTACTGGTCGCTATACTATTGACTCTATTAGTCATATACTCATTATCTGGCATGAAGAAGTCTGGCCCTAGATTTGGAGCATATGTAAAGTTACCATCCCCGTCAAACAAGTGACAGGGAATTGGCAAACCATTTAAAAGCGAAATAACTTTACCATTATCGTCAGAAGATTCTCCCAAGTCAACAATAGGCTCTTTGGCCTTTTCTTTCCCCTTGCCTTGGGGAGCAGAAGGCCTTTCTGCGGAAGGGCTACCCGTGGGTTCCCTGATTGTAACCCCCGTTGGCCTCCTCCGGGGAGGAGGCATAGGAGGTTGCTGCTCGGGAACCCCCTCGGCAGTGGCTTCGTCCACCACAGACCCTCTATTTTCATGGCGAGGAGCCAGGAGGCCAGAAAGCCTCAAGTTTGTTTCAGTTATCAGGGTCTTGACACTTTTTGTTGCGTCAGACATCCTGGCCAGAGTGTTGGACCTCAACACCATGTCTGATGTTGGGGTCGGACGTAACCAAGGGCCTGAAAAACAGAGTACAGTTTGAGAAAAATGAAAGGAGACACCTTAAGTTAAAATATCGACCAGTCAAAGACAAGCTCTTACCTCCTCGTGCGAAGGCCAAATTGTTGCTGGTTATGTCTGGAGTAAGGAAATACTCCTTATTGTAATGCCCCACGTTTGATATATGGGTAGTGCCACTCAAGAACGTCCGGCCGGTTTCCTGGTGGCAGAAGTGGAAGAAGCCCGTCCCGTTGTGCTGTGGGTTAGATTTAAGGTCAAAAAGATAGTTGACCTTGTGGGGCGAAGGTTCTGGCCATTTGTTAAGTTTGTACAGGATATAGAGTGCGGCCAGCATCCTATATCCATTTGGAGTTATTTGGAAGGGGGCGACACCAAAATAATTAGCCACCCCCACAAAAAAGGGATGAAGAGGGAGGTAAGCTCCCGCCTCAATGTGATACCGGGACCAGGCGCTGTTCGCACCTCCTAGAAGGTTAGCCCTCTGGTCTGCTGTAGGATGTATAATAGTAACCCCCGTGAGGGGGAATTTCCTGAAGCAGTTACCGACCATTCGAGGGGTCACTAGACTGGCTGGGGAAGTATACCACTCGACATCAGGTGGATTCCGATGGCAAGGGCGGGCCCTAGTTTGGATATTAGGGTCAGGAACAAGATTTTCTCGACCACTGGTCGAGGGAACCCTAGCCTGCGAATCAGGCTGAGCAGGAGAATTTGGGTTGCCTTCGGACTCAGGTCTTTTCTTGCCAGGAGACTTGGAGCGGGCCATTGGAGAGGAAGGATGGGGTCTGGAAGAGGATCGCGAGAAAGGAATCTCGTGGACACGGTCAGCTGGTTGTTCTTATCCCTCGAGCAGTTGGGCGAGAAGGTCGTCGTCGATGGGTCTTTCACCTCCCCACAAATCTGGCATTAAGGTCTACAAACAGAAGAATGGGGAGGTGAGGATACAGAACTTTAAAAGGCTTTTTAGAATAACTCTGGTCGAGTATAAAAGTTAGGCTTTTATACAACAGCATTCTAACAAAAAGCTAAACCTTTCTACGCGAACAGTTTGAAAAACAGATCAGAGGGTGAAAGTAAAAAGTTTTCCTGGAAAAGCTTTTTCAACTCCCCTTAGGGCAGGAAAAATTTATTTTTCAGCTAGTTTAAAGATCGAAATTTTACTTCGATTTTACGTCCTAAAAAGCATGATCCTGGATTTTAAACTAACTCGTAACTCTACTTTGCCTACAAAACATTTTGTCTACAAGCACCTTAAACCAGAAATAGAAAAACTTAAACAGTCCACCATCAGAAGCATGCACCACGAAAAATTAGAAGCATGGGGTTTCAAAAACTTACCAAGAAGAGTGATCGTGGAGGTGGAAGAAAAGTCTTCAGAGATAAAGGAGCTCACGGTCTGAGTCTTGGAAGTGCAGGAAAATGGTCTCCGGTGAAGTTTAAAGCTCTGGTTTTTAGGGTTTTCTGCAAAGACAATGGCATGCGTAAAAAGAAAAATGAGGCTTCGACGGTCTTATATAAGTTTGTCTCTAATATTAAAAAAGTGTAATCATTAGATTTCCCTTTTCAAAGTATGGGGAAACGGGATGGCCGTCGAAATCGTTTCTGGGGAACTGAAAAGGCATGATTAGACAGAAGTGGGTTGCTTTTTTCAAGAACGCACGAAGGGTTCTGACACGTCAGGTGGGGTTACCGAAGAGTCGTTCATTCAAAAGTTTATTTACTGTTCGTAGTAAATAAACTTTGGGGGGCAAATGTTATCCAATAAATTTGCATTTATGACGTGCGCAAGTAATCCCTGGACACGTGGCTGACACCTGGAAGAGTTTGCTAGAGTATCGACCAGAAGACACAGTAGAAGCAGGGTAAGCCCGTCTTACCCGCGACCAGTCTGGTCGATGGTTCCGTGTACAAGGCAACATTTATGGGAAGATATTTATGAATCCCAAATTTATTTCATACAATCTTCTGGGTATCCGATTATTCAGGAAAGAATATCTGTAACAATATTTTGTAACCCCCTTTGAGCCTATAAATAGCAAGAGATAGCTCAAGGGAGGGACTTTTGGCTTTTGAATCATTCGAAACTATAAGAATTCTCTTAGTAAACTTGTATTGTTCTTGAGAGGTGAGTGAAACTCATTGAACCCTAGTTCTTTGATCACTCTTCTGATTCTTATATCAATATCAGTCTAAGTGGACGTAGGTCATTACCAGATCCTGGGGCCGAACCACTATAAATTACTGTGTTTTGTTTACTTTTGTCATTACGTTCTTCTCTATACATTCATTCACATCAATCACATTTTGACTCCGTGTCAGTTGGCCAAATCTTGGGTCAACAGAAAGCTTGACGAAGTAATTTATATGGATCAGCCAGAAGGATTTAAAGTAGCTGGACAAGAAGGAAAAGTTTGCAAGTTGAATAGGTCCATCTATGGACTTAAGCAAGATTCTCGTTCTTGGAATCTGAGGTTTGATGAAATAATCAAAACCTATGGCTTTGAACAAAATATTGACAAGCCCTTTGTTTACAAATTGAAGGCAAATCAAATAGTGGTATTCCTGGTTCTTTATGTAGATGATATCTTACTCATTGGAAACAATGTTAAGAAATTATCAGATGTGAAGAATTGGTTGAGCACTCAATTCCAGATGAAGGATTTGGGTGAAGCGAGTTATGTTCTAGGTATCCAGATCATAAGGGGTAGAAAGAACAGACTCTTAGCTCTATCTCAAGCAGCTTACATAAATAAAGTGCTTGAACGTTTCTCAATAACAAATTCCAAGAAAGAGCGTCCACTGTCCCGCCATGGAATTCATCTTTCAAAGAAGCAGTCTCCCTAGACTCCTGAAGAGGAAGATGCAATGAGAAAAGTTCCTTACACATCTGTAGTTGGAAGTCTGATGTATGCCATGTTATGTACTAGACCAGATATCTGCTATGCAGTGGGAGTAGTGAGCAGGTATTAGCCAAACCCAGGACCAGAACATTGGATAGTAGTGAAGCATATCCTGAAGTATTTGAAACGGACTAGGGAAATAGATAAACCACTTATGTTGTTTTGCGTCAGAAGCAACTAAGGAAATAGTCTTGCTAAAGAAGTTCTATTCGGATCTTGGTATTATTCCAGAAATAGATAAACCACTTATGTTGTTTTGTGACAATACAGGAGCGATAGCCAACTCGAAGTCACAAGAGGAGTAAGCATATAGAAAGGAAGTATCACATTATTCGAGAATATGTGGCTAGGGGAGATGTGATGGTTATAAAGATTGCAGCTGAAGACAATCTTGCAGATCCATTTACAAAGACATTACCAGAAGCTACATTTGATAAGCATAGCAAGGAAATGGGATTAGTAGAATTAAGGCATTAGTTTCAATTAGTGGGAGTTTGTTGGGGTTTTATGCCCTAATTAAAACCCAAATTCTTTGTAATCTCATTTTAATATCAATAAAAGAATAGAAATCATTTTTTGACTTGGTCAATCACTTTGCACACATGTTTTATTTTCATGATTATTTGTTTAATATAAACGTATATTAAATCACGAGCATATAGCTAATCTTATTTATAGTGACATAATCACAGTGGAATATAAATATGATTATATGTTCAAAATAAGTTAGTCCTAAGATTAGTCAGTGCACATGATTTCCACTGACTTGCTAATCTACAATATGATCTACTTACACATTATAGTGTTATGTTCTTTCCAGAACATTAGCAAAGTAGATAAGATCGGATGTATTTGTTACATCGGACATGACTGATATTGACAGTTGATAAGATAAGTAAACATACAATTATTATCTATTCTAGTCATATCATATAGTTGACCATATGTCAATTCAATCTTAATTCTGAGTGGTTAATATTCTAACTGATTGTATTATTTGAGTTCATTGACTTGTTCGTTACCAGCTTACCCTACGGACTAGCCCATACTTACATCTTGGGAACTCGGTAGTATAATTGAGTGGGAGTGTTAATCATAGATATGAACATCTATAGCTTCTGATGAAGAAGTGAAACGATGGTTTCCTTTTAGTTTGGTTCAAGGTGGTAAATGATATAGATCTCATTTTAGTAATTAAATTAGTTTACTGAAATAACATTTACAAGGAACTAAGTGTTTTAAGGATAAAATACAATGAGGGGTAAAATGGTCGTTTAGTCCTTTCTCATTGTAGACCAACTATAGAGGATTGAGTGAAAATTATGGTTGTAACAATGGATAATTAATAGCGTATCTATATTTTTTATAGAGCGTTCTATGAATTCAAGAGTGCAATTTCGAGTCTATAGTGGAGTCACGAGGAATTAATAACTTAGTAAATTTATTTGTTAGATTTATGATAACTTATTGGAGCTTGATTTCTTAGGCCCATGGTCCCCATTGTACCTTGGATAAAATCATCTAGATAGTCTCAATTAATTTATTTAACTCTCAATTAGAATTATCAAAGTTGACCAGGTCAATTTTGGATAGTTTCACAGAGTTATGTAATTTAGAGAAGAAAAGAGACATTAGGGAAAATTTATTAATTAAGTTAAATTGGTAGCTAAATTAATAAATAAGTTTAAATCAAGTTTCAAATTATAAATAATTAATTTGATAAAGGATTTAAATGATTATTTAATTACTTAAATCAATAGAAAATAATACAGGCCTTGATTTTAAGTCCAATGAGCTTATAATCAAATGAGAAATTTCACAGGCCTAAACCCCATGATAATTTCGACCCAGGGATTTAAAATGACTATTATTTTATTGATTTTTTAATTAAATTAAATGGCCTAATTGAGCCTATAAAAGGAGTTCTTAGAGAGAAGTCATAAGTTAAGATTTCTGAGACGACCGAGAAGTTTAATCACTGGTTTTCTGATAGTTTTAGATTCTCTCTAAACACAAGTAATTTTCTAAGCCTCTTTGTTATTTTCTCTTCTTCTCTCTATATCTATCTCATGTGTTGAGAATTTCCCACACTAGTCTAGGTGAGTCTAAGGATACATTGGAAGGCTGTGAAGAAAATAGAAGATCGATTCAGTTTCTTGATAATACTTTGCGACAGAGAGGATACAAGAGTTAGAGAAACTGAAGGAAGGACTCTTTCATTCCGCTGCGTATACTATAAGTATTCTTGTCTTTGTTTCTCTTTGAATTCAATTTTAGAACATGTTCTAGATTATCTCATACTAATTTGTTTAATATTAGATCTACATGAAAATAAATAAAGATCCTGTATAAGTTTTCCTAACTACTGGCCTCAGAGCCTTTGGTAATCTTTATTTTCATACATGAACATGTTTAAAATTGGATTATTTGATATGTTTGAATAATTGGATGGTTTTCATGTTTTTATGAAACATATTGATTTTATGTGAATTTTTAGGTTATCTTGTTGTGTTTTCTCTGCTATTAATTTTTATATATGCTTTATTTTGTGTAAAACATTTTAAAAATTAATTAGAAAATGGTTTTGGTTTGAAAAATTGCTCAAAATTTTTTTTGGAAAAATTTGGCCTGACTGCCCATATGCGTCCGCACGCCCGCCCGTGCGCCAAGCCCAATTTTTTTTTTTAAATATCCATAAAAATATCTAACTAACAATATTCAAATTTAAAAAACTATATAATAAAAATATATTTATACTTTCAAATAAAGATTTAAGAAAAAAGGTCAAGAATTTAAATAAAAATATCTTAAATATCTGATATCATAATTATAATATTTTAATATATTAAAATATTTAAAATAAAGTTGTTAGTCTATTTTTAAATTTGAATTTGAATCTTTGTAGAAAATATTTAATTATTTAAATCTCAAATAACAAAAATATCTTATTTTAAAAAAAAAAATTTAAATGATAAAACAAAAAAGATATTTTTTGTTTTGATTATACATAATTTATTTCCATAATTTTTAATTTTTTTAATTGTTAAAATATTATCTAATAGTTGTAACAATACAAAATATTTTTGGAAAATAGTTAAGATATTGATTTTAAAATTTAAAATTGGTTAAATTTTGAAAAATATAATTTTTTTTCAGCCAATTAATAAAATATTTTTTTTAATAAATAGGATTTAAATTAACTTTGGTTAATTGTTGATGTACGCCTTGTTTTTCCCACGGGCTGACTAACGAGCTGAGATACGGCCTAATCATGACTACCTCGTGGACATCCCCAAGACCGAAGCTGCCATCATACAATCCTACCTCCTTAGCTCGAGGTAACCCAAGGGTTCGCCAAGATTGCTTAAGGACTGAGTCTGGACTCTGAAGGCCGCAGGACGAGGTAAGCATCCGGCTCGTGGTACGAGATAGAGTTGGAGCTGTGACCTTCTGTAAAGTCAACCACGCAAGGTAAACGTGCATATATCAGACATCACGTGTCTGATATATCCCTGACTTCTCGGACACGCAGCGTGAACGTGCGTATTCAGACACCCACCACTGGGTTGGGCCATGCGGCCCATTATCCCCTTACCTATTGATTTGACCACACTTATGTGTCAGGTTTAGGAATTAATCATGAATGTCACAAAGTTGACATGATAGGTAAGAAGGTCACGGGATGACCTTCTTACCAACTCCCAGGTGCCTTCTCCTATAAATATGGAGACCCTGGGAGTTACAAAGGGTTGGATTATATATTGTAAGAAATACCCTGTAAAAGAATACCCAGTATATAGCAATAATACTGACTGGTGGAGTAGAAGGATTTTAACCTTTGAACCACCTAAAAACATATTTTGTGTCACCATTCCATTTCCAAGAATCATTAATCTATTTCGGTTCAACATAAGCACTAATCCCTTTCTTTTTCTTTTCTTAATTACCTGTTGGCGAAGAACCGCGTCAACAGTTAATAAATCCTATTTAAATTAAATTAATATTTTTTTTCAAATTAACCTAAAACGAAGTTGATTGTTGATAAATGAAATTTAAATTAACTATTGTTAATTGTTGATAAATTTCACTTAAATTGATTTATTTTTGTAAAAATTTAATTAGTTTGAATTTTTTTTGATAAATTCTAGATAATTAATTGTGGTATTTTTGCAAATGAAATAAATTGTGGTATTTTTGCATAAATTCATAGAATTTCTCATATTGTAACATGATTCGACCCATCCAATTATAACATGTCTGTTTGCACTATATGTGGTATTTTTGCAATTGGGCTTAGATGCATATAGTGGCCCATATGTTTGTTAGATATATGGTTTTTTCCAAATAAAATATTCATAAAATGATAGGTTTTATTTAGGCCCATTAGAAAATGTAAAGTTTAAATTCCTCTCTTGTGGGTGATTCCACTTCTGAACGCCCATTTGCTTTGCATGACTATAGTGGGCCTAATTAATTAATAACAATTAATAAAACAAAAGTTTAAATTCCTGTCTTTTGGACCTTGTATGGAAGATAGGGGGCCTTTGTAGTGGGAACGACATACTGGACACAACCCTCCTCCATACAAGCCCAATTGTTAAGACCCATTTACCTGAGTTAGACTTAATTGTATAGGTTTATTATATTAGTTAAACCTAAATATTGATTAGCAACAAATTAATTCTAAATTAATTGAATTTGTTTCAATGTGACACTTTAGAATTAATAGGAAATTATAGGACTTTGGTTTTAAAAATTTAATCTGTTTTTTTTTTGGAAAACCATAGTCATTAGTTTTCTAAAAATAAATAATAAAAATACTATTTTTTAATTTTATAATGAGCTTATATTAAGTGTAACGCCCTACTTCCTTAGAGCCGTTACTAAGTGAGTTTTAAGACAAAACAGTGTGCAATGAACTCGCTAACCGAGGTTTTGAAACAAAAGTGTGACTAATTAAAAGTTAAGGCTGTAATCTTAGAAAAATGCGTTGTTTCAATAAAACTTCTAGTATTAAACATTTGGGATCCCAAAATAAGATTTGAAAACTATTTTCATCTTGAAATAAGTTTACAGTTGATCAGTTATAAAAATCATAGATTATTACAGCCATTTTCGAATAAACCCCCAACCAAAGCAGTCGGGCAGGCCAAACATGTACGCGTCGCTTCACGCTCTCCGTACTCATGGTTGGTTGACTCAGTCTTTGCCCTTACCTGCAACACGGAGCACCCGTGAGCCGAAGCCCAGCAAGAAAACTCAAGTAGTTCATAACATATGCAAAATATACAGTTAATCATATCAGATAGTCCACAGATAAACAAGTCAATCATTAGACTAAGCAAACACGGCCATGCCGCCCCAGAACCCTTACCACAACCTGGGGTCTCGGTCCTCACCGTAAGGATCTCACATATATCCTCTGGGTCCTACCCTGACTATAAGCATCCCATGTGCTAAGTGTTACTTCCGGCCCCGCTACCGTTCTCGGCCTTGCCGCCCTCGGCCATAGCCGTTCATTTCACTATAATCATATATAGCATAAATCAAACAACATTCAAACAAATATCAATTCATTTAAATCTGCACCCTAACATGTAATGCAATATAGGGCCATGCCCGGCAATCATCTCATCATGCAATATAGGGCCGTGCCCCGCAATCACACTATGGGCCCACGCCCTATCCTACGGGTGTTATAGTTTTCATACCTTTCCCTTCAATAGCTTAGATCACCTGACTCCTTGAGCACGATCCCACTCGAGCCTTAGCGCACACCTAGGCACAAACACAGGTCAAAGTCAACACCGAACCCCAAGTCCGAATACCTAGCCTCGGGACCAATCCCGAGCCCCCGGGAAGTCCTAAATCCCCAAAACAAAGTGGCGGAATCGAGCCCCGAACCCTAGGTCAAAATCCCTTCAAAAAAGCCCAAAAATCCACCTCTGTGAACAGTGCAGCGCTACAACGCTCTAAAGAGGGCGCTGTAGCGCTACAAGCAGAACACACCCCACAGAACAGGGGCTAGCGCTACAGCGCCCACTGACTAGCGCTGTAGCGCTAGTTGCAGCCCAGTAGAACTCGAAAATCGCATCTTGCGATTTCCTTCAACCAATTCAACCCCAAACTTGTCCAAACCTTTTCCAAACCCAAAAACACACATATCCACACCTCACACTCATCCCAAGCATCCCAAGAACTCAATCCCAAGCTCAAGAAACCCAAAACTCAAAATCTACCATGATGAACCCAAAAACCAGAAATTCATTCAAACAACAAAGATAGAGTCTTAGAAATCATACCATTGATGCAATTTCGACCTTGATTCAACCCTAGGCCTCCTTAGCTTGTTCATCCTCAAATATTGCCCAGAAATCCCCTAAAGTTCCCAACAACTCAGCTCAAAACACAGCTCAAACCAGCCAAACCCTAAAATAGAAATCTCCAAGAACTTACCTCAAATTTCTGATGTGATCTTGCTAATCCCTTGCCAATCCTCAAGCCTAACCCAAGATCCTTGATGCTCAGCCTATCATTGCTCTCCACTAAGCTTTGCTCCAAGAAAAATGGAGGGAAAAATGGTGCCAGAATGCTCAAACCGAACCTTGAGGAAAACCCTCTGTTTTCCCTCTTTTCTTTCTTTCCTTTTTTTTTCTTTCTTTCCTTTTCTCTCCACAGCCAACACACTATCTCTATAAATCCCACTAAGTGTAAAGCCTCATTTAATCTATCTCCAAAAAGCCAAATGTCCAAAATTCCCTCCCTATTGATTCTAAATCCTTTTGTCCAAGTAGGGCCATTTTAGTCATTTTACCCAATTCCCGCTAATCCTCAAGTGTCTCTAATATTTTCCCGTTGCTTCCCAACTCTTGATAAATCACCAAATAATATTCCTCAATATCAAAAATAAACGCCAATAAACTAAACAGATCCTATTTATACCCCAGGCTCGCCCCGAGCCGGGTACAAATTCCCGCCATGACTTTCCGCTAGCCTGCTCACTGGGATCGTCTCGAGTCACGAATCACAGATACACCCACATACCACTGTGGTCTCAACCATCATCACATATCAATACAGTTATGCCCAACATGGCCAAAATTACAATTATGCCCTTCTAACACGATCCGGGCCTACATGCATACTAATATACATAGCCATGCATCTTAGATAAACAATAGTCATATAACATGCTTTAAATCATAATCATGCATTTAACTCATAAAGTCACACATAAATTCCATCATGCCCTCCTGGCACGCTAATCAAGACCCTTAAGCCTTATTAGCGAAATTGGGTCGTTACATTAAGAATTTTATTCGATCTCCACCGTTGGTTTAACATAGTCAATAGCTTAATGGGGCCTCGAGGCGCTTTGATTCGTCCCCTTACGGAAGGTGTTCATTAGTTATTTTGACAATGTTAGATTTCGAAAGACAGATAATTATAGGTCAAATTCTACTAGACTCACCCCTACGATGACTACTAGGACTAAATCTATAATTATTGAAACCGTGGGTGTAACGCCCTACTACCTCAGAGCCGTTACTAAGTGAAGTTAAAATGTGCAATCAACTCGCTAAACGAGGTTTTTAAAGCAAAAGTGTGATTAAGTGAAAGTCTAGGCTGTAATCTTTAAAAGTTACTCTACTTCATTAAAAGTTTAAGAGTTTAACATTCGGGATCCCATAACTCAGTTTATAAAATATTTACAACTCAAAACAAGACTATAGGTAATTAACCATCAAAATTAGGGTTTATATAGCCATTTCTCAAAAATATCCCCAACCAAGACAGTCGGGCAGACCGAACATGTATGCGCCGCCCCCACGCTCTCCGTACTCATGGATGGTTGACTTTCTCCTCGCCCTTACCTGCAACACAGAGCACCCGTGAGCCGAAGCCCAGCAAGAAAACTAAAACAGTACATAACATATGCACAACACACAGTCATTACAGCAGATATCTCAAATCTAGTCAGACAGTCCATATAATCTATCACACATACGGCCGTGCCGTCCCATGAGCGTTACCAAAGCCTGGAATCTCGGTCTACACCGTAAGGATAATGTAATGCCCCAAATTTCCTAATAAGGTTTAGGACCTTGATTAGGAGGCCGGGAGGGCCATAATTGATCTATTACGCTATTTAATAATCATATGTATGTTCATGTGAATTATATTATTATATGATGGTAAATGCATGCATATGGGAGTATTTATAGTTATGAGGGCATTTTGGTAATTTGGCCTGCATGGCATATTTGTAAATTGGGTGCATATTGTAATTTGTGAATGAGATTTTATTATTATGGAGATATATTCGAGCTATTCGGCATGAGACGATCCTAGATTATGAGTTAGCGGTTTTGTCATAACGGGGTCAATTTTGGGGTAATAGAAATGTTTATTTGATGATAAATTGGGAATATTTGAGATCAGGATGGAATTCTGGAAGTTTTGACTATAATGTCCCTGGGGGTGTTTTCAGGACCCCGAGCCTTATGTTTTGTTTGAGGTTACTTAAGCTTGAAGTAGCTTGTCAGATAAGAACGTACGTTAGAAAATCTCTCTCTTCCTTCCCGATAGCTTATTTTACCGTTCGAAGCCTTTTTGAAGGAATCTCGAGTTCTAGGAGTCAGAATCAAGCGAGGGTCGAGGCATAGCGATCCTAGGAAAGATTAGAAGCTTCTTAACCAAAGGATTTAATGGAAAACAACCCAATCAAGGGTAATCTAAGTTTGAAGTTTTGAGTTTCTAAAGTTTTTAAGCTTAGAATTGGACTATGTGAATTGTTGAGTTTTTGGTTGGTTTGAGCTTCAGGTTTTGGTGGTTTTGGACCATTGGGAAGTTTGGGAACTTTGATTTGATGATTTGGAGATGTTTGGATGGGTTTTTGGAAGGTTTTAGAAGTGGAAAAACGAAGAAAAATGGCTGGTGCGAAGTTGGGTCGCGGCCCTAGCTTAAGGAAGGTGGAGGAGGCTCTGCCAGGGGGACGGGCCGCGGCATGGTCCATGTAGGGCCGCGGCCCTTAAGGGAAAAATTGCCCAAAAGTGTGTTTTTGTGATGGAAACTTAACTCTAAGGGCCTAGGATCGATCCTACTACTTAGTTGAGTGGGATTCGATGTTCCGGAGGCTTGGGTTGGGTTTGGAAGTATTTAATTACTCATTTTGATGAGGTTTTATATTTGGTTATGACTAGGTGACCGCTAAAGGACTAAAAGTTGATCGTTCTCAGGGGTCGTTCTTTTAATCATTCTAGCTCGAATCTGAGGTAAGAAAACTGCACCCTGTGTATATGTGACATGCATGGCTATTATGATTCATGTTGGTTAATTACTGAGTATGACATGCGTGGTTATTATTGATGCATGTCGGTTGATTATTATGTGTGACATGCATGGCTACTCTTGATGCATGTTGGTTGACTATTAAACGTGACATGCATGGATGTTATTGGTGCATGTTGGATTGCTGGATATATTGCATATGATGCATGAGAAACATGTGATTAGGACATGCTTTGTATACTGGGTATGATATTGTTCAGAGCTTGAGCCTCTGTGGTTGTGCATGGTCCTAATTGTACTGGTATCTGTTTAGTAAGCATGCTAAATACCTTGTTTATGGATATTGAACATGTGATATATGATTGGTGGCATGTCTTACTTGTGAATGACACTGACTAGTCAGGGACCGACTCTAAAGTCGAGAATCATGCATTGAATGGCTCTATGGCATTAATGCTAGACCGACCCTAGGGTCGAAGAACTTATAAGCGCTTGCCTGGTCTACGACCAGATGACTATAGCCAAGGTATATGACCCCGGTGACCGTTTGTCACATGGCTAAGGGACGTTGTCCATAGTTTCGACTCTAGAGTCGTGAGGAAGGTTATGTTGGTGACTAATCACCTTGCACCTGTCCTAATCAAACTTAAGAAAGAATCACTTATCAGTTAAGCCCTGGTGACCCTATCGTCACATGGCTAGAGGGAGCGATGCTCATTATTGTGACTTTTGGCTATTGTCACCTATTTGCTTGGACTGATAGTCCCGAATGGTTATTATGATCGTTGTTGATATTATATCATGCTTTATTGTGTTTTCTGGCTGGGCTTTGGCTCACGGGTGCTACGTGGTGTAGGTAGAGGCAAGAGGAAGCTGGACCATCCTTGAGTTGAAGAGCTTAGGTGATGACGTGTACATATGCAGCTGCTCGTCCGCCACGGCCGAGGTTTAAAGTGGAACTAGGGTTGAACCCTGTTTTGCCGCTTAGAACGGCCTGTTGTAAATGTTTTCTGTAATAAACTCTGAAATTATATTTTCGGGATCCCAATGTTTATATTAAACGTTTTAGTGAAACGTTACATCCTAACCAAAGTTTTTAATCCCTAAACCGCTAATCATACTTAGTTCACGATTTTGGCCAAATGACTCGGTTAGCGAGTTTAGCACTGTTTACAAGGCACACCGTAACGGTCTCTGGAGTTTGGGGCGTTACAGATAACCCATGTATCCATTGGGGTCTCACCCTAGCCACGAGCACTCCATGTGCTAGGTGGTATTCCCGGCCCCACCGCCGTTCCCGGCCCTTCGCCGTTCATTCAGCTATTTCCACATTTAGCATTCTCAAATAACAATCAAATACATAATCATTCATGTAATGCTACATCCTAGCAATAATACAATCTAGGGCCGCACCCTACAACAAAACTAAGGGCCCGAGCCCTGCTCTACGGGTGCTACAGTTCTCTTACCTGTATCCCGAGCTTTCCGATGCACCACGGTCACAAGCACGGTCCTCTAGCACGAGCCTCTCCAAAATCCTAGTCACAACACATATAAAACACTCTTTAATGCTAACCAATCCAAAACCACTTTCCGGGGCCAATCTCACACTCTCGGAACTCCCAAATCCCTAAAACAATACACCAAAGACATCCCCCGAACCCCCGGAGCAAAGGCTCAAAATTGAAAAATATTGTGTTCTGAAAATGGCCTAGCACCGCGGCGCTGCCCTAGAGGGCCGCGGCGCCCAGCAAGTCAGAGAGCTTGCCTTGCCCAGAATCAGACTTGCGCCGTTGCGCCCAAGAACAGGGCCGCGACGCTCCTTCGCGAGCCCAGAAATCTGGGTTTTTCCTTGCGTTTTTCCCGAGCCAAAACCATTCCAAATCATCCCAAACAAGTACCTAAGCCCCAAAATCAATTCAAAACCCCACACGAACCCTTTAACAACCTATAAACATCATAAACAACCCCAATCACACAAGCACACCCAAGATCCTATCTTGAGTTTCAAATTCGTAAAACTTAAACCATGGCTTCCAAAACTATAAATCATGCCTCTAAAGTCTTAAACCACACCAATTACGAAAATTAAACATGATAAACTCGTACCTCAGTCAAGAACCCAGCTTGAATTCTCCTAAACTCTAGCTTCAAGTCACCTTCCTTTTGATTATCCCAACTATGAATTCCATGCAAAACCAGCCACTATCCTCTTTCAATTCATGCTTATTCTCTAAAAACCAGACTTGAAACTTAAACAAAACATAGACAAATCCTTACCTCTGAGTAATCTTGGCTTATGCTCAACTTAGTTGCCTTGAACCATCAAAACTCTCCTCTTAGGTCTCCCAACTTCAGCTTTCCTCTTCTTCTCTTTTCTTCTAGACTTTCCTCAAATTTCAGCATAAACCAATTTCCAACTAAGTATTATACGTGACCACCTTTTCCCTTCAGCTGATGCTTATCTATCCTCAACCAATTGACCATTCTACCCTTCCTCTAATATCCCTTTCCTAGCTAAACCTCAAAGGCTCTTTTGTCATTTCCTATCCATTACAATTCTACCATTCCTCCATCTAAACCTGTTACTCTCTATGGTTACTAATAGTTACACAAGTTACCAAATTACCAGTTACCATTATCTCACAAGAACCAAATTACAAAATCCCCAAAATACCCCTAGGCTCCTCCCGAGCCGGGTATAAAATCCCGTTGTGACTTCTAAGTTATCTAGCTCGCTAGGACCGTCTCGGTACGTGCATCACATTGATATCACCACACTCACGTGGTACAAATCACACAACATAACTATCACATTTATGCCTTCAACGTGCTAAAATTACCAATTTACCCCGACCATGCAAACGGGGCCCACATGCATATTTATATTACCTAAACATGCATTCTAATCACATATTCATTTAGATTAACATATTATCACACTAATTCACTTATTGCCCTCCAGGCACGCTAATCAAGGTCCTAAACCTTATTAGCAACTTAGGGTGTTACAGTGGGTCTAGCTCATAAAATAAAAGATTTTGTTTTCTTATTTTGATCGAATAGCAAGTTGTTAATAGTGGTGTCCATTATTAAATGAGTTTACAACTCTATTTAACTAGTGGTATTTTTGACTCTCGCCAACCGGGACAAGGATATCATAGATTAGTTAAAAACCTAAAAAAATAGAGATATGATTGTTTTTGGTATTTTTTCTCATATCTTACATATTTTTGGTATATGTTGTGCTATTTCTTGAAATATGTGTGAATAGAAGATTTATTGAGAAAATGTGATTGATATCTATTTTATTGGTAATTTGTAGTTTTAAGTTATGGCTGTGTCTACTCCCATCATTTCTCAACTTTCGATGGAGAAACTCACTGGAGAAAACTTCCTTAAATGGAAGCAAAACATCAACATTGTGTTGATTGGTGACAACTCCAAGTTTGTCATGACTGAGGAATCCCCGGAAGTTCAGGCTGAAGGAGCTACCAAGTCTGTGAGGAACAAGTATGAGCATTGGCAGGTGGCTAACAACAAGGCGCGGTACTACATGTTGACTAGTATGGTCGACACTCTCAAGACAAAGATAGAGAATGTCGAGACAGCCTACAAAATCATGGATCAGCTCTAAGACATGTTTGGTGCCAAGTCAGCGCAGACTCATTTTGAGGCCACCAAGAAATATGCCAATGCTTGGATGGCACCTTCTCAACATGTTCTTGATCACCTAATCAAGATGACAAACTACTTTTAGGAAGCTAAACTGCATGAAGCCATAATAGATGAGGAAACTCAAGTTGGCTTAATCCTCAACAATCTCTCTCCAACTTTCAAGCCATTCACCACCAACTATATGTTGAATAAACTCAATCATGGTCTGACATAGCTCATGAATGAGCTTCAGACTTTTGAGTCTATCATGGGTGGACCTAGTAAGGGAGGAGAAAAGAAGACAACTACTACTACTGCTACTGATCCAGCTAAGGCTGAAGCTAACCAAGATTCGTCTTCGAATGCTGGAAACAAGAGGAAAGGTGGACAAAACAACAACCCTAAGCCTGCAAAGGCGAGTGCACAGACGCCAAAGGGGAAGAACAAGAAAAACAAGAAAGGTAAAGGTAAGTGTTTTCACTGGAAAGAGAAGGGGCATTGGAAACAGGATTGCCCCAAGTTTCTAGCAGCTAAAAACAAAGGTAATGATTATAGTTCATTTATCTTGGAAACATGTGTTTTAGAGAATGATAAATCTGTTTGGATTTCTGGATCTACTATCCATGTTTGTAATTCTTTACAACTTCTTGAATCGTGGGAGGAAGTGGACGAAGGCGGCTTAAAGCTGAGAGTATGTCTCAGATATGACTCATATGTTGAGATATGAGGATTTGGAGTTACAGACAGATTTATCGTATGAGGAGCGACTGGTGCAGAACCTGGATAGGGAAAGATAAAGTTCTGAGGAACAAGATGGTTCCTCTAGTCAAGGTATTATGGAGGAATGACAAGGTCGAGGAAGCGACCTGGGAGCTTGAGTCAGCTATGCGGGATCAGTATCCCGAGTTATTCAGGTGAATTTCGAGACAAAATTCTCAGTTGGAGGGGATAGTTGTAACAACCCAAAATTGCTAACAGGGTTTAGTGCCTTGATTAGCGTCCCGAGAGAGCATAATTGGATATATATATATGTTTGTTTAATTGATTAAATGCAGACAATGTGGCATGCATGATTTATATGATTATGTGGATATATTATAAGCATGTTTATGAGTATTAGTTATCCATGTGGGCCCTTTATTGTTTATAAGGACATATTTGTAATTTTGGCTGTTAAGAGCATAAATGTGATTATATGTGATAAATGGTTGAGACCACATTATTATGTGGATATATTTTCAGTATATGGCTCGGGAAGATCCTAGTGAGCGAATTAGTGAAATAGTCATAGCGGGGTTTAATACCCGGCTCGGGGGAGCCTAGGGGTATTTTGGGAATTTAGAGAATATTTTGGGATTTATTGAGTAATGAATAAGTATTTGGTAATTATTTGGACGCGACGAGATTAATTAGACATTTGTAGGATGACTCGAGGAGCTAGTGGAAATTGGATAAATGACCATTATACACTTGGAGGCAATAGGAAGGGCTGTGCTAATTAGGGTGCATTTTAGTCATTGTTTAGATTAATGGTGAGTTCAGATAAGGCTCTAAGAGTAATCAGAACCCACTAGAAACATTAGGAAGACCTCAAACACTCTCTCCCTTTCCTCTTACGATTTCCCTCTCCCTCTCTTGTGTTTGAAGAAGTCTTGATGAACTGAAGGATAGAACCAGGGAATTTAGCTTGGGGATTTGGGAAAAAATGAGGTTAAGACTGTAAGGGACAACTCAGGAACAACAACAACATCATTAAGATAAGGAATTTTGTCTGGTTTTTGTTGAGAATTCAGGTTTTAAAATCAATTGGTTTAGGTTCTTGAGTGATGAATTGTTGATGGTGGGATTGGTAGTTTTAGAAAAGTTTTCTATGATATATTATGCTTAAATTATATGATTAAGAGTCCTAGACCCTCTTTTGAAATTGGTTGGAGTTGGAAGCATAATTGGATGGGATTTTTGAGGTTGTGGCTGGGTGAAATGTAGAGAAAACCTAGGGAATTATGGGTTCGCAGAAGCGTGCCGCGACCCAGCTCATGGGTGTCGCGACTCGCGTGCCTAGAATGCCCTAGGAGGGCTTGCTGCCTTGAGGGTGCACCGCGACCCTAGGGGGCAAGTCACGACTTGCCTCCCCCAGATGCATGAGGTCGTGCCTCTGACTTGATGCGCGCCACAACCCTCAGGGCCAGGTCACGGCCCGCCTAGACAACTTTGGCCTAGGATAAATTTTAGGCTCGTGGAGGCTCAGTGATTCAAACCTAGGCGTTCATGATGAATTCTACTACCTGGTTTAGTAGAATTCGAGGTCGCAGAGGCTAATATTTGTTCCCTAAACATTTATTTGGATTAGAGATTGATAGTTACTTATTGTTATGGTGACTAGGATTATCGCTAAGGTTCAGAACTGAGGATCGTGCTCGGGAATGCTCTTTATTCATCGCTCGGAATTCAAGGTAAGAAAATTGCACCCATGTGGTTGTGTTTGGAACTAAGGTCCCGTGTATTTGAATTTATGTAATGTATGCCTGTATTGAGGTTATGCTTAATGTGAATGTACGACCTAAGGGTGCCAGGGCTTATGATAAGCATTCTGAACGCAGCTCGGCCTAAGCGAGCCGGGGTCAGCTAGATAAACATAGGGCTCGGCCTAAGGGTGCCGACCTTGGACATTTTTATTGCTAATTGAAATCTATGGTTGAGATACATGTTTACCATTATTTATCTTAATTCTTGTATCCTGTTGAATTACTGAATGATTTGAATTAAGGTTGATTGGATGCTACTACTGTTATATGTGTTTTCTTTTTATGGTTTTCTTGCTGGGCCTTGGTTCACGGGCGCTACGTGGTGCAGGTAAAGGCAAAGGGAAAGTGGATCAACCATGAGTTAGAGAGATTTGGGGGCGGAGTGTACATAGTTAGTTGCTCAACCGCCACGGCCGAGGGAAAGTTATAGGAATAGAGCTCTAAATTGTATTTTACCGTTAGATTGGCTTTTGTTGTAACAGTTTTGGGAGTTGTAATTACCTCTTATACCATGCTTTTGGGATCCCATGTACCAAACATTTGTTTTAATGAAAATTAACCGTTTATGATCAAAATCTTTTAACTCTAACCTGATAGTTGACTTTAGGATCACATTTATGTTTAAATGACTTGATTAGCAAGTCTTGCACTATTTTGAAATACACAGTGTAACGATCTTGGTTATCCAGGGCGTTACAGAAATTCCTTGAAGCCTTCTTGTAGACCACTTCAAATCTTCAACTTGATCAGCAAATCCTCTATCACAACGATCTTTTCTACGCTGAATCTTCATGCGTATTGGTAGAAGGGTTATTGGAGGAAGGTTTGCTTCCTTCAACATGAAAGTTCTTATGGCCCTCTTCCACATGTATATACTTTTGGGCTCTTTTGAAGAAATCGTCTAAGTTTGTAACGTCCCTCTTGAGCATGCATCCCATAACTTACTTCTAGGATGAACTCAAGCTGTGATTGCCATATTGAGCTCCACTTTAGTCGTACTTCCCATCTTAGTTGCTTCCATATTGAATCTGTGGATATAGCTCTTTAGGATTTCACTCTCGCCATGTTTTATGTTAGGGAGGCTGGTACTCGGCATAACATAGTCATGGATCGCGTGATGTTGCTAAAGAAATTCGCTAGAGAACTGCTGCCATGACCTGATTGATTCTGGCCTTAACCTCTTGAACCACTTGTACACCGCTCCTTTGAGTGTAACGATGCAGCAATGACACCATGCTCTGCTATTGATCCCCCTTAACTTCATCAGGTTATTGAAGGTGTCTAACTTATATTTTGGGTCCGTAGTGCCCTCGTACAGAGTCATGCGAGGCTCTTTAAAGCTGGTGGGGAGTTGCTCAACCTAGACATCCCTTGTGAAGGGCGACTTACAGTCAAATTCTTCGTCATCTCTGTGCCCCTCAGGTGCAGTGATAATCTTGCTTCGAAGGCTTTGCATTTTGGTGTTTAATTCCCTCATCTTTTTGTTTAAGGAGTCTCGTGGGTTCTTAGGGTGAACCCTTGCTTTGGTTGTTCCCATCAGGGGAGATGTAGGGAGTGTGGTTTTTACCTTGGACCCTCTCTGGTTAAGTTTATCACTCAAGTTGGGTGAAGCTCTTTTGGAGGCTGTCTTGGGTTTGTACCTCCCATAGGTGGGGTTCGCGCCAGGTTGCTTCGTTGGTGTAGAATCTTCTATTGGAAAAACTTATAGAGGATCTTGTTTATTTTCATGTAAATCTTATATTAAACAAATTTATATGAGACAACCCATAACATGTTTTTAAAATTGAATTCAAGCTATTGACCTTGTTAAACCAACAATGGAGATCAAATATAATTCTTAAAATAAGCTCATTATAAAATTAAAAAATAGTATTTTTTTTATTATTTATTTTAGAAAATTAATGACTATGGTTCTCCACAAAATTGAAAAGTTAAATTTTTAAAACCAAAGTTTTATAATTTTCTAGTAATTCTAAAGTGTCACATTGAAACAAATTCAATTAAATTAGAATTAATTTGTTGCTAATCAATATTTAGGTTTAACTAATATAATGAACCTATACAATTAAGTCCAACTCAGGTAAATGGGTCTTAACAATTTGTCTTGTATGGAGGAGGGTTGTGTCCAGTATGTCGTTCCCACTACAAATGCCCCCTATCTTCCATACAAGGTCCAAAAAACAAGAATTTAAACATTTATTTTATTAATTGTTATTAATTGATTAGACCCACTATAGTCATGCAAAACAAATGAGCCTTCACAAGTGGAACCATCCATAAGAGAGGAATTAAACTTTTAATTTTCTAATGGGGCCAAATAAAACCTATCATTTTATGAAAATTTTTATTTTGCAAAATCCATATATTAAGCAAACATATGGGCCACTATATGCATCTAAGCCCAATTGCAAAAATACCACATATAGTGCAAACAGACATGTTATAATTGGATGTGCCTAATCATGTTACTATATGCATAAGTCTATGAATTTACGCAAAAATACCACAATTTATTTCATTTGCAAAAATACCACAATTAATTTTCTAGAATTTATCAAAAAATCAAATTAATTAATTTTTTACCAAAATAAGTCAATTTAAATAAAATTTATCAACATCAACAATCAACTTGGTTTTGGTTAATTTGAAAAATATTAACTTATTTTAAATGAGATTTATTAACAATTAACCATAATTAATTTAAATCCCATTTAAAAAATATTTTGTTAATTGGTTGAAAAATGTGATATTTTTCAAAATTTAACCAATTTGAAATTTTAAAATCAATATCTTAACTATTTTTCAAAAAATATATTGTGTTGTTACAATTATATGAAAATATTTTAACCATTTTAATAAAATAAAATATTAATAGATATAACAACCCTGAAATATCTCAAAATAGATATTAATATTTTCAAATAAATATTTTATAAAAATAACAAGTATTTAAAAGAAAATATCTTTAATATCTAATATTTTAATTATAATATTTTAACATATTAAAAGATTTAAAATTAAGTTGTTAGCCTATTTTTAAATTTAAATTTGAATCTTTGTATAAAATATCTAATTTTTAAATATCAAACAATAAAAATATCTTATTTTAAAAAACATTTTTAAAAGATAAAATAAATATCATATTTTGGGTTTGACATATAAAAATCAATTATCCAATTTTATTTTCTTTAAAAAATAAAAAAAATGGATGAGGGTACTGTTCATCATGATAGGTGCAAGGTTGGGCGTGCGCGCGCTGTGTGCACATGACCTGCGCGCGGGGTGAGGTGTTGCGTGCATACGCGAGCGCGACTGGCAGCTAGGCAAAAAATTTCCGAAATTTTTTTGTGTGCAATTTTTCAAATCAAAATCATTTTCTAATAAATTTTTACCATGTTTTACACAAAATAAAACATTTATAAAAATTAATGGCATAGAAAACACAACAAAATAACCTAAAATTGCTAATAATCACATAAAATTCAATATGCTTCATAAAAACATGAAATCCATCCAATTACTCAACACATCAAATAATTCACTTTTTAACATGTTCATGCATGAAAATAAAGATTACCAAAGGCTTTGATACCAGTTTTTGGGAAAAATTATACATGATCTTGTTTATTTTCATGTAGATCTTATATGAGACAAATTAATATGAGACACACCAGAATATGTTTCTAAAATTGAATTCATAAAAAAATAATGATAAGATCACTTACATTATTGTGCAACAGAATGATTGAGTCATTCCTTCAGTTTCTCTAACCTTTGTATCCTTTCCGTCGCAAGGTGTCACCAAGAAACTGAACCGTTCTTCAATTTTCTTTACAACCTTCCAAAGTATCCTTAGATTCATCTATACTAGAGTGGGCAATTCTTAACACATGAGATAGATACAAAGAGAAGAAGAATAAAAGAGAAAAATTGAGATTTAGAAAAAGACTTATGCTGTAGAGAGAATCTAAAACCTAGAGCATCAAGACTAGATCTTACGATATTCTAAAAAACAAGTGTTTTCAACTCTCACTTAACATTCCTTTTATAGACTCAATTATTTCATTTATTTTAATTAAAAAATCAATAAAATAATAGTCAATTAACAACCCTAGGTCGAAATTCTCATGGGCTTTAGGCCCGTGAAATTTTCCATTAAATTATAAGCCCGTTGGACTTAAAAGCAAGACATGTATTATTTGATATTGATTAATGAATTAATTAATTATTTGAATCCTTTATCAAATTAATTATTTATAATTTGAACCTTGATTTAAACTTATTTATTAATTTAGACACCAATTTATCCTAATTAATAATTCTGCCCTAAAATCTCTTTTCTTCTCTAAATTGTATAACTATGTGAAACTATAAAAAATTGACCTGATCAACTTGGATAATTCTAATTGATAATTAAATCAATTAATTGAGACTATCTAGATAATTTATCCTATCTACTGTCAATATCGGTCCAGTCCGATGTAGCAAATATATCTGATCTTATCTACTTTGCTAATGTTCTGGAAATAACATAACACTACAATGTGTAAGTAGATCATATCGTAGATTGGCAAGTCAATGTAAATCTTATGCAATGACTAATCATAACAATAACTTATTTTGAACATATAATCATATTTATATTCTATTGTGATTACGTCACTATAAATACGATTAGCTATATGCTCGGGATTTAATAGAAGTTTATATTAAACAAATAATCATGAAAATAAAACATGTGAGCAAAGTGATTGACCTAGTCAAAAAATTATTTATATTCTTTTATTGATAATAAATGATATTATAAAGAAATTGAGTTATAATTAGGGTATAAAACCCCAACATCTGCCTTGCATCCTGGGCGATGGGTATGACTAGTGGAGAGATGCATTTTTCCAACGTCCACGGGCATGGTGGATTCTCCTCTTACATGTTCCCTCTCTTTATGCTTTGAGAGGGGAGCATCAGAGTTTTCGTGTAACAGGCCATTGAGTACCTCTTGCATGTTCTCCACGGTGGTTTGCAAGCTTTGGGTTTTCAAGTGCAGGTCACGTATTTCTTCTTTGTAGCGGCGAGATTGGGAACTTGAACTCAGTGAGTGTACTCTTGGGAATTTACCATGCCTTTGTTTGGAGGGATCTGGGTCCTGATCGTTCGGACTTGGGGCAACCGGTGGCTATGGCACAGGGTGAGTTGTACAACCCTTCGTTGGAGTGGTGGCATGTGTTACAGGGTCCGATGTAGGATGAATGGTAGGAGATGATACTTCTTCCTCTTCGCCATTGTCTCTGGGCAGATCCATCGCACCTTCATTCATTAGCGGGGCAAGATCCTTCATGGACGCCCTTAGGTGGGTTCCTTCTAGGTGAACCTCTGCTTATTGGTGGTCTTGTAGGCGTTTTGAAAGCCTTGGCATGTTTTCTTACAGAAATTAATGGAAGAACTATTGTTTGTTAGTCGTTTCCTCACAAACGGCGCCAAACTGTTGACGGTGAGAACTCGTCAACTATGTTAGGTCAGAAAACTCAAAGGTTAGTAAGAGAATAACTAAGTAAGAACTTAGAATAGACTTGAGGAAAGATAAGTGGAGATCAACAATGGAGTAAAATTTGTATATTTCTTAATAGCCTGAGTATACAAATAATTTTCCAAGCCCCTCAATGATGAAGTGAGTCCCTATTTATAGGTGAGCTCTAATGGCTCTTGGTAAATTGTGGTCTCAAAGAGACAAGGAGCAGCATATCCAGGCTGTAGGTGGTAGTGGTGTTGGAGGAGTGATGGTTGGCTCCAGTATGTCTTAGGGGTCTACAAAAGTACTCCTGCCTTGGTACCATGTCTATAACAACCCAAATTTTCTAATAAGGCTTAGGGCCTTGATTAGCGTGCCTGGAGGGCAATAGGTGAATTATGGATATAATATGTGAATTTATGTGAATATGTGATAGAGATGCATGTTTAGTTGAATTAAATATGCATGTGGGCCCCGTTTGGATGTTAGGGGTATGTCTGTGATTTTAGCCCGTTGAGGGTATAAATGTGATAAATGTGATATGTTTGTGATATATATCCATGTGGCACGATCCGAGACAGTCCTAGGGAGCAGTTAGCCAGAAAGTCACAACGGGGTTGAGAATCCGACTCAGGGCGAGTCGAGGGTTATTTTGGGTATTAGATGTATTATGGGGTTATCGGGTTATGGAAATAAATATTTGGAGATATATTTGAGGTTAGAATGTCTAGGAGGGAATACTGGGGAAATTTACCATTTTGCCCTCGGGGACGTTTTTGGTACCCCGAGCCTTGAGGTAACCTTATAGACTTAAGTTGAATAAAACAAAACTGAGAATTATTTAGAACTCTCTACACCGACCCACTCCCTCTCTTCCCTCCCTCTGTTTTTCTCTTTTACACTTGAAGACTTAGCAGTACTTTGGAGGAAAACCAGGCTAGAACAAAGAGATTGGAGCTAAATTTGGGAGATTCCAACCAGAAATCTAAGGCTTCGAGCTTAGGAATTGAATTGAGGATTCAACTCTGTTTAAGGTAAGCGTTCTAATAAGTTGGGTTATGTTGATTGCAACTAAATTGTGTGGTTATTGGGTGTTAGGATTTAGACATGCATGGTTTGGATTTTAGGACAGGTTTTGATTGTTTGATGGGTGTGAGAATTCGTTCTTGAGTTTTTTGGTATGTTTAGGTTGCATAAATATGAATTCTGGGTTTAATTATGAGGTTGGAGGTGATTTTGGAGGTGTTGGCTCGAAGGATATGCAGGGAAAAATGGTGTTTTTCTGGGTTTGGAGGCAAGGGTCGTGTCCCTAGGAGGGGCATGCCGTGGCCTGTGTGCATGCGAGGCCTTGGGAGGCCATGGTGCTTAAGGTAAACGTGTAATTAAGACATAAACAGAGACATAACCTTTGAAAATAAGTCCATTTACTGTATATCGTAAAACATTTAACATTTGGGATCCCAAATACAGTTTATAAATATTTACAACTCAAAATTATACTCAAAGTCGGCTAAACGACAAAATAGGGTACTTTACAAACAACTTCCAAAAATACCTCTGGCTGTGGCAGCCAGGAAGACTAGACATGTACGCGTCGCGTCACGCTCTCCATGCTCATGGTCGGTTGACTTTCTCCTTGCCCTTACCTTCACCACAGAGCACCCTTGAGCCAAAGCCCAGCAAAAAACTCCACATAAACATATAACATACGCATATGAATCATTTAGCATATGACCAATTTGTCCATAAACTAAACACATACGGCCATGCCGTCTCAGGCGCTTTACCAAGCTTTGAGTTGTGGTCTACACCGTAAGGATATTCCAGGTATCCTTTAGGGTCTAACCCTGGAAACTCGCACTCCGCGTGCTAACGCCGTTCCCGGCCTCCGCCGTTCATTCACATATATGCATACACAACATAATTTAAACATAACTTAAACATATACTAACATATTCAATGGGCTACACCCAACAGATAATCATATAGGGCCGTGCCCTGCAACACAACTATGGGGCCTCGCCCTGCTCTATGGGTACAACAGTTTTCTTACCTGCGTCCCAAGCTTCTTGAGCACTGAACCCTCGAGCACGATCCTCTAATCCGAGCCTCTCCAAGAACCTAGTCACAACACACAAATAGCATCCCCATTGCTAACCAATTCAAAAGCGTCTCCCGGAACCAAACCCTAGCCCTTGGGACCTCCCGGAACCCCACACAAAGTGGCGGAAGCGTCCCCCAAGCCCCCTGGGCAAAAGCCTAAAAACCACAATTTTCCCCTGCCCAGAAATGGCCTAGCACCACCCTATGAGGGCCGCGGCGCCCAGAAGGGCCCCCGTCCAATGATGCAGCCTAGCGCTGCGGTGCAGAAGAACAGGGCCGCGGCGCCCCTTCGCAAACCCAGAAATCTGGGTTTCCCCAAATGTTTTCCCCGAGCCAAAACACTCCCAAATCATTTCCAAGACCTACCTAAGTCCCAAATTTGATTCAAAACCCCACATAGACCATCTAAAAAAATAAAAAACATCAACAATAAGCTCAATCACACAATCAAACCTACAATTCACAATTTTGTCTAAAACTTCAGAAACTTAAACCAAGCCTTTCAAAACTTAAACCAGAACTTTTAAAACTTAAACCTTCCCTCAGAATTCTTAAACCACACCAGCAATCGACCAAAGAGAGATGCATGGAACCCTTACCTCAAGTGGAGATTCGACCTTGAGCTGCTTTCCCAACCAAATTCCAAGCTTAATTCAACAAAATTCAAGCTGAACCTAACCACAATTCATCCCAGAATTCACCAACAAAACATACAATTTAAATTCTCAAACCATGATATTCTTAGCTGAATTCTACAACACAATTACACAGAATTCCCTTACCTCAATATGTAGAGCAATCTTCTAAATTTTCTGGCCTTAACTCCCTTCTTGATCCCACAAAATTCAGAGTTTCCCTTTCCTTCCTTTCTGTTTTTCCCTAGTTTCCTCTAGAGCTCCCAAAGCCAAGTTCTTGCATAAACACAAGGATGAGAACGTTCCAGCCTGTCCCCTCAGCCAAAGTTATCTATATCCAAGCCAAAAGACCCTTTTACCCTTCCATCTAACTCTTATTCTAACTAATCCTCAAGGGTAACCTAGACCTTTCCCATTCCTTTACATAAATACCACTTTCTCACTTAAAGTAACTATCCTCAATGGTTACCTATAGTTACCCAAGTTACTAAAATACCACTAACTTTTAATTAAAAGTTCCCAACTAAATTTATAGTATTCCCGAAATACCCCTAAGCTCCTCCCGAGTCGGGTATTTAATCCCGTTGTGACTTTTAGCGAAATAGCTCTCTCGGACCGTCTCAGAACGTGCATCGCAAATATATTACTGTTATATCAAGAATATCACATATATTACGTTTATGCCCTCAACGGGATATAGTTACCAATTTTCCCCTAACAACCAAATGGGGCCCACATGCATATTTATTTCACCTACACATGCATTCTAACCACATATTCATTAAATTCACATAAATTAATACATTATAACAATTATTGCCCTCCAGGCACACTAATCAAGGCTCCAAGCCTTATTAGCAAATTTGGGTCGCTAAAGTGAGACCCTAAAGGATACTTGGGATATCCTCACGGTGTGGATCGCGAACCCAGGGCTTGGTAAAGCACTTGAGACGGCATGGCCATATGTGTTTAGCCTATTGATGACTTGTTTATATGTGTAGAGTCCAAGAACTTTACTTAGCTAATTGTTAGTAGTATTATAGTATGTTTAGTGTTATCTTTGTTACTATGGATTTTTGGTTCAGACCGGGAGTTATTTGGACACTCATAGTAGTACTTATAGATTTTCTAAGTTTAACCTATAGTTTAAGAATATTAAGTATAACCTAAGGTTTGATTATATGACTGATATTAAGGATAGTATTTGTTATATTATAAGGTTTAGATATCAACCAATAGGATTTTAAGCACATGTTATGAATGGTAATTAAGGATTAAGTATTTTTGAGGATTAAATTAAATAAGGGTAAAGTTTGAATGTTATAGGGTCAGTCAGCAGCTTTGAGTACGTTAAAGGCTTAGTCAAGGCTGTTTACTCCATTCAAACTTAGCTAAAAGTGTGTAAATTCGTGTTTAAATATTCAGCGTGTGCCGATATATCGCAGCTATAGGGGGCGATATATTGCAGCACGTAGATACGGAAAACACGAATCGATGCACGGTCACCTCGGGAACAGTGGTCCAGGCGATATATCGCCTCCTCCAGCATATGTTCAAATGTTTTTGAATTCATTTCCTTTCAGCCATTCAAACTCCTTCAACAGTCCAGCATCTTTTGAACGAGTCTTCAGCCTCTGCTGAACGATTATTCAAATGATTTTCACCTAAAAAGCCATTATTTTTATTCAAGTAAAATCAAGATATTTTCATTCCCAAACTCTATAAATAGGACCTAGTACCCAGCCATTTCTTCACCTTTTACTCTAAGTTCAGAAGCTGCTAGTGCTAAGTAAGTGTGAGAGTGTAAACACCTGGTTTGGGGAAAAATCATAAGCTTAAACATCATAAGCTTATCAAACACTTTGGGAAGTGAGATTCGTTAGTATATCGGTTGTGGTTAGATTGGTCTTGCAAGTCTTTGAGGTAAACCCAAAACTCTAGTTCCTTTATGTATTTTATGTTATTTCCTTTCTCAAAACCTTCTACTCAGTCCCCTAACCTTATTCTTATTTTGGTTAGGGAATCCAAGCTCTTAAGCATATAAGTCGGTAAGCATGTTTTTTTTTATGGTTTAGTCTTTCCATCTCTTTCATTTCATCTCCTTTCTTTAGACTCACTCTTTCTTATGGTTTTAGGAATGTTCCAAAAGTCCCAACTCAGTCCATAATCCCGGTAACTTTGGTAAGGAAAATAGGCTAGAATCAATATGTTATGTGCTTATGTTATCTATATGTTTTATGTTATTAAAAGTGTTATGATATGTATATGTGTATGTTTGTAGGCTTGGGCATATGACCCATATGACTAACAAGACCCCAAATGGGTTATGGGCATATGACCTACTTAGCTAGTAGGACCCCACTAATCCCATGGGCATATGCTTGTTTAGTCTATGGGACCCCAAGTAATAATGGCCATTATAATAAGTGTATGTTATATGTATTATGTTAAGTCTTTATGTTTCTTATGAAATTATGTGTATGACTATGTGTTAGATTTTCCTTGCTGGGCATTAGGCTCATTCCTTTCTGTTTTATGTGCAGGAAAATAAGCTTTAGAGGCGGTAAGATTCGTGACGCTTGGAGGATGTGTATCGATGATGAATGGAGTCAAGGGGCCGAGCGTTAATCGATTCGAGGATGTAGTTTCGATTTCATGTCTTTTTATATGTATTTTCCGCACTAATTATGTAATGTTTTATTATTTTAAATTATGTTTTTGTTTTAAAGACAATGGGATCCCATATCCTTTTTGGTATTTACTTTGTAAATAACTCTTATTTTGCAAGTTATTCAATAAATTATGGTATTTTCGTAAAAATGTAAGTTTTATGTATAGTTTCGTTAATGGTCCAAATAGTCTAGATTAGTGGGTCATTACAGTTGGTATCAGAGCAACGGTTCCTTCGCATGAAGTTCTCCTCGATACACATGCTCAAAGCTCCGAATCGGACCACCAAGTAAGTGTTTAAGTTACAAGTTACAAGTTACTTTGTCTATGTGTATAGCTAACAACTTTTGTGTTTATGTTTCAGTTAAGAATGAACGGAGCCTTAACCTACCAAGATATCCGAGCCATTAAGGCCTTAAAAAGAATAAGGGAGCCAAGAAACACTGTAGGAGCCCTAGAAAGGATTACTCGAAGGTTGCTTTTGTTTCACCAAGCGATAGGTGGCCTTCAAGAAGCTAAACAAATAATGCTAAGATCAACCGAGCAATATGTATTAGTAATTAGGTTGTTTAAAGATTTTCATTCTGTAATAGCAGCATTAGAAGAGATATGGGAAGAGATGCATGAGGAGGATGAACTACCCTTAGCAATGAGATACTATTTCCTCTTAGTTAGGTTCACCTCAAAAATTGAGTTTCAATTCACCAAAGAGCAAAAGAATAGGATTCTCACCAACCTTCCTAGAGGGCATTTTGATGCTCATGATAATGATGACTATGAGGCAATAGATGATGATATGTTAGATGACGGATCAGATGTAGAAGATCCCGATTTTTAGATTAGTAGTTTTTATTTGTTTTATTTACTTTTGATTGTAATAAGTGAAATTGTTTTCCAAATGAATAACATGCTATTTGAATATCATGTGTGAGTTTGATTCTATTTTCGCAATCATAATAAATACTAAATAAAATGAATAATGACTAAGTTCGGTGAGGGTGGATACAAATCAATGAACCTGGTTTCCTTATTGAGAGTTAGGGGGCCTTAGTAGTGGGAACGATTTTACTGATCCCAGCCCTCCCTCAATATGGTTAACTTTGGAACAAAGATAAGTTTCGAGCCTGAGAATTAAGTCATATAGGATGATTAGAAACACACTTAGAAAATAAAGATGACTTGTTTTTCTAAGTTTAGAAACCCACTCTAATAATAAATAAAGACCTATATAATCTTTCATAAGAATTCATAATAAATAGGTCCGAGTTATGTTTGTTATAGAATAAGTTTTGCCTTAGAGCCTATTAGGAAAAAGTTCTAACATGTTTCTTTTAACTGTTAGAACTCTGCTACAATGTCTCTCCGAAGATCTGCTCGCACCAACGGGAACGCTTCCAACGATGTTCCGGCGACCAATGCGGTCCCTACCGTTCGCCGAAGGGGAGTGCGTGCTACTGCTCGCCGCAACGCGCCGGCACAGCCAGCTGACAACACTGCAGAGATTGCCAGAATGCGACAATAAGTCGAGGAACTTCTGCAGCAACAACGCCAACAGGCTCAATCTCAGCCTCAGCCTCCGCGACAGCCGCAGCCGCAGCCACAGCCAATGGCCCCAGCACCCCAACAAGTTGGTCCATATGGGGGATGGCCTATGACGAATTATGCTCCATATCCTATGCAGCACATGGAGCCAGTGTACGAGAGGTTCCGCAAGCAGCACGCTCCGAACTTCGAAGGGACTACGGACCCCTTTGAAGCAGAAGAGTGGCTAAGGAATGTGGAGCTGATCCTAGCCCACATGAACCTCAGTAATGCTGACTGCATATCCTGCGTCTCGTCTTTACTCAAGAAAGATGCCAGGATATGGTGGGATTTGGTCCAGCAATCCCACGATACTGCCACCATGACGTGGACCCGATTTGTGGAGCTCTTCCACAAGAAGTACTACAATTCAGCGGTACTTGCTACGAGAGTTGAGGAGTTCACCAATTTTAAGTAAGGGAATTTAACAGTGGCGGAATATGCTCGTCAGTTTGACCGCTTAGCCAAGTTCGCGGCAGAGTTAGTTCCGACCGATTATCTGAGGGTGAACAAATTCGTGAGAGGACTCCGACCAAAGATCGAAATGGGGGTGAAGTTAGCAAACCCGGGAAACACTTCATATGCTGACGTTCTTGAGACGACAATCGAAGTAGAAAGGCTGCAGACCAATGTAAGCAAAGAAGAAGCCAGCAAGCCGGAACCTAGACAGCAGAGCCAACCTCAGGCCAGTCGGAACAACAATCAGTCCAGCAACAGTCAGTCCAACAACCACGGTAACAGACAGAAGAGAAGGCATCCTGACAACAAGCAAGCCGACAACAATAAAAGGGCACGACCAAACAATGGGGGAAATAGGTCGAGCTACGTGGAATATCCGCCATGTGCCAAATGTCAGAAGAAGCATCCTGGAGAATGTCGTGCCAACACCAAGGAGTGTTTCAACTGTGGTCAAGAAGGGCATCGTAAAAGAGACTGTCCTCAGCAAAAGCCGGAAGGAAAGAAGGACGAAAAGATGGTTCCTGCTCGGGTTTTTGCTTTAACCCAAGGAGAGGCGGATGCTAGCAACAAGGTGGTCACAGGTCAGGTTTCCATCCTCAATAAATTATGTCATGTATTATTTGATTCGGGAGCCACCCATTCGTATATTTCGTTAGGAATGATAGATAAACTAGACAAACCTAGTGAAAGATTTAGAACTAGGTTTGCAACCGAGTTGCCTTCGGGCAAAGTAGTTCTATCATCACGAATTGTACGAGGCGTACCAATCAAGATTGAGGACAAGGAAATAGAAGGAGACCTGATAGAGATGGTGATCAAAGACTTCGACGTCATACTAGGCATGGATTGGCTAGCACGGCATGGCGCAACGATCGACTGCAGACGCAAGAAGGTGACATTCGATACTCCTGACGGCCAGAAACTATGTTTCATGGGACAAGCTTCAGGACTACGCACCCCGTTAGTATCATCTCTCAAAGCTCAGAGAATGATGGAGAAAGGATGTCAAGCATTCTTAGCCAGCATCACGAATGTGGAGAAGGAGACATCACTTAAGGTTGGAGATGTTCGGATAATACAAGATTTTCCAGAAGTTTTCCCCGATGACTTGCCAGGATTGCCGCCAACTAGAGAAATAGACTTCACGATAGAATTAGTACCGGGCACCGAGCCTATCTCTAAGGCACCATACCGGATGGCACCCACGGAACTCAAGGAGTTAAAGATGCAGCTACAAGAACTCCTAGACTTGGGTTTCATTAGGCCAAGCCATTCACCATGGGGAGCTCCGGTACTATTCGTGAAGAAGAAGGACGGAAGTATGCGCATGTGCATAGACTACCGAGAGCTGAATAAAGTAACAATTAAGAACAAATACCCGCTACCTCGGATTGATGATTTGTTTGATCAACTCCGAGGCGCAACTGTATTTTCTAAGATCGATCTACGGTCCGGGTATCATCAGCTCAAGGTAAAGGGAGAAGATATCCCTAAGACAACCTTTAGGACTCGTTATGGACATTACGAGTTCTTGGTTATGTCTTTTGGTCTTACTAATGCGCCAGCCGCGTTTATGGACTTAATGAATAGGGTCTTCAAGGACTACTTGGATAAATTCGTCGTTGTGTTCATCGACGACATTTTAATTTACTCCAAGGATGAAGTGGAGCACGAGGAACACTTGAGGATAATTTTGACGCGATTGAAGGAGCACCAACTCTACGCGAAGTTCAAGAAATGCGAGTTTTGGCTCTCACAAGTGGCGTTCCTCGGGCACATCATATCGAAAGACGGAGTTGCTATGGATCCATCGAAGGTAGAGGCCGTGAAAGATTGGCCTAGACCAAAGAACGCGTCAGAAGTAAGAAGCTTCCTAGGGCTAGCAGGTTACTATAGAAAGTTTGTAGAGGGCTTTTCTAAGATAGCCACTCCACTCACCAACCTGACCCGGAAGCAACAAAAGTTTAACTGGAATGATAAGTGTGAGGAAAGCTTCCAGTTGCTTAAGGATAAGCTTTGCTCAACACCAGTACTTAGTGTCCCAACACCCAACGACAAGTTCGTTGTCTACTGTGATGCATCAAAGTTAGGATTGGGATGCGTACTGATGCAAAATGACAAGGAGATAGCCTACGCCTCACGTCAGTTAAAGGAGTATGAACAACGCTATCCAACTCACGATATGGAGTTGGCAGCGGTGGTCTTTGCGTTAAAAATCTGGCGCCATTATCTTTACGGAGAACGGTGCGAGATTTATATGGACCACAAAAGTTTAAAATACTTCTTTACTCAGAAGGAGCTTAACATGAGGCAGCGCCGGTGGTTGGAATTAGTAAAGGATTACGACTGCGAAATCCTATACCACCCGGGGAAGGCAAACGTAGTTGCCGATGCACTTAGCCGAAAAAGTTATGGGAACTTAGCAGCCTTATCCGGAATAGAAAAGCCGCTACAGCAGGAGCTTATCAGTGCCGGAATAGAAATGGTTGTAGGCAAGCTGGCTAACTTGTCTATCCAATCGAATCTGCTAGAAGACATACGGAATGGCCAGAGACATGATGACTCGCTAGCAACGCACATGGATGCAGTCAGAGAAGGCAAGACTACAGATTTCTCAATATCCAGTCAAGGTTTATTGAGATATAAGGATTGGGTATGCGTGCCAGACGATCAAAGTATTAAGAAGACGATCCTAGAAGAAGTGCACAGCACCCCATACTCGGTTCATCCAGGGTCTACCAAGATGACTCATGACATCAAGGCAGTCTATTGGTGGCCAAGGATGAAGAAGGACATAGCGGAGTATGTATCTAAGTGTCTGGTATGCCAGCAAGTGAAGGCGGAGCATCAGCGGCCTGCAGGATTATTGCAACCGCTTAGCATACCGGAATGGAAGTGGGACGATATAGCCATGGACTTCGTGACGGGTCTGCCAAAGACAAATAAGCAGCATGATTCTGCTTGGATAGTCATAGATAGACTAACCAAGTCGGCTCATTTTCTGCCTGTTAAGACTTCTTATACGGCAGACCAATATGCAGACATCTACATCCAAGAGATTGTACGATTGCATGGAATCCCCAAGACGATAGTATCAGATAGAGGATCAGTGATTACGTCAAGATTTTGGAGAAGCTTACAGTAAGCCATGGGTACTAAGTTAAGTCTTAGTACAGCTTTCCATCCTCAGACAGATGGGCAGTCCGAGCGTACGATTCAGATTTTAGAGGATATGCTTCGCGCATGTGTACTTGACTTCGGAGGATCGTGGAGCAAGTACTTACCGCTGATCGAGTTCTCGTACAACAACAGATACCAGTCGACGATCGAGATGGCACCTTATGAATTGCTATATGGAAGAAGGTGCCGATCACCGTTGCACTGGGACAAGGTAGGAGAAAGGCAGCTTCTAGGGCCCGAAGCTGTTAGGCAAGCTCAAGAAGCAGTAACGCTTATTAGACAGCGTATGCTTGCTGCTCAAAGCCGTCAGAAAAGCTATGCGGATACCAAGCGAAGCGATGTGGAGTTCTAAGTTGGAGATCAATTCTTCCTGAAGATATCTCCTATGAAGGGTGTCAAGCGGTTCGGGAAGAAAGGCAAGCTCAGTCCCCGATTCATAGGTCCTTTTGAGATATTGGACAAAATGGGACCAGTTGCGTATAGACTAGCCCTACCGCCAGCACTAGCCGATAGTCACAACATCTTCCACATTTCGATGCTACGCAAATATGTGTCAGACCCATCTCACGTCCTCAAGTACGATACCATAGCGCTCCAGAAAGACTTAAGTTACGAGGAACGACCGGTTAGCATCCTAGATAGGGGGATGAAGCAGTTACGGTCCAAGAGCTTTCCTATAGTCAAAGTCCTATGGAGCAATAGTTATGAACGCAAGGCCACGTGGGAGTTGGAAGAAGACATGCAAGGCCGGTATCCGGAGTTATTTGGTAAGTAAATTTCGAGGACGAAATTCTTTTTAGTAGGGGAGAATTGTAGAGTCCAAGAACTTTATTTAGCTAATTGTTAGTAGTATTATAGTATGTTTAGTGTTATCTTTGTTACTATGGATTTTTGGTTCAGACCGGGAGTTATTTGGACACTCATAGTAGTACTTATAGATTTTCTAAGTTTAACCTATAGTTTAAGAATATTAAGTATAACCTAAGGTTTGATTATATGACTGATATTAAGGATAGTATTTGTTATATTATAAGGTTTAGATATCAACCAATAGGATTTTAAGCACATGTTATGAATGGTAATTAAGGATTAAGTATTTTTGAGGATTAAATTAAATAAGGGTAAAGTTTGAATGTTATAGGGTCAGTCAGCAGCTTTGAGTACGTTAAAGGCTTAGTCAAGGCTGTTTACTCCATTCAAACTTAGCTAAAAATGTGTAAATTCGTGTTTAAATATTCAGCGTGTGCCGATATATCGCAGCTATAGGGGGCGATATATCGCAGCACGTAGATACGGAAAACACGAATCGATGCACGGTCGCCTCGGGAACAGTGGTCCAGGCGATATATCGCCTATAGGGGGCGATATATCGCCTCCTCCAGCATATGTTCAAATGTTTTTGAATTCATTTCCTTTCAGCCATTCAAACTCCTTCAACAGTCCAGCATCTTTTGAACGAGTCTTCAGCCTCTGCTGAACGATTATTCAAATGATTTTCACCTAAAAAGCCATTATTTTTATTCAAGTAAAATCAAGATATTTTCATTCCCAAACTCTATAAATAGGACCTAGTACCCAACCATTTCTTCACCTTTTACTCTAAGTTCAGAAGTTGCTAGTGCTAAGTAAGTGTGAGAGTGTAAACACCTGGTTTGGGGAAAAATCATAAGCTTAAACATCATAAGCTTATCAAACACTTTGGGAAGTGAGATTCGTTAGTATTTCGGTTGTGGTTAGATTGGTCTTGCAAGTCTTTGAGGTAAACCCAAAACTCTAGTTCCTTTCTGTATTTTATGTTATTTCCTTTCTCAAAACCTTCTACTCAGTCCCCTAACCTTATTCTTATTTTGGTTAGGGAATCCAAGCTCTTAAGCATATAAGTCGGTAAGCATGTTTTTTTTTATGGTTTAGTCTTTCCATCTCTTTCATTTCATCTCCTTTCTTTAGACTCACTCTTTCTTATGGTTTTAGGAGTGTTCCAAAAGTCCCAACTCAGTCCATAATCCCGGTAACTTTGGTAAGGAAAATAGGCTAGAATCAATATGTTATGTGCTTATGTTATCTATATGTTTTATGTTATTAAAAGTGTTATGATATGTATATGTGTATGTTTGTAGGCTTGGGCATATGACCCATATGACTAACAAGACCCCAAATGGGTTATGGGCATATGACCTACTTAGCTAGTAGGACCCCACTAATCCCATGGGCATATGCTTGTTTAGTCTATGGGACCCCAAGTAATAATGGCCATTATAATAAGTGTATGTTATATGTATTATGTTAAGTCTTTATGTTTATTATGAAATTATGTGTATGACTATGTGTTAGATTTTCCTTGCTAGGCATTAGGCTCATTCCTTTCTGTTTTATGTGCAGGAAAATAAGCTTTAGAGGCGGTAAGATTCGTGACGCTTGGAGGATGTGTATCAATGATGAATGGAGTTAAGGGGCCGAGCATTAATCGATTCGAGGATGTAGTTTCAGTTTCATGTCTTTTTATATGTATTTTCCGCACTAATTATGTAATGTTTTATTATTTTAAATTATGTTTTTGTTTTAAAGACAATGGGATCCCATATCCTTTTTGGTATTTACTTTGTAAATAACTCTTATTTTGCAAGTTATTCAATAAATTATGGTATTTTCGTAAAAATGTAAGTTTTATGTATAGTTTCTGTTTACCGAGTTTTTCGGAAACGAATACAAACAGAATAATAAAAAGATAAGAACTGTAGAAGTGCTGAAATGTAACTAAACAAACAGTGTTTTTACGTGGTTCAGGCGTTAACAAGCCCTAGTCCACGAGTCGATGTTATTATACTTGGAAAGGATTACAGTAAGATGGCTAGTGTACAAGAACTTCACACACTCACAGTGTTTCTCTCGAGTTCTCTTGAAGAAGATGAAGCTAGAGAGATTTTAGTAGAGTTCTTGCTATGTAATTTGTTGGCCGTCCCTCTTCTTGTAAAATGAAGGGGTCTTTATAGCTAGGGTTTTGGATTAGGGTTTTTCTCTACGTACATGAGTCTTAATTACACCAGCCATAAATAGGGGATACAATTACTGTAGTAGCATGGCTACAAGACTCTATGTGGGTATATTTACGTGAAAGTATGGGGAACACACAAAGTCAGCCGTCTTTTCCAAGTTGTCAGCGGAACAGTAGGCGAAAAGGTACCCTTAGGCGTGCTGGGATGTGTGCGGCTTTGACCTGTCGGGCGTGTCAGGCGGGATCCTGTGTCAGGTGGATATCATTCCAAATATGCCTCCTCCATGACTCGACCGCTTGGTTTTGTTCTGTGCGAAGCACGGAACTGTTTCCGCGAAGACCACTTGAAGAGCTTCTCCTGGAAGGAGCTTCCCTGAAGGATACCCCTTCGGGAGTCCGAGAGGGTTGACGAGTTTCCGTGTCGTGTTTGCTTGAAAGAGTAATCCGGACACTAAACGGGAGAGGCGAAGCCTTTCTGTCCATCCGCGAGCTCTGGTCACCTACCGTGAAAGACATTGGTAATTCTGCTTCCCCGAGGACATCAATCTAAACGCTATCCGGAAATCTGGATAACATTTACCCCCCAAGGTCACGGAGCTTTGAGAGATCCGGGAGCTTGTACAGTCCTCCGGGTATTTCGGTTTCTTAGATTAGGCGAGGGGCCACCTTTTGTGTTCCCGGAAGGGTTCCTTTTTCCCGCCTGAGTGTTAGTATGAAAAAGAAAGGGAATTTCTTCTGTTTGAACTCAAGTACTCAAGTGCGGCAAGGACCACGCGTCATGCTGGGAATGGTTCTGCGACCAAGACGTGTGCGTGAGGCGACTGGTTGAGTATGCGTGCGTCAGTCATCTGAGTAATGATTTGACGGTTTTTAATGGTACTCCGGGCCCGAGGTGGTATAATGATGGGAAATAAATACTTTATTCCCATCCGAGGAGTCATAAATAGGACCTTCGCTTCATCTCCAGCCGTTGGATCTGATGCACACGGAATGGGAAGATCGGGACCGTCCATTTGAGGAATTCAAAACGACTTCTTCCCTGCTATAAAAACGAGAGAACGGACCTTTCTTCCTCTTTACGCTTTCAAATTCTCTATCTTTCAGATTTTCAGATTTCCAAACCTTCGAACTCTCAGGCTTCCAAGCTTTCATTCCTTCGAACTTGCCACTTCTTTTGGTAAGGGATCTAGAAACTTTTCTTTTGGTTTGGCAGTGGGTTTATTCGCCGAAGTTCAGGGTTTGAATCGCCGTTCGTCTTTGCAGCTTTTATTTCTCGCGATCGTGCTGTGCAGTGATCCGGTTACTCCTTCAACCTCCAACTACCCGAATACTAGTAAGTATTTCTACTTTGCTCTTTCCTCCCAAACCTTAGGTTGTTGGTAGTTGTTAGAGTTGGGGTTTCTGCCATTACCGCCTATGTGCATGCGTGAATAGGGCTTTGGTAGGCATGTGATTGATGTGAGTCGATAAGTAGTCTCTTTTGCATGCTTTGACGATTTGCGTTTGGAAAGTCGTTCCTTGTTTTGCTTGCGTTGTTCTGGTTTGCTGTTTTAGGGCATAAGCATGAACGCCTTTAGGGTGTCTTTCTCTGGAAAAACACTTCTTTTGGTGGGCTTAGGCTCGGAGTCTGAGTCTGGTTCCTTGCTGCCCTTCGGGTGGCATGGTGCCAACCCCTCGGCAAGCTCGGTGGGAGCCTCTCCAAGCAGTTTTCGGGGAGGGTCTCCCCGACGCCTTTGATACCACTAGGGTATGACAAGGGTGCTGACTGCTTAGAGTGTTTTCTTCTTTCTTTCTTTTGTTCAGTGACGAACATCTCAAAGGAACAACTCCTTGCTGTGGTGGAGGATGATTCTGCCCAGGAGAAGGGTTCCCCTGTCGCTGGTGCAAAGGGGAAAGGAAAGGTAAAAGTGGTCGCGGCTAGCCCGCCGACTTCCAACAGTTCAATCTGGGAGATGGACCAGAAGCCGACCCTGTTCAGGAATTACGGCATGCTGGAGCTGTACTCCTCCGAGGCAGGCCTGAAGAACATCCCAGGTCTGATGTGGCACCGTCTGTCGGTGCTGGGCGAGTCGGCTAGCCAGAGTCACGAGGGCTTTGGTGCCTGGAGCTGGGCACACATAGTGTGTGGGGCGCACTTGCCCCTAAGAAGTTACTTTGCCAATTTCTGTGTGAAGGCGGGGATTGCCCCCTTCCAGTTGATTCCCCCCAGCTACAAGCTCCTAGCGGGGTGGTTCATCTTTTGCAAGTCCCGGAAACTGGAAGCTCCTACCCCGGAGGAGGTGCTGTACTTCTACGGGTTGAAGTCTCAGCCTATGAGGGGTCATTCAGACAAGGTGGGATTTTACAGGCTGGAAAGGCACCCGGACGTGATGTGTCCCACCTGTCATACCGCGAGGGTTCCAGACCTCCGGGAGTACTAGTTCCTGACGACTGGCTTCCCACTGAAGAGGGTGCCAGCCCTATCTTTGGACTTCAAAATCCCTGGTAAGTGCTCCTTCCTCTCCTTTTCAACTTTGTTTCTTTGCGTTTGATTTGCCTTTCGGGAGGATCTCTAATGCTTGTATTTGAATTTTGTAGAAGTCGCTCCGCGGACACCTCACTGTGCGGAGATGATAAGGAGGTCCAAGTTCTACGAAGGGCTTTCGGAGGAAGAGTTGAAAGTGGAGGGACTTGTGACCTCCGAATCTTTGAGGGAGTATGGGCTACTCGCCTCTTTCCAAAACATTGAGCCAGTGAGTGGCAGGGGGCAAAGTCAGGTGTCAACTGACATCCGGGAGCAGATTGCCCTGGAGCTGTCCAAGGTGATCACCCAAGCAGCCCGGGACGAGAATACTTTATCTCCTAGTTGGGCGGAGAGGTTCCCCGACCCCTAGCCGGAGGAAGAGGAGATCGAGGCTCGCCACGCCGCAGCTTACCCTAACGAAGGGGCTCCGGGGGCTAGTACCTCCGGGAGAGGTAAGACTAGTTTTCGATTGATCCACACCCCCAGCCTGTCTGAGGTTTCCCGGACCTCTCAGATGGGGTTCGATCCCCGCTTCCTTAGGCTAGATCCGCGTAGGATACCCTTTGACAGATATTGCGATAGGGTAGATGAGCTCCTCGGGTGTCTGAGTGACGGTAGTCTGCCAGAAGGTGTCATCATGGTTGACCCTTCTTCCCTCAGCATGTCATTCCCGGAATTCAAGGAGTACGGGAGCTTCCTGGAGCAGGAAGCGGTGTTTTGTTTTGCTCGGGGAAGGCCATCCACGTTTCTCGTGCATGGTCGTCCCTTTCAAACTTTTCTTTTTCTTGTTTCTTGTTCCCTGCTGGCGGGCTTGCTTGTGCTTTTATGTTGTTGATTGTCTTGTCTTCCGCTTATCTTCTTTCTCATTGCTTGTTGGTTCGTTAACCTTGCTTTGTATGTTTCTTGCAGAGTATCCAGAAGCCAAGATGTTGGGGAGAGTTACTTTGCTCATTAAGAAGGCTGCCACCAGCCAAGACCCGTCCACGGGGAAAGGACGGAAGACCAAGGCTGGTAGGGGAGGTAAAGCTGCCACCCCCAAGAAGACAAGTGGCGAGGCGCAAGCGTCTCCAGGGGTAGAGAAGTCTCCTGCCGACGGGCCTTCCGAGACTATGATGGTCTCGAGTAGCAGCAGCGACGGGGAAGGGCTTGTGTTCCCCGTGAAGACAACTGGGGTGAGCAAGCGTCCCGGAGAAGATGCTGAGGGCGCTAAGAAGAAACGCCTTAGACACTCTTCTCTTGGTCGAAGGCAACAACAACAGCAACGACAGCAACCACAACTACAACAACAGCAGCAACAAGAACAACAGAGACAATCACCAACGCCACAGCGGCAGCAACAACAACATCCAAACCAGCAGCAGCAACAAGGGCAATTACTTCCGCTGCCGCAGCAGCAAAAGCAACAAACACAACAAAGGCAGTCACCTCCGCCACCGCAGCAGCAAAAACAACAGACCGGGGCCTTAATACCCCGTCTGCCTCCTCCTCCAGCCCAAAGGGAGTCCACCCTTTCGAGGTCTCCTTCTTCTCAGCCAACAAACCTTCCTCTGCCTGGCCTGAAGTTCCACTTCCCGCAGAAACCAACCCGTTTCCCCGCTACCCTCCTGGAGGGTGTAAGATGGGCCGATAATTTTTTGAAGAGGCAGTTGGAGGCTGAGAAGGCCATTACTCAGAGAAGGGCAGACAACTTATCTGCCGTGAAGAGAGCTGAGTTGGCCGAGGGGGTGAGGTCTCTTCACCCGGCTGGAGCGGTTTTGGATGGCCCAGCCTTGGAGAAGAGGCTGGTGCCTAGGCTTGGACGTGCATTGGCGCCGTTCGGAGCGGAGATGATGGAGGACATGGCCTTGAGCTTGTGCGAGCTCAATTCTGAGAAATGGGCCATCAGTAGCAGCAAGGATCCGCTGCTGCTGACACATGCCGTGAAGCAACAATTGTCCGGGGTAAGCCGTCAGTTAAGCTTTGGGATCATTTGTCTTAGCACATTTGGTTCTGCTTAACTCATTGCGCTGTCTTTCCATGCAGGCCTCTCTGATCGCGGAACGCTCGTTCCGGGAGGTGGGTGCAGTTCTGGTTCAGCTGAAGGAGAGCCAGGTGGCTCGCCAGGCCTTGGAGGCGGAGAAGCAGAAACTGACCCAACAGGCCTTGGAGGCTTCGGAGAAGATTGACCAGGCCCGGCGCACGGCTGAGGAAGAGGCGGACAAGAAATATCTTGCCAAATATCAAGAGTACCGGGCCAAGGCAGAGAATGAGTTTAGACAGCGGTCGGATGAGATAAAGGCCGAAAACTCCAAGCTCCGGGAAGAACTGTCCCAAGCCAGGGTGGAGAAGGATACCTTGGAAGCCCGCTTGCAATCAAAAAATGATCTCCTCCTTAAGCAGCAAGAGGAATATTCCACTCTTCAGAGTAAGCTGCACGAGGAGGAGCAACTCCATAAGAGGAGCAGGGATCTCGTGTCTATGCTGCAGTTGGGGCTCGCCGAGAAGGATAAAGAGATCGGAGCCTTGCAATTCACTGCCAGGGGGCATGTGACCGAGAAGCAATCCGTGCTGAACCAAAATAGGGAGCAGCGCAAGGAGATTGATTCTCTTAAGGGAGAGCGGGATGCCTCCAAGGCCGAGATGGACAAACTAAGGGCTCAATTAGCTGTCGCGGAGGCACAGCTGGCAACCTCCGAGGCGGAGCGCTTGAAGGAGAAGGAGGATGCTGAGGTGATACTGAACAGGACGATTAATATATCGCATGTGGTCCTCATGCATCAACTCTGGAAAGTGAACCCGGAGGTACTAGGCTATCTGGGAGAGGATGCCGATGCCATGAGGGAGAAGCTACTCGTGTGGGATCAAGGCCCAGAGGCGTACGTCCAAACTTACAACATTGACGAACGTGCTGGAGCCCCTGAGGCGGGAGATCCCGGAGAGGCGGGGACCTCTGAACCTTCCCGTGAAAAAGTTCCGCCTTCCAATGAGCCGACTCCGCCAGCCTCAGTTGAAGCCGATGTCCCTGAGGCCGCGGTCGTGGAAGCTGCAGCTACCCCCAATGCTTGAAGGGGTTTTATCTTTAATTATTTTTCATTTGAGTTTTTCATTGCAGACATATTTGCCATACTTATAGCATTCTCCTTTCTTTTCTGCCGAGTTCTTTATTTAACTTTGCGTTTAGGGTAGACTTTTATACGGTAGAAACTATTGTAGGGGCGCATGAGGTTTTGGTTCCAACGGCCAGAACCTATGCACATCCCACATGAGGCTCTAACGGCTGATGTCTTTTCCCACGTAGTTTCTAGGTTACGAAGGTTTCCTGGTTCCAACGGCCAGACTCCTTTCACCGTATTTTAGCTTTCCTAAGGCAAATAGCCAATCCCGGGACTTGTAGTTATACTGTTCGCTGGGATTGCTAAGGTGAGCCGTTCCATGGCTCGGAACGGGAGTTCTTTTGGTGAGCGTCGCTAGACTTAAGGTTAGATCTTTGCGAAGCAAAACTAACTGTTGTTGCGAATGTAACGCCCTACTCCCTTAGAGCCGTTACTAAGTGAATTTTTAAGACAAAACAGTGCAATGAACTCGCTAACCGAGGTTTTGAGGCAAAAGTGTGACTAATAAAAGTTAAGGCTGTAATCCTTGAAAATGCGTTGACTCAATAAAAACTTCTAGTTTTAAACAATTGGGATCCCAAAAATAAGGTTTGAAAACCATTTTCATCTTGAAGTAAGTTTACAGTTGATCAGTTATAAAATCATAGATTATTACAGCCAATTTCAAATAAACCCCCAACCAAAGCAGTCGGACATGCCAAACATGTACGCGTCGCTTCACGCTCTCCGTACTCATGGTTGGTTGACTCAGTCTTTGCCCTACCTGCAACACGGAGCACCCGTGAGCCGAAGCCCAGCAAGAAAACTCATGCAGAACATAACATATGCAGTTAATACAGTTTATCATAACAGATAATCCACAGATAAACAAGTCAATCAATAGACTAAGCAAACACGGCCATGCCGCCCCAGAACCTTACCAAAGCCCTGGGGTATCGGTTCTCACCGCGAGGATAACTCATGTATCCCTTGGGTCCCACCCTGAATATAGCATCCCATGTGCTAGGTGTTACTTTCGGCCCACGGCCGCCCCGGCCTACGCCGTTCTCGGCACTTGCCGTTCATTTCATCATAATCACACATATAGTACATTCAAAATAATCATTCACACATCATGATTCATTTAAGGTTAAACATTTGCACACAACACAATCTGGGGCCATGCCCTGCAATCATCTCATCATGCAACATGCAATATAGGGCCATGCCCGGAAATCACACTATGGGCCCATGCCCTATCCTACGGGTGTTATAGTTTTCTTACCTTAGTTCCAAATGCTTTAAATAGAAAATGACGGCCCCCGAGCACGATCCACTTCTCGAGCACTAGCTTAACACCTAGTCACAACCAAGATAATGGATACCAATAAGATTAATCTCAAATGAGTTTCTAAACCAAGTTCTAGTACTCGGAACGTTGAAATTCACCAAACATTGTAAAAGACTCAACCCCGAGCACCCTAGGTTAAATTCCCAAGCCCAAATTCTCAAAATCCCAAAATTCCTTAAGCGCCGCGGCATGGCCCCCAAACAGAGCCACAAAATGCCCAGAAACAGGTAAGGGCCGCGGCCCTACATGGACCATGCCGCGGCCCGCCCTCCATCCTCAGCACAACTTAGCCTTCAAGGGCCGCGGCCCTCCAAGAACCATGCCGCGGCCCGACCCTTCGAACCCAGAAAAACCCACCATTTTCAAGCTTAAAACCTCACCTTAAGCCATCCCAAAGCTCCCAAATCCAAACCAATTAATAATCACAACATTAGGATGGTTTAAACAACACAATTCCACCAAAAATCCAACCTAACACTCACCAAGATCCCAATTCCAAATTTCTGAAATTTCAAACCTAAAACTCAAAACCAACCATGGAAATTCTCAATTTCAACCATCAAACTTTAATTTAAACCTTACCTCAGTTGTAGAATCATTTCCCAAAGGATCCCATGACCTATCTTCAAAGTTTCAAGCCACAAACTCCACCTTGAACATCAAAATCCATAAACATTCACAACCCAACAAAATCTCATAAATTTAACTTGAGAAAAAGAATTAATTGCTCACCTTTACCCTGATTTGTTCTTGATTAACTCATGAGCTAAACCTCCAAATCCCACCATCAATTTTCAGAAATTCAAGCTTGATTTCTCCTAAGATTTCTGTGGATTCATGAAAGAAAGAGGAAAGAAAGAAGAAGAAGAGAGAGGGTGGAGGCTGGGTCGGTTTCTCTAAGTCTCCAAATGGTTTATTTGTTTTGTTTTTATAACTTAAGCTGGTTACCTCAAGGTTTGGGGTACCAAAATATCCCCGAGGCAAAAATGGTAAAATCCCCCAGTATTCCCGCCTACACATCCTAACCTCAAATATATCTCCAATTATTTATTTTCATAACCCAACATCAAAATACTCCTTGACTCGCTCAAAGTCAAACATAATGCCCCGTTGTGACTTTTCCCCGCTATCCAGCTCTAGGATCGCCTCGTGCCGAAAGTTACACATCACGGATATACCCACATACCACTGTGGTCTCAAAAATCATCACATATTAATACAGTTATGCCCAACATGGCCAAAATTACAATTATGCCCTTCTAACACAATCCGGGCCTACATGCATACTAATATACATAGTCATGCATCTCAAATAATCAAATAGTCACATAACACGCTTTAAATCATAACCATGCATTTAACTCATAAAATCACACATAAATCCCAACATGCCCTCCTGGCACACTAATCAAGGCCCTTAAGCCTTATTAGCGATTTTGGGTTGTTACAACTATCCCCTCCTCATAAGAATTTCGTCCTCGAAATTTATCCAAACACAACAATCAGTAAACTCGCAACTCCGACCCTGAATCCCAAGGTCCACCGCCTTTACTTTAGTTTCCAATAACTCTCTTCCAGGCGCAACAATCTTGCCCCACAAGATCTTGTCTAACGGCCATACACTCGATAGCCTCTCGTTTACACCGCAACCCTGCTGAAGCCTCAGGGTCTGCCTAGATTACAATGACCAATTCATTGTCTTATTCCTGATTCCAGAGATACCCAAGAGTCATCACCTCTACCAGGTGGGATCAACTTGTAGGCCCCACTGGCCTAACCCTTAGTACAAGTTCAGAATTTTATGTTGAATCAAGAGTCAGAACTCTCCCTTCTTTCTCTGAACACCTTACAGGTCCTCGTCTGTTATTGCGCAGAGATGCAACTCTTTCCTTCCGGAGCTTTGTTTCCTCGTAATTTAACAATTTACCAGCTCTTATGCTTTCAAATAGACAGACACTCCTGCCTTAAGAAGTTTCAACGACCTTCTTGGCTTTCCCTCTGAACTAAAGCCAAACTGTAGTATTCACTATCCTTCACCTCTTACCATGTCCTATGTCGTGTTACTTTAACAAGACGCCAGCATTTGCCACCACGGCCAACTCAACAGGGATTACACTTCCCTTAATACCTCAAGTATTCGCCTACTCAGCGCTTAATTCCTTAAGATATCCGATAAGCTTTCAGACTGCCACTACACTTGCAATCAACTGATAATCCCAGATTCCCACTCTGTTCTTTTCGTTCTCTAAATCCATTCCAAAATTTAAAATACTATAGGGTCTCAATTCGATATCATCGATGCTCCATCCTGAAACTAGTTCACTTGACCCAACCACATTAACTCCATCAACTGAGTTAAAACTTTTCATGTCCAAACACCTTACTCAAGGTCTAAAGTGGTCTATTCCCATCATACACTACCACATCACTTAACCCCTCAGGGTCCAAAGGAAAACACTAGATTCTGCCACCTGCTCAACCCTCCCGGTACGACGTACCCTAGGAGGTGGAATGATATCCATTCAGAATTCTCGTTCATAAACCAAATCTAATTGGATCCTTCATCCATTCCTGGTATCCCAACTTGTACTACCTTAGCAAGGTCCTTCCCTGCTTCAACTCAAGCCAACACTTTAAATTCCATAGATCATTGACACTCACCAGTTAATCACACCTACTAGCTTTACGCCAAACTCGGTCGTCGCCTTGTCCACTCTATCACAGTCTATGGCGCTATCCCCTGACTGACACACGCCTCACAGCTAGGAGTTCCGTCTCCAATTATAACCCCCCTCGCTCAATCGAGGATTTCAAACACTGATCATCCGTCTGTTACTTTTCACCACATCTGTGTCTCAACGCTATCTCTCTTACTATTACCCAATACTCAAGCACCTTATGATATGCATAACTGTCAACTTAACGTTCTAAGTGTATCAACCAGGTTCATACTTTCGTCTCCCGCAAGGTTCGATCCAACCTCGCGCCAGGTGCGCCTGTGCGTGCCTAATCTGTGATGCGCCCCTACAAGTCCATGTCCTCATCATAGATCAAGTCCTTTATGCCATCACTCTTTACTTAATCATAACACACACAAATTCCATCATCGTCCGTAACCAATCAAATCTTACCTTGTCTTCTGAATTTCTTTCTGATTTGACACCACTCAATCCGTCTAACCTCAAGTTTTGCTGTTCTTCTCATCTCTGATGTAGTCGTCTCCGGAGGTGCTTGTGCAATAAATGACGCGCTTACCGGTCTTGTCATGCTTTCAATTCTTCAGACGCTCTTCATTAGCTTCTTTGCGGCTTCAGATCAATTCTTCTATTACCTGTCCTTTCTTCTTGCAGCTGTAATCTGAGAACTCCTGACGACACCCAACTAACACTCCGTAGAACCTTACCTGAGACTCTGCTTTCTGGGTACTAACGTCTTCAGCATAATAATCAGTTGCTCACCATTTCCGTCTGGGAGTAATCCACATGCACTGCTCGTGAGCTTGAAGGGGACTTGCCCACACCGTTCATGCATTCTCTGTCTAAAGAACTTACCTGTGCTACTATAGCTTGAACCATTCCAGAATCTTTGTTACCAACTCCTCACACTCTAGCCGGCGCAAACTAGACCATCCACGAAATGTCTCTATCCTCGGTTTCCAACTGGAAATAACCATGTCATAGACCAACTCTTGGGGACATCGTCCCATCTTGTATCCAACATTGTACTTTTCGTCCTAACCCGACGATACTAGCAATCCTCGCAGTATAACACTCTGGCTAATCCAAGATCAAATTCCTTCGATTGCTTCATTAGATTTTCTGCCAGCCATAACCGTCCTTTACCTCGTTCCTTATACCAATCCTATCTGTAGTCCAACCTTGAAGTACTCCCAAATATTTCTTTTCATACCCACATAATTTTTCCACTGGTCAGCTCTGTCTCCTTTACGTACTCCAGATGATATCCTCGACAATCCATCTGCCAGAGTTTCTAATTCCTTCTCAATAAGTATTACTGTCTTCAGCCTCTCAAATGGCACCTTTGAGGTAACCTCTCTATGTCCATCTCCCTCTCGGAACATTCTCAACACCGAGCCCTTCCAGTTCGTTACATGTCCAAAGTATAAGCTCGTCAGTTAAATACTCATCCTTGAGGACTCAGCCTCGAACCTCGAATGTATCGATGCATTCCAGTTCTCCGTTTCCCGCACCATGGGAAATCCATCCTAACATCCCGAGTCATTCTACGTAGAAGTCATGTCCTCACCTGACCTCCTCTCAGGTGGCATCCTCCTCCTCATGTGCATACCAATTAACCTCCTGGTTCCTGTCGCCATCTCGATAACTACCCTTTTCGATCAGGCTTCTTTCCAATCTCAATCTAGGTGCCCAAGCACTGTCTGGAGTCCTTTTTCCCTCAAAATTGAGAATCTGACCTCGCTGCGTTCTGTCAACAAAAGTACTGTCTTATCAGTCAGACTTTCCCCCCCTTTCTTGGCAATCCAGAAGCCACAACACTATCCGGGGTTCTTTCAACTTGATTATCACGAATCTATCTTTACTAATTCCATCAAAGGAAGCACCGCCCTTGCGGCTCTAGCACTCCTGCTCTAATCATCAACCATCAGTTCCTCGAACAACATGGCCCTCTCTGCCATCAACATGCAGACGATAAACTCAGTCCAAACCAAACTTATAAGTCCACCAGTCTCCACAGTTCAATTCATGTATTTATAACCTCTAACAATTCATCATCTAGGTTCTTCCCAACCTATTAAGCCAGTACCTCAGCCCGAGTACCAACTCCAGGCATCCCTCTACCTCAACATTTAACATAACCCTCTAATCAGGATCTTTCATCCTCTTAACCATGGGTGGAGTTAACTCTGCTCGTCTATTGATAAATTCCTTGTCAACTCGAACCTTCCTCAACACTAGAGGATAACACCCTATACCCCTTTCATATAGTACCCTTATCTGTCCATACCTCACAATAAACCAACACCGGTAACCTTACTGTTAAAACCTCAAAATTAGCTATTTCCTCCGAGAAATCTGCTGATCACTTATCCCATCTCGACTAACAAACTCCACAGCTTACCCACACACTAGTGACCCTCTGCTGCTGCATCCAGGGATAACTGGAGATCTCCACTCCAACTTATATCTAGAATCCCCTCTTTAACACAATATCAGGTCCACGAAACCCTTCTAGGAACAACCAACACGAGTTCACCCGTCAAACCGACCAAACCCCTGAACTCTGTGGTTCATACCCTGAACCAAACCACAACTAGGTCCAAATATCCACAGGTATAATGCACACACAAGCATATAATAGGTCAAATCCACAATAATATGCATTTAGCTACCAGATTCTATCATCACTAAGTATAACCATACTCATCATGCTTCATACAAGCCAATATACAGATATAACATATGAATTAAATCCAGAAAATTATCCACATACACTCAATATGCGAACCATTATGCCAATATTCATCCATAAGCATAATAGTACTATTCAGCATGCATCAATCTCAACATGCAATAATCAAGGGCTCAGCCCAACAACATCTCCTGCATATGTCAACTCATTTCTCAAGCTCCATATAGATAAGCAGGCAAACAGGGCAATCAAACATATATTCAAGCATATTAATCATTCATACCAACCAACCCTGAGTCGAGCTTGTCCCTGACAGCGAGCGTACATGTTCGGTCGATCTCCAGAACCAATAAACCTTGGCTCGCTCTGATACCAAGTTGTAACGCCCTACTCCCTTAGAGCCGTTACTAAGTGAATTTTTAAGACAAAACAGTGCAATGAACTCGCTAACCGAGGTTTTGAGGCAAAAGTGTGACTAATAAAAGTTAAGGCTGTAATCCTTGAAAATGCGTTGACTCAATAAAAACTTCTAGTTTTAAACAATTGGGATCCCAAAAATAAGGTTTGAAAACCATTTTCATCTTGAAGTAAGTTTACAGTTGATCAGTTATAAAATCATAGATTATTACAGCCAATTTCAAATAAACCCCCAACCAAAGCAGTCGGACATGCCAAACATGTACGCGTCGCTTCACGCTCTCCGTACTCATGGTTGGTTGACTCAGTATTTGCCCTACCTGCAACACGGAGCACCCGTGAGCCGAAGCCCAGCAAGAAAACTCATGCAGAACATAACATATGCAGTTAATACAGTTTATCATAACAGATAATCCACAGATAAACAAGTCAATCAATAGACTAAGCAAACACGGCCATGCCGCCCCAGAACCTTACCAAAGCCCTGGGGTATCGGTTCTCACCGCGAGGATAACTCATGTATCCCTTGGGTCCCACCCTGAATATAGCATCCCATGTGCTAGGTGTTACTTTCGGCCCACGGCCGCCCCGGCCTACGCCGTTCTCGGCACTTGCCGTTCATTTCATCATAATCACACATATAGTACATTCAAAATAATCATTCACACATCATGATTCATTTAAGGTTAAACATTTGCACACAACACAATCTGGGGCCATGCCCTGCAATCATCTCATCATGCAACATGCAATATAGGGCCATGCCCGGAAATCACACTATGGGCCCATGCCCTATCCTACGGGTGTTATAGTTTTCTTACCTTAGTTCCAAATGCTTTAAATAGAAAATGACGGCCCCCGAGCACGATCCACTTCTCGAGCACTAGCTTAACACCTAGTCACAACCAAGATAATGGATACCAATAAGATTAATCTCAAATGAGTTTCTAAACCAAGTTCTAGTACTCGGAACGTTGAAATTCACCAAACATTGTAAAAGACTCAACCCCGAGCACCCTAGGTTAAATTCCCAAGCCCAAATTCTCAAAATCCCAAAATTCCTTAAGCGCCGCGGCATGGCCCCCAAACAGAGCCACAAAATGCCCAGAAACAGGTAAGGGCCGCGGCCCTACATGGACCATGCCGCGGCCCGCCCTCCATCCTCAGCACAACTTAGCCTTCAAGGGCCGCGGCCCTCCAAGAACCATGCCGCGGCCCGACCCTTCGAACCCAGAAAAACCCACCATTTTCAAGCTTAAAACCTCACCTTAAGCCATCCCAAAGCTCCCAAATCAAAACCAATTAATAATCACAACATTAGGATGGTTTAAACAACACAATTCCACCAAAAATCCAACCTAACACTCACCAAGATCCCAATTCCAAATTTCTGAAATTTCAAACCTAAAACTCAAAACCAACCATGGAAATTCTCAATTTCAACCATCAAACTTTAATTTAAACCTTACCTCAGTTGTAGAATCATTTCCCAAAGGATCCCATGACCTATCTTCAAAGTTTCAAGCCACAAACTCCACCTTGAACATCAAAATCCATAAACATTCACAACCCAACAAAATCTCATAAATTTAACTTGAGAAAAAGAATTAATTGCTCACCTTTACCCTGATTTGTTCTTGATTAACTCATGAGCTAAACCTCCAAATCCCACCATCAATTTTCAGAAATTCAAGCTTGATTTCTCCTAAGATTTCTGTGGATTCATGAAAGAAAGAGGAAAGAAAGAAGAAGAAGAGAGAGGGTGGAGGCTGGGTCGGTTTCTCTAAGTCTCCAAATGGTTTATTTGTTTTGTTTTTATAACTTAAGCTGGTTACCTCAAGGTTTGGGGTACCAAAATATCCCCGAGGCAAAAATGGTAAAATCCCCCAGTATTCCCGCCTACACATCCTAACCTCAAATATATCTCCAATTATTTATTTTCATAACCCAACATCAAAATACTCCTTGACTCGCTCAAAGTCAAACATAATGCCCCGTTGTGACTTTTCCCCGCTATCCAGCTCTAGGATCGCCTCGTGCCGAAAGTTACACATCACGGATATACCCACATACCACTGTGGTCTCAAAAATCATCACATATTAATACAGTTATGCCCAACATGGCCAAAATTACAATTATGCCCTTCTAACACAATCCGGGCCTACATGCATACTAATATACATAGTCATGCATCTCAAATAATCAAATAGTCACATAACACGCTTTAAATCATAACCATGCATTTAACTCATAAAATCACACATAAATCCCAACATGCCCTCCTGGAACACTAATCAAGGCCCTTAAGCCTTATTAGCGATTTTGGGTTGTTACAGCGAACCTCATGGTGGCTGACTTCAGGGACCTGGCATGGAGCCCTGCGAGGCAAGGCTCGTTGCTGTCGGGGAAATTGCCACGCCCACCAGGTGTGATCCCGGAGCAGGGGCTTTGCGAAGCAAGGCCTGCTGTGAGTGGGGGATCGACCATGTCTGCTCCTGGAGCTGAAACTTGCAATGGTCGAGGAGCTCGCCATGCATTATTTTGTGAGATCCGGAGCTGGAGCCTGCGAAGCAAGGCTTACAACGGTCGCGGATCTTGCCATCTTTCGCCTTGCGGGACCCGGAGCTGGAACTTGCGAAGCAAAGCTCTACAGCGATCGTGGAGTATTCTGCAAAGGACTTGTCAGGGAGTTGGGGGTGTTTCGGCGTAGCTCTCTGAACGTGCCCCAACCCCTAGTCCTGTTCATCGCTGTGCTACACAGGAGATAATTTTCATGATGCATAATGGCAGGCATTTCAATGGCAATTTTCACATAAACACATAATTCACGTAATGCAAACATGTTCATGGCAACAAATTAACCTAAGCTTAACAATTTAAAATTTTCAAACACAATGCTAGCACATAAGTGGTGTTCTGTGTATGTTTTGTTCAAGGGGCGTATGGCTATGCCTTAGCCATGTATACCCCCCCAAGTGAGCGTGGGGTCCGGACGTCTCCGAACCGCGTGGTCACTTGTTAAAACGCAGCTTTGAACACAGAGATAAAAAGTGCAGTAAAAGTGGAGTGAATCTCTCCGTGTTTCATTAAATTAGCCTGCTAGGCACATGTTTTACAACAGGGAGGATTATTTCCACATTTTTCACTTTTGCTAATTTCACCAAGGACTTCCGACTAGATCGTCCGGGGCTTACTGGTAGTAACGGCGGAGGTGCTCCACGTTCCAGGCGCGTGGGACTATAGATCCGTCGAGTCTCTTTAAGTGATACGTCCCATGGCCCACTTTTTCTTGGACTTCATAGGGGCCTTCCCAGTTGGGTCCGAGGACTCCCACTCCCGGATCCTGCGTAGCAGGAAATACTCTCCGTAGGACAAGATCCCCAACTTCGAATGTACGGCTCTTGACTCTCGTGTTAAAGTGTCGGGCTATCTTGCCTTGGTACATTTTTAGTTGGACCTGCGACTGTTCCCGGAGCTCTTCGATCATGTCCAGGGACTCCTGGAGAAGGGCATGGTTCCGGGTAGGGTCGTAGGTATCCTGCCTGTGAGAGGGGATCATAGTTTCTACTGGGATGACGGCCTCGCAACCGAAGGTCATGGAATAAGGCGTGTGCCCCGTCAAAGTTCTCTCTGTTGTGCGATAGGCCCAAAGTACTCGCGGAAGTTCTTTCGGCCAGCGAGCCTTGCAGGCTTGCAGTTTTTTCTTCAACGTGGTCTTTAATATTTTGTTTACAGCCTCCACTTGCCCATTAGCCTGGGGTATGGCGACTGCGGAAAAGCTTTTGATAATTCCATGCGAAGCACAGAAGTTCGTGAAGTGTTCACTGTCAAATTGCTTCCCGTTGTCGGACACAATTTTTCGTGGAAGCCCAAAACGACACACTATATTCCTGATGACAAAGTCCAGTGCTTTTTTAGATGTGACCGTGTTCATAGGTTCAGCCTCAGCCCATTTGGTGAAGTAGTCTACCGCGACTATGGCATACTTCACTCCACCCTTTCCAGTTGGGAGGGAACCTACTAGGTTAATGCCCCAAACGGCGAACGGCCAGGGGCTGGTCATTAAGGTAATTTCTGTAGGCGGCGCTCGCGGAACCTTGGCGTACCTCTGGCACTGCTCACACCTTCTGACATAATCCACACAATCCTTCTTCATGGTGGGCCAGAAGTATCCTTGTCGAAGGATCTTTTTGGAGAGGCTCGGCCCGGAGGTATGGTCGCCACAGAAGCCTCCGTGAACCTCATGGATGATGGCGCTAACTTCGGTTCCGGAAACACACCTAAGGAAGGGTATGGACAACCCCCTGCGGTAAAGCTTTCCATCCATAACCACGTATCGGGGAGCTTGATACTGGAGCTTTCTTGCGTCAGCTTTATCAGTGGGGAGCTCTCCGGTGGTGAGAAATCTGAGGATGGGCCCTATCCAGGAATGGGAATGGTCGATGATGGCATTTACCCTCTGTGTCTTGGTAGTGGGTGCTTCTAAGTGCCCGATGGGCACCAGGCCATATTGTTCAATCTCCGGGTCTGTTGCAAGCTTGGCCAGCGTGTCCGCGAGTGAGTTCTGGTCCCGGGGGACCTGGCGGATTCGGTAGCCTTTGAAATGCTGCAGTAGGCCGCGGGAGAGAGACACGTAGGCAGCCATTTTTTCGCCTTTCGTCTGGTATTCCCCGGATATTTGGTTTACCACAAGTAGGGAGTCGCTGTATACTTCGATTTTTTGGGCTCCGACCTCTCTGGCCAGTCGTAATCCAGCTAACATGGCTTCGTGCTCTGCCTCGTTGTTGGATGCTGGGAACGCGAAACGGATGGCGCTCTGGAGCTGATGCCCTTGGGGAGATATTAGGATGACCCCTGCTCCAGCTCCTTTTTCATTTGAGGCTCCGTCTACATAGACCTTCCATGTGGGAAGTTCCGGGACAGGATCTTCCTGGAGGTCATTCATTCCCGAGCATTCCACAATAAAGTCCGCGAGAGCTTGTCCTTTTATGGAAACACGTGGTTGGTAGTGGATGTCAAACTGGCTCAGTTCCATGGCCCACTTAAGCAATCTGCCAGAAGACTCTGGTTTCTGCAAGACTTGTCGGAGAGGGTGGTTGGTGAGTACTTTGATGGTGTGCGCCTGGAAATATGGCCTTAGCTTCCGCGAAGCAATTAGCAAGCAGAGGGAGAGTTTTTCGATCATTGAATATCTGGACTCGGCGTCCAGTAACCTCTTGCTTACGTAATACACAGGGAGCTGGATACGGCCATCTTCCCGGACAAGAGCGGCACTCACTGCGTGCTCTGTCACAGCTAAGTATAAGAACAACGCCTCTCCTTCGACAGGTTTGGACAGAATGGGAGCCCGGGTTAAATGTTCTTTGAGGTGTTGGAAGGCTGCTTCGCATTCGGGGGTCCACTCGAACTTCTTGTTTCCTCGCAACACATTGAAGAAGGGGATACACTTGTCAGTGGCCTTGGATATGAAGCGGCTGAGAGCAGCTATCCTTCCGGTAACGCTCTGGACATCCTTATGCTTCCGGGGGGAAGGCATATCTATGAACGCCTTAATTTTCTCAGGGTTGGCTTCCACTCCGCGGGAGCTGACAATGAAACTGAGGAACTTCCCAGACGAGACCCCGAAAGTACATTTCTTTGGATTCAGTTTCATTCCGTACTTTCGGATCTCGGCGAAAGCTTCCTCAAGGTCATCACTATGGTCCCCGGAGGTCTTGGATTTTACTAACATGTCGTCCACGTACACCTCCATGTTCCTCCCCAGTTGGTCCTTGAACATCCTGTTTACTAGACGCTGGTACGTCGCCCCAGCATTCATCAAACCGAAAGGCATGACCACGTAACAGTAGACACCCTTGTCCGTGAGGAAGCTGGTGTGTTCCTGGTCCGCGACATGCATCTTGATCTGGTTGTATCCGGAGTACGCATCCATGAAGGATAAGAGTTCGTACCCGGAAGTAGCGTCTACCATCTGATCGATTCGCGGAAGAGGGAAACAATCTTTCGGGCAGGCTTTGTTTAGGTCCGTGAAGTCAATGCACATTGTAACGCCCTACTTCCTTAGAGCCGTTACTTAGTGAGTTTTAAGACAAATCAGTGTGCAAAGATCTCGCTAACCGAGGTTTTGAAACGAAAGTGTGACTAATTAAAAGTTAAGGCTGTAATATTAGAAAAATGCGTTGTTTCAATAAAACTCCTAATATTAAACATTGGGATCCCAAAATAAGGTTTGAAAACTATTTACATCTTAAAAATGAGTTCACAGTTGATAAATCATAAAAATCATAGATTATTACAGCCATTTTCAAATAAACCCCCAACCAAAGCAGTCGGGCAGGCCAAACATGTACGCGTCGCTTCACGCTCTCCGTACTCATGGTTGGTTGACTCAGTCATTGCCCTACCTGCAACACAGAGCACCCGTGAGCCGAAGCCCAGCAAGAAAACTCATGCAGAACATAACATATGCAATGTATACAGTTTATCATAACAGATAATCCACAAATAAACAAGTCAATCATTAGACTAAGCAAACACGGCCATGCCGCCCCAGGACCCTTACCAAAGCCCTGGGGTATCGGTTCTCACCGCGAGGATAACTCATGTATCCCTTGGGTCCCACCCTGAATATAGCATCCCATGTGCTAGGTGTTACTTTCGGCCCACGGCCGCCCCGGCCTACGTCGTACTCGGCCCACGGCCGCCCCGGCCTACGCCGCACTCGGCCCTTGCCGTTCATTTCATCATAATCACACATATAATATAACACAACAACATGCAATCAAATATTAATTCATTTAAGTCTGCACCCTAACATGTGATGCAATATAGGGCCGCGCCCCGCAATCATACTATGGGCCCACGCCCTATCCTACGGGTGTTATAGTTTTCTTACCTGAATTCCGAGCCTCCTGATGCACTATAGCCGCGAGCACGGTCCTCAAGCACGAGCCTCACCAACAACCTAGTCACAACACACAAGAAACATCCCTCAATACTAATCAACCCAAAACCACTTCCCGGGACCAATCCCGCACTCTCGGGACCTCTAAAACCTTAAAACAACACCCCGGAGACATCCTCCGAACCCCCGGAGCAAAGGCCTAAAATTGCCAAAAAATGTCAACCTGAAATTTGCCTTGTGCCGCGGCACAACTTTCTTGTGCCGCGGCACCCATCAGACAGGGGCTCCCTTGCCGCGGCACGAAAAACCTGTGTCGCGGCACGCCATCGCAGACCCAGAATTCTGGGTTTTCTCCTGCGTTTTCTCCGAGCTAAAACCTTCCCAAATCATACCAAACCAATACCCAAACCCCAAAACCAATTTCAAGCTTCATATGAACAACTTAACAACCTATAGGCACTAGATACAAGACCAAAACATCAACACACTCAAGAATCCACCCCTTGATTCCTAATTTCAGCATCTCAAACCAAACACTCAAACACACTAACTCAAGCTCTAGGTTTCACAATTCAAAACAGAAATCAAACTTAAATGCTCATAAAATCCATACCTCAAGTAGAGAATCCACCCAACAAGCTCCCTTGATTCACCTCCTAAGCTCCCACTTCAGCCCATTTTCCTCTTCTTCTTCTTCTCTTCCTTGCCCTAACTCTCCTCCTCTTCATTTTAGCAAAGCCAACATATATCCCAAATGCCCAAACCGTGACCCACTAAAAACCCAGCTGAGAATTGCCTATAACCCTTGCCAAATGACCATTTTACCCTTTCCTACTAATCCTCCTTAGCTAAACCTCAAAGGACACTTAAGTCTTTTCATTTCTATTTCATTTCTACCACTTTTTACCTTAAAACTTGTTACCCACAGCAGTAACTAATGGTTACCCAGGTTACTAAATCTCCAATAACCATTACCCGCTAAATCTCAACTTAGCCATAAAATTCCCGAGATACCCCTAGGCTCCTCCCGAGCCGAGTATAGAAATCCCGTTGTGACTCTTAAGTTAACTAGCTCTCTAGGACCGTCTCGGCACGTGCATCACAATAATACAACCACACCCACGTGGTACAATTCACAGAATACAATTATCACATATCAGTACAGTTATGCCCAACATGGCCAAAATTACAATTACGCCCTTCTATCACGATCCGGGCCTACATGCATACTAGTAAACATAGCCATGCATCTCAGTTAAACAAATAGCCAAATAACATGCTTTAAATCATAACCATGCATTTAACTCATAAAATCACACATAAATCCCAACCTGCCCTCCTGGCACACTAATCAAGGCCCTTAAGCCTTATTAGCGAAATTGGGTCGTTACACACATTCTCCAGGACCCATCGGGTTTCGGGACCAGAACTGGGTTGGCCAACCACACGGGATAGTGTGACTCCTGGAGAAAGCCTATGGACATCAGCTTGTCCACTTCAGCTTTGACGGCTTCGGCCCTCACTGGGTCTAACGGCCTCCTCTTTTGGCGAATTGGAGTTGCAGATGGGTCTATGTTGAGTGCGTGGCACGCAACATTAGGATTAATCCCTGTCATATCAGCGTGGCACCATGCCAGGATATCCTGATTATTCTTCACAGTGGCCACGATCTTATCTCGAATGGCCGACGGCAGGTTTTTCCCCACCTGAATGACTTTGGTGGGATCTCCCGGGTTGAGGATCACCTCTTTGACTTCCTCCATCGGCTCTATTGCTTTCTCGATTCCCACTCTTGGGTCGAGTTCGTCAAAGTATGCATCTTGAGCACCCCCAGTTTCTGGTAATTCTTCCGCCAAAGGGATGGCAGCAACCGTCTCCTGGACCGTGTAGACGGATCGGACGGAGACGTTATAACAGCTTCGTGCACTTCGTTGGTCTCCTCGGAGGGTGCCGATACGCCCATCGTCGCATGGAAACTTCAAGCATAAGTGGCGTATCGAGGTTATGGCCCCACAATCTATTAGGACCGGTCGGCCTAGGATGGCATTATACGCCGTGGGGCAGTCGACCACCACGAATGTGCTGTGCTTGAAGGCACAAGCGTCGCTTTCTCCTCTGAGGGTGACTGGAAGTTGAATTTTGCCTAATGGCATGAGTGCATCCCCATTGAACCCTTGAAGCTGGATGGGGCATGGGGTCAGGTCTGTCTCGGTTAATCCGATCGCGTGGAAGGCCGCTTTGAAGAGGATGTTTACAGAGCTTCCGTTATCGACCAAGATCCGTGAGACCTTCTTATTGGCAATCTGGGCTTCCACCACGAGGGGATCGTTGTGGGGGAAGTGCACATGTCGAGCATCGTCCTCCGTGAAGGTGATGGGAAGATCCATCATTCGGGGACGTTGAGCAGGTGATTGAACCAAGGCGCACATCTCCCCGGTGTGTTCTAACTCCCTTAAGTACCTCTTCTGGGAGTTGCGGGTGCTTCCGGCAAGGTGCGGTCCTCCGGAAATGGTGGCTACGTGTCCGTCAACGGGTGGCGGAGCAAGGCCGGGCGGATATGGGTTGCCAGGTCCTGGAGCCAACAAGGCAATGGGTGCCGGAGCGGCTGGAGCAGGAAGCGCTGGGAACTGAGACCCGGGAGCTTGGGGGTGACCGGCTCCAGGAGCGCTAGCGGTCCCCCTCTGTCCCGGGGAATATGCAGCTCCGTGAACTACTCCCTGTCCAGGATAGATAATGGCTATCCTCACCCACTGACCGAGGTGTCCCGCTCTTGCCAGGGACTCGATCTCATCCTTCAGCTGAAGGCACTCGTTCGTGGTGTGCCCCACGTCTCCGTGGAACTCACACCTCTTATTGGAGTCTCGCGGACGCCTCCCTCCGTGAGACACTTTCGGGGGCTTCCTGTAGTTGACCATATTACAGGTCGCCCGATAGACATTCTCTCGCGAGTCTATCAAACTGGTATACTCCGTGAACTTGGGCTCATAGTCCTTCCGGGGTTTCTTTGAATTGTCTCCCCGGTTGGAGTTTCTTCCGCTTCGTTTGCTCCGCGATTGGCTCAAATTTCGTTCTGGGGCTTCCGCTTGCGGCTGCGGCATGCCAGGAGCAATACTACATCCGGTTTGTACAGCTCCGTACCCAGAGAAATGGGTTTGACTCGGCGTCTGAGCAGACGCGGAAGGCCCATACACACTTGGAGTGAATTGGGCTCCTGGAAGCGTGAGGGCTGGTGTGGGAGCTTGCGAAGCAAAGCTCGGCGCAGTCACGGAAGGCGTTGGAGCTGGGGGAACTCCAAAGGCCTGCTGGTAGGCATCCTCAAGGTTGATGATTCCCTGAGCTTTTGACATGAATTCGGACAGCGTTTCTGTCCGTCTCCTTTGCATTTCCCCCCATAGCAGGGAGCCGACAGTAAGGCCCGATTGAAGGGCGATCAGCTTCATGTCATCGCTGACCTTGGTCTTTGCAGCAGCTTCCATCATTCTCTGAATGAAAGCTTTGAGGTTCTCATTGGGTTGCTGCTTGATGTTGGTTAAGGAACCAACCTCCATGTCGTGGTCGCGGGCAGCAATGAACTGCCTCCTGAATGCGGACTGTAGCTCCTTCCAACTGTGGATTGATCCGGGAGCTAATCTTTTCCACCAGTCCTCCGCGGACTTGGTAAGGGTGAGTGAGAAGCACATGCATTTGGCGTCCTCACTGACACGCGCCACTTGCATCATTTTGTTGTATTTAGCTAGGTGGGTACGCGGGTCTGTCCTCCCATCATATAATTCTATGTGAGGCATTTTGAAGTTATCCGGGAGGGACGTTTCCGCGATCCTCCGAATACATGGTTCCGGGTCTTCCTCCTCAGAGTCTGACAGGGCCCCACTTTGCTTCTGGACCAGCTTGGTCAAGGCAGCAATCTGTTCCTCGAGCCTCTTCGTATCACTCTCCGGGAGGTCACGTCCCCGAATCTTGTCATTAATATGATTTCGGAGGTCATCTCCGCGAGGCCGGGCCTTTTCTCCTTTGGCCTTTTCATACTTGGCCTCCAACCTTCTTCTTAGGTCCACTGTGGACCAGCTATCTTCGGAGTGCGAGTTCCCAGCCCGACCGTCCTGGTTGACGGAATCACTGGGGCGGTTGTTCCTTCCCCTAGGCCTGAGTGCCTTAGCACCGGGCCCTTTAGGCACGGAGTGCCCCCTTGGGGCTGAAGGACGTCTGGGCTTAGGAGCGCCAGAGACCTTCTGCGCGCGGGGGGGGCAGTCGGCCTGGTGATTCACGCCTTTAGGAGGTGCAGGGGCGTCAGCGCGTACAGGCTCTCCAACTTTTTCTTTGCCCTTGTTAGGGGCGGCTTTGGATGGTCCAGCAGCGGCTGGATCCGGCATAGCGGCATCAGCACCACCTAAAACAGAGGCGTCCTCGTCCAAGTCGCCTAGGTCTCCGAACTTGCTTTGGAGGCGCTCCATCATGCGCTGCATTTTTTCGGAGAGGCGCTCCTGCTTAGCAAGCTTGGCTTTGGTGACCTCCAGTTCTTCGGCTACTTGGACCAGTTCTGGGTCCTTCTCATAGTAGCAGTCGTCCTTGTAATAACCGTCTTGGACATACTCTTCTTCGTCTTCTAAGTATGTCGTGTCTTCGGTACTGACCCGATCCTGGCGGGATGTCGGGTCTTCACCTTGGTAGTCCAAGGGTTCTTTTTGCACCGCATCTTCCATCACAGTATCGGGGTTGACCCTAGCATTTTTGTCAACCGCGGATTTTCTCGTAGTCACCATCTCTTTAGCACGAAGTGAATACAAAAAACGTACACAGAAAAAGAACTGACTAACAACTTCCTACAGCTCTCAATGAAAGCACCAAAATGTTTACCGAGTTTTTCGGAAACGAATACAAACAGAATAATAAAAAGATAAGAACTGTAGAAGTGCTGAAATGTAACTAAACAAACAGTGTTTTTACGTGGTTCAGGCGTTAACAAGCCCTAGTCCACGAGTCGATGTTATTATACTTGGAAAGGATTACAGTAAGATGGCTGGTGTACAAGAACTTCACACCCTCACAGTGTTTCTCTCGGGTTCTCTTGAAGAAGATGAAGCTAGAGAGATTTTAGTAGAGTTCTTGCTATGTAATTTGTTGGCCGTCCCTCTTCTTGTAAAATGAAGGGGTCTTTATAGCTAGGGTTTTGGATTAGGGTTTTTCTCTACGTACATGAGTCTTAATTACACCAGCCATAAATAGGGGATACAATTACTGTAGTAGCATGGCTACAAGACTCTATGTGGGTATATTTACGTGAAAGTATGGGGAACACACAAAGTCAGCCGTCTTTTCCAAGTTGTCAGCGGAACAGTAGGCGAAAAGGTACCCTTAGGCGTGCTGGGATGTGTGCGGCTTTGACCTGTCGGGCGTGTCAGGCGGGATCCTGTGTCAGGTGGATATCATTCCAAATATGCCTCCTCCATGACTCGACCGCTTGGTTTTGTTCCGTGCGAGGCACGGAACTGTTTCCGCGAAGACCACTTGAAGAGCTTCTCCTGGAAGGAGCTTCCCTGAAGGATACCCCTTCGGGAGTCCGAGAGGGTTGACGAGTTTCCGTGTCGTGTTTGCTTGAAAGAGTAATCCGGACACTAAACGGGAGAGGCGAAGCCTTTCTGTCCATCCGCGAGCTCTGGTCACCTACCGTGAAAGACATTGGTAATTCTGCTTCCCCGAGGACATCAATCTAAACGCTATCCGGAAATCTGGATAACAGTTTCGTTAATGGTCCAAATAGTCTAGATTAGTGGGTCATTACAATATGCTGAGTGTTTGTTATGCATATGTTTTCTGCTTGTAAGGGTTTTCTTGCTGGGCTTCGGCTCACGGGTGCTCTGTGGTGTTGGTAAGGGCAAGGGGAAAGTCGACCAACCATGAGTACGGAGAGCGTGAAGCGGCGCGTACATGTTTGGCCTGCCTGGCTGCCACAGCCAGTGGTTTTGAGAGATGATTGTATTAAAACCTAGATTTTGTCGTCTAGTCGACTTGGTTTGTACTTATATGTTGTAAATATTTCTAAACAGTATTTTGGGATCCCAAGTCTCAAACACATTATGTTTTTCAGTAATTGAAATTATTTTTCGAAGTTTATTACTCTGTTTATGGTTTAGTTACACTTTTGACCTAAAACCTCGATTAGCGAGTTAAATGCGCATTTTAAACTCACTTAGTAACGGCTCTAAGGAAGTAGGGCGTTACAATGTCGTACCTTCACTACTGGTCAGGAATGAACGTCATAGGCGTGCTTGCGGAGTCCTTACTATGTACCATTCTACTACTGCCACTACTTGTCTAGCATGGAAACCATATCCGTCCTTTGTCATCTTTTGGTTGATACGTATGTTCCGTACCCTTACGTGTTCCATGTGCCCCGCATATGTTTTTACCTTTCCAAGATGTGCCTATGCCTCAAGCCACTTTATATTCTGCTAAGTATCAGACTACTTGTAGCCTTCGTGGATATACATATGGGAGGCGCATCGGGCGCCTCACGAGATCTTGGGTGCGAGGGGTGTGTGTTGTGTGAGGCATTGGTCAGGCATGTGCCGCGCAAATCCAGGCGGCTGGAGCCTCCGTGTGTTGCATGACATCAAGCGCGAGGGGCACCTCGCGAGACCTTAGGCACGAGGTAGTCGTGTAAGGTAAGCGTGCTTTGCAGAGGCGCGAGGTGAGGTGGCCTCGCAGAGGCACGAGGCAAGATGGCCTCGTTGAGGCGTGAGGTGAGACGACCTTGCAGAGGCGCAAGGCGAGGGGGCAAAGCTAAGAGGCATGCACGTGAGGCAGGGGCATCTCGCATGGGCGTGGAATGACCTCGTGAGGCATTGGGACCTCGCAGGTGTGTGGCCTCTTGTTGGCAAATAGTAGCTTTCTGCCTCCAACATGTACTTGATGCCTTCAATGATCCTTAGCCATTTATTTCAATAAGGTACCGAACCTTTTTTCCTGGGCGGATTTTTGGCATCCACACGTAGCATGAAACAGTGATGACAAATTTTTTGATAGTAGACATGAAACAGTGAAGATAGAATTTACTATCATATTTTGTGATGATAGTAAATTTTTGACAGTGTCAGAGAATTTTTAAAAGAAACAAGTTTCCTATAATGCCCCAACTGCTTATCTTTATTAAAATACTAGGTTTTAACAATAGCTCAAAATGTTTCATAACTTTGTCTAAAAGCACATTGAGAATTTATTGGAAATACATGCAGAGTTTGGATCCAATGTTCAAAACAAAAGAGAGTTTTATGCAGTCTTAAAAATAACTAAAATACATCTCATTGATAAATTAACATAAGAAAGACTCCAAGGCTCTACGACGTTCCAGATTGCTTCCTCGTTCATTGGCTCCCCGCAGCATACATACATACTCATGGAAGACTAACTCAGCTCACCATGCATGCGAAACAAGTCTATCTAGTGTTTACTTGCAAGGGGAAAGTAAGGGGGTGAGCTAAAATCCAAGTAAGGAAGTACAATAAAGACATGCAAGCATAAGCGACATATTTCATACATTTTCAACATACTTTTCTTCTAGCAATCGCTATCAACATTAGTCATAATCATAAACATGGTAGTATTGCAACATAAGCATAATCATACATCATAAGATCGCAATCATAGCCATAAGATCATTTGCAATATGAGCATAAATATTTCAACGTAAGATCATAAGCAACATAATCATAAGCATACAACATAAGATGATGGCTCCCCTATTGTCCAATGATCACATGTGACTTCCTTTTGGTTACCTCTATGGCGCCTTTTTGCCCATAATTCACCTGACACCCTTTTAACCATGAATTTCCCTGACACCTTTTTGGTCAGAATCTTAGGCACGCCTACCTTTAATAATGCTACAACACTAGGTTAAGCAAACACAAACAATTCCATACATATCAGAAACAAAACAGAAAAAATCTAGCTAACTTCCCTACCCCAGGTCCAAGCACAAAATAATAGCGGGATAACTTCACAAAGAGCCTAGAATAACAATCAAACACTTGCCTTAATATCATGTAAAACCACACATAAATATTTCAAGCACATCCCACTTGTGCATAGGCCATGCACACATGGCACCTATCTCATATAGTTGCAACAATGCATACATCAAATCATGCTTGCAAGTCTCACATAAAATCATGCTTGTAAGTCTCACAAAATAATGTCATTTACTCATCAATCCTCAATCATCTTAAACAAGAAACGTAGACTTAATCAAATTGCATATAATGGTGCGTAAAAATGTACTTGCATGTAATATGGACAGTTCTTAAAAACTCACTTAAAGTTGGTAATATTAATTATTTTATTTTCTTGTCAATTTCAAAAACTCAACGGGCATAAAATAAATTACCAACTTGGTTACTGCCATTTTATTCCCTTAAATCATATAATTGTCATTCATAAATTTTATTACAAAAATTTTTTATTTTACTAAAATAGTTCTTTGGCTTAAATTTTACAAAATAATAATCTTATTTATTATTTAATAACAATAAACTGTGTCAAAAATAATAAGTACTTATAAAATAATTAATTTTACAAAATTAATTAATTTCATAAAATTTCCCTTTTTAATTTAGCAAAATTAATAAATAATACCAATTAAATATGAAATATTTAATTTCTTTTCAAAATAATTATTAGGTCATAAAAATTTACATTATTTGTAATTATATAAATTTGGCAAAAAGGCTCATACTATTTACGTTTTCAATAAACCAATTTCTAAGCACATTTAAAAATATTTTTACAACTTTTAAATGTTAAAATATTATATTTTGAAATACAAGTCACATGTATAACATTACACATTTTTATCATCTTAGTTTTTAAAAATATGATTTGAAGTCATAGTTTGTTTTCTTTTAAATTATTTACAAATTACCATAAGAATAAAATAAAATCAGCAAGCATAAGTTATTCAAAATATATTCATCATCCTTTTTAACACCTTTTAACAAGTTACCCTAACATGTTTCTCTACTTGAACAATTCAAAAATACATTTAAACATGCAAAACTAAGAACAACATCAAAATAAGCCTAAATCACAATGTATGCTCATGGTAATATATTATACAACAAAATAACATAAAATTTCACAATTAACAACATGCTCATTACCCAAAATTTAGAAATAAAATCAAGAAATCAAAACGTCACTCACAACCCTTTAATATAGCATTAGGTCGAAACCCTTATACATACTTCTATTTTCAATTTTCATTTCAACCACCCAAAACATCATGAACCAAAGACATAACAACATTCCAATATAAATCTTTTAACAATTAAAATCAAAGCCCTAACATGCTTCTTATCTTTCAAAAATTATAATCAAGTTGATAGAGTATTAACTAAAATAAAAACAATTCCTATATGCATAAATACAAATATACACAAATGAATCTTTTATTCATAGAAAATACTCATGCATGTACCACACATAAAATCTTAGCATGTTTCTATAAGAAGTAAAATAAAGAACATGGAGAAAAATCATCACACGCATAGAATCCTAAAATTTTAACACAACCTATTTACATATACTTATAAAACTTATATCTCTTTTTTAAACAAAATAGATTTAACATAACATCATCATATAAACATATAAACATTCTTTTCTTTTCATGATAACCCATTCAAATTCCAAAAGAGTAACACAATCACAATAGCTCAAATCCATAAGCATGTTTATCAAAATTCAAAAGAAACAAGATGAACCCTAAAACATGCATTATGCTGAAACCTAGCCTCACAACAAGCCCATCAAGACCACAAGGATCAATACACCACCATACATCAATAACATGCCTTCTCAGAACATCAAATAACATTTCAAAATTATAATCAAGAAAATAACAACATCATAACATCAAAAGGTTAGGATTCTCCATTAACTCCTTGACTATGATCAAAACTCAAAAGCAAGAGCACACCTTTGGTCACCTATGGTTTTGGATGGAGGGAAAGAGATATTCTTAGAGAATCAAAAACCACAAAGATTAAAACATACCAAGGATTTCAAAACACTAGCCTCCTTCTTCTCCTTCCCCTCTTTCTTTCTCTCTTCTTTCTTCTCTTTTTCCTTTCCTTCCTCTTTCTTTCTCTCTTAAATTTGGTAACCAACAAAAAGTGTTTCCAAGGTTTCTATGTTTTTCTATATATAATACCCTAGTGACCCAAACCTAAGGAAAGAAACCAAGTGTGAAAGCCCCAATCATATCCCACCAAATATGCTTCGATCCCACAAAATATGGCTTAAGGGCCTTGATTAGTGTGCCGGTAGGGACCAATTGGAAGTTATGTGAATTAATGGTGAAAATACATGATTATGTGAAAAACATGCTTATATGATTATTTGGATAAATGTAATGCATGACTATGCGTATTAGTATGCATGTAGGCCCTGATTAGGCTATAAGGGTATATTTGTAATTTTGGCCCGTTGAGGGCATAAATGTAAATATTTGTGATAAAATGTTGAGACCACATTATTATGTGGATAATATTTGTAGCTTGTGACTCGAGGCGATCCCAGTGAGCAGTTTAGCGGAAAAGTCACGGCAGGGATTTATAATCGGCTCGTGGGAGTCCGGGGGTATTTCTTGGAATTTGAGAAGTATATTGGAGATTATTTGATACTGAGGAAAATAATTGGCGATTAGTTAGGTGTCGAGATGTAAGCGGTAATTATTAGGGATACTCGAGGAATTAGCAGGAATTGGGAGCAAATGACTAAAATGCCCTTGGTATGCTTTAAGGCTTAGGATTTAATGGGAGGGCAAAATGGTCATTTGACTTAAAAGAGATAAGTATTATATTGCTTTTTAGTTTTAGTGGAGGCTGTAGAAAGTTTTAGAAGTTAAATGAAAGAAAAGAGAAGGAAAGTGTAATGCCCCAAACTCCAGGGACCGTTACGGTGTGCCTTGTAAACAGTGCTAAACTCACTAATCGAGTCATTTGGCCAAAAACGTGTAACTAAGTATGATTAGCGGTTTAGGGATTAAACATTTTGGTTAGGGTGTAACGTCTCACTAGAACGTTTAATATATACATTGGGATCCCGAAAATAAAGTTTCAGAGTCTATTACAGAAAATATTTACAACAGGCCGTTCTAAGCGGCAAAACAGGGTTCAACCCTAGTTCCACTTTAAACCTCGGACGTGGTGGACGAGCAGCTGCATATATACACATCATCACCTAAGCTCTTCAACTCAAGGATGGTCCAGCTTCCTCTTGCCTTTACCTGTACCACGTAGCACCCGTGAGCCAAAGCCCAGCAAGAAAACACAATAAAGCATGATATAATATCATCAACAACCATAATAGTCATCCAGGACTATCAGCCCAAAATAGATAAGTGACTGTAGCAAAAGTCGCAAGAGTGGATGCAGCTCCTTCTTGCCATGTGACGATAGGGCCACCAGGACTTAATTGATATGAGAACCTTTCACAAATTGGAGCAGGATAGGTGTATGGTGAATGGTCACCAACATAACCTTCCTCCCGACTCTAGAGTCGTGCTATGGACAGCGTCCCTTAGCCATGTCACGATAGGGTCACCAGGGCCATGATCATCTGGTCTTAGACCAGGCAAGCACTTATAAGTTCTTTGACTTTAGGGTCGGTCTAGCATTAGTGCCATTGAGCCACTCAATGCATGATTCTCGACTTTAGAGTCGGTCCAGCATTAATGCCATGGAGCCATTCAATGCATGATTCTCGACTTTAGGGTCGGTCCCTGACTAGTCAGTGCCATACACAAGTAAGTCATGCCACCAATCATATAACACATGTTCAATACTCATAAACAAGGTGTTCAGCATGCTTACTTAACAGATGCTAGTACAATTAGGACCATGCACAACCATAGAGGTTCAAGCTCTGAACAACATCATACCCAGTATACAAAGCATGTCCCAATCACAAGTTTCTCATGCATCATATGCAATATATCAAACAATCCAACATGCACCAATAACAACCATGCATGTCACGTTTAATAGTCAACCAACATGCATCAAGAATAGCCATGCATGTCACACATAATAATCAACCGACATGCATCAATAATAACCATGCATGTCATACTCAATAATCAACCAACATGCATCAATAATAGTCATGCATGTCATACTCAATAATCAGCCAACTGCATCGATAATAGCCATGCATGTCACATATACACAGGGTGCGGTTTTCTTACCTCAAAGTCAAGCTAGAATGATTTAAAGAACGAGCCTTGAGAACGATCAACTTTTAGTCCTTTAGCGGTCACCTAGTCATAACCAAATATAAGGTATCATCAATAAAAATGATCAACATAAGTTCCTGAACCAATATCTAGCCTCCGAGACATCAATCCACACTTAACCAAGTAGTAAGATCAACCCCGAGGCCTATGGTAAGCATCCCTAAGCTAAAAACACAATTTTAGCCAAAAATGCCCTGATGGGCCGTGGCTCACCACAGCCATGTCGCGGCTCATCTCCCTGACAGAGGCATATTTGCCTCAGAAGCCACCTTAGGCCGTGGTACACCAAAGCCAGGCCGCGACTCATTACCCAGATCAGCCAAAAATCAGCAACACACCAGCTCGACCTCCCCTGCATATTACCTTAGAACCAAGCCTTCAAACTAGCTCCAAACCTTCTCCAAACACTCAATTCAACCTCTGAACAACATCTATATCAAACCCTCATCAAAACTCAAATCAAACATCAACTTAACTCCCATTAATTCCAATTAACCACCAAGAATTCACAAGCTGAAATCTTAAACTAAAACAAAGTATAAACCAGAAAATAATGGTTGAAACTTACCTCAAACACGATTTGAATCCTACCCAATGGCTGAACTCAAGCTAAACCTCCCCAAGCTTGACTCCCTAGCTTGCTTCCTCAAGATAGGCTCTCAAAATTTGGAAAGAAAGATGAAGGAGAGTTTGTACGGGAGAGAAAGGAGAAGAGGTGGGGATAGGCTCTGTTTTATTATGTTTCCACAGCCTTCTAAAACTCCCTTAGGCTGATATAAATCCTTAAGGTCAAAAGACCATAATGCCCTTAAGCCAAATAAATCCCTCTAAAATCTTCCGAGGGTAAAACCGTCATTTCCCGCCTATCTCTTTAATTATAATTAACGCTCTCCTATTCCCGCTATTCTCAATATTCCCAAATACCAATAAATCATATACCATTACCCTTTAATTCCTGGTAATGCTCTAATCATTAAATTCACCCCAAGACTCACCCCGAGCCCCGAACATAAACCCGTTATGGCTAGACCGAACACTTACTAATTATAGAAGAATCAAAAGAATACCTAAGACTAATCTCATTGGGTCTATGCATAGGCTAAAGTCCATTTAGATTGTGGTTGGTGGTAACTGCAGGGTTATGGGCCCTGTGGTATTTTATTTCTACAAATTGCTATTTGTTGGGCCTCATATTATTTTATGTAGTATACAATTATACCACAAAATAAAATATGATTAAATTAACTTTATAAACTATAATAAATCAATTATGGCCCTCCCGGCCTCCTAATCAAGGTCCTAAACCTTATTAGGAAATTTGGGGCATTACAGAAAGAAAGAAGAAAAACAAGGATTCTTTCTTCTCCATTCGGTTTGCTCTAATCCTCACCATTATTTGTGAGTTTTGGGGCTGGAATCTCAGAGTAAGCTCAGGCTAAAACTTAGGGCTAAAGACCTTGGTGAAGCTAAAATAGTTAGCAGGGATTAGCTAATCAATTGAGGTAAGTTTCAAGATTTCTGATAAGTTTTTCTGAGTTTTATTGAGGTGATTTCTAAGCTTGAGTTTTGGATGGAATTAAGGGAAATAAGCTTGAGGAGTTGAAGGGCTTAAGGCTGGAAGGATACTATAGATAACCCAAGGTCGAAATTCTCCATAGAAGGTAACAAATTCTGGCTTTGAAGTTCTAAGTTTCTGAGTTTTTTGTTGAACTCTTGAGTTCTTGAGTTCAATGTTTGTTTTCTTAGTTCGATGATGCATGTGGTTAAGTCTTGTGTTATTGGGTGGTGTGGGGTGAGATATAGGTGACGGTAGACTCAATTTGGTGTGTAGTTGAGGTTTGGAAGGGTTCCAAGGGGTTTTGGTTTGAGGAAAATCGAAGGAAGAAAAACAGGGTGTTGCTGGTCTGTGACTAGCGCTGTAGCGCTAGCCTTTGGGCGCTACAGCACTAGGCTTGGGTTTCCTGGCGCTTTTGGCTCTGGTTTAGGCGCCATAGTGCCCTTTTTGAAGTGTTGTAGCGTTACCCTATTTCCAGAAGAGGGTTTTTGGGTTATTTCTTAGGGTTTTTGCCCGGGGGCTCGGGGTTTGATTCCACCACCCCTTTTGGTGGAATTAGGGCTTCCCGAGGGCTCGGGATTGGTCCCGAGGTTAGGTTTTGAAATTGAGGTTTGGTAATGATTCTAATTTGAGGCTGTGATTAGGTGTATGCTAGGGCTCGGACAGGATCATTCTTGAGGGTTGATTTCATTGAACAAAACTAGCGGAATCAAAGGTAAGAAACTGCACCCGGTTATGTGTTAGTGATGGGACTAAGAGCTCCCTATATCTGTATAATGTCATAGATGGTATTATGCCATGGGACATGTGATAAATGGCCTAAGAGTGCCAAAATCAATATTTGCGCACAAGGCGCGGCTCGGCCACTAGTAGCTGAGGACAACTTAATATTCACTGAGCTCGGTTTAAGCGGGCCGGAGTTAGTGGGATAAATATGGGGTGCGACCTAAGGGTGTCAACCCTGATTAATATGTGAATTGATTATTAATGTTAATTGATGAACTTGGTATGCTGAATGCCTGATTATATAACTGTCGTGGATTGTTGAGCATGTGGTTATGCTTATGAGTTCTTTGATTGTTGATTTGTAAATTGACCGCTTAATGGTTATGCTCTGTTATCTGGTTTCTTGCTGGGCCTTGGCTCACAGGTGGTACGTGGTGCAGGTAAAGGCAAGGGCAAGGTGGACCAGTCCTGAGTTGGAGAGCTTTGGGGTTGAATGTACATAGTCAGCTGATTGGCCGCCACGGCCGAGGAGTGATACAGGACGGGAAAAGCCTAAATGTCTGTTTTGCCCTTAGAGTGGCTTGTAGCTGTACTTTTGTTCTAAATTTTTGTAAACTGTCTGTTAAAAGTTATTACTTTTGGGATCCCATGTACTAAAATGTTCAAATATATGGAAAGAAAATTTTGTGACCAAAATCTTTTAACCCTAGTTCAATTACAGTTTCAGTAACACGTTTTCAACTAAATGACTTGATTAGCAAGTCTTGCACCTTTATAAATACACAGTTTAATGATCTTGGCTATCCAGGGTGTTACACATTTATTATTTAACCAGAACGAATTTTATAAATAAGCCTTACATGGATGGTGGTACTATTGATAATACTTTTTCAAATGTATAGCATTCCAAGTCCGTGGGACTACTTCCCCATTCAGCTGTGCTATCTTGAAAGTTCCCTCACGCAAAACCTCAACAACCTGATATGGTCCCTCCTAGTTCGGGCCTAATACACCATCCTTGGGGTCCTTATTTGCCAAGAAGACCCTTCAGAGAGCTAGGTCACCTAACCCCAGTCAACGACCCTTGAATTTTGAATTGAAATAGCGAGTGATCTTTTGTTGATAATGGGGGAGCTGTAGTTGCGACTCCTCTCATTTTTCTTCGATCATATCGAGGGATGCGTTAATTAATCCAATATTATATTCTTGATCAAATGTCCTTTGCCTGTGAGTAGTTACCATTGCTTCGATTGGAAGCATGGCCTCGCTTCCAAAAGTCAGGGAAAAAGGAGTATGCCCCGTGGAGGTCCTGTGAGAATTTTGGTAGGCCCAAAGTCCTTGCGACAGCTATTTGGGCCATAGTCCTTTGGCTGCGTCTAACCTCTTCTTCAGGCTTGCCTTAAGGGTTTTGTTTACAGCCTTGAATGGCCCATTGGCCTGCAGATATGCTACTGAGGAGAAGCTCTTAGTGATGCCATATTTTTCACAGAAGTCACTGAAGAGATCGCTGTCGAACTGTGTCCCGTTGTCTGACACGATCTTTTTAGGAAGCCCAAACTGACATATAATACTCTTCACGATGAAGTCCATGACTCTTTTTGAAGTGATGGTTGCCAGAGGCTTAGCTTCTACCCACTTCGTGAAATAGTCGATCGCCACCATCATGTAACGAACTTCCCCCTTTCCCATAGGTAAGGAGCCTATTAGGTCGATTCCCCATACTGCAAATGGCCATGGGGATGAAATCATCGTTAGCTCGACCGGAGCAACTCAGGCAACCATAGTGAAATGCTGGCATTTGTCGCACTCCTGAACATATGAGATTGAGTCTTCCGTTAAAGTGGGCCAAAAATAGCTCTATCTTAGTATCTTCAATGCCAGATTTTCCCCCCAGCATGATCTCCATAAAAACCTTCGTGTATTTCTCGTAAAATGGTTTTGGCTTCCTCGGGCAGAACACATCGTAAGAGAGGCAATGAATGACTTCCATCTACTATTACGTACTGCAGAGCTTGATAAAGTATTTTTCTTGCGTCTTTTCTGTCGTCAGGTAACTTTCCTGTTGCGAGGTACTCCATTATGGGAGTCATCCAGGTCGGTCTTATGTCGATCTTTTTGACCTCTATCATTTCTTCTGGTACCTCGAGCTTGATATTCTCCCAATACCTGATTAATCACGAGTTGAGAATCACTATAGCATTGGATAGCTTTCGCCTAGAGCTCTCTTGCCACTCTCAGCCCTACTAGTAAGGCCTCATATTCGACATTGTTGTTGGATCCCTTGAATTTGAATCTTAGAGTTGTATGAAATTGATGCCCTTCTGGCGAGATTAAGATGATCCTAGCTCCTGACCCCTTCTCATTCGATGATCCATCCACGAAGATTTTCCATAACTCTTGCATTGGCTCCCTCAAAAGCTCCTCTTGAAATCTGGTGCATTCAGCCATAAAATCAGCAAGGGCCTGACTTTTGATCGAGGTCCGTGGTACTTATAATATCTCGAACTGGCTAAGTTTGATGGCCCATTTTAAAAGATGTCTTGACGTTTCAGGTTTTTGCAAAACTTGCCTTAAAGGTTGGTCGGTCATGACGTTGATAGAATGGGATTGGAAATATGGTCGGAGCTTTCTGGAGGCCAATATTAGACAAAATGCCAGTTTCTCTATTAGTGGGTATCGTGACTCGGCTCCGAGAAGTCTCATGCTTATATAATAAATTGGTTTTTGAGCACGGTCTTCTTCTTGAACTAACACGACACTGACTGCATTCTCTGCCATGGCCAGATAAAGGAATAGAGGTTCTCCAAACATAGGCTTAGACAACACTGGGGGCTTGGCTAGGTGCATTTTTGTAATGCCCTGGATAGCCAAGACCATTACACTGTGTGTTTATAAAGGTGCAAGACTTGCTAATCAAGTCATTTAATTAGAAACGTGTTACTGAAACTACAGTTGAACTAGGGTTAAAAGATTTTGGTCTCAAAAGTAATATTTCTTATAATCAAACATTTTCTTTTACATGGGATCCCAGAAGTAGTAAATTTATAAGACAGTTTACAAAATTTTGGGATTAAAATACAATTACTAGCCACTCTAAGGCAAAACAGACAATTAGGCTTTTCTCGTCCTGTTCCACTCCTCGGTCGTGGAGGCCGATCAGTTGATTATGTACATTCAGCTCCGAAGCTCTCCATCTCAGGACTGGTCCAACTTGCCCTTGCCTTTACCTACATCACGTAGCACCCGTGAGCCAAGGCCCAACAAGAAAACACAATAACAGAGCATAATCATCAAGCAAACAACCAGATAACTCATACAGTATAAACATGCACTCAACAGTCCAAACATTCATGTTATTCAAGTATTCAGCATACCAAGTACATCATTTCATATCAATAATCAATTCACATATGATGACCAGGGTTAACGCCCTTAGGCCGCACCCTTTATTTATCCCACTGACTCCGGCCCGCTTAAACCGAGCTCAGTGAATATTAAGCTGTCCTCAGCTACCAGTGGCCGAGCTGCGCCCTGTGCGCAAGTATTATTTACGGCACCCTTAGATTGTTTATCACATGTCCCATGGCATAATACCATCTATGATATCATACAGGTATAGGGAGCTCTTAGTCCCATCACAAACACATAACCAGGTGCAATTTTCTTACCTTTAGATTTTGATAGCTTTGTTCAATTCGATCCTCAAGCATGATCTCGTCTGAGCCCTAGTGTACACCTAGTCACGGTCACAAGTTAGAACCAACTCCAAACCTCAATTCCAAAACCAAGCCTCATGACCAATCCCGAGCCCTTGGGAAGCCCTAATTCCACCAAACAGGGTGGTGGAATCAAACCCCGAGCCCCCGGGCAAAATCCCTAAGAAATAACACAAAAACCCCTTTCTGGGAACAGGGTTGCGCTACAACGCCCTAAGGAGAGAGCTATAGCGCTACAAGTAGAGCCAAAAAGCTCTGGAACTTCAGGGCCTAGCGCTACAATGCTAGTCACAGCACAACCTAGCACAGATTTCCCTCCTTCAAATTTTCCCGAGCCAAACCTTTCCAAAACTCAACCAAACCTCAACAAAAATTCAAAACAAGCCTCCCAACATCTTCAACTCATCCCAAACAACCTAAAAACCAATAATTCAATCACATGCACCCCAAAACACAAAATTCACCATGGCTGAACCTAGAGCTCAAAACTCAACAGAAATCAACTGAAATCAGAGAACTTAAACTAGAGTTTCTTACCTTTGATGGATGAGCTCAACCTAGGTTATCTCAAAGCCTTAGGTTTAATTCCCTAGAATTCCCACAGAAACTCTGCTTAGAAAAACTAATTCAATACCAAACCAAGAACTAAATATCAACCTCAAGACCTTACCTCAAACGATGAACAACCCTTCCCAACTCTTCTAACCAAACCAGGGATCCTAGTCTCAAGCTCCTGGCCAAACTCTCTCTGAGTTTTAACTCGAAGAGACCTCAAGAATTGAAGAGGGAACCCTAAACCGTGAGAGAGAAAACTTCTATCTCCTTCTTCCTTCTTTCCTTTTCTTTTCTTTCTTTTTTTTTCTTTTCTTCAGACTTCTAAAATTTTCTACATAATCCACTAAGGCAATAAAGCCAAAACAACACTTATCTGATTCTAAGCACCAAAAGACCATATTGCCCGCCACTTATAACTAAGCTTTTACACATCTTAAGGGCATTTTAGTCATTACACCCAATTCCCGCTGATTCCTCGAATGCCTCTAATATTTACCGCTTACTTCTTGACACCTAACTAATCACCAATTATATTCCTCAATATCAAAGTAGACTCCAATATATTCTCTAAATTCCCAGAAATACCCCCAAGCTCGCCCCGAGCCGGGTATAAATCCCCGCCATGACTTTTTCGCTGAACTACTCACTAGGATCGCCTCGAGTCACATATTACAAATATATCCACATAATAATGTGGTCTCAACAATTTATCACAATTATTTACATTTATGCCCTCAATGGGCTAAAATTACGAATATGCCCGTCTAACCTAATCAGGGCCTACATGCATACTAATACACATAGTCATGCATCACATATATTCAAATAATCATATAACATGCTTTTAATAATTTAATTCACATATAATCCAGTTATGCCCTCCCAGTACACTAATCAAGGCCCTTAAGCCTTATTAATGAATTTGGGTTGTTATAGTTTTTAGGTCGAGGAAAGCCTGTTCGCACTCCTCAATCCACTCAAATTTTTTGTTTTCTCTGAGCAAGTTGTAGAATGGCAGACATTTGTCAGTGGATTTTGAAATGAAACGATTCAAAGCTGCCACTCTTCCAGTCAAGCTTTGAACTTCTTTACGCGACCTAGGTGAGGGCATTTCTAACAACAAACTGATTTTCTCAGGATTCGTCTCTATCCCCCTTGTGTTGACTATGAACCCCAGAAATTTTCCAGATGCCACTCTAAAAGTGCATTTTTGAGGATTCAGCTTCATGTCATACCTCCTTAATATTCCAAAACGTTCTTCTAGATCAGACACATGCTTATTGGCAGTCTTTGATTTCAAAAGCATGTCATCGACATACACTTCCATACTTCTCCTGATCTGATTAGCGGACATCTTGTTGACCAAACGTTGATATGTAGCCCCGACATTCTTCAGCCCAAAGGACATAACTTTATAACAATATACGTTATGTTCGGTCATGAAGCTAGTATGTTCCTGACCAGTAGGATTCATAGAGATCTTGTTATATCCAGAATACGCGTCCATGAAAGACTTGAGCTCGTGACCTGCCGTGGCATCTACCAATTGATCAATCCTTGGCAGTGGAATACAATCCTTGGGACAAGCTTTATTCAGATTGATTAAGTCAATACAGGTCCTCCATTTCCCATTTGGCTTCGGGACCAACACTGGATTGGCGACCCAGATCGGGTATTTTTCCTCGTGGATAAACTAACATTTTAATAATTGAGCTACTTCTTGCTCAAGAGCTTCAGCTCAGATCATTCCGAAGCGTCTCCATTTTTGGGATTTTGGAGGCACGTTCTTGTCCAAATTTAAGGTGTGCATGATTACATCTGGACTTATTCCAACCATATCTTCATGTGACCAAGCGAAAATGTCCAGATTCTCCTGTAAGAAATTGACTAGCTCTTTCTTCCTTTTATCGTTAAGATTCTTCCCAATTTTTACAACTCTTGAAGCATCTTTTGGGTCAATGTTTACTTCCTCGAGCTCCTCTATGGCTTGGAGTTCTGACCTTTCTTCGCCTATCTGTGGGTCAATGTCATCGCATCGGGCAATGTCACTATCCTCTTTTTGATGAGGTTCTTCCGTCCCGCAAGTAATTTCTACTTCTTGAGACTCTTCACCTCCGTCATTTATGACCATCGCTTGCGGCCCGGGTTGTGATTTTCCCTTCATAGAAATGCTATAACATTCTCTGGCAGCGAGCTGATCACCTCTGATGGTGCATATTCCCGCGACTGAGGGGAATTTTATTACTAGATGGCGGATAGAGGTTATGGCTTCAAACGCCATCAGAACAGGTCGGCCCAAAATCGCATTGTACGCAGCTGGATAATCGATTACCACAAACTCAAGTAACTTGGAAATAGTTCACGAGTCTTCTCCCAATGTCACCACCAATCCGATCGTCCTGATGGCTGCCGACCCTTCACCATAAAACCCGTACAGAGTCATTGAGGTCGCCTTCAAATTAATTACAAGTAACCCCATTTTTTCTAAGGTGGATCTGAAAAGTATATTCACAAAACTTCCATTATCTACTAGTGTTCTCCGAACCCTCCGGTTGGCGAGTTAAACGGTTATGACCAACGGATCGTTATGTGGGAATTGGCCGTGACTAGCATCCTCTTTTGTGAAATTGATTGGTTGCTTTTCCAATCGTTGCTGTTTCGATAACCACTATTCCAGGATGAACTCCACCCCGTTATGGGACTTCAGTTCGTTAATGTACCTCTTCTGGGCCCCGCTGCTCGTGCCTGCCAAATGAGGTCCTCCCGAAAATGGTGGTTATATCTCCCCTTACTATCAGAGGAGGGTTGACCTAATTTTCTTGAGTTTCGGTTTGACTTACTGGAGCTTCGAGAACTGATTGAGGGTTCGGTCCAGCGGGCTGATTAGGGACCACCCGATTTCGAGCGTACTGGGCCAACGGTCCGACTCTGATGAGAGTTTTGATCTCATCCTTCAGCTGTCGACAGTTGTCAGTGTTATGACCGATGTCATTATGGAATTGACAGAACTTTGAAAAATCTTTCTCCGCCCTCTGGTTCTTCAACGGTTTTGGCTTCTTCCAAGGGAGGCGAGTGGAATTTGCGAGGAAGATGTGCTCCCTAGTGCCCGTTAGGTCGGTATAGGTAGCATAAACAAGTTTGAATTTCTCCCCAGACTTATTTTTCATTGATCCACTCTGATCGCACTCGCCATTTCCTTTCCTTTTTTTATTCCCCCCATGGTTATTCTGGGTAAAAGTTTGAGCTGTAGCTGCAACGTCTGTTACCGCTCCAACGGGCTGAACTGGGGGCTGGCTGGTTCTTGCAATAGAAGCTCGCACCTCCTCTAAGTTAATCCATTCTTGAGCTCGGGCCAAGAATTCATCCACACTCTTAACTCCTTTTCTTTGGAGTTCCTGCCATAGGTCGCCCCCAACAAGGATTCCCGTCCTCATTGCCATGAGTTTGGAGCTGTCATAAGCATCTCTAGCTCGTGCAGTGACATTGGAAAACCTACTTAGATATGTCTTCAACATCTCGCCAGGTTGCTATTGTATGTTGGCCCATGAATTGGTATCAACCCAAGTTGCCTGTGAAGCTCAGAATGCTTTTTTGAACTCAGAAGAAAACTTCTTCCACGAGCTTATGGAATACCTCTTATATTGCTTAAACCACTGCCTGGCTAGCCCAACTAGAGTTGCCGGGAATAAAATACACCTTAGACAGAGCCCGACATTGTGAACCATCATCATGGTGTTAAACATTCCGAGGTGATCTGACAGATCTCCATCTCCATCAAATTTTGACAAGTGTGGCATTCTAAAGCCTACCGAATATGTGGCTGCCGCAATATTTGGAGAGAAAGGCTCGAGCTTGTATTCTGAGTCGCAATCATCTTTTTCTTTTTATGATAAAAGCCTCTTCATTTTCTCTTCCATCAAAGCTAGTCTTTCGAGGGTTTGATCCCTAGTCCTTAGGTTACCTAGGGGCTGTTCAACAGCTCCCATCCTATCGTATGCATTTGATGGGTTATTGTCCCTCCAAGCTCGAGCTTGGTTTTGTGGGTAATTCCTACTATCACATACTATGGACGGACCTCCTTCTTGTCGAGTATAGCTAATATATTCATTCTAAGCTAGATTTCTTTTTTGCAAATTCAGACGATCGCGCAAATCAGGTCACGGGTCATACCGAGGGCTCTGTGCTGAACTCAACTGATTCCTTAGGTCACCCACAGACCTACCACTACGACGACTTTCAGTCAAGTTGTAACGACCCAAAATCAATAATATGGCTTAAGGGCCTTGATTAGTGTGCCGGGAGGGCATAATTGGCTTATGTGTATGTTTATTAAGTTAATGTGTGATTATATGATAAACATGCTTGTATGGTTATATGAATGTAGATGTGATTATATGTTATATTTGTGAGAACCACATTATTATGTGGGTAAGTCTGTAGCGTGCGACTCGAGGCGATCTTAGGGAGCTAGTTAGCGGGAAGTCACAACGGGGCGGGAATATTGGGGAATTTTACCATTTTTCCCTCGGGGACGTTTTCGATACCTCGAGCCTCGAGATTGATTTAATTAGCTAAGATCAGACTAAGTAAACAGAAAATAGTAGAACAAAAGAAGGAAAGCGACCCATTTTTACTTCTCTCTTCCTTCTCTTTCCTCTCTCAAGAAAGCTATAGAAGCCTAAGGAGAATCAGCTGGAATTCTGTGTTTTGAGCTGAGTTTGTGAGGGATTAGCTTGGTTCATACTAAGGGACACTCAACCAGGATCAAGCTAATTATTGAATCTCATTCTTAAGCATTAGAATTCTTAGTTTTGGCTGAGTATTAAAAAGGTTTATGGTTTTGATGATTAAGGGCTGAATTGAAGTTGAGAAGCTTGGGTTTTAGCTCAGAAGTTGTTAAGGAGGTGGTTCATCAAAGGAGGTAAGCTTCAATTCGTAGTTTAGAGCTTAAATTCTGAGTATGCATGACTGGTTTTAGAGTTTTTGAGCTATTGGGTTTCAGAAATCAAAATGGCATTTTAGTGAGTTATTAAGCTAGGTTTCTATTGGATTGAGTTGCTAAAACCAAGTTGGGAGTCTTGTGATCAATGGATCTTGGAATTAGGGTTCTTTGGGATGGTTTTTGGAAAGGTTAGGAGGCTAGAAATGGTGGTTTTTCTGGGCACGAAAGGTTGGGCCGCGACTCTGTTCTAGAGTGTCGCGGCCCTGCGAAGCAAGAAGAGCCAAGGAGGCTCTGCAGAGGAGAAGCACCGCAGGGCCACGGCGCGTGTATGTCATTGAGAGGCTTAGCCTCTATTTCAGGGACGGGCCGCAGCTAGGTTTCAGGGGTCGCATCCCTTAAGGGCATTTTTGATCTTTTGGGGGTTTTAAGAGCGGAAACCTAACCTAGGGTGCTCGGGATCAATTCCACCACCGTGATTGGTGGAATTCGATTTCCCAGAAGCTAGAACTCCACCTGGAAATATTAACGCGATTATTAATGGTACTCCCTATCTTGGTTGTGACTAGGTGTTAAGCTAGGTCTCGGGAAGCGGATCGTGCTCGAGAGGCGTCGCTCGTAATCAGTGAACTTGGGAATTAAAGGTAAGAAAACTGCACCCGGATGTGGAATTATAATGGGACTAAGGGTTTCCTATTTTGTATGCTTTGTAAAGGATGGTATTATGCCATGTAAACAATAAACCAACGGCCTAAGAGTGCCGAAATTTACACTAGCGCATAGGGCACGGCTCGGCCACTGGTAGCTGAGGACAGCTTGTTATGCACTGAGCTCGGTTTAAGCGGGCTGGAGTCAGTGGGGTAAACAGAAGGTGCGACCTTAAGTGTCGACCCTGACTATCGTATGATTTGTTCGCTATTATTGTTTGTTGGATTGTTATGCTGAATAGTTGGGTGATGATTAGCTGACTCTTTGGTTAAATCTCCATGCTTTGTGAATATTGTGGTATGTTAAGTGTATGAACGTGATTAAAGGCTTATCCAAATATTGTTATTGCTTGTTATGTAATATGATAATTTTTCTTGCTGGGCCTTTGTAACGCCCTACTTCCTTAGAGCCGTTACTAAGTGAGTTTTTAAGACAAAACAGTGTGCAATGGACTCGCTAACCGAGGTTTTGAAACAAAAGTGTGACTAATTAAAAGTTAAGGCTGTAATCTTTGAAAATGCGTCATTTCATTAAAACTTCTATTATTAAACATTTGGGATCCCAAAATAAGGTTTGAAAACTATTTACATCTTGAAATAAGTTCACAGTTGATAAATCATAAAATCGTAGATTATTACAGCCATTTTCAAATAAACCCCCAACCAAAGCAGTCGGGCAGGCCAAACATGTACGCGCCGCTTCACGCTCTCCGTACTCATGGTTGGTTGATTCAGTCATTGCCCTTACCTGCAACACAGAGCACCCGTGAGCTGAAGCCCAGCAAGAAAACTCATGCAGAACATAACATATGCAATGTATACAGTTTATCATAACAGATAATCCACAAATAAACAAGTCAATCATTAGACTAAGCAAACACGGCCATGCCGCCCCAGGACCCTTACCAAAGCCCTGGGGTATCGGTTCTCACCGCGAGGATAACTCATGTATCCCTTGGGTCCCACCCTGAATATATATCATAACACATGTATCCACCGGGCCCCGCCCTGATTATAGCATCCCATGTGCTAGGTGTTACTTTCGGCCCACGGCCGCCCCGGCTTACGCCGTACTCGGCCCACGGCCGCCCCGGCTTACGCCGTACTCGGCCCTTGCCGCTCATTTCATCATAATCACACATATAGTACATTTGAAATAATCATTCACACACATCATGATTCATTTAAGGTTAAACATTTGCACATAATACAATCTGGGGCCATGCCCTAACCTCGGGTGTTATAGTTTTCTTACCTGTATTCCGAGCCTCCTGATGCACTAAAGCTGCGAGCACGGTCCTCCAGCACGAGCCTCACAAAGGACCTAGTCACAACACACAAGAAACATCCCTCATTACTAATCAACCCAAAACCACTTCCCGGGACCAATCCCACACTCTCGGGGCCTCTAAAACCTTAAAACAACACCCCGGAGACATCCCCCGAACCCCCGGAGCAAAGGCCTAAAATTTCCTAAAAATGATGCCCTGAAATTTGCCTTGTGCCGCGGCACCACATCCTTGTGCCGCGGAACCCATCAGACAGAGGTTCCCTTGCCGCGGCACGAAAAACCTGTGTCGCGGCACGCCTTCGCAGACCCAGAATTCTGGGTTTTCTCCTGCGTTTTCTCCGAGCTTAAACCATACCAAATCATACAAAACCAATACCCAAACCCCTAAAACCAATTCCAAGCTTCATATGAACAACTTAACAACCTATAGGCACTAGATACAAGATCAAAACATCAACACACTCAAGAATCCACCCCTTGATTCCTAATTTCAGCATCTCAAACCAAAAACTCAAACACACTAACTCAAGCTCTAGATTTCACAATTCAAAACAGAAATCAAACTTAAATGCTCATAAAATCCATACCTTAAGTGGAGAATCCACCCAACAAGCTCCCTTGATTCACCTCCTAAGCTCCCACTTCAGCCCATTTTCCTCTTCTTCTTCTTCTCTTCCTTGCCCTAACTCTCCTCCTCTTCATTTTAGCAAAGCCAACATATATCCTAAATGCCCAAACCGTGACCCACTAAAAACCCAGCTGAGAATTGCCTATAACCCTTGCCAAATGACCATTTTACCCTTTCCTACTAATCCTCCTTAGCTAAACCTCAAAGGACACTTAAGTCTTTTCATTTCTATTTCATTTCTACCACTTTTTACCTTAAAACTTGTTACCCACAGCAGTAACTAATGGTTACCCAGGTTACTAAATCTCCAATAACCATTACCCGCTAAATCTCAACTTAGCCATAAAATTCCCGAGATACCCCTAGGCTCCTCCCGAGCCGGGTACAAAATCCCGTTGTGACATCTAAGTTAACTAGCTCTCTAGGACCGTCTCGGCACGTGCATCACAATAATAAAACCACACACACGCGGTACAATTCACAGAATACAATTATCACATATCAATACAGTTATGCTCATCATGGCCAGAATTACAATTATGCCCTTCTAACACGATCCGGGCCTATATGCATACTAGTAAACATAGCCATGCATCTCAGTTTAAACAAATAGCCAAATAACATGCTTTAAATCATAATCATGCATTTAATTCATAAAATCACACATAAATCCCAACCTGCCCTCCTGGCACACTAATCAAGGCCCTTAAGCCTTATTAGCGAATTTGGGTCGTTACAACTATCCCCTCCTCATAAAAATTTCGTCCTCGAAATTTATCCAAACACACCAGTCAATAAACCCGCAGTTTTGACCATAACTTCCAAGGTCCACCGCCTTTACTTTACTTTTCAACAACACTCTTACAGGAGTAACAATCTTGCCCCTCAAGATTTTGTCTAATAGCCATGCTCCCGATAGCTTCTTGCTTACCCCGCAACCCTTCTGAAACTTCAGGGTCTGCCTAGATTACAATTACTAATTCGTTGTCTTCTCGATAGCCAATTCATTGACCAATTCATCACCTCTACTAGGTGGGATCAGCTTATAGGCCCCGCTGGCCTAACCCTTAGTACAACTTCTGAATTTCATGTTGAAATAAGAGTCAGAACTCTCCCTTCTTTCTCTGAACACCTTACAGATCCTCGTCTGCTATTACGTAGAGCTACAAATCTTTCCTTCCAGAACTTTATTTCCTCAACATTTAACAATTTACCTGCTCCTTATTCTTTCGAATATGCAGACACTCCTGCCTTAAGGATTCCAACAACCTCTCTGGCATTCTCTCTAAACCAAAGCCAACCCATAGTATTCATTATGCGTTACATTAACAAGACACCAACAACTGCCACCGCGACTAACTCGTCAGGGATTACACTTCCCTTAATACCTCAAGTATTCGCCTACTCAGCGCTTAATTCTTTAAGATCTTTAATAACTTTCAGACTGCCAATTCACTTGCAATCAACTGACAATTCCAGGTTCCCACTCTGTTCTTTTTGTCCTCTAAATCCATTCCAACAATTTAAAATACTATAGGCTCTCAATTCCGTATCATCGACGTTCTATCTCGAACCCAGTTCACTTGACCCAACAACATTAACTCCCTTAACTGAGTTAAAACTTTTCATGTCCAAACAATTTACTCAAGGTCTAAAGTGGTCTATTCCCATGATACACTACCACATCACCTAACCCTTCAGGGTCCAAAGGAAATCACTAGGTTCTGTCACCCGCTCAACCCTCCCGGTACGACGTACCCTAGGAGGTGGGATGATGTCCATTCAGAATCCTCATTCCAAACCATATCCCACCTGGATCCTTCACTCGATCCTGGTATCCCACTGTACCACCATGACAGGGTCCTTCCCTGTTTCAACTCAAGTCAACACTTCGGATTCCATAGCTTAGTGACTTTCACCAGCTAACCCTTACCTATTAACATTATGCCGCTCTCAGTCGTTGCTTTGACCACCCCATTACAATCTATGGCGCTCTTCCCCGACTGACACACGCCTCACAGCCAGGAGTTCCGCCTCCAATTATATCTCCCCTCGCTCAATCGAGGATTTCAAACATTGATCGTTCGTCTGTTACTTTTCACCACATCTGGGTCTCAGCGCTAACCTTCTTACTAATACCCAACACTCAAGTATCTTATGCCATACACAACAGTCGACTTAACGTTCCAAGTGTATCAACGATGATCCATTCTGTCGCCCCCCGCAAGGTTCAATCCATCCTCGCATCAATTTATTCCTGGGCGTGCCCAACTCGTGATGCACTCCCACATTTCCATAACCCTACCATAGATCATGTCCTTTATGAAATCACTCTTTACTTAACCAAAACACACGCAAATTCCATCATTACCCGATACTAAACAACCTTACCTTATCTTCTGAATTTCTTTCTGATTTGACACCACTCAGTCCGTCTAACCTCGAGTTTTACTGATCTCCTCATCTCTGATGTAGTTGTCTCCGGAGGTGCTTGTGCAATGGATGACGCGCTTACCAGTCTTGTTATGCTTTCTATTCTTCAGACGTTCTTCATTAGCTTCTTTGTGGCTTCAGATCAAATCTTATCGTACCTGTCCTTTCTCCTTGTAGCTCTAATCTGAGTATTCCTGACGACGCTCAAACTAACAATCCGTAGAACCTTACCTGAGACTCTGCCTTCTGGGTGAAAACGTCTTTCGCATAGTCACTTGCTCACCATTTCCGTCTGGGAGTAATCCACATGTACTGCTCGTGAACTTGAAGGGAACTTGCCTGAACCATTCTTGTATCCTCTACTTAAAGAACTTACCTGTGCTGCCGTAGCTTGAACCAAATCTAGAATCTTTATTACCAACTCCTCGCACTTTACTCAGTTCAAAACAAAATTCCTGAAATGTCTCTTTCCTTGGTTTCCAGCTGGAAATTAACAGGTCATAGATCCACTCTTGGAGACATCGTCCTACCTTGTATCCAACATCGTACTTTTCGTCCTACCCCGACGATGCTAACAACCCCCGTAGTATAACACAGTGGCTACACCAGGCTCAAATTCCTTCGATTGTTTCAATAGGCTTTCTATCGGCCAAAACCGTCTTTTACAACATTCCTTAAACCAATCCTATCTGTAGTCTGACCTTGAAGTATTACCTAAATCTTTCTGTGCATAACCATATAGCTTTCCTACTGGTCAGCTCTGTCTCCTTCACGTACTCCAGATGATATCCACAACAATCCATCTGCCAGAGCTTCTAATTCCTTCTCAATAAGCATTACTGTCCTTAGCCTCTCAAATGGCACCATTGAGGCAACCTCTCTATGTCCATCACCCTCTCAGAGCATTCACAACACCGAGTCCTTCCAGTTCGTTATATGTCCAAAGCATAAACCATTCCGTAAAATACTCATCCTCGAGGAATCGGCCTCGAACTACGAATGTAGCGAGGCATTCAAGTTCTCCGTTCCCTCACCACGGGAATTCCATTCTATCGTACTGAGTCATCCCATGCAGACGTCATGCCCTCGCCTGACCTCTTCTCAGGTGGCATCCTCTCCCTCACGCATACCAATAACCTCCCTGGTTCCTATCGCCATCTTGGTAACTAGCTTCTCACTCATGTTTCTTTCCAAACTCAAATTAGGTGCCCAAGCACTGTCTAGGGTCCTCCTACCGCAAAAATTGAGAATCCGACCTCGCTGCGTTCTATCAACACAAGCACCATCTTATCAATCAGACTTTTCCCCCCTTTTTGGCAAACCAGAAGCCATAGAAATATCCGGGATTCCTTTAACTCGATTATCACGAATCTATTCTTACTGATTCCATCCAAAGAAGCACCACCCTTGCGGCTCTAGCACTCATGCTCTATACATCAACCATCAGTTCCTCAAACAATATGGCCCTCTCCGCCATCCACATGCAGACAAAAACTCTTTCCTCAAAGCAGCCCAAATGCCTTAGACTATTCCAGATCTCATGTCCTTAAATGGGTCGCCACCAATTCCAGGTACATCCATCTGTATAACTTCCTGAAATGGACTACCCGCTTTACCAAACCCATTGAATTACGCTGTTGCTACCCTAACAGTCCGAACCGAACTTGTAAGCCCACCAGTCTCCATGGTTCTAATCATGTCTTTAAAATCTCTTCTAACCATTCACCATCTAGGTTCTTTCCAACCCATTAAGCCAGTACCTCAGCCCGAGTACCAATTCCAGGCATCCCTCTGCCTCAACATTTAACACAACCCTCGAATCAGGATCTCTTATCCTCTTAACCAAGGGTGGAATTAACTCTGCTCGTCTATTGATAAGTCCCTTGCCAACTCGAGCTCTCCTCAAAACCCGAGGATGACACCCCTAAAACCTCTCATATAATACCTTTATCTGTCCATACCTCACAGTAAACCAACACTGGTCACCTTTACTGTTAAAGCATATAAATCAGCTATTTCCCCAGAGAAATCCGCTGTTCTTCTATCCCATCTCAACTAACAAACTCCACAGCCTACTCACACACTAGTGACTCACTGCTGCTGCTTTCAGGGATAACTGGAGATCTCAACTCCAACTTATATCTAGAATCCCCTTTCAACACAATATCAGGTCCACAAAACCCTACTAGGAACAACCAACACGAGTTCATCTGTCGAAACTAACCAAACTCCTGAACTCAGAGGTTCATACCCTGAACCAAACCACAACTAGATCCGAACATCTACAGGTATAATGCACACACAAGCATATACTAGGTCAAATCCACAATGATATACATTTAGCTACTAGATTCAATCATCACTAAGTATATCCATACTCACCATGCTTCATACAAGCCAATATACAGATATAACATATGAATTTCATCCAGCAAATTAATCGCATATACACAAAACGCGAACCAATATGCCAATATTCATCCATATACATCATAATGTCATTCAGCATGCATTAATCTCAACATGCAATAGTCAAGGGCCAGGCCCTATCAGTATCTCATGCATATGTTATTTCATCTATCATGCTCCATATAAGTAAACAGGCAAACAGGGCATTCAAACATATGTTCAGCATATCAATCAATCACACCAACCAACCCTGAGTCGAGCTTGTCACTGACAGCGAGCGTACATGTTCGGTCGATCTCCAAAACCAATAAACCTTGGCTCGCTCTGATACCAAGTTGTAACGCCCTACTTCCTTAGAGCCGTTACTAAGTGAGTTTTTAAGACAAAACAGTGTGCAATGGACTCGCTAACCGAGGTTTTGAAACAAAAGTGTGACTAATTAAAAGTTAAGGCTGTAATCTTTGAAAATGCGTCATTTCATTAAAACTTCTATTATTAAACATTTGGGATCCCAAAATAAGGTTTGAAAACTATTTACATCTTGAAATAAGTTCACAGTTGATAAATCATAAAATCGTAGATTATTACAGCCATTTTCAAATAAACCCCCAACCAAAGCAGTCGGGCAGGCCAAACATGTACGCGCCGCTTCACGCTCTCCGTACTCATGGTTGGTTGATTCAGTCATTGCCCTTACCTGCAACACAGAGCACCCGTGAGCCAAAGCCCAGCAAGAAAACTCATGCAGAACATAACATATGCAATGTATACAGTTTATCATAACAGATAATCCACAAATAAACAAGTCAATCATTAGACTAAGCAAACACGGCCATGCCGCCCCAGGACCCTTACCAAAGCCCTGGGGTATCGGTTCTCACCGCGAGGATAACTCATGTATCCCTTGGGTCCCACCCTGAATATATATCATAACACATGTATCCACCGGGCCCCGCCCTGATTATAGCATCCCATGTGCTAGGTGTTACTTTCGGCCCACGGCCGCCCCGGCTTACGCCGTACTCGGCCCTTGCCGCTCATTTCATCATAATCACACATATAGTACATTTGAAATAATCATTCACACACATCATGATTCATCTAAGGTTAAACATTTGCACATAATACAATCTGGGGCCATGCCCTAACCTCGGGTGTTATAGTTTTCTTACCTGTATTCCGAGCCTCCTGATGCACTAAAGCTGCGAGCACGGTCCTCCAGCACGAGCCTCACAAAGGACCTAGTCACAACACACAAGAAACATCCCTCATTACTAATCAACCCAAAACCACTTCCCGGGACCAATCCCACACTCTCGGGGCCTCTAAAACCTTAAAACAACACCCCGGAGACATCCCCCGAACCCCCGGAGCAAAGGCCTAAAATTTCCTAAATATGATGCCCTGAAATTTGCCTTGTGCCGCGGCACCACATCCTTGTGCCGCGGAACCCATCAGACAGAGGTTCCCTTGCCGCGGCACGAAAAACCTGTGTCGCGGCACGCCTTCGCAGACCCAGAATTCTGGGTTTTCTCCTGCGTTTTCTCCGAGCTTAAACCATACCAAATCATACAAAACCAATACCCAAACCCCTAAAACCAATTCCAAGCTTCATATGAACAACTTAACAACCTATAGGCACTAGATACAAGATCAAAACATCAACACACTCAAGAATCCACCCCTTGATTCCTAATTTCAGCATCTCAAACCAAAAACTCAAACACACTAACTCAAGCTCTAGATTTCACAATTCAAAACAGAAATCAAACTTAAATGCTCATAAAATCCATACCTCAAGTGGAGAATCCACCCAACAAGCTCCCTTGATTCACCTCCTAAGCTCCCACTTCAGCCCATTTTCCTCTTCTTCTTCTTCTCTTCCTTGCCCTAACTCTCCTCCTCTTCATTTTAGCAAAGCCAACATATATCCTAAATGCCCAAACCGTGACCCACTAAAAACCCAGCTGAGAATTGCCTATAACCCTTGCCAAATGACCATTTTACCCTTTCCTACTAATCCTCCTTAGCTAAACCTCAAAGGACACTTAAGTCTTTTCATTTCTATTTCATTTCTACCACTTTTTACCTTAAAACTTGTTACCCACAGCAGTAACTAATGGTTACCCAGGTTACTAAATCTCCAATAACCATTACCCGCTAAATCTCAACTTAGCCATAAAATTCCCGAGATACCCCTAGGCTCCTCCCGAGCCGGGTACAAAATCCCGTTGTGACATCTAAGTTAACTAGCTCTCTAGGACCGTCTCGGCACGTGCATCACAATAATAAAACCACACACACGCGGTACAATTCACAGAATACAATTATCACATATCAATACAGTTATGCTCATCATGGCCAGAATTACAATTATGCCCTTCTAACACGATCCGGGCCTATATGCATACTAGTAAACATAGCCATGCATCTCAGTTTAAACAAATAGCCAAATAACATGCTTTAAATCATAATCATGCATTTAATTCATAAAATCACACATAAATCCCAACCTGCCCTCCTGGCACACTAATCAAGGCCCTTAAGCCTTATTAGCGAATTTGGGTCGTTACAACTATCCCCTCCTCATAAAAATTTCGTCCTCGAAATTTATCCAAACACACCAGTCAATAAACCCGCAGTTTTGACCATAACTTCCAAGGTCCACCGCCTTTACTTTACTTTTCAACAACACTCTTACAGGAGTAACAATCTTGCCCCTCAAGATTTTGTCTAATAGCCATGCTCCCGATAGCTTCTTGCTTACCCCGCAACCCTTCTGAAACTTCAGGGTCTGCCTAGATTACAATTACTAATTCGTTGTCTTCTCGATAGCCAATTCATTGACCAATTCATCACCTCTACTAGGTGGGATCAGCTTATAGGCCCCGCTGGCCTAACCCTTAGTACAACTTCTGAATTTCATGTTGAAATAAGAGTCAGAACTCTCCCTTCTTTCTCTGAACACCTTACAGATCCTCGTCTGCTATTACGTAGAGCTACAAATCTTTCCTTCCAGAACTTTATTTCCTCAACATTTAACAATTTACCTGCTCCTTATTCTTTCGAATATGCAGACACTCCTGCCTTAAGGATTCCAACAACCTCTCTGGCATTCTCTCTAAACCAAAGCCAACCCATAGTATTCATTATGCGTTACATTAACAAGACACCAACAACTGCCACCGCGACTAACTCGTCAGGGATTACACTTCCCTTAATACCTCAAGTATTCGCCTACTCAGCGCTTAATTCTTTAAGATCTTTAATAACTTTCAGACTGCCAATTCACTTGCAATCAACTGACAATTCCAGGTTCCCACTCTGTTCTTTTTGTCCTCTAAATCCATTCCAACAATTTAAAATACTATAGGCTCTCAATTCCGTATCATCGACGTTCTATCTCGAACCCAGTTCACTTGACCCAACAACATTAACTCCCTTAACTGAGTTAAAACTTTTCATGTCCAAACAATTTACTCAAGGTCTAAAGTGGTCTATTCCCATGATACACTACCACATCACCTAACCCTTCAGGGTCCAAAGGAAATCACTAGGTTCTGTCACCCGCTCAACCCTCCCGGTACGACGTACCCTAGGAGGTGGGATGATGTCCATTCAGAATCCTCATTCCAAACCATATCCCACCTGGATCCTTCACTCGATCCTGGTATCCCACTGTACCACCATGACAGGGTCCTTCCCTGTTTCAACTCAAGTCAACACTTCGGATTCCATAGCTTAGTGACTTTCACCAGCTAACCCTTACCTATTAACATTATGCCGCTCTCAGTCGTTGCTTTGACCACCCCATTACAATCTATGGCGCTCTTCCCCGACTGACACACGCCTCACAGCCAGGAGTTCCGCCTCCAATTATATCTCCCCTCGCTCAATCGAGGATTTCAAACATTGATCGTTCGTCTGTTACTTTTCACCACATCTGGGTCTCAGCGCTAACCTTCTTACTAATACCCAACACTCAAGTATCTTATGCCATACACAACAGTCGACTTAACGTTCCAAGTGTATCAACGATGATCCATTCTGTCGCCCCCCGCAAGGTTCAATCCATCCTCGCATCAATTTATTCCTGGGCGTGCCCAACTCGTGATGCACTCCCACATTTCCATAACCCTACCATAGATCATGTCCTTTATGAAATCACTCTTTACTTAACCAAAACACACGCAAATTCCATCATTACCCGATACTAAACAACCTTACCTTATCTTCTGAATTTCTTTCTGATTTGACACCACTCAGTCCGTCTAACCTCGAGTTTTACTGATCTCCTCATCTCTGATGTAGTTGTCTCCGGAGGTGCTTGTGCAATGGATGACGCGCTTACCAGTCTTGTTATGCTTTCTATTCTTCAGACGTTCTTCATTAGCTTCTTTGTGGCTTCAGATCAAATCTTATCGTACCTGTCCTTTCTCCTTGTAGCTCTAATCTGAGTATTCCTGACGACGCTCAAACTAACAATCCGTAGAACCTTACCTGAGACTCTGCCTTCTGGGTGAAAACGTCTTTCGCATAGTCACTTGCTCACCATTTCCGTCTGGGAGTAATCCACATGTACTGCTCGTGAACTTGAAGGGAACTTGCCTGAACCATTCTTGTATCCTCTACTTAAAGAACTTACCTGTGCTGCCGTAGCTTGAACCAAATCTAGAATCTTTATTACCAACTCCTCGCACTTTACTCAGTTCAAAACAAAATTCCTGAAATGTCTCTTTCCTTGGTTTCCAGCTGGAAATTAACAGGTCATAGATCCACTCTTGGAGACATCGTCCTACCTTGTATCCAACATCGTACTTTTCGTCCTACCCCGACGATGCTAACAACCCCCGTAGTATAACACAGTGGCTACACCAGGCTCAAATTCCTTCGATTGTTTCAATAGGCTTTCTATCGGCCAAAACCGTCTTTTACAACATTCCTTAAACCAATCCTATCTGTAGTCTGACCTTGAAGTATTACCTAAATCTTTCTGTGCATAACCATATAGCTTTCCTACTGGTCAGCTCTGTCTCCTTCACGTACTCCAGATGATATCCACAACAATCCATCTGCCAGAGCTTCTAATTCCTTCTCAATAAGCATTACTGTCCTTAGCCTCTCAAATGGCACCATTGAGGCAACCTCTCTATGTCCATCACCCTCTCAGAGCATTCACAACACCGAGTCCTTCCAGTTCGTTATATGTCCAAAGCATAAACCATTCCGTAAAATACTCATCCTCGAGGAATCGGCCTCGAACTACGAATGTAGCGAGGCATTCAAGTTCTCCGTTCCCTCACCACGGGAATTCCATTCTATCGTACTGAGTCATCCCATGCAGACGTCATGCCCTCGCCTGACCTCTTCTCAGGTGGCATCCTCTCCCTCACGCATACCAATAACCTCCCTGGTTCCTATCGCCATCTTGGTAACTAGCTTCTCACTCATGTTTCTTTCCAAACTCAAATTAGGTGCCCAAGCACTGTCTAGGGTCCTCCTACCGCAAAAATTGAGAATCCGACCTCGCTGCGTTCTATCAACACAAGCACCATCTTATCAATCAGACTTTTCCCCCCTTTTTGGCAAACCAGAAGCCATAGAAATATCCGGGATTCCTTTAACTCGATTATCACGAATCTATTCTTACTGATTCCATCCAAAGAAGCACCACCCTTGCGGCTCTAGCACTCATGCTCTATACATCAACCATCAGTTCCTCAAACAATATGGCCCTCTCCGCCATCCACATGCAGACAAAAACTCTTTCCTCAAAGCAGCCCAAATGCCTTAGACTATTCCAGATCTCATGTCCTTAAATGGGTCGCCACCAATTCCAGGTACATCCATCTGTATAACTTCCTGAAATGGACTACCCGCTTTACCAAACCCATTGAATTACGCTGTTGCTACCCTAACAGTCCGAACCGAACTTGTAAGCCCACCAGTCTCCATGGTTCTAATCATGTCTTTAAAATCTCTTCTAACCATTCACCATCTAGGTTCTTTCCAACCCATTAAGCCAGTACCTCAGCCCGAGTACCAATTCCAGGCATCCCTCTGCCTCAACATTTAACACAACCCTCGAATCAGGATCTCTTATCCTCTTAACCAAGGGTGGAATTAACTCTGCTCGTCTATTGATAAGTCCCTTGCCAACTCGAGCTCTCCTCAAAACCCGAGGATGACACCCCTAAAACCTCTCATATAATACCTTTATCTGTCCATACCTCACAGTAAACCAACACTGGTCACCTTTACTGTTAAAGCATATAAATCAGCTATTTCCCCAGAGAAATCCGCTGTTCTTCTATCCCATCTCAACTAACAAACTCCACAGCCTACTCACACACTAGTGACTCACTGCTGCTGCTTTCAGGGATAACTGGAGATCTCAACTCCAACTTATATCTAGAATCCCCTTTCAACACAATATCAGGTCCACAAAACCCTACTAGGAACAACCAACACGAGTTCATCTGTCGAAACTAACCAAACTCCTGAACTCAGAGGTTCATACCCTGAACCAAACCACAACTAGATCCGAACATCTACAGGTATAATGCACACACAAGCATATACTAGGTCAAATCCACAATGATATACATTTAGCTACTAGATTCAATCATCACTAAGTATATCCATACTCACCATGCTTCATACAAGCCAATATACAGATATAACATATGAATTTCATCCAGCAAATTAATCGCATATACACAAAACGCGAACCAATATGCCAATATTCATCCATATACATCATAATGTCATTCAGCATGCATTAATCTCAACATGCAATAGTCAAGGGCCAGGCCCTATCAGTATCTCATGCATATGTTATTTCATCTATCATGCTCCATATAAGTAAACAGGCAAACAGGGCATTCAAACATATGTTCAGCATATCAATCAATCACACCAACCAACCCTGAGTCGAGCTTGTCACTGACAGCGAGCGTACATGTTCGGTCGATCTCCAAAACCAATAAACCTTGGCTCGCTCTGATACCAAGTTGTAACGCCCTACTTCCTTAGAGCCGTTACTAAGTGAGTTTTTAAGACAAAACAGTGTGCAATGGACTCGCTAACCGAGGTTTTGAAACAAAAGTGTGACTAATTAAAAGTTAAGGCTGTAATCTTTGAAAATGCGTCATTTCATTAAAACTTCTATTATTAAACATTTGGGATCCCAAAATAAGGTTTGAAAACTATTTACATCTTGAAATAAGTTCACAGTTGATAAATCATAAAATCGTAGATTATTACAGCCATTTTCAAATAAACCCCCAACCAAAGCAGTCGGGCAGGCCAAACATGTACGCGCCGCTTCACGCTCTCCGTACTCATGGTTGGTTGATTCAGTCATTGCCCTTACCTGCAACACAGAGCACCCGTGAGCCAAAGCCCAGCAAGAAAACTCATGCAGAACATAACATATGCAATGTATACAGTTTATCATAACAGATAATCCACAAATAAACAAGTCAATCATTAGACTAAGCAAACACGGCCATGCCGCCCCAGGACCCTTACCAAAGCCCTGGGGTATCGGTTCTCACCGCGAGGATAACTCATGTATCCCTTGGGTCCCACCCTGAATATATATCATAACACATGTATCCACCGGGCCCCGCCCTGATTATAGCATCCCATGTGCTAGGTGTTACTTTCGGCCCACGGCCGCCCCGGCTTACGCCGTACTCGGCCCACGGCCGCCCCGGCTTACGCCGTACTCGGCCCTTGCCGCTCATTTCATCATAATCACACATATAGTACATTTGAAATAATCATTCACACACATCATGATTCATCTAAGGTTAAACATTTGCACATAATACAATCTGGGGCCATGCCCTAACCTCGGGTGTTATAGTTTTCTTACCTGTATTCCGAGCCTCCTGATGCACTAAAGCTGCGAGCACGGTCCTCCAGCACGAGCCTCACAAAGGACCTAGTCACAACACACAAGAAACATCCCTCATTACTAATCAACCCAAAACCACTTCCCGGGACCAATCCCACACTCCCGAGGCCTCTAAAACCTTAAAACTACACCCCGGAGACATCCCCCGAACCCCCGGAGCAAAGGCCTAAAATTTCCTAAAAATGATGCCCTGAAATTTTCCTTGTGCCGCGGCACCACATCCTTGTGCCGCGGCACCCATCAGACAGAGGCTCCCTTGCCGTGGCACGAAAAACCTGTGTCGCGGCACGCCTTCGCAGACCCAGAATTCTGGGTTTTCTCCTGCGTTTTCTCCGAGCTTAAACCATCCCAAATCATACAAAACCAATACCCAAACCCCTAAAACCAATTCCAAGCTTCATATGAACAACTTAACAACCTATAGGCACTAGATACAAGATCAAAACATCAACACACTCAAGAATCCACCCCTTGATTCCTAATTTCAGCATCTCAAACCAAAAACTCAAACACACTAACTCAAGCTCTAGATTTCACAATTCAAAACAGAAATCAAACTTAAATGCTCATAAAATCCATACCTCAAGTGGAGAATCCACCCAACAAGCTCCCTTGATTCACCTCCTAAGCTCCCACTTCAGCCCATTTTCCTCTTCTTCTTCTTCTCTTCCTTGCCCTAGCTCTCCTCCTCTTCATTTTAGCAAAGCCAACATATATCCCAAATGCCCAAACCGTGACCCACTAAAAACCCAGCTGAGAATTGCCTATAACCCTTGCCAAATGACCATTTTACCCTTTCCTACTAATCCTCCTTAGCTAAACCTCAAAGGACACTTAAGTCTTTTCATTTCTATTTCATTTCTACCACTTTTTACTTTAAAACTTGTTACCCACAGCAGTAACTAATGGTTACCCAGGTTACTAAATCTCCAATAACCATTACCCGCTAAATCTCAACTTAGCCATAAAATTCCCGAGATACCCCTAGGCTCCTCCCGAGCCGGGTACAAAATCCCGTTGTGACATCTAAGTTAACTAGCTCTCTAGGACCGTCTCGGCACGTGCATCACAATAATAAAACCACACACACGCGGTACAATTCACAGAATACAATTATCACATATCAATACAGTTATGCTCATCATGGCCAGAATTACAATTATGCCCTTCTAACACGATCCGGGCCTATATGCATACTAGTAAACATAGCCATGCATCTCAGTTTAAACAAATAGCCAAATAACATGCTTTAAATCATAATCATGCATTTAATTCATAAAATCACACATAAATCCCAACCTGCCCTCCTGGCACACTAATCAAGGCCCTTAAGCCTTATTAGCGAATTTGGGTCGTTACAGCCTTGGCTCACAGGTGCTACGTGGTGTAGGTAAAGGCAAGGGCAAGCTTGATCAGCCCTGATTTGGAGAGCTCTGAGAGGAGAATGTACATGAACAGCTGCTCAGCCGCCACAGTTGAGAGTGAGACAGGAAGAGGAGAACCAGAAACGTCTGTTTTGCCTTAGAGTGGCTAACGATTGTTTAAACTTTGGAAATTTTGTAAACTGACTTTTGAACCCTGTTCCTTTCTGTGATCCCATGTGTAAAATGTTTAATTTTATGAAATGTACCTTTTTGAGACCAAACTCTTTTAACCCTAGCACATTAATGGTTTCAGTGACACGTTTTTAACTAAATGACTTGGTTAGCAAGTCCTGCACCTTTATAAGTACACAGTGTAGCGGTCTTGGCTATCCAGGGCGTTACAACTTGGTATCAGAGCGTCCTACGTTTAAGGGTTCCTGAAGACCGGCTGGACATGTACATTCGCTGCTAGAGACAAGCTCAATTCAGGGTTTGGTAATGTGTATGTATGCTTATATGCTTGTATGCTTGGAATTAATTATGAATGTTGTTATTTATTGGTTTAATAGGAAGTATGAGATACTGATAAGTACCGAATTTTTTTATTTTTAATTCATTATTCTTCTATTATTATGCACTTGATTATTTATTTTATTTTGTATTTTTAGGATTTTCAAGACATTTGGGTGAAAGTGAATGAATTTGGGATGTTTTACAAGCAATGGTTAAGCTCAGAATTACAAGTATGAAATTTCACACTTGATTTTGATAACTTTCCAATACTTTTTTGGAAATATACCTAGAAATAGAAGTTTTAGATATTTTTCTTATCTTTCTATAAATTTTCGAATCGTCCAATTCTGAGTTATACCAAGGAAGTTATTCTAAAAATACTTTCGGTCACTGCGGCAGTAGAAAACCGAAAAACGGGAAAACTTGCTACGGCCGCGGCCAGCCTTATTCCAGGCCGCGGCCTGGGGGATATAACGTAGTGGACACGGCCAGCAATGTCCCAGGCCACGGCCAGAGCCCGATTTTCTGGAAAATACATTTTTCTAGTGGCCGCGGCCACCAAGAATCACTGGCCGCGGCCGATGATCGATTTTTTTCTTAAATTTCAAATTTTAAGTGTAATTTTTGGGGGGCTATAAAAGGGATTAGGGTTAACTTTTATTATAACTTTGGATTGTGATTTTTAGAGGCTAGAGCAGAAGAGAAGGAGGAAAAAAAATCATCATCTATATTCTTCAATCTAGTTTTTCTTTCTTCTCAAAACTCTTTTATTTCATTGAATATTTATGTTTATGAATATGGATATGATTATGGAGTAGTTTTCTTTATAGTTAAGGGTTTTTTCAAAACCCTAGACATGAGATCTTGAATGCATTGATGAATTTTATTCCTTTTATTCCATTATATTAAATTGCTTCTATTTTTCTATTTGAATGTCATGGATCTTGTAAAATCTTGTTTAGATGGCCACTAATTAAGGTTTTGCATTGTTCTACTATCATCTTAGGATTTCTATTCACATAATAGTTTAGGATTCTAAGTAAAGTGATAAATTGCAATTAAGGTATTGTGACGGGTATTTTAATTGTGATGAGAAATAGAACCTAGGTTAAATGAATTGCATGCTTAATGAATTTTTTGCCTAGATTAACTTGTTTCCACAAAGTGTAATGCTTTTACTAGGTTAAATAGATTGCATGCTTAATGGGTTTATTGCTGGGTAAAAAGGGTTAATTAAGAGCGCTTAGCTTTAATTAATTATATTAGGGAAACTGGGATAATTGACTCGTTAAGTGTTATCTGCGGGGTTAATAGTTTAATTGGGAATAAGGAATATTATTAATCATTGTTGATAGATTGATTGTTGAAGGTGGAGAGTAATTCTTGACTATTTCTTTAATATCGTTATATCCTTAGTTATTCAATCGTTGATATTTATTTCATTTATGTTTTTAGCTGTTAAAACTAAAACCCCTTTTTAATTTCATTCTAATATTATTTTGAATAATAATTTGATCATAGTCTTCATGGGTTCGACCCTTATTTACCGCTATACTGAAGTAGCTGGTGTAAGTGAATAAAAAAATATATATTTAAATTTGATACAGCATACGACACGCATTAGATACTAATAGGGCCTAGCCCTTGACTGCTATTTGAAAATATTAAGGCATGCTTATTAGCCTCGCTGTGCATGTAAATGAATATTTGGATGATTAATTGCATATTGTGTATGGGTGAATGCTTTTATCTTAGCTGTTGTGTGGTAGTGTTGGGGCATGCTTATTAGCAGCCGGTGCATGTGGATAAATGCCTATATTCTGATTGTTGTGATTGGTTAAACTCCTTTTGTAACGACCCAAATTCGCTAATAAGGCTTAAGGGCCTTGATTAGCGTGCCAGGAGGGCATGATGGAATTTATGTGTGACTTTATGAGTTAAATGCATGGTTATGATTTAAAAGCATGTTATATGACTATTTGTTTATCTGAGATGCATGACTATGTATATTAGTATGCATGTAGGCCCGGATCGTGTTAGAAGGGCATAACTGTAATTTTGGCCATGTTGGGCATAACTGCATTGATATGTGATGATTGTTGAGACCACAGTGGCATGTGGGTGTATCTGTGATTTGTGACTCGAGGCGATCCCAGTGAGCAGGCTAGCGGTAAGTCATAGCGGGAATTTATACCCGGCTCGGGGCGAGCCTGGGGGTATAAGCAGGAATTTAGAGAATAGATTGAGATTAATTTTGATGATGGGGGATACTTATTTGGTGATTTATCAGGTGTTGGAAAGCAACGGGAAAATATTAGAGACACTTGAGGATTAGCGGGAATCGGGTAAAATGACTAAAATGGCCCTACGTGGGCAAAAGGATTTAGATTTAATAGGGAGGGCATTTTGGTCATTTGGATTTTTGGAGATAGATTAAATAAGGCTTTACCCTTAGTGGGATTTATAGAGAAGTGTTGGCTGTGGAGAGAAAGAAAGAAAAGAAAGAAAAAGGAAAGAAAGAAAAGAGAGAAAAACAGAGGGTTTTCCTAATGGGGCGGTTTGTGCATTCTTGCACCATTCCTCTCCATTTTTCTTGGAGCAAAGCTTAGTGGAGAGCAATGATAGGCTGAGCATCAAGGATCTTGGGTTAGACTTGAAGATTTGGCAAGGATTAGCAAGAACACATCAACTTTTGAGGTAAGTTTTTAGAGATTTCAGTTTTAAGGGTTTTGATGGTTTGAGCTGTGTTTTGAGCTGAGTTGATGGGAATTTTAGGGAATTTCTGGGCAAGCTTTGAGGATGAACAAGCTAAGGAGGTCTAGGGTTGAATCAAGGTCAAAATTTGCATCAGTGGTAAGAATTCTAAGCCTTTAACTTTATTGTTGATTGAATTTCTGGGTTTAGGGTTGTTCATGGTGAATTTTGAGATTTGGGATGTTTGTGCTTGGGTTTTGAGATTTGGGGATGCTTGGGATGAATGGAGAGTGTTCATAAGCTTGATTTTGGGTTTGGAAAAGGTTTGGACAAGTTTGGGGTTGAATTGGTTGAAGGAAATCGCAAGAAGCGATTTCTGGGTTCTGCTGGGCTGCAACTAGCGCTACAGCGCTAGTCAGTGGGCGCTGTAGCGCTAGCCCCTGTTCTGGGGGGTGTGTTCTGCTTGTAGCGCTACAGTGCCCTCTTTAGGGCGCTGTAGCGCTGCACTGTTCACAGAAGTGGATTTTTGGGTTTTTGATGAGGGATTTGGACCTAGGGTTCGGGGCTCGATTTCGCCACTTTGTTTTGGGGATTTGGGACTTCCCGGGGGCTCGGGATTGGTCCCGAGGCTAGGTATTCGGACTTGGGGTTTGGTGTTGACTTTGACCTATGTTTGTGCCTAGGTGTGCGCTAAGGCTCGAGTGGGATCGTGCTCAAGGAGTCAGGTGATCTAAGCTATCAAATCGACAAGTAAGAAAACTATAACACCCGTAGGATAGGGCATGGGCCCATAGTGTGATTGCGGGGCACGGCCCTATATTGCATGTTGCATGATGAGATGATTGCAGGGCACGACCCTATATTGCATTTCATGTTAGGGTGCAGATTTAAATGAATTGATATGTGTTTGAATGTTATTTTGAGATATACTATATGTGTGATTATAGTGAAATGAACGGCTATGGCCGAGGGCGGCAAGGCCAAGAACGGCAGCGGGGCCGGAAGTAACACTTAGCACATGGGATGCTTATGGTCAGGGTAGGACCCAAGGGATACGTGTGATATCCCTACGGTGAGGACCGAGACCCCAGGCTTCGGTAAGGCTTCTGGGGCGGCATGGCCGTGTTTGCTTAGTCTAATGGTTGACTTGTTTATCTGTGGATTATCTGATATGATAAATGGTATAAATTGCATATGTTATGTTCTGCATGAGTTTTCTTGCTGGGCTTCAGCTCACGGGTGCTCTGTGTTGCAGGTAAGGGCAATGACTGTGTCAACCAACCATGAGTACGGAGAGCGTGAAGCGACGCGTACATGTTTGGCCTGCCCGACTGCTTTGGTTGGGGGTTTATTCGAGAAATGGCTGTAATAATCTATGATTTTATAACTGATCAATTGTAAACTTATTTCAAGATGTAAATAGTTCTCAAACCTTATTTTGGGATCCCAAATGTTTAATACTAGAAGTTTTAATGAAACGACGCATTTTCAAAGATTACAGCCTTACCCTTTTTATTAGTCACACTTTTGTTTTAAAAACCTCGGTTAGCGAGTTCATTGCACTGTTTTGTCTTAAAACTCACTTGGTAACGGCTCTAAGGAAGTAGGGCGTTACACCTTTGGGGGATTTTGGAGAAGCTTTTACCCTGTCATCATGGTTTGATTGCCGAGTCGTTGATTGCAGATTGACTTGGATAGCTATGCGTCCAAGAAAATCTATGCGACTAGCCGGCACTAGGTCTGGGACCGGGGGTGATGACTAGGGCCAGAATTCTCCGCCAGTCCCTGAGAACTAGCAGCAACTTATGGCAGATATGCAAGTGCGATTACAAAGTCAAGATGAGCAAATTCGCTTGTTGCGATAGCAGGCTCCATCAGGGAGTGCTGCCCCTATTGTACCACTTGCAGTGGTACCAGTTGTACAGTCAGGAGAGATTAGGAACAGGTGGGAGCCGTTATATGAGCTGTTCAGGAAGCAGCAACCCTCAATCTTTGAGGGAGGACCTGTGTAACGCCTTGGTTACCCCAGAATAGTTACGGTGAACGGTGAACCAAAAATTTGACCCGCTACCCGAGTCCTTTGGTTAAAAACGTGTTCTAAGTGTTATTAACAGGTTAAGGTTGAAAACAATAAAAAGGAAAGGATATATTTCATTAAGTATACAAACTGCTCATGAGCTATTCAAAACATTTACAAGTTATTTACAACTCAAAATGGTCACTACTGTTTCAAATTTACAAACCCGCCGACCTAAGCGGCAAAATAGGGTAAACCCCCTAGTTCCTCTAAGAACTCCTTGGCCATGGTGGTCAAGCGGCTGCATATGTACACATCACCACCTAAGCTCTCCACTCAAGGCTGGGTGAGCTTTTCTTTCCCTTTACCTGCACCACATAGCACCCATGAGCCGAGGCCCAGCAAGAAAACACAATATAGCATGATATAATATCAACAATGATCATCATAATCATTCAGGACTTTCAGTCCAAAACAGATAGGTGACAGTTGCAAAAGTCACTAAGATGGGGACAATTCCCTTTAGCCATGTTACAGTAGGGTCACTAGGGTTTAACAGATAAGTGAGCATTTCACTAGCTTAAACAGGATAGGTGCATGGTGATTAGTCACCAACATAACCTTCCTCAGGACTCTAGAGTCATAACTATGGAGCATCGTTCCCTAGCCATGTGACAAACGGTCACCTAGGCCTTTGGCCCTGGCTCTCAGTATCTAGTCTTAGACTAGCCAAGCGCTTATAAGTTCATCGACCTTAGGGTCGGTCCAGTGTTAATGCCTTAGAGTCATTCAACACTGATATCGATTAGATCTAACCTTCATTCGGCCCTACGTTCAGGACGCTATTGTCGTTTCTGACTCTTAGGTCAGTATCGCTGACTAGTCAGTGCCATATACAAGTAAGCAACATTCACTAGCATTTAATATGCAATCCATGTCCACATTTATCAATCAACATGCCTCAATAACAAATACGCATGTCATATATACACAGGGTGCAGTTTTCTTACCTCAGATTCGAGCTAGAATGAATAAAAGAACGATCCTTGAGAACGATCAACCTTTAGTCCTTTAGCCATCACCTAGTCATAACCAAATATAGGATACCATCAATAAAAATGATCAACATAGGTTCCCAAACCAATATCTAGCCTCTGGGACATCAATCCAAACTAATCCAGGTAGTAGGAATGATCCCGAGGCCTAAAACCATGTTTCCAGGGCCAAAACACCCAAATGGGCTCAACTCTGCTCAAGAGCCGCGGCCCTGGCACCTTGGGTTGCAGCCCCCAGCCACCTCTGAAGCAAGGGCCGCAGCGCCCAGCAAGAGCAAACTCGACCATCTGCTTCTTCAAGCTAGGGCCGCGGTGCCCAAGAACAAGGCCGCGACCCCCAACCCAGAGCCACTCCCAAACACGTTCTCCAACATCCCAAGGCCTCCAAAATCATGCCTAAACATTCCCAAATCATCAAATTAAAGTTCCCAAGCTTCCCCATGCTCCAAAACCATCAAAACCCAAGGTTCAATCAAACCAAAAACTCAACGATTTACAAAGTCCAATTCAAAGGTTAGAAACTCTAAAAACTCAAAACTTTAAACTTAGATTACCTTCGATTAGGTTGTTTCTCGTCAAATCCTTCGGTCAAGAAGCTTCTAATCTTTCCTAGGATCGCTATGCCTCGATCCTCGCTTGATTCCAACTCCTAGAACTCAATATATCTTCAAAAACACTTCGAATGGTGAAAATGAACTACGGGAAGAGAACGAGAGGATTTTTCTAACGTACGTTCTATCTGACAAGCTACTTCAAGCTTAAGTAACCTCAAATAAAACCTAGTGCTCGGGGTCCCGAAAACACCCCCGGGGACATTATAGTCAAAACTTCCAGAATTCCATCCTAATCTCAAATATTCCCAATTTATCATCAAATAACATTCATATTACCCAATAATTGACCCTGTTTACCGAGTTTTTCGGAAACGAATACAAACAAAGTAATAAAAAGATAAGAACTGTAGAAGTGCAGAAATATAAATAGACAAATAGGTTTTTTACGTGGTTCAGGCGTTAACGAGCCCTAGTCCACGAGTCGATGTTATTATACTTGCAGAGAATTACAGTAAAATGGCTGGTGTACAAGAACCTCACAAACTCACAGGGTTTCTCTCGGGTTCTCTAGAAGAAGACGAAGCTCAAGAGATTTTGGCAGAGTTCTTGCTATGTTCTCTGTTGGCCCCCCTTCTATTGTAAAATGAGGAGGTCTTTATAGCTAGAGTTTTGGATTAGGGTTTTACTCTGCTCCCCTGGGTCTTAATTACACCAGCCATAAATAGGGGATACAATTACCGTAGTCGCATGGCTTCCAGGCTCTACGTGGGTATATTTACATGAAAACATGGGGAATGTAAAAAGGCAGCTGTCTTTTCCAGGCTGTCAGCGGAACAGTAGGCGAAATGGTACTTTTAGGCGTGCTGGGATGTGTGCGGCCTCGACCTGTCGGGCGTGTCAGGCGGGATCCTGTGTCAGGTGAGTATCATTTCAACTATGCCTCCTCCATGACTCGACCGCTTGGTCTTCTTCCGTGCGAGGCACGGAACTGTATCCGCGAAGGTAACCTGAAGAGCTTCTCCTGGAAGGACCTTCCCCGAAGGATATCCCTTCGGGAGTCCGGGAGAATTGACGAGCTTCCGGGTCGCGGTTGCTTGAAAGAGTATGCTGGACACTAAACGGGAGAGGCGAAGCCTTTCTGTCCATCCGCGAGCTCTGGTCATCTGTCGTGAAAGACTTTGATAATTCTGCTTCCCCGAGGCTATCCATCTAAACGCTATCTGGAAATCTGGATAACATTTACCCCCCAAGGTCACGGGGCTTGAGAGGTCCGGGAGCTTGTACAGTCCTCTGGGTGTTCTGGTCTCTAGAGTAGGCGAGGGGTCACCTCCTGTGTTCCTGGAAGGGTTCCTTTTTCCCGCCTGAGTGTCAGTACAAAAAAAAATAAGGAAATTTCTTCTGTTTGAACTCAAGTACTCAAGTGTGGCAAGGGCCACGCGTCATGCAGGGAATGGCTCTGTGACCAAGACGTGTGCGTGAGGCGACTGGCTGAGTGTGCGTGCGTCAGGCGTCTAAGTAGTGATTTGACGGTATTTAATGGTGCACTAGGCCCGAGATGGTATAATGATGGGAAATAAATACTTTATTCCCATCCGAGGAGTCTTAAATGGGACCGGCACTTCATCCCCGACCGTTGGATTTGATGCATGCGGTATGGGAAGATCGGTACCGTCCACTTGTGGAATTCGAAACGATTTCGTTCCTGCTATAAAAACGAGGGAACGGACCTTTCTTCCTCTTTACGCTTTCAAATTCTCGAGCTTTCAGATTCTCAGATTCCCAAATCTTCGAACTCTCAAGCTTCCAAGCTTCCTTTCCTTCGAATTCGCCACTTCTTTTGGTAAGGAATCCAGAGACTTTTCTTGCGATTTGGCAGTAGGTTTGATTGCCGAAGTTCTAGGTTTGAATCGTTGCTTGTCTTTGTAGCCTTTACTTCACGTGTTCGTGCGGTGTAGTGACCCGATTACTCCCTCAATCTTCAACTACTCGAATACCAGTAAGTATTTTTACTTTGCTTTTTCCTTCTAAACCTCAGATTGTTGGTAGTTGTTAGGGTTGAGTTTTCTGCCGGTGTCATCTTTATGCATGCGTGAATAGGGCTTCGATAGGCATGTGACTGGTGTGAGTCAATAAGTCATTTCTTTGCATGCTTTGACGATTTGCTTTTGGAAAGTTGTTTCCCGTCTGCTTGTGCTGTTCTGGTTTGTTATTTTAGGGCATAAGCGTGAACGCCTTTGGGGTGTTTTCCCCTGGGAAAACACTTCTCTCGGCGGGCTTAGGCTCGAAGTTTGAACCTGGTTCCTTGCTGTCCTCCGGGTGGCATGGTGCCAAACCCTCGGCAAGCTCGGTAGGAGCCTCTCCAAGCAGTTTTAGGGGAGGGTCTCCCCGACGCCTTTAATACCGTTAGGGTATGACAAGGGTGCTGACTGCTTGGAGTGTTTTCTTCTTTGTTTCTTTTGTTCAGTGACGAACACCTCAAAGGAACAAATCATCGCTGCGGTAGAGGATGAAACTGCCCAGGAGCAAGGTTCCCCTGTTGCCAGTGCAAAGGGGAAAGCAAAATCTAAGGTGGCCGCGGCTAGCCCACCGACTATCAACAGTTCCATCTGGGAGATGGACCAGAAGCCGAACCTGTTCAGGAACTATGGCATGCTGGAGCTGTATTCCTCAGAAGCAGGCCTGAAGAACATCCCAGGCCTGATGTGGCACCGCCTGTCGGTGCTGGGTGAGTCTGCCTGCCAGAGTCATGAAGGGTTTGGTGCCTGGAGCTGGGCACACATAGTGTGTGGGGCACATTTGCCCCTAAGAAGTTATTTTGCCAACTTCTGCGTGAAGGCGGGGATTGCCCCCTTCCAGTTGATTCCCCCCAGCTACAAGCTTCTAGCGGGGTGGTATATCTTTTGCAAGTCCCGGGATCTGGAGGCCCCTACCCCGGAGGAGGTGCTATACTTCTATGATCTGAAGTCTCAGCCCATGAGAGGTCATGCAGACAAGGTGGGGTTTTATAGGCTGGAGAGGTATCCGGACGTGATGTGTCCCACATGTCATACCGCGAGGGTTCCAGATCTCCGGGAGTACTGGTTCCTAACGACTGGCTTCCCATTGAAGAGGGTGCCAGCTCTGTCTTTGGACTTCAAAGTCCCTGGTAAGTGCTCCTTCCTTTCTTTTCTAACTTTGTTTCTTCACGTTTGGTCTGCCTTCCGGGAGGATCTCTAACACTCGTGTTTGGATTTTGCAGAAGCCGTCCCGCAGACACCTCACTGTGCGGAGATGATAAGGAGGTCAAACTTCTACGAGGGGCTCTCAGAGGAAGAGCTGAAGGTGGAAGGACTTGTGACCACCGAATATTTGAGGGAGTATGGGCTACTCTCCTCTTTCCAAAATATTGAGCCAGTGAGTGGCAGGGGGCAAAGTCAGGTGTCAACTAACGTCCGGGAGCAGATTGCCCTGGAGCTGTCCAAGGTGATCTGCCAGGCGGCCCGGGACAAGAATAATTTATCCCCCAGTTGGGCGGAGAGGTTCCCCGACCCCCAGTCGGAGGAAGAAGAAATCGAGGCTCGCCACGCCGCAGCTTACCCCAATGAAGGGACTCCGGGAGCTGGTACCTCCGGGAAAGGTAAGACTAGCTTTCGATTGATCCACACCCCCAGCCTATCTGAGGTTTCCCGAACTTCTCAGATGGGGTTCGATCCCCGTTTCCTTAGGCTAGATCCGCGTAGGATACCCTTCGACAGATATTGTGATAGGGTAGATGAGCTCCTCGGGTGTTTGAGTGACGGTAGTCTGCCAGAAGGTGTCACCATGGTTGACCCTTCTTCCCTCAGCATGTCATTTCCGGACTTCAAGGAGTACGGGAGCAGGAAGCGGTGTCTTTTTTTGCTCGGGGAAGGCCATCCACGTTTCTCGTGCATGGTCGTCCTTCTCGAACTTTTCTTTTTCGTTTCTTGTTCCTTGCTGGTGGACTTGTTTGTGCTTTTATGTTGTGGCTTGTTTTGTTTTCTGCTTATCTTGTTTCACATCGCTTGCTGGTTGGTTAATCTTGCTTCGTACATTTCTTGCAGAACATCCCGAGGCAAAGATGTTGGGGAGAGTTACCTCACTTATCAAGAAGGTCGCCACCAGCCAAGACCCGCCCAAGGGGAAAGGACGAAAGGCCGGCGCTGGTAGGGGAGGTAAAGCTGCCATACCCAAGAAAACAAGTGGCGAGGCGCAAGGGTCTCTGGTGGTGGAGAGGGCAATCGTGCCCGTGGTGGAGAAGCCTCCTGTCGAGGGGCCTTCCGAGAACATGGTGGTCTCGAGTAGTAGCAGCGAGGGGGAAGGTCCTGTGTTCCCCGCGAAGATGGCCGGGGTGAGCAAGCGCCCCGGAGGAGAGGCTGAGGGCGACAAGAAGAAACGCCTTAGACATTCTTCTCCCGGAGGTGATGGAGACCTCAGGGTTGCGCGCAGTCCCCTCCAGACTACCACCACCCAGCAGCAAACACAACCCCAACAGCAAAAGCAGCAGCAGCAACAACAACAACAACAACAACAACAACAAAGACAATCAACACCGCCACAGCAGCAGCAAAAACAACAGCAACATCAGCAGCAACACCAAACCGGGGCGGTAGTGTCTTCGCTACCGTCCCTAATACCCCGTCTACCTCCTCCTCCAGTCCAGAGGGAGTCCACCATTTCGGGGTGTCCTTCTGCTCTTTCTCTTCCACTTTCTCAACAAACAAGCCTTCCTCAGCCTGGCCTGAAATTCCACTTCCCTCAGAAACCAACCCGTTTCCCCGCTGCCCTCCTGGAGGGTGTAAGACGGGCTGATAATTTTTTGAAGAGGCCGTTGGAGGCCGAGAAGGCTGTTACTCAGGGAAGGGCAGACAACCTGTCTGCCGTGAAGAGAACTGAGCTGGCAGAAGGGGTGAGATCCCTTCACCCGGCTGGAGCGGTTTTGGATGGCCCAGCCTTGGAGAAGAGGCTGGTGCCTAGGCTCGGACGTGCATTGGCGCCGTTCGGAGCGGAGATGATGGAGGACATGGCCCTGAGCTTGTGCGAGCTTAATTTTGAGAAATGGGCCATCAATAGCAGTAAGGACCTGCTGTTGCTGACACACGCCGTAAAGCAGCAACTTTCAGGGGTAAGCTGTCAGTTGTTGTGTTCTGGGATCATTTGTCTTAGTACATTTGGTTCTACTTAACTCATTCTGTTGTCTTCCCTCGCAAGCCTCTCTCATCGCGGAACGCTCATTCCGGGAGGTGGGTGCAGTTCTGGTTCAGCTGGAGGAGAGCCAGGTGGCTCGCCAGGCCTTGGAGGCGGAGAAGCAGAAACTGACCCAACAGGTCGAGAGCATAAAGGGGGAGGCTGTGGAGAAGATTAACCAGGCCCGGCGCACGGCTGAAGAAGAGGCGGACAAGAAATATCTTGCCAAATATCAAGAGTACCGGGCCAGCGCGGAGAATGAGTTCAAGCAGCGGTCGGATGACTTGAAGGCCAAGAACTCCAAGCTCCAGGGAGAGCTATCCCAGGCCAGGGAGGAGAAGGATACCCTGGATGCCCACTTGCACTCGAAAAATAATCTCCTCCTTAAGCAGAACGAGGAATATGCCACTCTTCAGAATAAGCTGCACGAGGAGGAGCAAGATCACAAGAGGAGCAAGGATCTCGTGTCTATGCAGGAGTTGGGGCTCGCTGTGAAGGATAAACAGATTGGAGCCTTGCAATTCACTGTCAGGGGGCATGTGACCGAGAAGTAATCCTTGCTGGATCAAAATAAGGTGCAGCACAAGGAGATTGATTCCCTTAAGGGAGAGCGGGATGCATCCAAGGCCGAGCTGGAAAAACTGAGGGCTCAATTGGCTGTCGCGGAGGGAAAGCTGGCGACCTCTGAGGCGGAGCGCTTGAAGGAGAAGGAAGATGCCGAGGTGGTGCTGAATAGAACGATTAATCTATCCCACGTGGTCCTCATGCACCAACTTTGGAAAATAAACCCGGAGGTAGTAGGCTACCTGGGAGAGGACGCCGCCGCCATGAGGGAAAAGATACAGGCGTGGGATCAAAGCCCAGAGGTGTTCGTCCAGACTTATAACATTGACGAACCTGCTGGAGCCCTCGAGGCAGAAGATCCCGAAGAGGCGGGGACCTCTGAACCTGCCAGTGAGGAAGTTCCACCTTCCAATGAGCTGACTCCGCCAGCCCCAGTCGAAACCGCTGTCTCCGAGACCCCGGTCGTGGAAGGGGTCTTATTCTTTGTGTAAAATATATATATATATATTTTTTGTTTTGGGGCGAAGCTCCCTGTACTCTTTTTTAATTGCGGGAACATTACAGATATCCAGTTCGCAGGGCCTTCATTGTAATAATTGTAGAATTCTTCTTTCCTTTTCTGCTGAGTTCCTTGTTTAATTTTGTGCTTAGGGTAGAGACTTTTATACGGTAGAAACTGCTGTAGGGGCGCATGAGGTTTTGGTTCCAACGGCTAGAACCTATGCATTTCTAACTTGAAGCTCCAACGGCTTATGTCTTTTCCCACGTAGTTTCTAGGTTACGGAGGGTTCTTGGTTCCAACGGCCAGACTCCCTCTTTCATTGTACTCAGCTTTCCTAAGGTAAATACCCAATCCCGGGACTTGTAGTTATACCGTTCGCTGGGATGTCTAAAGTGACCCGTTCCATCTCCCCATCGCGATCTTTACAAAGCTTGCGAGGCAAACACTTAATACGATTCCGCGGGATAGCGCCGGATCGGGAGCTCTTTTGGTGAGCGTCGCTAAACTTAGGGCTAGATCTTTGCGAAGCAAAACTAACTGTTGTTGTGGACCTCACGGTGGCCGACTTCAGGGACTTGGCATGAAGCCTTGCGAGGCAAGGTTCGTTGCGGTCGGGGAAATCGTCACGCCTACCATGTGCGATCCTGGAGCAGGGGCTTTGCGAAGCAAGGCCTGCTGTAATTGGGAGATCGATTATATTTGCTCCCAGAGCTGAAGCTTGCGAAGCAAAGTTTGCAGTGGTCGAGGAGCTCGCCATGCATTATTTTGTGAGACCCGGAGCTGAATCCTGCGAAGCAAAGCTTACAGCGGTCACGGATCTTGCCATCTCTCGCCTTGCGGGACCCGGAGCTGGAGCTTGCGAAGCAAAGCTCTCAGCGGTCGCGGATCTTTCCATGCATTACTTTATGAGACCCGAAGCTAAAGCTTAAGAAGCAAAGCTTTCAGCGGTCGCGGAGTATTCTGCGAAGGACTTGTCAGGAAGTTGGGGGTGTTTCGGCGTAGCTCTCTGAATGTGCCCCAACCTCCAGTCCTGTTCATCGCTGGGCTACACAGGAGATAATTTTCATGATGCATAATGGCAGATATTTTCATGGCAATTTTCACATAATCACATAATGCACACATGACACGTAATGCAAATATGTTCATGGCAACAAATCAACCTAAGCTTAATCAATTTAAAAATTTCAAACACAATGCTAGCACATAAGTGGTGTTCTCTTTATGTTTAGTTCAAGGGGCGTATGGCTATGCCTTAGCCATGTATACCCCCCCAAGTGAGCGTGGGGTCCGGACGTCTCCGGACCGCGTGGTCACTTGTTAAAACGCAGCTTGGAACAAAGGGATAAAAAATGCAGTAAAAGCGGAGTGAAACTCTTCGTGTTTTATTAAATTAGCCTGTTAGGCATGTGTTTTACAGCTGGGAGGTCTATCTCCATATTTTACATTTTTGCTACGTCCACTAAGGACCTTCGACTAGATAGTCCGGGGCTTACTGATAGTAACGGCGGAGGTGCTTCGCGTTCCAGGCGCGCGGGACTTTAGATCCATCGAGTCTCTTTAAGTGATACGTCCCATGGACCACTTTTTCGTGGACTTCATAGGGGCCTTCCCAGTTGGGTCCGAGGACTCCCACTCCCAGATCCTGCGTAGTAGGAAATACTCTCCGTAGGACAAGGTCTCCAACCTTGAATGTAAGGCTCTTCACTCTTGTGTTGAAGTGTCGGGCTATCTTGCCTTGGTACATTTTGAGTTGGACCTGTGACTGCTCCCGGAGCTCTTCGATCATGTCCAGGGACTCCTGGAGAAGGGCGTGGTTCCGGGTAGGGTCGTAGGTGTCCTGCCTGTGAGAGGGGATCATAGTTTCTACTGGGATGACGGCCTCGCAACCGAAGGTCATGGAATAAGGTGTGTGCCCCGTCGAAGTTCTCTCTGTTGTGCGATAGGCCCACATTACTCGCGGAAGCTCTTCCGGCCAGTGAGCCTTGAATGCTTGGAGTTTTTTCTTCAACGTGGTCTTTAAAATTTTGTTCAATGCTTCCACTTGTCCATTAGCTTGAGGTCTGGCGACTGCGGAAAAGCTTTTGATGATTCCATGCGAAGCACAGAAGTCCGTGAAATGCTCACTATCAAATTGCTTCCCGTTGTCGGACACAATTTTTCGTGGAAGCCCGAAACGACACACTCTATTCTTGATGACAAAGTCTAGTGCTTTCTTAGACGTGACCGTGTTCATAGGTTCAGCTTCAGCCCATTTGGTGAAGTAGTCTACCGCGACTATGGCATACTTCACTCCACCCTTTCCAGTTGGAAGGGAACCTACTAGGTCAATGCCCCAAACGGCGAACGGCCAGGGGCTGGTCATTAAGGTAATTTCTGTAGGCGGCGCTCGCGGAACCTTGGCGTACCTCTGGCACTGCTCACATTTTCTGACATAATCCACACAATCCTTCTTCATGGTGGGCCAGAAGTATCCTTGACGAAGGATCTTTTTGGAGAGGCTCAGCCCGGAGGTATGGTCGCCACAGAAGCCTCCGTGAATCTCATGGATGATGGTGCTGATTTCGGTTCCGGCAACACACCTAAGGAAGGGTATGGACAACCCCCTGCGGTAAAGCTTTCCATCCATAATCACGTATCGGGGAGCTTGATACTGGAGCTTTCTTGCGTCAACTTTATCAGCGGGGAGCTCTCCGGTGGTGAGAAATCTGAGGATGGGTCCTATCCAGGAATGGGAATGGTCGATGATGGCATTTACCCTCTGTGTCTCAGTACTAGGTGCTTCTAAGTGCCCGATGGGCACTAGGCCATATTGTTCAATTTCCGGGTCTGTTGCAAGCTTGGCCAGTGTGTCCGCGGGTGAATTCTGGTCCCGGGGGACCTGGCGGATTTGGTAGCCTTTGAAATGCTGCAGGAGGCCACGGGAGAGAGACACGTAGGCAGCCATTTTTTCGCCTTTCGTCTGGTATTCTCCGGATATTTGGTTTACCACAAGTAGGGAGTCGCTGTATACTTCGATTTTTTGGGCTCCGACTTCTCTGGCCAGTTGTAATCCAGCTAGCATGGCTTCGTGTTCTGCCTCATTGTTGGATGCTGGGAACGTGAAACGGATGGCGCTCTGGAGCTGATGCCCTTGGGGAGAAATTAGGATAACCCCTGCTCCAGCTCCTTTTTCATTTGAGGCTCCGTCTACATAGACCTTCCATGTGGGAAGTTCCAGGACAGGATCTTCCGGGAGGTCATTCATTCCTGAGCATTCCACAATAAAGTCCGCGAGAGCTTGACCTTTTATGGAAACGCGTGGCTTGTAGTGGATGTCAAACTGGCTCAGTTCCATGGCCCATTTAAGTAACCTGCCAGAAGACTCGGGCTTCTGCAGGACTTGCCGGAGAGGGTGGTTAGTGAGTACTCTGATGGTGTGCGCCTGGAAATAGGGCCTTAGCTTCCCCGAAGCGATTAGCAAGCAGAGGGAGAGTTTTTCGATCATTGTATATCTGGACTCGGCGTCCAGTAACCTCTTGCTCACGTAATACACAGGGAGTTGGAGACGGCCGTCTTCCTGGACGAGAGCGGCACTTACGGCATGCTTTGTCACAGCTAAGTACAAGAGCAACGCCTCTCCTTCGACAGGTTTGGACAGAATGGGAGCTCGAGTTAGATGTTCCTTGAGGTGTTGGAAGGCAGCTTCGCATTCGGGGGTCCACTCGAACCTCTTGTTTCCTCGCAACACATTGAAGAATGGGACACATTTGTCAGTGGCCTTAGATACGAAGCGGCTGAGAGCAGCTATCCTTCCGGTAACACTTTGGACATCCTTATGCTTTCGGGGAGAAGGCATATCTATGAACGCTTTAATTTTCTCAGGGTTGGCCTCCACTCCGCGGGAGCTGACAATGAAACCGAGGAACTTCCCAGACGAGACCCCGAAAGTACATTTCTTCGGATTCAGTTTCATTCCGTACTTTCGGATCACAGCGAAAGCTTCCTCAAGGTCGTCACTGTGGTCTCCGGAGGTCTTGGATTTCACCAACATGTCGTCTACATACACCTCCATGTTCCTCCCCAGCTGATCCTTGAACATCTTGTTTACTAGACGCTGGTATGTCGCCCCAGCATTCTTCAAACCGAAAGGCATGACCACGTAACAGTAGACACCTTTGTCCGTGAGGAAGCTGGTGTGTTCCTGGTCCGCGACATGCATCTTGATCTGGTTGTATCCGGAGTATGCATCCATGAAGGATAAGAGTTCATACCCGGAAGTAGCGTCTACCATCTGATCGATTCGCGGAAGAGGGAAACAGTCTTTTGGGCAGGCTTTGTTCAGGTCCGTGAAGTCAATACACATTCTCCAGGACCCATCGGGTTTCGGGACCAGAACTGGATTGGCCAACCACACGGGATAGAGTGACTCCTGGAGAAAGCCTATGGACATCAGCTTGTCCACTTCAGCTTTGACTGCTTCGGCCCTTACTGGGTCTAACGGCCTCCTCTTTTGGCGAACTGGAGTTGCCGATGGGTCTATTTGAGTGCGTGGCACACAACATTAGGATTAATCCCCGTCATATCAGCGTGGCACCATGCCAGGATATCCTGATTATTCTTCATAGTGGCCACGATCTTTTCTCGAATGGCCGATGGAAGGTTTTTCCCCACCTGAATGACTTTGGTGGGATCTTCCGAGTTGAGGATCACCTCTTCAACTTCCTCCATCGGCTCTATCGCCCTCTCGACCCCCACTCTAGGGTCGAGTTCGTCAACGTATGCCCCTTGGGCACCCCTAGTCTCTGGTAAATCCTCTGCCAAAGGTGCGGCAACAATCGCCTCCTAGACCGTGTAGACGGATCGGACGGAGACGTTATAACAGCTTCGTGCACTTCGTTGGTCTCCCCGGAGGGTGCTGATACGCCCGTTGTCGCATGGAAACTTCAAGCATAAGTGGCGTATCGAGGTTATGGCCCCAACATCGATTAGGACCAGTCAGCCTAGGATGGCATTATACGCTGTGGGGCAGTCGACCACCACGAATGTGCAGTGCTTGAAGGCACAAGCGTCGCTGTCTCCTCTGAGGGTGATTGGAAGTTGAATTTTGCCTAAGGGCATGAGTGCATCCCCATTGAACCCCTGAAGCTGGATGGGGCATGGGATCAGATCTGTCTCGGTTAATCCGATCGCGTGGAAGGCAGCTTTGAAGAGGATGTTTACGGAGCTTCCATTATCGACTAGGATCCGTGACACCTTCTTATTGGCGATCTGGGCTTCCACGACGAGGGGATCATTGTGGGGGAAGTGCACATGTCGGGCGTCATCTTCCGTGAAGGTGATGGGAAGATCCATCATTCGGGGACGCTGAGCAGGTGACTGAACCAAGGCGCACATCTCCCCGGTGTGTTCTAACTCCCTCAAGTACCTTTTCTGGGAGTTGCGGGTGCTTCCGGCAAGGTGCGGTCCTCCGAAAATGGTGGCCACGTGTCCGTCAACGGTGGCGGAGCAAGGCCAGGCGGATATGGTTTTCCGGGTCCTGGAGTCAACATGGCAATGGGTGCTGGAGAGGTCGGAGCAGGAAGCGCTGGGAACTGAGATCCAGGAGCTTGGGGGTGACCGGCTCCAGGAGCGCTAGCGGTCCCCCTCTGTCCCGGAGAGTATGCAGCTCCGTGAACTACTCCCTGTCCGAGATAGATTATGGGTATCCTCACCCATTGACCGAGGTGTCCCGCTCTTGCCAGGGATTCGATCTCATCCTTCAGCTGAAGGCATTCGTTTGTGGTGTGCCCCACGTCTCCGTGGAACTCACACATCTTATTGGAGTTTCGCAGGCGCCTTCCTCCATGAGACACTTTCGGGGGCTTCCTGTAGTTGACCATATTACAGGTCGCCCGATAGACATTCTCTCGTGAGTCTATCAAACTGGTGTACTCCGTGAACTTGGGCTCATAGTTCTTCCGGGGTTTCTTTGAATGGTCCCCCCGGTTGGAGTTTCTTCCGCCTCGTTTATTCCGCGATTGGCTCAGATTTTGTTCTGGGCCTTCCGCTTGCGGTTGCGACGGGGCAGGAGCGATACTATATCCAGTTTGTACAGCTCTGTACCCAGAGAAATGGGTTTGACTCGGCATCTGAGCAGACGGGGAAGGCCCATACACGCTTGGAGTGAACTGGGCTCCTGGAAGCGTGAGGGCTGGTGCGGGAGCTTGCGAAGAAAAGCTCGGCGCAGTCACGGAGGGCATCGGAGCTGGGGGAACTCCAAAGGCCTGTTGGTAGGCATCCTCAAGGTTGATGATTCCCTGAGCTTTTGATATGAATTCGGACAGAGTTTCTGCTCGTCTCCTTTGCATTTCTCCCCATAGCAGGGAGCCGACGGTAAGCCCCGATTGAAGGGCGATCAGCTTCATGTCATCGCTGACCTTGGTCTTAGCAGCAGCTTCCATCATTCTTTGAATGAAAGCTTTGAGGCTCTCATTGGGTAGCTGCTTGATGTTGGTTAAGGAACCAACCTCCATGTCGTGGTCCCGGGCAGCAATGAACTGCCTCCTGAATGCGGACTGTAGCTCCTTCCAACTGTGGATGGATTCGGGAGCTAATCTTTTCCACCGGTCCTCCGCGGACTTGGTAAGGGTGAGTGAGAAGCACATGCATTTGGCATCCTCACTGACGCGCACCACTTGCATCATCTTGTTGTATTTAACTAGATGGGTGCGCGGGTCTGTCCTCCCCTCATATAATTATATATGAGGCATTTTGAAGTTCTCCGGGAGGGGAGTTTCCGCGATCCTCTGAATACATGGTTCCGGGTCTTCCTCCTCAGAGTCTGACAGGGCCCCACTTTGCTTCTGGACCAGCTTGGTCAAGGCAGCGATCTGTTCCTCGAGCCTCTTTGTATCGCTCTCCGGGAGGTCACGTCCCCGGAGCTTGTCGTTGAGATGATTTCGCAGGTCATCCCCGCGAGGCCGGGCCTTTTCTCCTTTGGCCTTTTCATACTTGGCCTCCAACCTTCTCCTTAGGTCCACCGTGGACCAGCTATCTTCAGAGTGCGTGTCTGCAGCCCGACCGTCCTGGTTGACGGAATCACTGGGGCGGTTGTTCCTTCCCCTAGCCCTGGGTGCCTTAAAACCAGGCCCTTTAGGCACAGAGTGCCCCCTTGGGGCTGAAGGATGTTTGGGCTTAGGAGCGCCAGAGACCTTCTGCGCGCGGGGGGGGGGGGGGGGGGGGCAGTCGGCCTGGTGATTCACGTCTTTAGGAGGTGCAGGGGCGTTAGTGTGCACAGGCTCCCCTACTTTTTCTTTGCCTTTGTTAGGGGCGGCTTTGGATGGTCCAGTAGTGGCTGGATCCTGCATGGTGGCATCAGCACCACCTAAAACAGAGGCGTCCTCGTTCGAGTCGCCTAGATCTCCGAACTTGCTTTGGAGGCGCTCCATCATGCGCTGCACTTTTTCGTAGGCGCGCTCCTGCTCAGCAAGCTTGGCCTTAGTGGCCACCATTTCTTCGGCTACTTGGACCAGTTCTGGATCCTTCTCGTAGTAGTAGCCGTCTTTGTAGTAACCGTCTCGGACATACTCTTCTTCGTCTTCTAAGTATGTCGTATCTTCAGTACTGACCCGATCCTGGCGGGATGTCGGGTCTTCACCTTGGTAGTCCGAGTCGTGGGTACTTTCTCCTTCGGTCTGGGATGCCGAGGGTTCGTTTTGTACCGCATCTTCCATCATAGTATCGGGGTTGACCCTAGCATTCTTGTCAACCGCGGATTTTCTCGTAGTCACCATCTTTTCAGTACGGAGTGAATACAAAAAACGTCCACAGAAAAAGAGCTAACTAACAACTCCCTACAGCTCTCAATGAAAGCACCAAAATGTTTACCGAGTTTTTCGGAAACGAATACAAACAAAGTAATAAAAAGATAAGAACTGTAGAAGTGCAGAAATATAAATAGACAAATAGGTTTTTTACGTGGTTCAGGCGTTAACGAGCCCTAGTCCACGAGTCGATGTTATTATACTTGTAGAGAATTACAGTAAAATGGCTGGTGTACAAGAACCTCACAAACTCACAGGGTTTCTCTCGGGTTCTCTAGAAGAAGACGAAGCTCAAGAGATTTTGGCAGAGTTCTTGCTATGTTCTCTGTTGGCCCCCCTTCTATTGTAAAATGAGGAGGTCTTTATAGCTAGAGTTTTGGATTAGGGTTTTACTCTGCTCCCCTGGGTCTTAATTACACCAGCCATAAATAGGGGATACAATTACCGTAGTAGCATGGCTACCAGGCTCTACGTGGGTATATTTACATGAAAACATGGGGAATGTAAAAAGGCAGCTGTCTTTTCCAGGCTGTCAGCGGAACAGTAGGCGAAATGGTACTTTTAGGCGTGCTGGGATGTGTGCGGCCTTGACCTATCGGGCGTGTCAGGCGGGATCCTGTGTCAGGTGAGTATCACTTCAACTATGCCTCCTCCATGACTCGACCGCTTGGTCTTCTTCCGTGCGAGGCACGGAGCTGTATCCGCGAAGGTAACCTGAAGAGCTTCTTCTGGAAGGACCTTCCCCGAAGGATATCCCTTCGGGAGTCCGGGAGAATTGACGAGCTTCCGGGTCGCGGTTGCTTGAAAGAGTATGCTGGACACTAAACGGGAGAGGCGAAGCCTTTCTGTCCATCCGCGAGCTCTGGTCATCTTTCGTGAAAGACTTTGATAATTCTGCTTCCCCGAGGCTATCCATCTAAACGCTATCCGGAAATCTGGATAACAGACCCCGTTATGAAAAAACCGCTAATCCATTATATAAGACCGTCTCATGCCGAATAGCTCGAATATAACTCCATAATAATGGATTCTCATTCACAAATCACAATATGTACCCAAATATGCAAATATACCCTTAATGGGCCAAATTATCAAAATATCATAATACTCAAATGTGGACCCACATGCATGCATATAACATCTTATTATAATATAATTCATATAAACATGCATATTATCATTTAATGGCATAATTAAACAGTTATGGCCCTCCTGGCCTACTAATCCCGCCATTAAACCATATCGGAGAATTCGGGGCATTACAACCTGATCCATTGAAGGCCGAGCAATGGCTGACTATGATTACTACTATCCTGGATTTCATGAGGATAGAGGGACATGATAGAGTGGCCTGTGCCACGTATATGTTGAGAGAGGATGCCCGCATCTGGTGGGAAGTGGCCTCACAGACCGGGGATGTCACTACATTGAGTTGGGAAGGATTTAAAGATTTGTTCAGTCAGAAGTACTATAATTTTGCCATCAGGGCAGCAAAGGTTAATGAGTTCGTAGGATTGGTTCAGGGCAGCATGACAGAACTGAATATGCCCTGAAGTTTGACAGACTTGCGAAGTTCACACCAGACCTTGCGCCTACTGATGCAGCCAGGCATGACAGGTTTATTCTGGGGCTTAATGCTATGATAGCCCGGGATGTTAGGATTGCAACGGTACCTAGAGGAACAACTTATGCCCAGGACGTTGAGAAGGCTCTTACCACTGTGGAAGCGGAGAACAAAATTTGGAAGGAAAGTGCTGTGAGGCGCGAGGGTCACAGGGTGGTGCCTCCTTATTCTGGGTCAGGTACGGGCGGAGGCCCTAGTGATTTCAAGAGAAAGACCCTTGACACTTCGACCGCTACTGGTCCTGATAGGAGGGGTTGGGGTGGTCAGGGTGGCTGTCAGGGCAGCGGTGAACCATGGAGGAGTTATCTGGAGTGCCTGAGGTGTAGAAGACACCATCAGGGCGAATGTCGGGCCAAGGCTTGCTATGTATGTGGCACGGTGGGACACCTCAAGAAGGATTTCCCAACACTGAAGAAAGGTGGACAGCTTGACTCCAGCTCGAGTGTTCACCTTGATGCAGGCAGAGGCCGAGGCTAGTCCCTCGGTAGTGACAGGTTAGCTTTCTAGCGCCAACTCTCCTTTTTCTGTATTGATTGATTCTAGTGCTATAGATTCCTTTGTTTATAGTAAAGTGATTGATATACTGTGTAGACCTAGTGAGTATCGGACTGTGGGGTTTAGGACTTTATTGCCTACTGGGAACTGGTAGTTTCTAGGAGATGGATTAGGACACTGCCAGTGATGGTTGATAGTAGGGAGCTTTCAGTTGACTTGATTGAGCTAGATATGGAGGATTTTGATATGATCTTAGGGATGGACTGGTTGGTCAGATATGGGGCTACTATTGACTGCAGGAAGAAGATGGTGACTTTTGAACTTGAGGGCGAGGATCCTTCTGTCTTTGTGGGTGCAGTGTGTGGACCCCTCGTACCCATGATATCTGCATTGAGAGCCAGAGACTTGTTACAAGGTGGATATATAGGTTTTCTGGCTAGTGTTGTGGACACTACCAGGTTGTTGCCAACGGGGTCGAGTGAGACCAGGGTGGTTTGTGAGTTTCTAGATGTATTTCCTGAGGAGCCACCGAGGTTGCCACAACGTAGGGAGATTCAGTCTGTTATTGAGTTAGCACCGGGCACAGAGCCAGTATCAAGAGCACCATATAGAATGGCACCAGCAGAGTTGAAGGAATTGAAGATACAGCTGCAGGAACTTCTGGATTTGGGGTTCATCAGGCCTAGCTACTCTCCATGGGGCGCTTCAGTGTTGTTTGTTAAGAAGTAAGATGGGACTCTGAGAATATGTATAGACTACAGGGAATTGAACAAGTTGACTATTAAGAATAAGTATCCTCTACCAAGGATTGATGACTTGTTCGATCAGCTGCAGGGAAAGAAGGTGTTCTCAAAGATTTATCTTCGATCTAGTTATCACCAGCTGAGGATCAAGGATGAGGACATACTGAAGACGGCCTTCCAAACGCAGTACATTACGAGTTCTTGGTCGTGTCTTTTGGTTTGACCAATGCCCCAGCAGCTTTCATGGATCTAATGAACAGGGTGTTCAAGGATTTCATTGTCTTCATCGACGACATCTTGGTATACTCCAGTTCGGAGGCAGAGCACGAGCGACATCTTCGACAGGTCTTATAGAGATTAAGGGAACACCAGTTGTATGCTAAATTTAAGAAATGTGAGTTTTGGTTGCTAGAGGTGACCTTTCTTGTGCATATTGTGGGTGCAGAGAGGATTAAGGTGGATCCGTCCAAGGTGGAAGCGGTGAGAGATTGGCCAAGGCCAAGGAATGCGTCAGAGGTACATAGTTTTCTTGGGTTGGCAGGCTATTATAGGCGATTTGTAGAGGGATTCTCAAAGATTTCTTCTCCAATGTCAGAGTTGACAAGAAATAACCAGAAGTTCGTTTGGTCGGAGAAGTGTGAGGACAGTTTCCAGGAGTTGAAGCGACGACTTATTACTGCACCTGTACTGAGTCTTCCTTCAGAAGAAGGAAAGTTTGTAGTATACTATGATGCATCGAGGATGGGTTTGGGCTGTGTGTTGATGCAGAATGAGAAGGTTATAGCTTATGCATCGCGGCAACTGAAGGAGTATGAACAGTGGTATCCTACCCATGATTTGGAGCTGGCAGTAGTGGTATTCGCACTGAAGGTTTGGCAGCATTATCTGTATGGGGAGAAGTGCGAGATATACACTGACCATAAGAGTTTGAAGTACTTCTTCACCCAGAAGTGCGAGATATACACTGACCATAAGAGTTTGAAGTACTTCTTCACCCAGAAGTGCGAGATATACACTGACCATAAGAGTTTGAACATGAGACAAAGGCGTTGGCTGGAGTTAGTTAAGGACTATGATTGTGATATTCAGTATCACCCAGGAAAAGCCAATGTTGTAGTTGATGCATTGAGCCGGAGGGGCTTGGGGCAGTTATTTAGTTCTATTCAGATCTCAAGAGAATTAGCTGATGAGATGACTAGGACGAAGATAGAGCTGGTGGTAGGCCAATTGGCCAATATTACCTTGTAGTCGACCCTGCTAGAACGGATCAAGGAGGGGCAGTTGGTAGAAGCGCAGCTTCAGGAAGTTAGGCAGAATTTCTTAGTAGGAATAGCTAAGGATTATTCTGTTTCTGAGGCTGGTATGCTTCGATATTAGGGGCGGATTTGTGTTTCGACATATGAGGGGATCAGACGAGAGATACTAGATGAGTCTCACACTACGCCATACTCACTTCATCCGGGTACCACAAAGATGTATCAGGATCTACGAACATTATATTGGTGGCCTGGGATGAGAAGGATGTGGTTGAGTATGTGGCTAGATGTTTGACATGTTAGCAGGTGAAGGCTGAGCATCAGCGGCCAGCAGGGTTACTTCTGCCTTTGGGTATTCCTAAGTGGAAGTGGGAAGACATTACGATGGATTTTGTGGGAGGTCTACCCAGGACAGTGGGACTTTGTGACTCGGTGTGGGTAATAGTGGACAGATACACCAAGTCAGATCATTTTCTACCAGTGAAGTCAACTTACACAGTGGAGCAGTATGCAGAGTTGTATGTGAGGGAGATAGTTCATCTCCATGGGGTTCCCAAGTCCATTGTATCTGATCGAGACACTATCTTTACCTCCAAGTTCTAGGGAGCTCTACAGGAAGCTATGGGGAGTCATCTGAAATTTAGCACAGCTTTTCATCCTCAGACTGATGGATAGTCTGAGAGGACGATTTAGGTGTTGGAGGACATGCTTAGGGCGTGTGTGATTGATTTCGAGGGGTCTTGGAGTAGGTATCTTTCGTTGATCGAGTTCTCGTATAACAACAGTTATTAGTCCATGATTGGTATGGCTCCTTATGAATTGCTATATGGAAGGAAGTGTAGGTCGCCCATTCATTTTGACGAAATGGGTGAAAGAAAGTATTTGGGGCCAGACATGATTCAGAGGACAAGTGAAGCTATTGAGAAGATTCGAGCCAGGATGCTTGCTTCACCGAGTAGGCAGAAAAGCTACGCTGATCCTAAGCGTAGAAACGTGGAGTTCCAGGTTGGGGACCACGTGTTTCTGTGAGCTTCACCACTACAAGGGGTGAAGAGATTCAGAGTAAAGGGCAAGCTGAGCCCTCGGTTTGTTGGACCTTTCGAGATTTTAGAAAGGATTGGGAAGGTGGCTTAAAGGTTGGCCTTGCCACCGTCGTTGTCAGGAGTACATGATGTTTTCCATGTCTCTATGTTGCGGAAGTATGTTTCAGATCCGTCACATGTATTAAAGTATGAGGATTTAGAGTTTCAGACCGATTTGTCCTATGAGGAGCGATCGGTTCAGATTTTGGACCGGAAGGACAAAGTTCTACGGAACAAGACAATTCCGTTAGTTAAAGTGTTGTGGAGAAATAGCAAGGTCGAGGAAGCGACCTAGGAGCTAGAGACAGTGATGCGGGATCAGTATCCCGAGCTGTTCAGGTAAATTTCGAGGACAAAATTCTCAGTAGGAGGGGATAGTTGTAACGACCCAAAATCACTAATATGGCTTAAGGGCCTTGATTAGTGTGTTGGGAGGGCATACTTGGCTTATGTGTGTGTTTATTAAGTTAATGTGTGATTATATGATAAACATGCTTGTATGGTTATATGAATGTAGATGTGATTATATGTTATATTTGTGAGAACCACATTATTATGTGGGTAAGTCTGCAGCATGCAACTCGAGGCGATCCTAGGGAGCTAGTTAGCGGGAAGTCACAACGGGGCTTAATATTTGACTTGGGGAAAGTCAAGGGGTGATTCGGGTATTAGATGATTATTTGGGTTATCGGGTTATGGAAATAAATATATAGAGATATATTTGAGGTTAGGAAGCCTAGGCAGGAATATTGGGGAATTTTACCATTTTTCCCCCGGGGACGTTTTCGGTACCCCGAGCCTCAAGATTGATTTAATTAGCTAAGATCAGAATAAGTAAATAGAAAAAAATAGAACAAAAGAAGGAAACTGACCCATTTTTACTTCTCTCTTCCTTCTCTTTCCTCTCTCAAGAAAGCTATAGAAGCCTAAGGAGAATCAGCTGGAATTCTGTGTTTTGAGCTGAGTTTGTGAGGGATTAACTTGGTTCTAACTAAGGGACACTCAACCAGGATCAAGGTAAGAATTGAATCTCATTCTTGAGCATTAGAATTCTTAGTTTTGGCTGAGTATTAAAAAGGTTTATGGTTTTGATGATTAAGGGCTGAATTGAAGCTGAGAAGCTTGGGTTTTAGCTCAGAAGTTGTTAAGGAGGTGGTTCATCAAAGGAGGTAAGCTTCAATTCGTAGTTTAGAGCTTAAATTCTGAGTATGCATGACTGGTTTTAGAGTTTTTGAGCTATTGGGTTTCAGAAATCAAAATGGGATTTTAGTGAGTTATTAAGTTAGGTTTCTGTTGGAATGAGTTGCTAAAACCATGTTGGGAGTCTTGTGATCAATGGGTTTTGGAATTAGGGTGCTTTGGGATGGTTTTCGGCAAGGTTGGGAGGCTAGAAATGGTGGTTTTTCTGGGCACGAAGGGTTGGGCCGCGACTCTGTTCTAGAGTGTCGTGGCTTTGCGAAGCAAGAAGAGCCAACGAGGCTCTGCAGAGGGGAAGCGTCGCGGCGCCACAGGGCATGGCCGCGACGCGTGTCTGTCTTCAGAGAGGCTTAGCCTCTGTTTCAGGGGCGGGCCGCGGGTAGGTTTCAGGGGCCGCAGCCCTTAAGGGCATTTGTGATCTTTTGGGGGTTTTAAGAGTGGAAACCTAACCTAGGGTGCTTGGGATCAATTCCACCACCGTGATTGGTGGAATTCGATATCCCGAAAGCTAGAACTCCACCCGGAAATATTAACGCGATTATTAATGGTACTCCCTATCTTGGTTGTGACTAGTTGTTAAGCTAGGGCTCAGGAAGCGGATCATGCTTGTTGCGATATTTTTGCTATGCAAGTGCACACAGTCGCAATTTGTAATAAAATGGTAAAAACCAAGTATCGTCCTCAAGGACTGATTTATCAATTACCAGTCAATTAATTTCTCTTTCTATTTGATAAATTAAAATTCTTGATTTTTGTAAACACAGCAAAAGAAACTATAAAGTGCGGAAACAATAATTGAAAATTAAATGGAATAACAACTAATAGTAAAACTTTTAATTTAACCACTGAAGAAACAATTAGGATATTTAATCTCATCAACTAACCTCCCTATTATTCCCTAAGGCAGAGTATGAGTTCTTCTTCTTTTTGCCTAATTCAATTAACAAGTTGATACAGCAGCCTATAATCATACTATGAATTATAAACTCAACCTAGGTGACAATTTCCTATATTTCTATGGTAAATTGAACCACAAAGGTAGCATTAATCTTGACAACTTAATAAACAGTTACACAATTAATTCAGATACTTTCGTTCCAAATTAGAATTATGTCCAATATAACCACAGCAGATTCAAATCTCACTTCTCAGATTTTGACTTAAAAACATATATATATATGACTATAGATGGCCAATCAATAATCAGTCTATAAGAACAGGTTATATGGAATTGAAGAAGATTGAAGAAGAAGAGAATTGAAATTGCATTAGTTCATAATAGGGATTCAAGTGATTCAATAAAACATCCTAAACAGAAAATTAGTTCATAATCATAATGCTAATCACAACAAAAATTAAAGATAACATCAGGAAGTAGAAGAAAAACATGTAAAAATACTCCAAGCCTTCAGCCTTCAAGCAAGAACTTCTCCCAAGTCCGTACGTCCTCTTTCTTCTTTCTTTTTTTCGCCTTATAAAAACCTAGGATTCAATTTTTAAAGAGGCGGGCCGCGGCTCTACATGCACCATGCCGCGGCCTGTGTCTAAATTCCTGGGAGAAAGGTTCTCTCCATGCCGCGGCATTAGTCAGCCATGCCGCGGCCCGTGTCGACGAATTCTGGGTTGATGCCCATCTATGCCGCGGCCTTCTCTAGCCATGCCGCGGCCCGTGGATCTCCTTCAAAACAGTGGTTCTGTTTCACCACCTAGCCGCGGCTCTACTTTGCTCATGTCGTGGCTCTTAAGGGATTTCTCAAATTTTCAAGTTTTAACCCCAAAAATTCACCAGCACTTCCAAATTATGTTGAGATCCATTCTTTCTCAAAATATGTTCAGAAACTTGGTTATTTCTTCCCTTTCTTTGACATTTTCCTCCAAGTGCTCAATTCTTCCTGATATTCACAAAGACAAACAAACAAAGCATAAACCCGCACTAATATGAAAGAAAAATGAAATAAAAGACTACTTAAAACATCACCTAAACATGACAAAAACTAGACTCAACAGTGCTCGAGAGGCGTCGCTCGTAATCAGTGAACTTGGGAATTATAGGTAAGAAAACTGCACCCGGTTGTGGAATTATAATGGGACTAAGGGTTCCCTATTTCGTATGCTTTGTAAAGGATGGTATTATGCCATGTAAACAGTAAACCAACGGCCTAAGAGTGTCGAAATTTACACTAGCGCATAGGGCGCGGCTCGGCCACTGGTAGCTGAGGACAGCTTGTTATGCACTGAGCTTAGTTTAAGCGGTCCAGAGTCAGTGGGGTAAACAGAGGGTGCGACCTTAATTGTCAACCCTGACTATCATATGATTTGTTCGCTATTATTGTTTGGTGGATTGTTATGCTGAATAGTTGGGTGATGATTAGCTGACTCTTTGGTTAAATCTCCATGCTTTGTGAATATTGTGGTATGTTAAATGTATGAACATGCTTAAAGGGTTATCAAAATATTGTTATTTCTTGTTATGTAATATGATAAGTTTTCTTGCTGGGCCTTGGCTCACGGGTGCTACGTGGTGCAGGTAAAGGCAAGGGCAAGCTTGATCAGCCCTGATTTGGAGAGCTCTGAGAGCAGAATGTACATGAACAGCTGCTCAGCCGCCACAGTTGAGAGTGAGACAGGAAGAGGAGAACCAGAAACGTCTGTTTTGCCTTAGAGTGGCTAACGATTGTTTAAACTTTGGAAATTTTGTAAACTGACTTTTGAACGCTGTTCCTTTTTGGGATCCCATGTATAAAATGTTTAATTTTATGAAATGTACCTTTTTGAGACCAAACTCTTTTAACTCTAGCACATTAATGGTTTCAGTGACACGTTTTTAACTAAATGACTTGGTTAGCAAGTCCTGCACCTTTATAAGTACACAGTGTAGCGGTCTTGGCTATCCAGGGCGTTACACCAGTAACTCCTGTTTGCGAAAATTACAGCTCGCGGTTGGGACTGAGGATCTGGATTTTCGACACGTGTTCGTGGGACGTAAATATTGGCAGATGGGGGAGGATTCCTACTACTGTCTCCATAAGCTGGAATGTTACGTTGAGGACGAGGTGGTGTCAGATGTCCTATAGGTGACAGGGGATGCCTTATTGGTGAGGCTATCCTCATTCCAATAGGGCGGACTAAATTAACTCGCCTATGTTCTACTCCAATGTCTCTAGTTCTTTGTGCCTGGCAATCTGATCGATACATAGGAGGGTTTGTTGGAACATTTGGTCTTTGTGAGCCTATCCCAGCCCCTCCTTGTAGATTTCCATGGGAATTCCTGGGGACCTGTGTAGAAGGCACCGAACTTGGGGTTGTAGTCCTAACCGACCGACTGACATGATCGCTGGGTCGAGCAGTTTGGTGATCTTGCTCCGTAGGTACAGAACTTGGGGATGAGGTTCTGACTGATCGACTTGTTTTGGATTGATTATTCCTGTGGGACTTGTGAGACCCCCTTTGCCTCTTTCCGACGTTAACGTCAGTTGCAAGAGGGGGTAACCGAGCCAAAACCTCATCAATATGCTTGTTTGCCTTAGCGAGATGGCTTCTTAATTGCATGTTTTCCAACTCGTTCGCAGTTAGGTAATATGGATTTGGATTCGGTGGAAATGACGTCAAACTCCCAGTGTCGCCTTGTCCCGCCGGTTGTTTTCCCGGACGTTGCTGGATCTCAGGGCCACACTCGTTCGAAACAGCGGTATGATGGGCCTCCTTCCCACCAGGCTGTTCTATCTCATTATCGTGCATTGAGCGAGTGAGCACCATGATGAGAATTGGCTGGGATTTTGATGAAGCACTAATTTGCTCTTAATGAAAGCACCAAACTATTGACGCGGTTTTCGCCAACAGTGCATTAAGAAATAATAAGGCCGATTAGTGCTTAATGATAAACGGTACTGAAAAATAAACAAAATTCACTCAAGAAGACAAAACTTTTATGTTGTTTAGTGGTTAAAATCCACCTAGTCCACGAGTCAATATTATTGTTGTTTCTCTCTCTATTTTGTCAGAGTCTTAGTATTACAGAATAATGGTCCCCTTTCCTGTCCAATATTCCCAATATTTATAGGGGAATCCCATGGACAAGTTTGGGTAACCACGTGAGTCAATCACGCATTTACATCATATCTATATTTAATACAAATAATTCCCATTTATCTTGGGATATGATTGATAACAAGATAACAGGTTCCTATTATCTCAGATAATAAATATGACAGTCTCGTCATAAATAAACGTATTAAGGGGATCCCGAGTCTCTAGGGATCCCTGAGTATGCAATATTCTGGAATTACAACAAGCTGGATATCTCCTCCAAGCTCGTGCTTCGACAAATATTTAATATTTCGAGTTTGCGATTTACAGCCATCACATCCTTAGTTCAAGATAAACTCAGGCCACCTAACACCACATATGATCACTATGAATCTTGAGTTGTCCACATGGATAATAAGCAGATATTATTTCCCTTAGTCATTTCTCCGCGTATTTATCTGCCAGCTGTACCTGAGCTGAGTGAATAAACTCGTGCTAAAATTAGGGTACAACAATAACAATTAAATAAATAAATAAATAAAATTTGGATCACTACATTTCCTTTAACTTGGTACTTAATATAAAAATAAACAGTTACCTTAACAGTTAACCGACCTTGAAAAACTAGGAATATATACAAAGTAAAAAATTACCTCTAAGCCAACAAAAAAAATACTATGCAACATAAAGTAAGTGGTTACATAACATTGAAATTGTTACCTTTAAAAATCATTAACCAAGTAACCAGTTACCTTGACAATTAACCAACACATGAAAAATAGGAAAATACACAAAGTAACCAGCTACCTTTAAACCAACCAAAAAATATTGAACATCATAAAGTAATTGGAGACTCAACATTAAACCGTTACCTCTTAAAATTCATTAACAAAGTAACCACTTACCTTAATAATTAACCAACACATAAAAAATAGATTAACTAAAACATGCATCCACTAAGCGGTGATTGTAGTAAGGATCGGACGGTCGATTCCATTAGGAGGCAATTAAGAGCAAAAATATTATTAGAAAATAAACACAAAAGGTTAATGAAAGGTAATGAAATGAAAATGGATTTATGATATTTGGTTTGAGAATTTGATTGTAAAATAAAGCAAATAAAAATAAGATGTAATCCATGATTAGAGAATACAAAGGCATCAAGAGTCACCCATATGCATTGTTTAGCTATTTAGATCTTTGATTCATAAAATTTACACAAACAAATAGTTCACATCGCAACTATATATTTGGAGGATTTAACATTAAAGTGCATGGATGTTTCTCAAAAATATATTTGAGCAAATATGTTCTTACTTTAGAAGCAATATGTTAATCTTATTAAAAATCTAAGAATGACACTATACCAATAGCCATAATGCAATAAAAGATTGAACATAAAACTAAGCATCAATATTATTTATACTAACTTTAAATACATAGAAAAAGCATGACTAATTCTATATATAATATTAGCAACAATAAATAAAGATGAAGAAGATGATAGAAGAACATAAATTACTTAAGTGTATAAACTTTAAAGACACATATATTGAATTAAAAATATAAATAACATCACTTTGCGTATGGGATCATCCCTAACCTTCCAATGAAGATTAGGCCATTATGCACATCATTCTCACAAAAATTCTATAAGGAAATATGAGAAGAAAAGTGAGAGGAAATTTTGATATAGTTTCTCTACTCTAAAAATTACATACTAAATAGATAAAAAGAGCTCTTATTTATAGAGCCTAGAAAAGACAAAAAAAAAAAAAAAGAAGAAGATTTTGGAGTTTGCAAATAAATATAATATCAATAATAAAATATGATTATTTAAAATAAAATTATATTATTAATATTATATTTATAGTATTATCATGGCTATTTTTGGACTTATTAATTTGCGCGAAGTTGGAGTGTGTAGATAAAATGGGGCTGATGGAAATGGTGACTGCATGGGGTCAAAATGGCAGAAAATGTCATGACTTTTTACCATGGACTGGCGCAGCCAATCAGAAAGTGCCACTTGGCGTGTGGCAGGAGGCTGGCAAGGGGAGAAGACAGGCGGGTCACGTTGGTGGGAGCGAGGGTTATGGGCGCGGGCAAATTAGGCACACGGGGCTCCGGCTGCTGAGGACGCGGACAGGTGGCGAGTGGAGAAGGCGCCAGGTGGCGCTGGGACCCGCAAGAGAGAAGAGAGAGAGAGGAGGCGAGCTGGGCTGCACTTGGGCCGACTCCTACTGGGTTAGGACCACAAAAATGCCAACTTTTCATTCTTTTCTTCAATTTCAACTATTTCTTTCTTCTTTCTTTTTATTAATGTCCAAATGCAATTTATTTCCTTAAAATTAAACACAAATTAAATTAAAATTAATATTTTTAATTATAAAATATATTACAATAAATTCATGAAAATATTAATTAAAAATTAATTTATTTTACACTTTAAAACTAATAAATTGACATTTTTGAGCACTGATCACAACCCTCTACCAGCTTATTACTAGTCCCTAGCAATTCAAGTGTAAAACTTGAGTTTTTAGCTACTATTCAGTTATTTTTTTTTTTTGTAGTCTTGTTAGTGGAGAAAATGGTGATTGCATAAGAATAAATTAATTATAGTATTATTAAAAATTGTTATGATAGTGGATTGAGTCTACATAAAGCCCAATAAGATTTTGGGCTTAGTAAATTTTAGATCAACCTAGGGAAATGGAGTTTGTTATTAGTTATGGTTGGTTAAGATATTTGTGGATTAAGTTGTTATTTTATCTCTATGGTTATTAGGTATTGTTGGTTGTAGATTAGGATGTTATTTTATGGTTAGTTAAGATATTTGTGGATTGAGTTGTTATTTTATTGTGAATTAGATAATTAAATGGAATTTTCGTAACTTTAGGGTACTGTAACTTCAGACCTATTTTTAACCCAGTTATATTATGATTTTAGAAAACTAGTATTTCTAGAAAGTTGTAGATAATTGAATTATTTTTCCCACGATATAAAGATTGTCTAATAGGACTCCTACAACTCCAGTTATGTTAATTTTAATAGATATTGGTCTAGAGTTACGAGATTTATAGGAAAGGTAATTTTCTATCTCTATAATTTTAGAGAGAGAGAGAGAGAGAGAGATGACCCAGAAGAGAGAGAGAAAGGGAAGGTAGTTAAAGGTTGAGAGATTCTTTCCTAGGTTGTTTTATGGTTAAATTAGTCCTCAATTATTTAATAAAAATAATAATAAAATAATGTAGATATATTCTCTCTAGAGACTATGATTCTATTTTATTTAAATTTCAAATTTGGGAGTAGTTGGAGTAGAATTAGGAGAGAAGTTGAGACTCTAACCGTATAAATAAACCTTTTATGCTCTTCATTTTCTCACAACTTCGAAATAGCTCTCAAGCTCTTGGTATTATTGTTGGAAATAGGAATTGTTGTGAAGGCTCGAGATTTTGAAGTATTGATCTTTTGGTTCTAGGGTGAAGGAATGACTTTATGAGGTTTTGAATTCTTGGAAGTATAGTTTTATTATAAATCTCTAATTTAAATCTTTTATGTCATATATAAGATTTTGGGCGAGATATATTAGCACAAGCAATTTCTTTTCTTCTCTTTTTCCACACTTAAGGTAAGGAAAATTAGGTAGTTTAGTTTATGACCTTTTAAGTGATTTGTATGACCCTAACATTTTAGGTACAAAAAGAGATAACTGTGGCTGAACCTAAGGTGTTTAGAAATGTATGACATACCTAAGTTGATGTCTGGTTGACACGGTTGCCAAATTTGTATTAAGAACCTGAGTTGATGTCCGGGGCTTAATTTCCACCCCTGTATAAGCACTTATCTTTTTCTTATACCTGTATTGTTATTATAACCTATGATTATGACCTATGACCTAGGATATATTTTGATATTGTATGATTAGTATAAATTAGCATTGTTATGAACTCTTGTATGAACTTATGGTATGAATGTTATGATTATGTGATTATATGATTTATTTGTTTGCATTTTCCTTACTGGGCTTAGAAGCTCACTCCTTATGATATTATTGTGCAGATAATTGAGGTTAGAATGGCTGGTGGCGAGTGAGACCTAAGATCTTAGTGATGTATTTGTGGGGACCATATAGTCGAGGAAATGATCAAGGGCCTAAATTTTTATTTATGAAAGATTTTTTTTTAAGTATCTTTATTTTTATTCAAATGTTGCTCATTACATTTTGTTACAAACCATATTTTATTTTTGTAAAGACATAGGAACCTTTTGCTTATTATGATTTTCTTAAATAAAGGAGCAATATTTATGTTTATGATCCAACATTGTGTTATCGATAATATTATGAGAAATTAGGGCGTTACAAGTGGTATCAGAACCATGACTATATTGGTCTTGAACGTTCTCACGAAATATACACGACAACTAAAAGGACCAACTCGCTACCAAGTAATTATATATATATATATTTATTTTGAAAGATGTTTGTTTATGTGAAATAATGTTTTTCTTTTATGACCTATTTTCATAATTTAGCACATGGACCCAATTTTTGTTAGAAAAGTTAAGGCAATAAGGAGAATTACCGACGATGACGATGAAACTGACTTCGAAAGGGTGTTCCTTAGAATAAATCGAATTCACAAGGAGATAGAAAAAAAATATTGGTAGTCACGTAGCCCTGTTAAAATCACATGATAAGTTCATAGTTCTCATGCACTCAGCCAATTTACCATTAGCATAGATGAGTCTGAAAATAGCATGGAACGAGGTTTTATTTGATCATAGTGTACCTAATGAAAATAAATACGACTTATTTATGGATAGCTTTGCACAATTTTTTTGAATATTTGAAGATGTCATCCTACCAAATGGGGAGAAAGGAGAAAAGGTTCATCAGTTAGCAAACAACCTTAGGGGAGGATTTCTCAATAATGTACCCTTCACTTCACGAGTCATCTACTCCCAAGATGATTACGAAGACCTCTCATAGAATATGCTAGAATATAGATCCAGTGTGGATGATTAGATATAAGAACACATTGTTAAATTTTAATTCATGTTATTTTTTTTTTAGAATTTTTCTCTAGTTTGCAAATAATTTCTTATTTTAATAAAACATGTTATCTTCTTTATTTTATTGATATTGTTTAGTAAATGTTAAGAATTTTGGATTCAATTGAAAATGTAAGGTTTAAATTCTTCTCTTATGGGTTAGCCCATTTGCGAAGGCCCAATTGATTTGCATTATTAAATTAGACCTAATTAAATAAATAACAATTAATAAAGCAAGAGTTCTAATTCCTGTCTTTTGGGTTCAAGTGGAAGTTAGGGGGCCTTAGTAGTGGGTACGATATACTGAACCCAACCCTCCTCCATGGAAGATTCAATTGTTAAGGTTCATTTACCTGAGTTGGACTTAATTGTAATAGAGTAGATTTTAGTAGATAGATAGACCTAATAGACAGTAGTATAATAGGTTAAGCTATGATGTCTGCTTGTTTTGTTTGTCTTAGCTTTTACATTTTTCTCTTTGGGGGAAACAGAAAAGAAATAGGGACCTCCGAAAGACTAAATGTCCAAGAAAGAGGATAGGGAAGAGGCCGAGGAAAAGGAGTAGCTGTCGCCCCCATATATGAAGAATAACATTCTTGGAGTTGGAAATGTAATAGTTAACGCTCAATCGAGAGAAGATAAGCTTTTTAGGACAAACAATTTGAAAAAGTATTGATCACAAGATAAGCATATCAACCTACTGGAATTCAAATGACAAACAACATTTGGGATTTAGAAGAGCAACTCAAAGAATAAAGAGCCAACTAACTATAAGTGATAAATAAGAAAATGAAACTATTAATAATTTTTATATATTTTTATGATTTTTTATGATTTTTTTTATATAATATATTTTTTTTATTCATAAAAATAATATTAGAATGATTTTTTAAAAAAATGAAAAATTACAAAAGAAAAAGTGTTGCTCTTGTTCTCTCTCTCTCTCTCTTTTCATTTTTTTACTTTACTTTTTTTTTTCATTTATATATATATATATATATTTTTGACAAGCGGCAACACATAAATAAAAGAAAATTTAAAAAAATAGAACACAAATTTAAAATTTATTACAAAGGCTCAGTCTTATATGAAAATTATCCCTTTAGTAAATGTCATGTTTTAAATTCTAAAAACGTGACTTTACCAACTCAAATGATCAATAAAAGTTCAAAAAGTTATTTTCTCAACTATCACAACTCACCAAGAAATGAAAAACTTTAAACTTGAAAATTTTCTCAACTATTTGTATTAAGAACCGTTTTACCACATGTTTGGAAAGTGCACAAAAGATCTCTGGAAATCACTTCTTAATAGCAAAACATAGAAAAAATTGACTCAAACCAACAAGTTGTCCTCATGCTCAGATAATTTTGAGAAAATTTGACTTAAAAAATCAACAAGAAAATAAAGTTCTCCAAATGAATGCTCACGGCCCCAACCAAAAACCAGATAGTGTCCTCAATGTCAAAATGAATACTCAAGGAAAAAGATAGGGAAAGAAAACACCTGGATGATGATAATTTCCATGAGGCGAGAGCGAAAGTAACCTTATAAAAATACCCCAAAACAAAAAAAAGACAAAAACAAAAAACATACCAAAATAAAAGAAAGACAGAAAAAATAAAAATAAAGGAAAAACAAACAAACCATTCAGAATTCAGAGTGTATAAATTGGGTCCTTAAGAAGGACCTCTTCAACATGACTCACACTCTCAATGTAATGCTTCAGTCTTTGGCCATTGACTCTAAAAATTATCCCATCTGTTGGGTCCTCAACCTCAACAAAACCATTAGGAAATACTTCTTTCACCACAAATGGACCAGTCCATAATCGCGATCTCAATTTACCGGGGTGCAAGTATAAACAAGAATCATAAAAATGGACTTTATGATTTGGCTCAAAGTATTTTCACATGATCTATTTATCAGGAGAGAGGAGAGACAGGAGGCGGTCTGGACTGCTCTTGGGTCGACTCCTATTGGGCTTGGACCACAAAAATGCCAACTTTTCATTCTTTCCTTCAATTTCAACTATTTATTTCTGCTTTGTTTTTATTAATATCCAAATGCAATTTATTTCCTGAAAATCAAACACAAATTAAATTAAAATTAATATTTTCAATTATAAAATATATTACTATAAATTTATGAAAATATTAATGAAAACTTAATTTATTTTACAATTTAAAAATAATAAATTGATTTTTTTGAGCACTAATCATACAATTTTAGGCCAGTGCTGGATATATTTATTGTAAACAAATATTAATAACACACAAGTGATATGAGGTTGACTAGTTTCATTTAGACGATGTTCAGTAAATAACGTATATTCATACGACGTAATGTGTGTATCTGTGGAATAAATATTACCCTGTCACACATATTTTTATCCTTCGTCCACCAAACTTGGCCTAAAGAAGGAGACAAAAAATAAAATAAAGGGAAGTAATAATTATGATCTTAATACCGTGTGTCTAATATGCTCCTAATTAACTTTTTTATTAATGAATAACATTTTACCAACTAGTGTTGTAACGTTTATCTACATTTATAATTGACAAAATAAAAATAAAAATATAATATAATACAAATATCAAACTCATATTATATATAATGTTGATTAATATGAAGCATATTTTTGACGTAATGTTAATTATTATTATGAGTAATGGGTATTTGTGGAATAATTTTAAATTAATTATGAGTAATATGTTTTGTGTAGTGATAAAAAAACGTAATTTGATACAATTGTAGGTCATTGATGGATATATTTATTCTGAAAAAATATTAATAATTCACAAGCAATATGAGATTGGCTGGGTTAATTTAGACAATGCTTTGTAAATATCCTAGATTCATACCAAAGGTATTTGTAACGTAATGTTAATCATTAGTATGAGCAATGTGTTTCTGTGGAATAAGTATTAACTTAATTGATGTAGTTTTGAGAATTAATTAATTTGATGTAGAAACACAAAACTAACCATAGTCAGTTAGACACAAGCTAATGTAGTTCTATTGTTTTAATTCAACTAAAGGAGTCTTGTGTCGAATTTTCATGGTAATGGAATTGAAAAGTATCGTTGTAGTTTGATTCATATAGAGTTTGAATGTATGCGTCATCATATTTTGAAGACGAAGGCCCTACGACTTTGATGGTGTTCTAAGTGACTTCTAGCTCTTCAAACCCTTGCTTAGCCTTTCCTCTATATTTATACACTCCCCAATAATACCAAAAATCAGTATATACTGACATGCAAACTCAAATAAGATAAAAAACTCAAACTTTGACAAGTAGAGTTAAGAGTTTACCTTTGATTTGTTCTAGCTTTTTTTATATAGCCTTTCTCTATCTTCAAACTCAGCATTCAAGTACCCTAAAACTATGTATATAGAAGATAGAGGTGTGATGTGAGTGTTTAGGTGAGGAATTGATGAAAAAATTTCAAGGAGAGCACATGGGGTACTCGGCCATGCTAGAGAGAAGGAAGAGAATTTGAGAGCAAAGAATTCTTGAGAGAGAAACTTATGTGAAAAATGAAGACATTGGTTGAATTTTTACTATTTATAGGTGGTAAAATTTGGACACAAAATTACCTAATTTAACATCCTTGCTGCCGCCCACTTAAGTCCTAAATTCCCTTGGATTAATTCTAAATTAATCCTACTTCAGTTGATCAAACTTAGACTAATAGTAATTATCCCAAAAAGTTACTATTGTGGTAGTTTTTTCTTACTTTTCCCTAATTGGAATTTTAACCTAGCGTAGTTAAATTAAATAGAACTTGCTATTTAATTTAAGTGTTCACACTCCAATATTTATTACTCAAAATAATTTATTTAGTCAAAATCTCATTTTTGGCTAAAATGTGCATTTTTCACAAAAATGCATTTCTAGAGATTTTTTCTTACAAAGTAAAACTTTTTGAATTTAATATAAATTTCCAATAAATTGTATGCCCATATTAATTTTTCCATAATTATTCAACATAATTTTACCCAGTTGGGGTTTTCGTGTCGGTCTGAAACCAAAATTTCTAATTTGGCTACAATCACACATCACACTTAATGGATGTCGTGAATAACATAAATTTTGTTTCTCAAGCATATATTATTAATCAAAATAATATTCATATAAGTTTCACCAGTCCTAACCGGTTACTAGTAGGTGCCCGAAATGTAGGGTGTCCCAATACCTACAATCTATAGAAGTTTCATCCCCAAAACTCAAAACAGATAAGGATACCACTCCATCATCTTGGATTCTATCTCCCAATTTGCTTCTTCGATGTCGTGGTTACACCATTGCACTTTTACCAAAGCAACAGTCTAATTCCTCAACACTTTGTCTTTCAGGTCCAAAATTACTACTAACTTATCTTCATAAGTTAGTTGAGGGTCTACCCTTAGCTGTTCGTAGCTAAGGACATATGTTGGATCATTCATGTACTTTCTCAACAATGACACATGAAACACATCGTGGACTTGAGACAAGGCTGGTGGAAGAGCCAACCGATACGCTACTACCCCGATTTTTTCCAAAATCTCAAAAGGTTTGATGAACCTTGGGCTAAGTTTCCCCTTCTTTTCGAACCGAATTTCTCCTCACAGTGGAGCTATTTTCAGAAGTACCTTGTCCCCAACCTCGAATACTAGAGGTCTCCTATAACGTCCCAATTTCCCTAATAAGGCTTAGTTAATTATGTGATTATATGCACGATTATGTGAATTATGTGAGTTACATTATGATATGAATATATTTGCTTGTTTAGATGTATTAAGCATGCATGTGGGTCCGTTTCTTATTAGAAGGGCATTTTCGTAATTTTGATCAGTTGATGGCATATTTGTAAATATGTGTTTTTATGATTGAGACCAAATTATTATGTGAATATATTTGGGTTATTCGACACGAGGTGATCCTAGTGAGCAAGTTAGTGGTTTAGTCACAACGTTATCCAATACTCGGCTCGGGGTGAGCCTAGGGGTATTTTGGGTAATTGAGTACATTACCGTGATTTATCAGGTAATGGAAAATTATTTGGTGACTACTCGAGGATATTGGAATTAATTGGGAAATTATGAGGTGTTAATTGAGATTAGCAGGAAGTGGTGGTAAAAGACGGTTTTGCCCTTGTGGGCTTTTGAGAAGAAAATGAAGAGGTAGGGTGTTATGGTATTTTCTTATCATGGGAGATCTTAGTCATTAGAACCCCTCAAAACCTAAGGAAACACAAAACTCATCTCAACTCTCTCCCTCTCTCGGTTCTCTCTCTTCTCTTAGTGGGTGTTGAGGTTTTGAGATTTTTGAAGGAGGGTACCTAAATTTAAGGGCTTGGAGGTGATCTTAGAACAAGGAAACGATTTAAGGTGCAGCTAGGAGGTCGAATTACAAAGCTGAGATAAGACTCCTAACTCTGTCTTGCTGAGAATTTTAGTGAACTAAGTTGTTTCTTGAGTTTTAGCTTTTGGTTTGGATTTTGAATTGGAGCTATGCTCTGTCTTTTTTTTTGGGGTAATTGTGTTGCTTTTGTTGGGATATTGAGAGTCATGGGCTTAATTAGGACTTTGGTTGTTAATTGGGATGAGTTCTACGGGATTTGGTTCGCTAGGTTGTGGCGCAGTGTTGTTCTTGGAGCGCCGCGACTTGCATGAACTCAGAGGCCAGGGCGGTTCCCTGAATTGTCCTGGCGCTGTGGCGCATGGAGGGCTGAACTGTGGTGCGTGTCTAGGGAGATTAGCCTGGTGGTTGTCTGACTTGTAGAGCGCCGCGACCCTTAGTGGGGAGCGCCGCGACTCAAATAGGGGAGGTCCCAAAGGCTAGGACTCGGTCTGGAAGCCTTTATATACTTGATATTGATGGATATCATTTGTTATGGTTATGACTAGGGTACTGCTAAGGCTCGGAAGGGGATCGTGCTCAAGGGTTTATAGCTTGTGCTTAGACCAGAGGTAAGAAACTACACCAAATACATGGTATATGCGATTAGGGGTTGGCTCGTTTGCTAAACATGGTTTTAATTAGGGCTTAGGCCCCTCTGAATGAGCATGATTATGATTATGTCTATGATTGTTTGATTAAGCATGCTTGAATGCTCTGTATTTGGATAATTTTTAAATGATGTATGCTTGTCTGCATTATTTGATTGAAAAGACATGAATTATAAGTCATGGACGACAATAACGTCCTGAATGCTGGTCGAAAGGCTTGAATTATAAGTCAATGGTAGAAATAGCGCGTTGAGCACTGGTCAATATTGTTAGGCCTAATCAGGAGCGTGGTATACGCTTGACCGACCCTATGGTCGCTTAGAAAATAAAGTTCCAGGTATGCTTGGCTAGCCCTAAGGCTAGTTATATAGAGGATAGGGCATTGGGTCCCAGAGTGACTCTATAACCACTTATCCTAGGGCAACGGGCCATGCTATGACTCTATGGTCTTTTATTTTGGGCGACAGGCCCTTGGTGTGACCTTGTAGTCACTTATTTGAATAGAATGCATGCACGAGTACAGTTATTACTGCTAGGCATGCTAATTATGATTTTGTAATATGTTATTAACTACTTATGAGCATGTTTAAGTTTTCTTGCTGAGCCTTGGCTCATGGGTGCTATGTGGTGCAGGTAAGGGGAAAGGGAAGCTGGATCAACCATGAGTTGGAGAGCTTCGGTGGTGACGTGTACATATGTGGCTGCTTGACCACCACGGTTGAGGTTTCTCAGGGGAACTAGGGTTAAACCCTATTTTTCCACTTAAGTCGGCTTGTTGTATCCTTTTGAGTTGTAAATAACCTTTTTAAATGTTTATTTTGGGATCCCATGTACGGACTTAATGTTTTATTGAAATGACTATTCCTTTTGTCCAAAATTTTAACCCTAAGCCGTTAATCATGTTTAGTTACACATTTATGGAAAAATAACTCGTTTACAGAGTCTATCACTATTTAAAATACACAGTGTAACTGTCTGGGCTATTCAGGATGTTACAACTTGGTATCGAAGCGTGCCAAGGTTAAGGGTTCCTGAAGACTGGCTAGGCATGTACACTCGCCACTAAAGACATGCTCGACTCAGGATTTGGTAACTATTTATGTGGTTATGTGTTTAACTGCTTAAATAGGATATAAATGCCTTATTTTTTTGCCTTATTAAGGAGCATGAGATATTCTGATATGGTCTGGCCCTTGACTGCTGTGTGTATGCTAGAGATGTGCTTATTAGCGCTATTATTGCTTGAGAATGCTAAGGAAACGCTTATCAACATTGTTATATGCATATGTATGTTAGAAAATGCTTATTAGCATCATTATATGCTTATAAATGTCAGGAAGTGCTTATTAGCACCATGTTTGAGTATGATTATGAATCGACATGCTTATTAGCATGTTTGTTGAGTGCGAATGTCTATTTTTTCGGTCTTGGACTATAGGACAGCAAGAGGTATTGCTATTACTACCTAACAGGCCGAATTGATTACTGCAGAAAGATATAAGATTAGAAGTATGCTTCCAGGGCAATCAGATCCATTAGCCGGCCAAGAAATAGTGGCTGAGAATGATAGTCAGGGTCAGACCCCTCTGCCAGCTCCAGAGAACTAGCAGCAAGTGCTTGCTGATATGCAAGCTAGATTACAGAGGTAGGAAGAAGAGATTTTCCTACTTAGACAACAACAGGTTCCAGCAGGGAACATTCAACTAGAGGTGCCACCTGTGTTGGTACCGGTAGTAGTTTAGCTGCTAGAGCCTGGGAATAGATGGGAACCTCTTTATAAAAGGTTCAAAATGCGCACCCTCCAGTTTTTTAGGGAAGTGCAGATCCAGCAAGGCCTAACAATGAATGAGCATGGTTACCGCTATTCTGGATTTTATAAGGGTAGATGGTATTGAGAGGGTGGCCAGTGCCACATACATGTTTCGGGAGGATGCCCAAATTTGTGGGCAATGATATCCCAGACTAGGAATGTCAATACCTTGGATTGGGAAGAGTTTAGAACTTTATTCAATGAAAAGTACTACAATGATGCAGTTAGGGGTTTAAAGGTAGAGGAATTCACTAAGCTTCTATAGGGAAACATGTCAGTGATAGAGTATGCACTGAGGTTTGATAGACTGGCCAAGCTTGCCACATACTTGGTACCCACAGATGGAACAAGGAAGGAAAGATTCCTTTAGGGGCTACAACCTATGATAGCCTGGGATGTTCGTATTACTACCATGCCTGGGGTGAAGACATATGCACAGGTGGTAGAGAATGTCCTTACTGTAGAGGGCGCAGAGAACAAAATATGGCATGAGAACGCGGCCAACAAAGACACTAGGAGGATAGGACCTCCATTTATTGGTTCTGGTAGGGGAGGAGGCCTTAGTGACCAAAAAAGGAAGGCTCCAGATACATATTTCAGATTCAGGCCCTAATAGGAGGATACGTGGTATACAAATAGGTCGCCAGGGTGGTAATGAGGTCTAGAGGGCTTACCCATAGTGCGCTAGATGTAGAAGGCGCCACGTGGGAGAATGTCGGGCAAAGTCCTGCTTTCTGTGTGGGATAGTAGGAAATTTGAAGAAATATTGCCCGAGAGTAAAGAAATAAGAACCAAGGAAAGAGGAAAGCTCAACTCCAGCTCGAGTGTTCACATTGACTAAGTTAGAGGCTGAGGCTAGTCCTTCAGTAGTGACATATCAACTTTCTAGTGTTGAAACCTTTTATACTGTTTTGATTGATTCTAATGCTGCACACTCTTTTGTTTGTAATAGAATAATTGATAGGCTATGTAGGCCCTGTGATTACTATGCAGTGGGTTTTGGGAAGTTACTTCCCATTGGGGAGTAAGTAGTCTCGAGGAGATGGGTCAAATCATTGCCAGTGACAGTGGATGGCAGAGAATTGTTAGTTGATTTGATTGAGTTAGTCATGAATGGCTTTGACATGATTTTAGGCATGGACTGGTTAGTTAAGTAAAGGGCAACCACAGACAAAAAAAATAATATGGTAACCTTTGAGCCTGAGGTCGAGGATCCCTTTGTATTTGTTGGCACTGTGCATGGACCCCGTGTATCTATGATATCTGCGTTGAGGGCTAGAGACCTATTGCGAGGTGGTTGCATAGGATTCCTTGCCATTGTGGTGGATATCACTCAGGTCGTGCTGGTGGGACCAGAAAAGACCACACTAGTCTGTGAGTTTCTGGATGTGTTTCCAGAAGATTTTCCAGAGTTGCCGCCACACAGAGAAATATAGTTTGTTATTGAACTGGCACCAGGGACGTAGCTAGTGTCTAGGGCACTGTACATAATGACCCCAACAGAGTTGAAAGAACTAAAGGAACAATTACAGGAGTTGTTAGACTTGGGTTTTATTAGGCCTAGTTTCTCGCCATGGGGAGCGCAAATCCTATTTCTAAAGAAGAAAGACGGTTCTTTGAGGATGTGTAATGATTACAGGGAACTGAATAAGCTAACCATTAAATATAAGTATCCTTTGCCAAGGATAGATGACCTATTTGATCAGTTGCAGGGTAAGACGGTATTCTCAAAGATAGATCTTTGATATGGTTATCACCAATTGAAGATCAGGGAGGAAGATATACTGAAGATAGCATTTCTCACAAGATATGGGCATTATGAGTTTATGGTTATGTCATTTGGTCTAACTAATGCCCCAATAAATTTTATGGATCTGATGAACAAGGTGTTCAAAGATTATTTGGATCGGTTTGTAATCATCTTAATCGATGATATTATAATTTATTCTCAGTCGGAGGAAGAGCATGAACAACATCTCAGGTTGGTTTTACAGAGACTGAGGGAACACAGACTGTAAGCGAAGTTCAAGAAATGTGAGTTATGGTTACCACAAGTGACTTTCCTTGGTCACATTTTTAGTAGATATCGAATCAAGGTGGATCCAGCTAAGATTGAGGCAGTCAGAGATTGGCCAAGGCCAAGAAATGCCCCAGAAATCAAAAGTTTCCTTGGATTGGCAGGTTATTATAGGCACTTTGTGGAAGGGTTCTCAAGGATTGCTACTCCACTGACGGATCTGACACGAAAAAACCAGAATTTTGTGTGGTCAGATAGATACCGCTCCAATTTTGAGTCTTCCAACAGACCAGGAGAAGTTTGTAGTTTACTACGATGCCTTAAGACAAGGTTTAGGTTGTGTCCTTATGCAAGCAGGAAAGGTGATTGCCTATGCATCATGTCAGTTGAAGGAATATGAACAGTGGTACCCTACGCATGATCTAGAGTTAGCAATGGTGATCTTTGCACTAAACGTGTGGAGGCATTACATTTATGGTGAGAAGTGTGATATATACACTGACCACAAGAGCTTGAAGTATTTCTTCACACAAAAGGATTTGAACATGAGACAAAGGCATTGGTTAGAGCTGGTGAATGATTATGACTGTGAAATCCTATACCCCTCAGGGAAAGCCAACGTGGTGGCAAATGCCTTAAGTCGAAAAGGTCCGAGACAATTATACAATTCAAGGCAGATATCCGAGGAATTGGCAAAGGATATGACCAGAGCAGGAATAGAGTTAGTGGTAGATTAGTTAGTGAACATCACCCTGCAGTCTACTCTTTTGGAGAGAATAAAGGAAAGTTAGTTGAGGGACCAACAACTGATGAGGATTAGAGGGGCCGTCCTAGTTGGAGTGGCTAAGGACTATACAATATCAACTATGGGTTTACTGAGATACAAAGGTCAAATCTGTGTTTCGATGGATGTTGTTATCAGACGTGAGATTCTGGATGAATTCAATACCACCCCTTAATCTTTGCATCCAGGCACCACGAAGATGTATCATGATTTGAAGACTTTATACTGGTGGCTTGGGATGAAGAGAGATGTAACTGCATATGTGGCTAAGTGCCTGACGTGTCAGTAAGTCAAAGCCGCGCATCATAAACCAGCAGGGCTACTACAATCTTTGGATATCCTATAGTGAAAATGGGAGGACATCACATTGAATTTTGTGGTTGGGTTGCCAAGGATAGTGGGTCAACATGATTCGGTGTGGGTTATTGTGGATCGTTACACCAGATCAACTCACTTTTTACTAGTGAGGACGACTTATACAGTTGACCAGTACGCAAATCTCTGTGTGGGAGAGATAGTGCGTCTTCATGGGGCTCCGAAGTCGATTGTGTCAGATTGGGACCCCACATTTACTTCCAAGTTCTTGGGAAGTTTTCAAAAAGTTATGGGTACACAGTTGAAATATAGTATCACTTATCATCCTTAGACATATGGTCAATCTGAGAGGACGATTCAAATATTAGAGGACATGCTGCGAGCATGTGTGCTGGAATTTGAAGGGTCATGGAGTAAGTATTTGCCTTTGATATAGTTTTCCTACAATAACAACTATCAATCGATCATTGGAGTGGCCCCTTATGAGATGTTGTATGGTAGGAAATGTAGATCGCCCATTCACAGGGATGATATGAGTGAAAGGAAATATTTGGGTCCTAAAGCAGTTAAGATGACCAATGAGGCTATTAAAAAGATCAAAGCTCGGATGCTCATCTCAGAGTAGATAGAAAAGTTATTCAGATCCAAAGCGCAGGAACGTGGAGTTCCAATTGGGAGACTATGTCTTCCTTAGAGTTTCATCATTGAAAGGGGTTAAGAGATTTGAGAAGAAGGGAAAGTTAAGCCCTAGATTTGTATGACATTTTAAGATCCTAGAGAGGATTGGTTTGGTGGCCTATAGATTGGCCTTACCTCTGGAATTGTCAGCAGTACACAATGTGTTTCATATTTTGATGCTTCAGAAGTCTGTATCAGATGAGACTCATGTATTGAGTTATGAAGATTTGGAGCTGCAAACAGATTTATCCTATCAAGATCAACCAATCAAGATATTAGATAGGAAGAATAAGGTCCTGAGGAATAAAACCATACCTTTCGTTAAGGTATTATGGAGGAACAACAAGGTCGAGGAGCAACCTGGGAATTGGAGTCCAATATGTGTGATCAGTATCCCGAGTTGTTTAGGTAAAATTTTGAGGACGAATTCCTGTAAGGAGGGGATAATTGTAACGTCCCGATTTCTCTAATAAGGCTTAGTGCCTTGATTAGGAGGCCAGGAGGACAATAATTGATTTAATTATGTGATTATATGCATGATTATGTGAGTTATATTATGATATGACTATATTTGCATGTTTAGATGTATTAAGCATGCATGTGAGCCCGTTTCTTATTAGAAGGGAATTTTTTGTAATTTTGACCCGTCGAGGGCATATTTGTAGATATAAGTGTGTTGACGCAGTTTGTCGCCAACAGTAGATTAAGAAATACAATAGGAAAGATATTAGTGATCTTTTCTAAATCGTAATGAACTATACGAAAAATTTCACACATACATAATTTTACGTGGTTCAATGGTTAAAATCCACCTAGTCCACGAGATAATATTATTATTGTCTCACAATTTTTGTAGAGTTTCTGTATTACAAAAAGCTGTCCCTTTTCCTGTTCATTATCCCTGATATTTATTGTGGAATTTCCTGGACAGGATTGGGTAACGGTGTGCATAAATATGGTACACAATCTATCAAGATAATTCCCATTTACACAGGGATACGATTTTCTATGAAAATTACTCCTGATATCTCAGGCAATAAATGTATAATACAACTTGGAGATTAATGAGCATATAAGTGACCTCCAAGTCTTTCGAGATCCATCACTCTACGTCATGATCAGGTTTCCACGAGATAAACATCTTCATCAAGCTGGTGATTTTAGAGTGTACGAACTCAGATTCGGGTTAAGTTCAAACCCTCCTAAAGGCGATCTGGACATTACCTATATTTAACTAGATTACTGTCCTACAAGGCGATCTGAAGATTACTTGCATGTCACGTTGTCAAGTCCTAACTCAGAGTGATCATATTAGCACTAGCTAGATGTTCTATTCACCTAATATTTCCACATGTTTATCTGCCAGATGTACCCCGAGCTCAGTGATCGAGCCCATGCCTATTTTGTAGGGTACAACATTTCTTCCCCAAGCTCCTGCTCGTGCTTGACGTCATCATTTTTTGACATGCACAGTAGGGGCTTTTAGGCTTCTATCGTGTGAAATTGTGTTCGCACACTACTTGAGTGTTGAACACGTGGCCATTTGTAATTGGCGTCTATTCGGGTTTCGAGGACTTTGACAACTGTCCTGTCAACTTTTTTCCACCACACGAGTCATTCATTCTTAGCCTTTGAATCCTGAGCTGACCCGATCAGACTGCTCAGATTAATTCCCAAAGCTTACATATCAATAGGGAGATCAGACCTGAACCTCACCAACTTCACATTCAAAAGCTTCCCTTTCAGAGACAAAACTTCCCTTTTTCTCTCAAACTATTTTTCAAAAACCTTCAGCACCCTTTCATTTTTCAGAAGCTCTCAAGCTCCTGCCTGTGGAAGCACCAACATTCTAATCGAGTAAATGTATAAACTATAAGTATCTCTTCATCTAGTTTTAATCTTTCACTCTTTATTTTCCAATGAGTTTCCTTTGTTTAGAAAAATATATTATATTTTTTACTTTTAGTACCATTTCATGTTCTAGCCATGTCTGAGTTCAAATAGGGATCCGTTTTGGCTAAAAGAACGATATTAGACTTGTTTAGAAATAAGGTGTTTGAAAACTAGGCAAATTTTCTGGGTTTTGTAAGTAAGGCATTGTTGATGAACCGATTTGGATACCTATTTGGATATAGAAGATGAGGGGTTTTTAGGGTTGGCTTTGGGTAGCTTAAGGGTCAAGATTCCTTAAGCGGTTTTGCATTAAACCGCTTTCAAAAGAAAAGTAGTAGGTCTGGCATGCGAATCTCGAAGTATCAGGGAATTTCCCAAGTCTGTAGCGCGTGGCCTAGGACTGTGCATGGAAACACGTGTTGGTGCTAGGACATAACCTAGCTAGAGTAGATTTTGAATCACAAAAAATAAACCTCATTCAAACCCTTGGGTCACCGTACCTTTATCGCTGTAGCTAGTCATTATTTTAGGCCGCCACTAATAGGCTGCTTTTTTGTCAGGCGAGCTAGATCATGGCCCCACCAAAGAAAAATGTTGCGAGCTCCTCAACCCCAAACAAGAATAAGGGCAAGTAGAACGCGTCTGAATCTCCTATGCCTCATTTCGGCCTAGTGGTGGAAAGGGAGATTGTTTTTTTATCCTGATGCCTTTTTCGAGGCCGAGCACATCGTGTCCCGAATAATGACTCAGGGGAAATTGAACAAGATACTGATGAGCCATGGGATCGAGATGGGATTGAAGGCCTGATTGCTCGACCTCCATTGGAAGGAGAGTGGAGCTGCACCCCACTTCAAGATGACTTCAGGGTATTAAGTGATGAGCACCTGAAAGCAAGTGATTTCCTTCCCTTAGACCAGTATTTCATAGATTTCTTGAACTATGTTGAACTGGTTCCATTCCAGCTCCCCCCAAACTTGTATCGAATTTTGGCGGGGTTAAAATATTTATTTTTGAGGCACGAGTGAGAGGTCCCCACTTCGGTTGATATTATGTACTTCTTATGCCTCAAAGCCAGTCCTGATTAGAAGGGGTGATGTGACAGTTTCTACTACCTCACTCGCTTCCCCAACACGACCTCCGTTATTGACCTCCCCAACCACCCAAATGACTCAGTTCTTTATGTCAAATGGATTCAAGAATTGTAATCACTGATACTTCAACCATCCTCGTAAGTCTCCTAACTTTCTGAACTCCATACGTGAACTCCTTTATCATTTTTTTATTGAGTTTAATCCTCTTACTTGAGTTCATTCTTTGTGCATCTATATTCAAGAGGACAGAGAGATTTGAGACCCTTGGAGGTCATTACGAGATGCTGTCCCGTCTTCCTTCAAAGGAGAAAGAATTTTGACGGGTAGTGAATTATGCTACCATGGTCCACTTCCTGTGCTTCCCGAAGTTCCCCCTCCTCAACAAGTCCTGCCAGCCATTGAAGACACCGAGGAGGAAGAAGATGTGGCACTGCTGGTGTGCAAGAGAAGAGTTCATGAGGATGGGCAGCATCCTGACCCAGGACGAGCTTAGTCCGGGCCAATTGCCGGCACTTCCAGCCAAGCTTACCCATATAGAGAACTAGATCGGTTGCTGCCAGTGTTAGGCTAATTCGATTCAACCCCCATCAGCTCGTGAGTCGACATCCTGTTGACCCGGACCTAAACACAATGCTCCTCCAATGTATGGATCATCCAGTGGTACACTATGACAATAGCTACCCTAGATGCACCATTGTGGTAGATAATACCCTCCATTTTAGGTCCACCATATTTTAGGAATATGGTACGAATCGTAGGACATAACATTCCTTACATCATGGTGAATTCTCCGCCGGTTTTAGGCAATCTGTAGATTAATCCAACTTGAAAGAAGAGCCTGAACCCCTTAGGGCCCAAAGTGTAATAATTCTAGAGCCCCCCCCCCCCCCCCCCCACCTCAAGTGGTCCAGGAGTTAGAGATTTTACCCAGTCCGGTTCATAACCTCGAGCTGATTGTAACCCCTAACACGAAGGGAAGGGTTCTTGCTCTGTTATTTTCTTTGCATTATTTTGACTTACTATTCCTTGTATTTGAATCCTCTGCTCGTTCCTTTTCAGGTGAAGAGATGGATTTTCCAGATGCCTCGGGTTTAAAGGGTTCCTTCAAGGCTGGTAAGGCCGGACCTGGGCCCGTGGTAAAATGGCCCAGATTGCCAAAGAAACACGCCTCCAAGACTGGAACTTCCAATGAGTCTCCATTCCAAGATAATGGTGCTAGCTCCACTTGGGAGCAGCAACAACAAAATCGACCCCCAGCCCCGGTAACAGCAGTCACCATCCTCGAGGCTCCTCCTCCTCTCCCTCGACATGTACCTCCCCACGTTCCTCAAGTGATTCAGGGCAAAGCTCCCTTCATTCATGTCCCCTCTGTTTAGATCCCAGTAAAGCCACTCGAGCTGGCAAGGATACTCGAAGCGTTTCGAGGGACTGTATATGAGATGGCGAGCCATATGGTGGGTCATGCGTATAGAGCTAATATAAGGGATTTTAGGCCCATAAAGGAGCGTACTCCCGAAGATGTTCTCGAGTCCGCCATGGGAATGAACCTCACTATGATCCACCTTCATTCCTCCTATAGTACTTCTTTTTCTTTTTCCTCTTTTTTTTTTGTTACTAACCTTGACCTGCATTTTCCCTTTGCAGTCTGTCCTTGCTCAAATCTGTGGTATTGCTTGAGTTCGATCTAGGAGTGATGAGCTCCATGCCACTTTGACTGCCTCCCAAGAGGTTGAACGATCTACCAAGGTTGTTGTTATAAAAAAAATGAATATGCTTGCACATGCACAAATCAAACAAGTAGTAAAGTAGTCTAACGACAGATATTGTCCCACAAGGATTAAAATCAATTAAATATAGAAAATACTAAATCCTATCATTATCTAAGCAATCAATTTCAAAAGATATCAAGAAGTAACATAATAAATAACTATGAATCTTAAAAAAAATATAACTAAATGTGAATAGACTCAACATAATAACAATTGTTAAGATTTCAACTTCACTCTCTAACAATCTTACCCCCTAATCATTAACGTACCTAAATCAATCCAATATGCTCAAAATCCTAGAGCATTGTATTATCTCTATACCCTGTCTCGAGTGCCGCATAAAGAATGTGCAAGTGATACCTATCCTATATCTCTATATGACCATTTATCCTTACCTTCATTAAGTTTCACTTTAGAAATAATCCTAAAAATTTCACCTCTCAATTTCACAATCTAGAATTATCTCGGTTACCTAGATTTATGCTTATCTCTCAATCTCACATAAACCTAAGTTGTTCTACCTGCTGCCGGATTGTTTGAAAGTTTCCCTCTCGAGTAATAAATTTCACAATCTAAATACAATCCTAATTATAATTCATATACTATAAAGAAAAATATGAAAATTACAATTAAGAAATAATGATTCAAAGTAGAACACAAGAAAAATATTGGACTAAAATAGACTTTGCATTAAATTATAGAAATAAAATCATGTCAAGAGATCCATCTACACCCTAGAAAAATAAGGAAATTAGCCACACATGATGTGGTTTATATTCTCAAATATATTGTAATTATCTAAAAAGAACAAAGAAATAGAGAGGAAAACAAAGAAGGCTAAAGAACTTCGTTGATATTGCTTGATTCACTTCTTAGATCCTTCTCCAATGAGTCTCTCCCTTCTAAATGTGTTTCTTTTCCTTTATATGTGTGTTGTGGTCGTGCCCTAGTCTCCAGAAATCTCCTTAGTCGTCCTACTTTTTAATTCAAGTGAAAAACTTGTGGAAAAACACGTTTTCCTATTTTTGTGGCGCAACTGGTGATGTGTCGCCATATCCCAAGCGACGTGTCGCCATATGCCAGGCGATGCATCGCCTTATGTCAGGCGACATGTCGCCTGAACTTTTATAGGTTTTAATTTTTCATGAATTTTAGCAACTTCTTGCCTCTCAGAAGCGACGTAATGCATCATTCTCTGACTTGAACACCCAAAATAACATTCAAAACTCCTAAAACTCAATTCATGCACACTGAAATGAAACTCATCAAATCTACACATAAATTAAGGAAAAGCAAACCATTCTAAGGATAAAAGTCAATATTTGAGTGCATAAAACATGCACTCATCACACCCCCAAACTTGAGCAATTGCTTGTCCTCAAGCAAAGGAGACTCTTAGTAATAGCAAACCATAACCAAAACAATGAATTCTTAAACACTAAAAATGACTAACACAACCAAATAAAGAATGTTTATTTAGACTCAAGGGTTAACTTCTCAAATTACTAACTCTTTTCAATCACTCAATATATGAATTAAAGCATAAAACTAGAATTTCAGAAAATCAATACTCAAATGTTAATATTACCATCTCATTGTATACAAACATCTCTAATAATCTCAAACAAATATGTAGCTCATGTGCATCAAGAGAAAAATAACAAACAAATCACATAGTAAAAACAACCATAAGCTCACTTGATCAACTTGTCTCCACTAATGTAAATCAAATATCATATAAATCAAGAGGTCTTCATTTGGCTTATAACATTAGGCTCGGGTCAATGGTGGATGAGAATAGTCATTTAGGCTTATTTTCACACCATAAACTTACAAAAGAACTAACTTTAAACTATAAAACTTCCCATTTTTCCAAAATATTATTTTCACTCTCTCATTCCTTACTACTATTATTTTTTTCATCATTGAGTTACCACTTCCCCCATACTTGTTTCTTTCCATTTTTTCAATTCTTTTTCATTTCAACATTTTTTTTTTCTTTCAAAACATTCATTTTTTCTTTTTCTTTATTTATTTTGAAAAGAAACTTTACAATCAACACAATTGAAGAGTAACTCATTTTTTACATTGAAACCCAACAACATCATTTATTTTCCAATCACACAGTCATAATGTATCACATTATGCTACTTTACAACACATTCCAAAAATCAATACAATTCATCCTATGCTTATGGTGAAAAAGAGGGTAAAAGGATAAAAATTAATCAAGTTGAAATTGTCATGTCACAAGCTCAAAATGTGTTAGAATAACAAAGAATAAATGTCACAATAGCTCAAAAAGGGAAACAAAAGGAAAAATGTGTATAGGTTAACTTTTTTGCTCAAACGATTCAAAGAAAATGCCTCTATCATCTCTACATAGCAAAGATCTAGGATTTTGCCTCAACAAATTGATCAAGCAAGTTCTAGTTGTATCTGTGTCAAATAAAATGAACCCAAGTCTCTACAATACCCACAAAGCAACATATTGAATAAGAATCATAAAGAGATACTTCAACGAGAGATAATAATATTAACACCAAGTAAGATAAGCCAAGCACACAATCAATAAACTTGAAAACACACACCAAGCGATATCAAAGTGTTAAGCATAATATTCATCATTGAAACCTATGAGTCATAAAATTAATATCTCAATTTAGTCAAGTACAATCATCCAATAAAACATAAAAGAAAAATAAAAACTAAGAAAAATAAAGGAAAATAAAAGAAACATAAAGTCTTTCCCCCCAAACTTAATAAAAGCAGTGTCCCCATCATTTAACAAGAAAATATCAAGGAAAGAAAATAATACCCCACGGCCCGACTAAGGATCTTCGACCATATCATTACCATCATCAGCAATTGGTGGCTCCTAGGGCTCTGGAGAGCGGTACGGGTCATGAAACAGGCTCAGAAATTGTGGAAAATGACAATCGGGAAAATGTTGTTGCCATTGATTATGAACTGTCGCCGTTTACTTGTAGAAGTGAAACAGACACTTATGCATATCGCACACATGACAATGAAGATTCTGATTGGAAAAATATAGGTTAGACAATCGCTCTCCCTGCTAAACTAATAGTTGACCAATGTCATCAAGCGAATAATGCCTATCATCAGCAGATTGAGATGAAGAAGCTGCATACTGAGATGTCTGTCACGAGCACGTTTTCGAATTTGATTATCATAATTCGGTTGTTTGAAAGCATCAGGTGGCTGTCGGAGACATGGACTTGGAGCAATAGGCGGTGGTGGGACATTCTCAGGATCGTCCACCTCAAATCCAAGGCCAGAAGGACGAGAAGTTCCACCTTGCCAGAACCAACCACAAGTCAAATTACCATGATCAATTGTGGTATTTTGCAAGCAGGGCTCAGTCTCATTCATCAGAACATCAGCCGCCCTACATAACCCAGTAATCAGATTGGCATGACCATGACCACTAGTAGTAGCACCCCTCATAATCTTCAAAATACTGTCCCGAATCAAATTCCACATATCAATAGTTTTGCCCACACAAATACAATACAAAAGCACCATGCAGTCAACCGGAATCTCAGACTTATTGGTAGAGGACATCAATGTTGAAAAAATAAAACTATTCCATGCTTTGGCATAAGGATTCAACACTGTACTAAGCACATTACAAGGCAACGTCAGATCAGTAGTAGAATAATTCAAATCCACACCAGGGGAGCAAGTTGACTTAAAATAAATCTATAATCTAGGCCCTCTCTCACCATTGTATGATATTCATCATCCATGTAATGCCCTACTTCCTTAAAGTCATTACTAAGTGAGTTAAAAATGTGCCACTAGCTCGCTAATCGAGGTTTTAGGTTAAAAGTGTGATTAAACTGAAACAAAACTGGTTTAATAACATTATTAATTATAAAACCTGGATATTCATTGAAGTGTTGGAAAAGTTACACAGTTGGGATCCCAAAATACTGTTTAGGAAATACTTTACAACCCAAAAATACAAGTATGGTCGACCTAGGCGACAAAACAACCAATACTTTACATTTTCTTAAAAACACACTGGTCGTGACAGCAAGGCAGGTCGAACATGTACCCGTTGCTCCACGCTCTCTGTCCTCATGGTTGGTCGACCTTTCCCTTGCCCTTACCTGCACCATAGAGCACCCATGAGCCGAAGCCCAGCAAGAAAACTCAACATAAAGCATATAATACATACATGACAATTCACTATACCAAACTAACAAAACAAAACAACCACCAAACTAAGTACATAGCGGCCAACATCGTCCCAAGCACTATACCAAGCCCTGGGTTCACGGTCTTTTCCGAGAGGGTGACTGCAACACCCAAGAAGGGTTTTACCCTAACAACCTACACTCCGCGTGCTCAACGCCGATCTCGACCCCTTGCCATTCCCGGCTCTTTGTCGTTCTGTGCCCCTTAGCCGTTCCTGGCCTTCGTCGTTCACTCACACACATGCATCACATAGCATAACTTTGACAGATATATAAACACATACTAAATATAAACAGTAAGGTTATGCCCTGCAGTTTAAACAATAGGGCCACACCCTATAATACAAATAATAGGGCCATGCTCTGCCTTACAAGTACAATAGTATTCTTACCTTTAATCTGAGTGCTAGCAGTTAGGCAAGCAATCACCACTTCCGAGGATGATCCTCTCCTGAGTCCCAACGGTAACCTATTCACACACCACAAGTAACGTTCTCGTTACTACCTGATTTTATAATTGATCCCCGGAACCAATCCTGTGCTCTCGGGACCTCCCATTTTCCCACACGGGGTGGTGAAATCATCCCCCGAGCCCCCTGGGCCTAAGCCCTAAAAACACAAATTTAAGGGCCCTGAAAATGGCCTAGCGCCGTTGCTCAGCCATACAGGCGCCGCGGCACCCAGCCAGGGCTCCCTGCCCTGGATCCTCCCAGTGCTGCGACTTGGAAGAACATCACAGCGACTCTCCTACAAGAACCAAGAAAACTAGGCTTTTCCACCATTTTTCCCTAAGCTAAAACTCACCCAAGCCATGCCCCAAGTGTACCCAAGTCCCAAAGGGTCCCAAAACTCCAAATAACACCACATACACAACATATATGCATTAAAACCCAATCCAAACTCACACCTAAACTCAATTTCAATCAATGGTTTAAGATTCTACAAAAACTTAAACCAACCAAGAAACTTTTCAAAACTTGATGGAATCCTTACCTTTGGAACATATTTTCGACCCTAGGTTGCCTCCAATGCCACTCCAAGCTTTAATACTCAAACTCCCAAGCTCAAGTTCCCCAAAACATCATCTCAAAACCCAAATACAGAAATAAAAAAATCATATTCCTCGAGAACAACATAAAAGACCTAAACCACAGAAATGAAATGCTTACCTCTTCTTAAATTTCAAGATTTCTAAGTGTGAATGGCTGCTACTCCCTATCCACAACTTGAACTTCACTTCCAATTCCTCAAAACCCAGAATCCTCAAGCTTGTTGTTGGTTTTTCTCCATCTAGAGTCCCTAAAAACCAAATGAGTATCAATGGGATTGTGTTAAACGATTATGGCTTTCCCTCAGCCAAATGTTATCCAATTACTTCCCAAAAGACCATTCTACCCTTCCCTCTAACATAGTTCTAGGCTAGCTCACAAGGGTATCTAGGCCCTTTCAACCTAATGAAAAAATTCCACCTTTAACTTATTATTTAAGTAACAACATAAAATCTAAGGTTACTAGTAGTTACCAATCTCTCAACTAAACACCAATTCTGTGACTCTGTGCTAACACCGCAGGACATGATCTCCTCATGCCGGAAACACCGCACAGAGCGCAAAATCACACCCTCAACGGGTTCAAATTACAAATATGCCCCTAATAGCCAAATGGGGCCCACATGCATATTAAATTCACCTAAACATGCATTTCTAATCACATAATCATTAAATTCACATATTAACATAATTAAATCAATTATTTCCCTCCCAGCACACTAATCAAGGCCCTAAGCCTTATTAGAAAATTTGGGACGCTACAACTATCCCCTCCTTACAGAAATTTCGTCCTCAAAATTACCTGAATAACTCTGGATACTGATCCCGCATATCTATCTCAAGTTCCCAAGTTGCCTCTTCCACTTTGCTGTTTCTCCACAACACTCTTACTAAGATGATGGTCTTGCTCCACAAGACTTTATCCTTTCAGTCAAGAATCTGAATCGGCTTCTTTTCATATGATAAATCTTGATCCAGTTCCAAGTTCCCATAACTCAACACGTGCGTAGAATCTGATACATACTCCCAGAGCATGGATATGTGAAACACATCGTGAACCCCTGCTAGAGTTGGAGGCATCGCCAATCTGTAAGTTACCTCTCCAACCCGTTCTAGAATCTCAAAGGGGCCAACGAACCTAGGGCTTAGCTTGCCCTGTACACCAAACTGTTTTCCTCCTCTCAAGGGAGAAACTCTGAGAAACACATGGTCACTGACTTGAAACTCTACAGTCCTATGTCTCAAGTCTGAGTAACTCTTCTGCCAACTCTGTGAGGCGAGCATTCAAGCTTTAATCTTCTCAATCGCCTCGTTGGTCATCTGAACAACCTCAGGGCCTAAATACCTTCTCTCACCCATCTCATCCCAATGGATGGGTGATCTGCACTTTCTCCCATACAACATCTCATAGGGAGCCACTTTGATAGTCGCCTGATAACTATTATTGTATGAAAACTCTATCAAAGGGAGATACTTACTCCACAATCCCCCAAAATCCAACACGCAGGCTCGCAACATATCCTCCAGTATCTGAATTGTCCTCTCAGACTGCCCATCCTTCTGGAGATGATAAGCAGTACTAAACCGCAACTGTGTGCCCATAGCCTTCTCCAGGCTCTCCGAAAACTTGAGTGAAGGTGGGGTCCCTGTCAGATACTATCAAACTCGGAGCCCCATGTAACTGTACAATTTCCTTCACATACAATTCAACATACTACTCAACTATATAAGTTGTCCTAACATGCAAGAAGTGGGCTGACTTGGTGTACCTATCCACAATCACCCACACTGAATCCTGTTGTCCCATGGTTTTCGACAATCCAACCACGAAGTCCATGGTGATATCCTCCCATTTCCACTCTGGAATCCCTTGTGGTTGCAACAACCCTGCTGGCCTCTGATGTTTAGCTTTTACTTGCTGACAAGTCAAACACTTGGCCACATAATCCACCACATCCCTCTTCATTCCCAGCCACAAATACATAGTTCTCAAATCTCGGTACATATTTGTTGTACCTGGATATAAAGAATACGGAGTGGTTTGAGACTCATCTAAAATCTCTTGTCAGATACTAAAATCCAACGGAACACAAATCTGACCCTTGTACTTCAGTAGTCCTATCTCTGAAATAGAGAAGTATTTAGCCACTCCCGCTAAGACACTCTCTTTGTGCTTTCTCAACAGGGGATCCTCCCCCTGTGCCTCCTTGATCTTCTCAAGGAGCATAGAATGAAGAATGATATTGGTTAACTGACCAACCACAAACTCTATACCTGCTCTAGTCATCTCTTCAGCTAACCTATTTGACATCTGCCTCAAACTGAACAACTGTTCTGGGCCCTTCCGACTCAACGCGTCGGCCACCACATTGGCCTTTCCAGGATGATATAGAATATCACAATCGTAATCTTTACCAACTCCAGCCAAACTTCTATGGTTAGTGTATATTTCGCACTTCTCGCCATATAAGCAGTGTCTCCAAACCTTAAGTTAAAATACCACCGCTGCTAATTCCAGATCATGTGTGGGATACCTCTACTCATACTCCTTCAACTATCTCGACGTGTGGGCTATTACCTTTCCAGCTTGCATCAGTACACACCACAAACCCTGTATGGAAGCATCATAATAGACTACAAACTTCTTATTGTCTGACAGCAGACTCAATACTAGAGCAGTAATTAGTCGCCGCTTCAGCTCCTTAAAACTGTTCTCACACTTGTTAGTCCATATATACTTAGTCTTCTTGCGTGTCAGTTTAGTCAATGGTGTGGCTATTCTGGAGAATCCCTTGACGAATCGCCGATAGTACCCTGCCAATCCCAAAAAGCTCCTAACCTTTGGTAGACTACTCGGCCTGGGCCAATCCCTCACTGCCTCAACCTTACTTCGGTAAAATAGAATCCCCTCCTTACTGTCAATATGACCTAGAAATGTTACTTGCGGTAGCCAAAACTCACACTTGCGGAACTTAGCATATAACCTATGCTCCCTCAACCACTGTAATACTAAATGTAGATGATGCTCGTGCTCTGTCTCTGACTGAGAGTACACCAGTATGTCATCAATGAACATGATCACAAACTTGTCCAAATAGTTGTTGAAGACCGTGGTCATCAAATCCATAAAGGCTGCTGGGGCGTTGGTTAATCCAAAGGACATAACTAGGAATTCATAGTGTCCATACCTTGTGCGAAAATTGGTCTTTGGTATGTCCTCCTCTTTAATCATTAACTGCTGATAGCTTCACCGAAGGTCAATCTTAGAGGACATTGTCTTCCCCTGTAGCTGATCAAACAAGTTGTCGATCCTAGGTAGTGGGTACTTGTTCTTAATGGTCGAATTGTTCAATTCCCTGTAGTCAATACACATTCTTAAAGATCCATCCTTCTTCTTGACGAACAACACTGGAGCTCCCCATGGCAAAAAACTCGGTCTGATGAATCCCGCGTCCAGTAACTCTTGCAACTGAATCTTCAGTTCCTTTAACTCTACTGGAGCCATTATATAAGGTGTCCTAGATCTGGCTTCACCCCCGGTGCCAACTCTATGACAAACTCGATCTCCCGGTGTGGCGACAACCCTAGCAAATCTGCGGGGAATAAATCTGGTTACTCACATACCAGTCTGGTCTCCTCTAGTCCAACCAAAACAACTCTAGAAGTATCCACAATGTTTGTTGGGAATCCTATGCAACCCTCCTGCATCAGGTCTCTAGCCTTCAATGCTGAAATCATAGGTACTCGTGGTCCACTCATTGTCCTAACGAATACAAATGGTACCTCCCCTTCCTGTTCAAAGGTCACAATCCTACCTTTGCAATCAATTGTCGCCTCATACTTCGATAACCAATTCATCCCTAGGATCATATCAAAGTCATCCATTGCTAACTCAATCAAATCCACAGACAACTCCTTACTATCTATCTCTACTGGCAACGCTCTAACCCACCTCCTAGAGACTACCAGTTCTCTAGTCAGCAACAAAGTCTTAAATCCCCTAGCATACAAATCACTAGGTCTACAAAGCTAATCTATCCATCTAGCAGAAACAAATGAATGAGAAGCCCCTGAGTCAATCAATCCAATAAAAGAAGAACCAACACTAGAAATCTGACCTGTCACGACCGAGGGGCTAGCCTCAGCCTCAGTTTGGGTCAAGGTAAATATTCTGGCAGGAGCGAGACTATCACTCTGTTTCGGCTCTTCCTCTATGGATCATGGGCAATCCTTGCTCAAATGACTGAAGCTACCACAAGTAAAGCAGGCCCTGGTCCTGCACTCTCCCTGATGATGGCGTCTGCACTGAGGACACACTGGGAAACTCCTCCAGCTGTCTCCCTCGCTCTAACGGCCACTGAAAGCGCCCCCTACCCTCCTATCTGAGCTAGGAGGAACAAAAGAGTCTGGGGTTTTTCTCTTCTTCTCACTGGGGCCACTACCCCGACCAGATCCAGTAAAAGGAGGCACCATTCTCCGAGCATCGCACCTAGCAACGCCCTCTTTCCATATCTGATCCTCGGCCCCCTAAGCTGTAAGGGCCTTGTCCACCACCTGTGCATAAGTGGTAGTCCCCAGATCCAAAGTTATCTTGACATCATGGGCAATCATACACATTCGATCCCCGCACAAACCAATCTCTTCTTACCATGTCAGTCGGCACCAAATCCGATGTGAACTTCGCTGACTGATCAAACTTCATAGCACACTCAGTAACCGTCATCCGGTTCTGAGTCAGGTTCGTAAACTCATCCACCTTCGCCACTCAGACTGCGATACTATAATACTTTTCATTGAACATATTTTCCCAAGTCATGATTGCTATATTCCTCGTCTTAGACACCACATCCCACCAAATGCGGACACCTTCTCTTAACATGTAGCTAGCGCAAGCTAATCTCTCATTTCCTTCCACTCTCATGAAATTCAAGATGGAAGAGATCATGTTCATCCACTGCTCTGCCCGCAGTGGGTTTGAACCACCCTCGAAGGTGGGAGGATGCTGTTGTTGGGAAAACTTATACATGATCTTTATTTATTTTCATGTAGATCTAATATTAAACAAATTAATATGAGATAACCTAGAACATGTTTTCTAAAATTGAATTCAAAGAGAAAAAAAGACAAGAATACTTACAATATATGCAGTGTAATGAAAGAGTCTTTCCTTCAGTTTCTCTAACTCTTGTATCCGTTCTGTCGCAGAGTATTATCAAGAAACTGAACCGATCTTCTATTTTCTTCACACTCTTCCAAAGTATCCTTAGCACCACCTAGACTAGAGTGGGAAATTCTCAACACATAAGATAGATACATAGAGAAGAAGAGAAAATCACAAAGAGTCTTAGAAAAGGACTTGTGTTTAGAGAGAATCTAAAACTATTAGAAAACCAGTGATTAAACTTATCTGTCATCTCAGAAATCTGAACTTTTTAGTTCTCTCTAAGCAATCCTTTTATAGACTCAATTAGGCCATTTAATTTAATTAAAAAATAAATAAAATAATAGCCAATTTGGAGCCCTAGGTCGAAATTATCATGGGCTTTAGGCCCGTGAAATTTCCCATTTGATTATACGCCCATTGGACTTAAAATCAAGGCCTATATTATTTTCTATTGATTTAATTATTTAACTCCTTTATCAAATTAATTATTTATAATTTGAACCTTGATTTAAACTTATTTATTAATTTATATACCAATTTATCTTAATTAATAAATCTGCCCTAATTTCTCTTTTCTTCTCTAAATTACACAACTCTGTTAAACTATCCAAATTTGACCTGGTCAACTTTGATAATTCTAATTGATAATTAAATCAATTAATTGAGACTATCTAGATGATTTTATCCAAGGTACAATGGGGACCATGGGCCTATGAAATCAAGCTCCAATAGGTTATCATAAATCTAACAAATAAATTTACTAACCTATTAATTCCTCGTGACTCCACTATAGACTCGGAATCACACTCTTGAATTCATAGAACGCTCTATAACAAGTATAGATACGCTATTAATTATCCATTGTTACAACCACAATTTTCACTCAATCCTCTATAGATGTTCTCCAATGAGACAGAAATAAAATACCGTTTTACCCCTCACTGTATTTTATCCTTAAAACACTTAGTTCCTTATAAATGATATTTCAGTAAACTAATATTAATTACTGAAATGAGATCTCTATCATTTAGCACCTTGAACTAAACTAAAAGGAAACCATCATTTGACTTCTTCATTAGAAGCTATAGATGTTCATATCAATGATTAACACTCCCACTCAATTATACTACCGAGTTCCCAAGATGTAAGTATGGGCTAGTCCGTAGGGTAAGCTGGTAACGAACAAGTCAAAGAACTCAAATAATACAATCAGTTAGAATACTAACCACTCATAATTGAGATTGAATTGACCTATGGTCAACTATATGATATGACTAGAATAGATAATAACAGTATGTTTACTTATCTTATCAACTGTCAATATCGGTCCTATTCGATGTAACAAATACACTCGATCTTATCTACTTTGCTAATGTTCTAGAAAGAACATAACAGTGTAATGTGTAAGTAAATCATATCAAAGATTGGCGAGTCAATGTAAATCCTGTGCACTGACTAATCTTAGGACTAACTTATTTTGATCATATAATCATATTTATATTCCACTGTGATTACGTCACTATAAATAAGATTAGCTGTAACGCCCTACTACCTTAGAGCCGTTACTAAGTGAGTTTAAAACAGAAATTGTGCATTTAATTGACTCAAGTGGTTTCTAAAACCAAAAGTGTGAATAAACCAGAGTTTAAGGCTGTACTCTTTGAAAATGTTTAGTTTCATTAAAAACGTTAATTATAAAACATCTGGGATCCCAAAATAAGGTTTACAAAATATTTACAACTCAAAATAGATTTACACTTGATCAGCTATCAAAAGAATTGTTAAATACAGCCATATACAAAATGCCCCCAACCAAAGCAGTCGGGCAGGCCGAACATGTACGCGCCGCCCCCACGCTCTCCATACTCATGGCCGGTTGACTGACTCCTTGCTTTTACCTGCCACACGGAGCACCCGTGAGCCGAAGCCCAGCAAGAAAACCCAAATAACACATAACATATGCAAAGTAAATAGCTGGCAATAATTCACTGATACATAGGAAAACCACCATAATAAACAAGTACGGCCATGCCGCTCCCAAGGCCTTACCAAAGCCTGGAGTTTCGGTTCTCACCGCGAGGATAACTCATGTATCCCTTGGGTCCCACCCTGAATATAAGCATCCCATGTGCTGTGTTACTTTCGGCCCACGGCCGCCCCGGCCTATGCCGTACCCGGCCTCTGCCGCTCGTTTCATCATAATAACACATATAGTACATTCAAAATAAACATTCACACACATCATGGTTCATTTAAGTTTAAGCATTTGCACGTAATACAATCCGGGGCCACGCCCTACAATCACACAGTGGGGCCATGCCCTAAACTCGGGTGTTACGGTTTTCTTACCTGTATCCCGTGCTTTCCAAAGTACCACGGTCACGAGCACGGTCCACAAGCACGAGCCTCTCCCAAAATCCTAGTCACAACACACAAAAGACACTTTTAACAACCTTAAATGAGCTTCTAAGCCAAGCTCTAGTACTCGGAACGTTGAAATTCACCAAACATGGTAAAAGGCTCAACCCCGAGCACCCTAGGTTAAATTCCCAAGCCTAAAATCCTAAAATCCTAAAATCCCTTAAGCGCCGCGGCATAGGCCACCCATGCCGCGGCATGGCCCCCAAACAGAACCCTCAAAGGCCCAAAAACAGGTAAGGGCCGCGACATTGCTTGGGCCATGCCGCGGCCCGCCCTTCTCCATCAGCATACCACTTCTTCGAAGGGCTGCGGCTCACAAAGAACCATGCCGCGGCTCGACCCTTCGAACCCAGAAAAACCCACCATTTTACTCTCTAATCCTCACCTTAAACCATCCCAAACACATATCTCAACCACAAAACTCAATTCCAAACTTTACATGAACAATCTAACACCCTATAAACACTAGAATCAATTCAAAACATCAACACACCCAAGATCCACTCCTATGATTTCAAATTTCAGCAACTAACCCCAAAACCCCACAATGTTTAGCTTAGGCATTTAAATTCCTTAAATCAAAACAAAAATCCATACTTAGATATGTATAAAACCTTTACCTCAATGAAGAATCCACACAAGTCCTTGATCCCCTCCTAGACTCCCACTTCTCCTTCTCTTCTTCTTCTTCTTCTTGCTTGCCCTAGCCTTTCTCTCCTCTTCTTTTCCTTCTCTTCTAATTTTATCAAGACACTCAAATGCCCACTACTCCAAACCGTGCCCCTCTATATCCCAGCTGCCTTTTGTCTATTACCCTTGCCAAAAGACCATTTTACCCCTTCTTAATAATCCTTCCTAACTAAACCTTCAAGGGCACTTAAGTCTTTACACTTCTATTTCAATTCTATCACTTTCCATCTTAAAACTTGTTACCTACCACAGTTACAAATGGTTACCCAAGTTACCCAATAACCAATAACCAACCACTCATTCTCAACTCAACTTATAAGATTCCCAAAGTACCCCTAGGCTTTACCTGAGCCGGGTACAACATCCCGTTGTGACTTTTAGACTAAATGGCTCACTAGGACCGTCTCGATGCGTGCATCCTGATAAAAACATCGCACTCACATGGCACCATTCACATAGTACAATTATCACAGATATGCCCAAACATGGCCAGATTACAATCATGCTCATTCTAAGACAATCAGGTCTACATGCATACTAATTCACATAGTCGTGCATCTCAATTAATTAACTAATCACATAACGTGCAATAAATCGTAATCATGCATTAAGCTCATTAAAGTCACACACAAAATCCCATCATGCCCTCCAGGCACACTTCCCCAGGCCCTTAAGCCTAAACACTGAATTTGGGTCGTTACATTAGCTATATGCTCGGGATTTAATATAAGTTTATATTAAACAAATAATCATGAAAATAAAACATGTGAGCAAAGTGATTGACCAAGTCAAAAAATGATTTCTATTCTTTTATTGATAATAAAATGAGATTACAAAGAATTTGGGTTTCTATTCTTTTATGCTATGAATGCTATTAAGTGAATGATTGGCAGGAGCCAGGAACGGTGTAGGCCGAGATCGGCAGGGGCCATTAACGGCAAAGGGATTGGAACAGCGTTAGGCACGTTGAGTGCAAGACCGAGTATGGCAAGGGGCCAGGAGCAGCATTGAGCACGTGGAGTGCGAGTTGCCAGGGCGAGTCCCTAAAAGGATACCTGGGATATCCTCACGGTGTGGACCGCGAGCCCAGGGCTTGGTAAACGCCTGGGACGGCTAGGCCGTACGTGTTTAGCCCATTGGTGGCCTGTGTATATGCTTGATATATGTGTTGCATATGTTATCTGTTTGTGGTTTTTCTTGCTGGGCATCGACTCACAGATGCTCTGTGGTGCAGGTAAGGGTAAGGAGAAAGCCAACCGACCATGAGTATAGCAGGCGTGAGTCGGCGTGTACATGTTGGGCCAGCCTGGCTGCCACAGCCAGAGGATTTTGGGTGATGGTTGTAAATAAACTTAGATTTTGTCGTTTAGTCGACTTGGTTCGATTTATATGATGTAAATGTTTCTAAACTGTATTTTGGGATCCCAGGTGTCAAACTTTTTATGATTTTCAATGAAATGGAAATATTTCTAAAGTTTTTCCTCTGGTTATGGTTTAATTACACTATTTGTTCTAAAACCTCGATTAGCGAGTTGAGTGCACATTTTTAAACTCACTTAGTAATGGCTCTAAGGAAGTAGGGTGTTATAATTCCTTTTCAGGGCTAGCTATTGCCTGTTTGCTTAGGAACAATGATACTTTCTTCATTTAAATTGACTTGCGTAGGTTGGACATGAAGAGTGGGAATTTCATCACCATCTTGCGTTGATGACGATGGGACATTGGTTGGAGTCAAATCTTTAACCATCTCCTCTAAAACTACTATCTCCTCTAAAACTACTTTGCTGCGAGGTTTGAAGTTTTGGACATAGTCATTTTCTAGAAAAGTAGCATTCGTAGAAGTAAACACTTTCTTTTCTGAATGAATATAGAAAAGTCCACCCCGAGTACCTTTAGGATAGCCAACAAACATGCAAACTTCAGTTCGCGGTTCTAGATTTCCCTCCTTTTTCCTCAGGACGTGGGCGGGACACCCCAGATTCTATAATGGCGTAAACTAGGTTCACGACCATTCCAGTGTTCTAAAGGTGTTTTGGGGATTGATTTTGATGGCACAACATTGAGAATGTCATTCACAGTTTCAATTGCATGTCCCCAGAATGAAGTTTGTAGAGTTGAGTAACAAAGCATGCATCTAACCATTTCCATTAAAGTTCTGTTCCGGTGTTCTGCTACACCATTTTGTTGCGGAGTACCCAAGACAGTAAGTTGTGATAAAATCTTAAGTTTAGTTAAATGATCTTGGAACTGCATATCCAAATATTCTCCACCCCTATCAGATTGCAAGATCTTTAACGTTTTACCTAATTGGTTCTGAGACATTGCTAGGAATTCCTGAAACTTTGAAAATGTTTCTGATTTCCTATGCATTAGGTAAAGACATGAGTATCTAGAGTAATCGTCAATGAAAGTGACAAAATACTCAAAACCACCCCTGGCTTGTACATTCAAAGGTGCACAAACATCTAAATGCACAAGACCAAGTGGTTCTTTGGCCCTATCGCCCTTTGCAGAGAACAGATGCTTGGTCAGTTTGCCTTCTAGACAAGATTCACAGACAAGTAATTCACCTAAGGTGAGTTCCCTCAAAGGTCCGTACTTTGTAAGTCTTTGAATCCTATCATAGCTAATGTAACCTAGTCTCAAGTGCCATAAATACGTCATATTATCGTTATCAGTCTTTTGATGTTTATTGGTCCAAGGTTTAGCTACTATGAATAAATCATTGTTAAGAGCGAGGGGTTCGTTAGGTCGCAGAATATAAAGCTCGTTTTCCAAACATGCAATACACAATTGTGATCCATTGAAGGAAATATATATATTAGAACTTGTGAAAGTCATAACAAATCGTTCTAATTGGAACATGGAACTTATGACTTCTCTCTAAGCACTCCTTTTATAGACTCAATTAGGCCTTTTAATTTCATTAAAAAATCAATAAAATAATAGCCAATTAGGAGCCCTAGGTCGAAATTATCATGGGCTTTATGCCCGTGAAATTTCCCATTTGATTATAAGCCAACTGGACTTCAAATCAAGGCCTGTATTATTTTCTATTGATTTAATTAATTAAATAATTATTTAAATCCTTTATCAAATTAATTATTTATAATTTGAACCTTGATTTAAACTTATTTATTAATTTAGATACCAGTTTGTATTAATTAATAAATCTGCCATAATTTCTCTTTTCTTCTCTAAATTACATAACTATGTGAAACTATCTAAAATTGACCTGGTCAACTTTGATAATTCTAATTGATAATTAAATCAATTAATTGAAAATATCTAGATAATTTTATCCAAGGTACAATGAGGACCATGGACCTATGAAATCAAGCTCCATTAAGTTATCATAAATCTAACAAATAAATTTACTAACCTATTAATTCCTCGTGACTCCACTATAGACTCAGAATTGCACTCTTGAATTCATAGAACGCTCTATAAAAAATATAGATACGCTATTAATTATCCATTGTTACAACCACAATTGTCACTCAATTCTCTATAGATGGTCTACAATGAGATAGGACTAAAATACCGTTTTACCCCTCATTGTATTTTATCCTTAAAACACTTAGTTTCTTGTAAATGATATTTCAGTAAACTAATATTAATTACTAAAATGAGATATCTATCATTTAGAACCTTGAACCAAACTTAAAGGAAACGATCATTTCGCTTCTTCATTAGAAGCTATAGATGTTCATAACTATGATTAGCACTCCCACTCAATTATACTACCGAGTTCCCAATATGTATGTATGGGCTAGCCCATAGGGTAAGCTGGTAACAAACAAGTCAAAGAACTCAAATAATACAATAAGTTAGAATACTAACCACTCATAATTGAGATTGAATTGACCTATGGTCAACCATATGATATGACTAGAATAAATAATAACAGTATGTTTACTTATCTTATCAACTGTCAATATCGGTCCTGTCCAATGTAACAAATACACCCGATCTTATCTACTTTTCTAATGTTCTTGAAAGAACATAACACTATAATGTGTAAGTAGATCATATCGTAGATTGGCAAGTCAATGTAAATCTGATGCACTGACTAATCTTAGGACTAACTTATTTTGAACATATAATCATATTTATATTCCACTGTGATTACATCACTATAAATAAGATTAGCTATATGCTCGGGATTTAATATAAGTTTATATTAAACAAATAATCATGAAAATAAAACATGTGAGCCAAGTGATTGACCAAGTCAAAAAATGATTTCTATTCTTTTATTGATAATAGAATGAGATTACAAAGAATTTGAGTTTTTAATTAGGGCATAAAATCCCAACAATTGTTTCCTGAAAGGTTCCCTCTATTCTCCACTACAGGTTGGGCTGGCACTGATGCCACAACCTGTGGAACCTGTAATCCACTGCCCTGAGGAGGGGCCTACTGTCTCAACTGTCGAAGCTCTTCTTCAGTTCGGTGAAGTCTAGCTTCCATCTCGGCAAATAACTATTGCCAATTCGGTGGGGTAGGTGGAGGGTCCTGACCCTGGTTGTCATCCTCGACTCTATTGTCACGGAGTCTAATTGATTGCTGAGGCATTACTGTGATATTCCTGCAATCAATGACGCCGGATGTCAGGCAAGATAACAACATCCGAAACCACCTCCCAATTTACATCAACCAATCACTATCAGCAAATCCACATAATACAGATAACATACAACAATCAAGGGGCCATTTCCTAGCATCATGCATATGTCACCACATTCATCATGCTCTATTTATATATATTAAGGCAAATAGGGCACTCAAGCGAGGAATTAAGCATATAATTCATAAATTACCAACCAACCCTGAGTTGAGCTTGTCACTAGCAGTGAGCGCACATGTTCGGTCTATCTCCGGGCACCATAAACCTTGGCATGCTCTGATACGAAGTCTTAATGCCCTACTTCCTTAGAGCCATTACTAAGTGAGTTAAAAATGTGCCACTAGCTCGCCAATCGAGGATTTAGGTTAAAAGTGTGATTAAACTGAAACAAAACTTATTTAATAACATTATTAATTATAAAACCTAGATATTCATTGAAATGTTGGAAAAGTTACACAGTTGGGATTCCAAAATACTGTTTAGGAAATACTTTACAACCCAAAAATACAAGTATGGTCGACCTAGGTGACAAAAAAACCAATACATTACATTTTCCCAAAATCACCTTGGTTGTGGCAGCCAGGCAGGCCGAACATGTACCCATCGTTCCACGCTCTTCGTACTCATGGTTGGTCGACCTTTCCCTTGCCCTTACCTACACCATAGAGCACCCGTGAGCCGAAGCTCAGCAAGAAAACTCCACATAAAGCATATAATACATACATGACAATTCACAGTACATAACAAAACAACCACCAAACTAAGCACATAGCGGCCAACGCCGTCCCAGGCGCTATACCAGGCCCTAGGTTTGTGGTCTTTACCGAGAGGGTGACTGGGGCACCCTAGGAGTGTTTCACCCCTACACCTTGCACTCCGCGTGCTCAACACCGATCCTGGCCCCTTGCCATTTTCGACTCTTTGCCGTTCTCAGTCCCTTAGTCGTTCCCAGCCTTCGCCGTTCCCTGCCTTCGCCGTTCCCGGCCTTCGCCGTTCACTCACACACATGCGTCACATAGCATAACTTTGACAGATATATAAACACATAATAAATATAAACAACAGGGCGACGCCCCACAATTCAAACAATAGGGCCATGCCTTACAATACAAATAGTAGGGCCACGCCCTGCTCTACGGTACAAAAATTTTCTTACCTTTAATCTGAGTGCTAGTAGTCAGGCAAGCAATCACAACTTCCAAGAACGATCCTCTCCTGAGTCCCAATAGTAACCTAGTCACACACCACAAGTAACATTCTCATTACTACCCGATTTTATAATTGATCCCCGGAACCAATCTTGTGCTCTCGGGACCTCCCATTTTCCCACACGGGGTGGTGAAATCATCCCCCAAGCCCCCTGAGCCTATGCCCTAAAACCACAAATTTAAGGGCCTTGAAAATGGCCTAGTGCCACGACTTAGCCATACAGGCGCCACGACACCCAGCCAAGGCCCCCTGCCCTGGATCCTCCTGGCGCCGTGGCCTGGAAGAACAGCGCCGCGACACTCCTACGTGAACCCAGAAAACTGTGTTTTCCCCCCATTTTTCCCTGAGCCTAAACTCACCCAAGCCATGCCCCAAGTGTACCCAAGTCTCAAAGGGTCCCAAAACTCCAAATAACACCACATACACAACATATATGCATTAAAACAAAATCCAAACGCACACCTAAACTCAATTTCAATCAATGGTTTAAGATTCTTCAAAAACTTAAATGAAACCAGAAACTTTTCAAAACTTGATGGAATCCTTTCCTTTGGAACAGATTTTTGACCCTAGGCTGCCTCCAATGCCACTCCAAGCTTTAATACTCAAACTCCCGAGCTCAAGTTCCCCAAAACTTCATCTGAAAACCCAAATTCAGAAATCAAAAATCATATTCCTCAAGAACAACATAAAAGAACTAAATCACATAAATGAAATCCTTACCTCCTCTTAAATTTCGAGATTTCTATGTGTGAATGGCTGCTACTCCCTATCCACAACTTGAACTTCACTTCCAATTCCTCAAAACCCAGAATCCTAAAGCTTGCTGTTGGTTTTTCTCCTTCTAGAGCCCCTAAGAACCAAATGAGTATCAATGGGAGAGTGTTAAACGATTATGGCTTTCCCTCAGCCAAAGGTTATCTAATTATTGCACAAAAGACCATTCTACCCTTCCCTATAACTTACTTCTAGGCTAACCCACAAGGGTATCTAGGTCCTTTCACCCTTTTGGAAAAATTCCACCTTTAACTTAGTATTTCAGTAACACCACCAATTCTAAGGTTACTTGTAGTTACCAATCTCTCAACTAAACACTAATTCTGTGACTCTCTGCTAACACCGCGGGACAGAATCTCCTCATGCCGGAAACACCGCACAAAGCGCAAAATCACACCCTCAACAGGTTCAAATTACAAATATGCCCCTAATAGCCAAATGGGGCCCACATGCATATTTAATTCACCTAAACATGCATTTTTAATCACATAATCATTAAATTCACATATTAACATAATTAAATCAATTATTGCCCTCCCGTCACACTAATCAAGGCCCTAAGCCTTATTAGAAAATTTGGGATGCTACAATCCATAACTCGTGGTAACCCATAATATGCATTAATCACCGACGGAGAAAAATTCAAAATTTGACGCTTTACCATCACAGAACTATTCTCTCTTCGTTGGGTGCCATTAGCATAAAATTCTTAAACACTTGATATGCATTAAAGAACCACACACCTCCAAGACCTATATAGAGATTAAATCTTCTCCAAAAGTACTTATCATCACACAAAACAGTCCAAACTTCCAATTATCATCAAAATAAAACAAAGAATCCAACCAAATGAAGATAAATAACCTTTCTTCATCTCCACTTTTTCATTGAGAAAAACTTGAGAAATATAGTGTAGAGTAATAAATGATAGAGATAAAGCAAGGAAATATTAATGTGAGGAGAATGAATCATACAAAATGAGAAGTATGAGGAAGATGATGATTAATAAAAATGGTGGTGATAGAGCTAAAAGAAGAAAAAAAAGATGGATTGTGGGAATGGGAAAGAAGGCAAGAAAAGGAAAAGAAGTAAAAGTAATTAAGTAAAAAAATGAAAGAAAAAAAACCACCTAACTTAAAAAAATGTGACTCTTGTGCTGGTTTTTTTTATTATTTTAAATTAATTTTTTTTACAGAAGGGGCGATGTGTCACCACTCACCAGACTCTCTGTTTTGTGGCCCAAAAATGTTCAAAAATTCCACTTGTGGCGATGCATCGCCACTAGGCAGGCGATACATCGCCTGATCAAATTTTATTTTATTTTTTAAAAAATAACACTTAAAAAAATTAATATTAACCCTAAACTAAATTACTAATAAAATTTATGAAAAATAAATAAAATACATCAAAAATATGGGTTGCCTCCCATATAGCGCTTAATTTAAAGTCTTTAGGTAGACTTTGTACCTCAATACCAAACGACTCATCAACGGGCTTAATGCTGGCCATTTTCTCTACTTCTGCTCCAAAATAATGCTTCAACCATTGGCCATTTACTTTGAACGCAAGTTCATCACCTCTTTGAATCTCAAAAGCTCCAAATGGAAAGACTTGAATAACTGTGAACGGTCCCGACCAATGAGACTTTAATTTACTGGGAAAGAGTTTAATACGATAATTGAATAAAATAACCTTTTCTCCCGGTACAAACTCCCTTCGAAGAATTTGTTTATCATGCCAATTTTTCATTCGCTCCTTATAAATCCGTGCATTTTCATAAGCTTCATGACAAATTTCTTCTAACTCATTAAGTTGGAGAAGTCTTTTCTCTCCCGAAGCTTTCAAATCAAAATTCAGCCTTTTAATGGCCCATTGTGCACGATGCTCAAGCTCAAATGGTAGATGACAAGCCTTTCCAAACACAATCCGATAAGGAGAAATGTCGATAAGTGTCTTGAAAGCTGTCCTATATTCCCATAAAGCATCATCAAGCTTATTAGACCAATCCTTTCTATTAGATTGCACCGTTTTCTCCAAGATAAGCTTGATTTCCCGATTAGATATCTCTGCTTGACCATTAGATTATGGATAATAAGCTAGGGCCATCTTATGTCTTACTCCGTACTTTGTCATAAGAGCATCAAAAACCTTATTAGCAAAATGGGTACCTTCATCACTAAGTATTGCTCTCGTTATACCAAATCTAGAAAAAATATTCTTTTGAATAAATTTGACTGCAACCCGAGAATCATTTGTAGTTGTTGCAGCAGCTTCTACCCATTTACTTACATAGTCCACCGCTAAGAGAATGTATAGATTACCAAGCGAAGGTGGGAATGGTCCCATGAAATCAGTACCCCACACATCAAAGATCTCCACTTCTAGAGATGTTTCCCACATGTTGACATCGATCATAACTCTTCACATATGCATAACAATCTCGGTGTAAAGTAGGCCAATAAAACCCAATATCAAGGACCTTTGCAGCAGTCCTTACAACTCCAAAATGGCCACCCACAGGAGAAGAATGGAAATGGAATAGAATCTCACTTACTTCCTCTTTCGGTACACATCTTCTTATAACAAGATTCGCACAATGCTTGAAGATAATTAGATCATCCCAAATATATTGCTTCACATCATGAAAAAAGTTCTTCTTTTGTTGAGAGGATAGACCCCCTGGCAAAACCTTGCATGCTAAATAGTTGACAAAATCAGCATACTAAGGGATTTTAGTTACCACCGAAAATAATTTCTCTTCCAGAAAAGCTTCCAAAATTGATGAACTGTCATCTCCACTATTTACCCCCTCAAGACGAGATAAATGATCAGCCACTACATTCTCACTTCCTCACTTATCTAGGATCTCCAAATCAAATTTTTGGAGAAATAGAACCCATCTAATCAAGCAAGGTTTAACATCCTTTTTCTCAAATAAGTACCGAATAGTTTCATGATCGGTATAGATTATCACGTTAGATCCAATTAAATAAGGATGAAACTTGTCAGAAGAATAAACCACCGCTAACATCTCCTTCTTGGTAGTTGTATAATTCTCTTGAGCTTCATTCAAAGTACGACTAGAGTAATAAATAGCTCTAAAAATATTGTCTCTTCGCTGCCCAAGAATTGATCCAATAGCAAAGTCACTTGCATCACACATTATCTCAAATGGCTCACTCCAATCGTGCACAATAAGAACGGGTGCTGCAATAAGTTTCTCTTTAAGGACATTAACAGCTTTCAAACATGACTCATCAAAAAGAAAAGGCTCATCATTCTCTAATAACTTGCATAATGGCTTAGTAACTTTAGAGAAGTCTTTAATAAATCTCCTATAGAAATCGACATGGCTTAAAAAACTTCGACTCCCCTTCACATTAGTTGGTGGTGGTAAGTTCTCAATAGTGGAAATTTTTTGCTTTATCCACCTCCAAACCCAAAGAAGAAACTCTATGCCTAAGTACAATCCCCTCCTTAACCAAGAAATGGAATTTCTCCCAATTAAGAACAAGATTGGTCTCCAAACATCTTTTGAGAACAATCCCAAGGTAGCACAAACAAGAGTCAAATGAGGAACCAAAAACTGAAAAATCATCCATAAATACCTCCATTATATTCTCCACTAAGTCAGCAAAAATGGCCATCATACACCTTTGAAAAGTGGCTGGTGCATTACACAAGCCAAATGGCATCCTATGAAAGGCGAACATACCATATGGACAAGTAAAGGTGGTCTTCTCTTGGTCCTTCGGAAAAATAAAAATTTGGTTATATCCCGAATAATTATCTAGAAAAAAATAGAAATCATGACTCGCCAAGCGATCTAACATTTGGTCAATGAAAGGCAAGGGAAAATTATCCTTCTGAGTTGCCTTATTAAGCTTCCTATAATCAATACACACTCTCCACTCCATCACAGTACGAGTTGGAATTAACTCATTCTTTTCATTCATTACAACCGTCATTTCTCCTTTCTTCGGTACCACTTGAACCGGACTCACCCATGAACTATCAGAAATGGCATAAATAATTCCAGCAATCAAAAGCTTCAAGACTTTTGATCTCACAATCTCTTTCATAGGTGGATTAAGTCATCGTTGATGTTCAATAGAAGGTTTATAGGAGTCCTCCATAAGAATCTTATGCATACAAATATTTGGACTATTGCCTTTAATATCTAAAATTGACCAAGCAAAGGCGAATGAATACCTCTTTAAGGTTTCTAACAACTTCCTTTCATCTTCTTCATTCAATGATGCTGAAATTATTATGGGTTTGGTAGATCCATCTCCCAAAAATGCATACTGAAGATGAGTGGGTAATTGCTTAAAAAAAAAGCCCATCACTAGTAGTATTCTTTTTCTCCAAGCTATTATCAAGAGTTGGAGCCTTATAGATATCTTCCTTCTTAGACACCTCCTTTTCTACTGGTAATGCTTCTAAAGCAAAGACATTATCAAGCACCTCTATATCATTCATTACCAAATCCACTCCAAGGCCCTCTTTAGAAATCAGTGCAATCAAACATAATTCCAAAGGATCATTATGAAACATGGTCTTGAAAAAGTCTCTTAAGCATGGAGTAACTACATCCACTCTCTTACAATCCACTTGCTTCTTGGAAAACTTCATAGCATTACTAATTTTGAACTTTACTTATTTTCCATTCACCCTTATAGTCAAGTTACCATCATGTACATCATTTAAAGCTTTCCCGGTTGCTAGGAAAGGTCTTCCCAAGATTATCAAAATTTCTTGGTCTTCCTCCATGTCAAGCACAACAAAATCAACCAGAAAAATGAATCTATCAATCTTCACTAGAACATCTTCAATGATACCTCTAGGATACGTCAAAGAACGATCCGCCAATTGTAAGGAAATAGTAGTTGGTGTGACCTCTCCAAGATTGAGTTTCCGAAAGATAGAGAGAGGCATTAGATTGATACTAGCACCCAAATCACACAAGGCCTTCTCAATATGTAGTTCACCAATAACACATGGAATTGTAAAACTTTCTGGATCTTTCAACTTTTCTAGTAATTGTCTCTTGATAATGGCACTACATTCTTCTGTTAGCTTCACTATTTCAGAGCCCTCTAACTTACGCTTCTTAGAAATCACCTCCTTCATAAACTTAGCGTAGTTTGTCATTTGTTTAAGGGCATCTAAAAAAGGAATGTTATAATGTATTTTCTTGAAAATATTCAAGAACTTTGCAAATTGTTTATCAATCGCTTTCTTGTGAAATCTTTGAGGAAATGGTAACGAAGTAGTAATCTTGGGTGGGTTATCCGGAAAAGTAATTGAACCCGGATTAACAAGCAATGGCTCTTTCTTCGGAATCCCATTCTTTTGCTTGTCTTCTTCTTTCTCACCATTCATTGGGATCTCATCAACCTTTTTCTTCTCAACTGTAGGAGCGTCCAATTCTTTTCCACTCCTCAATGTAATTGCATTACACTCTTTTGGATTCTTCTCCGTATCACTTGGAAAAGATCTAGACAGTTGGGTCTTCATAGTATTGGTCAGTTGACCCACTTGTGTTTTCAATGTCTTCATTGTTGCTCCCATATTAGTACAATGTGTTTCACTATTATTGAGATGAGTGTCATGTTGATCTAGCCTTGCCTTGGAGTTCACTATGTAATTCTTCAGTAACTCTTCAAGTGATTGTGAAGGCTTCTCCCCCATTTGTCTAGGTGGCTCTTCAGGTGGTCGGAGAACGTTTCTATTGTTGGCATAGGAAAATTTTTCATGATTGCGAAGGACGGGATGGTAGTATGTGGGCAAGTTGTTGTTGGGCCTAAAGTTGTAGTTCCGATTAACATATTGGCATTGTTCATCTACCAACCCATTCGAACTAGAAGCTTGTGCCACATTTACTATTTCTTGACTTGTTGCTGCTTTTTTTTTCAGTGATACCCTTAATCTAATTAGTCAAAGTAGACATCTACGCCCTTAGTGATGTTATTTGACTACTTCAACAACCCCAGCTGCCTTCTTAACCGTCGATCTCTCACTCTGCCATTGAAAACTATTCATGGCCATATCCTCAAACAAGATTAGTGGTTCCACCGGTATCTTTGATAAAATGGTTCCGCCAGATGCGGCATCAATATGTGATCTCGTTGGACCATTGAGCCCATTGTAGATTAGTTGAACCTGAAGCCAATCCTCTATGCCATGTTGAAGACATCTTCGGAGTATCTCCTTAAATCTATCCCATGCCTCATACAATTGTTCGGACTCCATCTGTATAAATTGAGTAATCTCAGCCCTTAGTTGTGCGTTTTAGATGGCGGGAAAATTTTGGTGAGGAATTTCTGTGCCATATCCTCCCAAGTAGTCACAATTCCTGGAGGTATAGATTGAAACCAAGCTCGAGCTCTATCTCTCAACAAAAATGAAAATAGCTTCAATCATATAGAATCTACCGTGACCCCATTGATCTTGATCGTGTCACAATTTTCCAAGAAAGTTTCCAAGTGAATAATGGGGTCTTCATCACCTAGGCCAGAATATTGATTTTGTTGCACCATGTTAACAAAGGCTGGTTTAAGCTCAAAATTATGGACACTCACTTGTTTCCTTTGAATGCCCGAAAAATTATCATTCACAACTGACCTAAAATAATCTCTCAAGGTCTGGTTTGCTGGTGTGTTCACTGGAGCATTATTGTTGTTGTTAACTTGGTCTGCCATTTTTCGTGATCTAGCTCGTCGCTCTCTCCTAATAGAAGATACAATTCTTTCAATTTCATAATCTAATGGTAGGAGATTTAAGGGGCTAGCTTTTCGCATAACCTTCAACCACAAAAAATTTAGAAACCAAACTTATTAAACAAATAAATAAATAAAAAATAATACTTAGATTAAAATCTTATATTTTCTTTGCTATAGTAATTCAATTTTAATTTCTTTTCTTAATCCCCGACAACAGCGCCAAAAAATTCTTGCGAAAAATAATGAATATGCTTGCACGTGCACAAATCGAACAAGTAGTAAAGTAGTCTAAAGACAGATATCGTCCCACAAGGATTAAAATAAATTAAATAAATTGAATATAGCAAATACTAAATTCTATCTTTATCTAAGCAATCAATTTCAAAAGATATCAAGAAGTAACATAATAAATAACTATGAATCTTAAAGAACAAATAACTAAATGTGAATAGACTCAAGATAATAACAATTGTTAAGGTTTCAACTTCACTCTCTAACAATCCTACCCCTAATCATTAACGTACCTAAATCAATCCAATATGCTCAAAATCCTAGAGCATTGTATTATCTCTATACCCTGTCTCGAGTGCCGCATAAAGAATGTGCAAGTGATACCTAGCCTATATCTCTATATGACCATTTATCCTTACCTTCATTAAGTATCACTTTAGAAATAATCCTAAAAATTTCACCTCTCAATTTCACAATCTAGAATTGTCTCGGTTACCTAGATTTATGCTTATGTCTTAATCTCACATAACCTAAGTTGTTCTACCCACGGCCAGATTGTTCGAATGTTCCCCTCTCAAGTAATAATTTTCACAATCTAAATACAACCCTAATTATAATTCATATATTGTAAAGAACAATATGAAAATCACAATTAAGCAACAGTGATTCAAAGTAAACACAAGAACAATATTGGACTAAAATAGACTTTGCATTAAATCATAGAAATAAAATCATGTTAAGAGATCCGTCTACACCCTAACAAAATAAGAAAAGTAGCCACACATGATGTGGTATATAATCTCAAATATATTGTAATTATCTAAAAAGAACAAAGAAATAAAGAGGGAAAACAAAGAACGCTAAAGAATTCTGTTGATATTGCTTGATTCACTTCTTAGATCCTTCTCCAATGAGTCTCTCCCTTCTAAATGTGTTTCTTTTCCTTTATATATGTGTTGTGGTTGTGCCCTAGTCTCCAGAAATCTCCTTAGTCGTCCTACTTTTTAATTCAAGTGAAAAATGTGTGGAAAAACACGTTTTCCTATTTTTGTGCCACAACTGGCGACGTGTCGCCATATGCCAAGCGATGCATCGCCTTATGTCAGGAAACATGTCACCTAGACTTGTCCAGGTTTTAATTTTTCATGAATTTTAGCGACTCCTTGCCTCTCGGAAGAGACGTAATGCATCATTCTCTAACTTGAACACCAAAAATAACATTCAAAACACCTAAAAACTCAATTCCTGCACACTTATATGAAACTAATCAAATCTACAAAAAAATTAAGGAAAAACAAACCATTCTAAGTATAAAAATGAATATTTGAGTGCATAAAACATGCACTCATCAGCTGCCCTGGCTACCTTCCAAAAAAGCGAGCGATCTGCTAAGGCTGCCCTAGCTACCTCCTAGGAGAGCGAGCGAATCGCTAAAGACTAGATCATGAAAGTGAGCTGATGACTAGACAAGCTGCAAGGCAATAATGATAGCCTCAAAAAGAAGCTTGACGAGGTCGAGACCAAAGACAAAGAGGAGGCTGATAGGGCAAGGTTGGAGATTGCAGAGTCAATGAATTCTCTGGAGGAGATGTTCTACCGGTGTTGGGCTTTCAATCATGGTGAGGATTTCACCTTCATGTCGCCAGAGTTTTAGGAGCCTTATCATGCTAAGTTAAATATTCGATTCTCACAAGAACCCTCTGAGACTGTCGAGGCTTTCGGTGCTGCTGACGGGGACGGCGAGGTGGTGACATCCTCTGAGCAAGTTGATGGAGCTCAATGATGATTTTACTTTACTTTTTATTCTGTAATTAAGTCCTTAGGGATTGAAACAATCACCTTCGGGCTCAGATCGAGGTTTTCTCCTCCTCGAGATAACAATATACTTTTTAATACATGTTTGTTAATTTGTGATCTATTTGTGTTCCCCTTAATTTGTCATTTTCTTGTGTTTGTGAATCTTTAATTCTTGTACACTCAAAATCTTAGGGGTTGTCTTTAGATCGAGATAGGTTTTTGATGGCTCGGCTAACGTATCTTAGTCGATATCTTGGTTGTATCCAAGATTTGGCCCACCTAATTGCGGTATACCTGTTAGGAATTAGGCCTTACACCTGGTCATATCCAGAAGTTTTAGTCTGCTTAATAGCATTGTATCTGTTAAGAATCAGGTCTCAGACTTGGTTATAACCAGTGTTTCCTAGTTGTCTTCTAGGTTTTGTTTGTCTTAGAAATTTCTCAACTTAGTTCGTATTCGAAATTATTTTGAAAATCCGAGCTTTAAAAATCAGTTGAATAATCAAATTTTCCAAATTCTAAGTTTCAAACTTTATCCGAATATGCTGAACTCTTTTAAAAACTCTCTTGGGTTATGTGCCCCCAAGCGACCAAAACTTATAAATGTTCTAGGTTGCTTTTACAAAATGAGCACGCGATAATAAGATGACAATATTGATTACGTAAAAATCCAATTGTTATTAAAATGAAGTGATTTTTATAGATAAGCCTTACATAAATAATAATACTAGAAACATTAAAGAAAACTAACTCATTGATAGTGCTTTTTAAGGTGTAGGGCATTCCAGATCTATGGAACTATTTCTCCATTTAACCGAGCTAGCTTAAAGGTCCCTTCACGCTCGATCTAGTATGGTCCTTCCTAGTTCGCCCTTAACACACCATTCTTAGGGTCTTTACTTGCAAAAAACACCCTTCTGAGAACTAAATCAACGAGTCCAAGTCTGCGTCCTTTTACCCTCGAGTTGAAGTAACGAGTGATTTTCTGCTGATAATGGGCGAGCTGCAACTATGACGCTTCCCAGTTTTCCTCGATCAGATCAAGTCATGCACTGAGTAGCTTGTGATTTTGATCTTGATCAAAGGTTTTCTGTCTATGGGTCATCACCAGTGCCTCAGTTGGGAGCATAACCTCACTTCTAAAGGTTAGAGAAAATGGGGTATGTCCTGTGGAGGTGCGATGTGAGGTTCTATAGGCCCATAGTACTTATGGGAGCTGCTCGGGCCATAATCTCATGGCTTCATCTAGCCGCTTCTTTAGGCTCACCTTTAGGGTTTTGTTTATAGCCTTGACCTGACCATTAGCTTGCGGGTATGCTACTGACAAAAAACTCTTGGTTACGCCATATTTTTCACAAAATTTTGTGAAGAGATCACTGTCGAACTGAGTTCTGTTGTCAGACACGATCTTCTTTGGGAGCCCAAATTGACATATGATATATTTTACGACGAAATACAAGACTCTCTTCGAGGTTATGGTTGCCAAAGGCTCGGCCTTAACCCACTTTGTGAAGTAGTCGATAGCAACAACAACATAAAGAACTCCTCCTTTTCCTGTTGGCAAAGAACCAATCAAGTTGATCCCCCATACTGCAAACGACCAAGGGGATGAGATCATGGTTAACTCAATGGGCTCTGCTCGAGAAATTATGGCGAAGCGATGGCATTTGTCACATTTCTGCACATACGAGACCGAGTGCTTTGTAAGCATAAGCCAAAAATAGCCTTGTCTCAATACCTGCAGAGCCAGGTTTTGCCCCCAGCATGGTCTCCGTAGAAGCCTTTGTGTATTTCTTACAAGATAGTTTGTGCTTCCTCGAGTAGGAGGGATAGCGAATGCCCTCATCGATAAAGAGTCCCTTCAACCATAGCATACCACAGACCTTGATATACCAATTTTCTCGTGCCCTTTTGTTCATTAGGTAACTTATTGGTTGTAAGGTACTCCACTAGGGGGTCATCTAGGTCTATTTTATGTCAATCATTCTGGCCTCAACTGATTTTGTTACTATGCTCGGTTTTTCCAAGAACTCCACTTGAACTACATTAAGTGTGTCTGCCTCTTTGGTGGTGGCAAGTCAAGCCAAAGCATCACCATCATAATTCTGTTCGTGGGGTAATTGTTCAACGGAGTTGAACTCAAATTCAGAAAACTCACCCTTAACCTTGGCTAAGTAAGCCACCATCTTGATACTGCGAGCTTGATATTTTCCCAATATATGATCGACCATCAGCTGGGAATCACTATAACATTGGATCGCCTTTGCTTTTAGCTCTTTCACCACCCTTATTCCTGCCAATAGAGCTTCGTACTCAATTTCATTGTTGAAAGTTGCGAATCTGAACCTGAGAGCTGTATGGAATCGATGCCCTTTAGGTGAGATTAATATTATCCTAGCTCCTGATCCGTTTTCGTTAGAGGATCCATCAATGAAGATTTTTCACAACTCCTGCACTGGTTCTCTCATTGGCTCGTCTTGAAAACCTGTGCAATCGGCCATGAAGTCAACAAGGGCTTGACTATTGATATTTTTGCGTGGCATATACAATATCTCGAACTGACTGAGTTCAATGTCCCACTTTAGTAGACGTCTTGACATTTCAGGCTTTCGCAAGACCTGCATTAAAGGTTGGTTGGTTAAGAAGTGGATGGTGTGGGACTGAAAGTACGGTCTGAGCTTTCTTGAAGCATAAATAAGACAAAACATTAACTTTTCTATTAATGAATAACAGGACTCAGCTCCGAGAAGTCTTTTACTTACGTAGCACACTGGTTTCTATGCCTGATTCTCCTCTCGAACTAACACAAGGTTGATCGCATATTCCATCACAGCCAGATACAGAGGAAAACATTCTCCAGATGCCAGTTTTGGTAATACGGGTAGTTCAGCCAAGTGAGCTTTCAGGTCATTAAATGCCTATTTCCATTCTTCGGTCCACTCAAAATATTTGTTTCCTCTGAGCAAGTTGTAAAATAGGAGACACTTGTCAGCGGACTTTGAAACGAAATTGTCTAGGGCCACCACTTTTCTAGTTAAATTCTGTACCTCTTTACGCAACCTAGGAGAAGAAATTTCTTAAAACGATCTAATTTTCTCTGGACTCTATCCCCCTTGTGTTGACTGTAAATCCCATAAACTTTCCTGAAGAAACTCCAAAAGTGCACTTCTGAGTATTTAACTTCATGTCGTACCTCCTTAGTATGCCAAAACACTCTTCCAGGTAAGACACATGGTTACTGGTAGTCTTTGATTTAATGAGCATATTATCGACATAAACCTCCATGTTTTTCCTGATCTGGTTAACGAATATTTTGTTGACTAATCGTTGGTATGTTGCACCGGCATTCTTCAATCCGATTGACATAACTTTGTAGTAGTATACATTATGCTCAGTCATGAAATTGGTATGCTCTTGGTCTGCAGGGTTCATTGCGATCTGGTTATATCCAGAATATGCGTCCATGAAAGACATTGAGCTAGTGACTGGTTGTGGCGTCTACCAAATGATCAATTCTAGGTAATGGGAAACAGTCTTTAGGATAGGCTTTGTTGAGATCGGAGAAGTCAATACAAGTTCTTCACTTCCCGTTTGGCTTTGAGACCAGAACGGGGTTAGCAACCTAGGTCGAATATTTTTCTTCCTTGATAAATCTGCATTTAAGTAGGCGATCTACTTCTTCTTCTAGCTTTCGATCATACTCTCCCCAAAAGCCTTCATTTTTGGGACTTTGCAGGCACATTCCTTTCCAAGTTCAAAGTATGCATTATTACACTCAGACTGATTCCCACCATATCTTCGTGTGACCAGGAGAAGACATCTAGGTTCTTTCTCAAGAATTCGACCAGCTCCTTCTTGCTTTCGGCTCCAAGATTTTTCCCAACTTTTTAAAACTCTTGAAGGTGTTTTTGGGTCAATATTTATTTCCTCGAGCACCTCCATAGCTTGGAGCTCATATCTATCCTTTCCTATTTATGTATCAATGTCGTCCTATTGGGGTCTTAAGGATTTTCCATCCCATGGTTAACTTCAATTACCCGAGACTCCTCTCCTCCCTCGACTATGACCATTGCCTACTGCCTGGGTTGTGATTTTCCCTTTATGACAATGCTGTAATATTTTCTGGTATCGAGCTGGTCTTTTCTTATAGTACATATACCTGAAGTTGAGGGGAACTTCATTGCCAGGTTTTGGATCAAGGTAATGGCCTAAAAAACCATCAGCGCGGGTCATCCCAAAATCGCATTATACGCATTTGGACAATCGATTACAACGACCTCCAGTATTTTAGTAACAATTCGCGTATCATCCCCAAGCGTAACCACCAGTCCAATTATCCATATGGTTGTTGTTCCTTCACCTGAGAATCCATACAGTGTCACTGAGGTCGCCTTAAGATCGGTTATGAATAATCCCATCTTTTCTAGGGTGGACCTAAAAAGCTGTAACAACCCAAAATCACTAATAGGGCTTAAGGGCCTTGATTAGTGGGCCGGGAGGGCAAAAATGGATTATGTGTGATTTAAATGGTTAAATGCATGATTATGTGATAAGCATGCTTATATGATAGTTTGGATATGTGAGATGCATGATTATGTGTATTAGTATGCATTTAGGCCCTGATTAGATTAAAAGGGAATATTCATAATTTAGGCCTATTGAGGGCATAAATGTAATTATTTGCAATAAATTGTTGAGACCACATTATTATGTGGATATATTTGTAGCTTGTGACTCGAGGCGATCCTGGTGAGCGGTTTAGCAAAAAAAGGATCTATACCCGGCTCGAGCGAGCCTGGGGGTATTTCTGGGAATTTGGGAAATATATTGGAGACTATTTGATATTGAGGAGGAGAATAATTGGTGATTAGTTAGGTGTCGGGATGTAAGTGGTAATTATTAGAGACACTCGAGGAGTTAGCGGGAATTGGGAACAAATGACCAAAATGCCCTTAGCATGACTTAAAGGCTTGGTTATGTTTGGGAGGGAAAAATAGTCATTTGATTTAAAAGAGATAAGGGTTATTCTTCCTTTATGGACTTAGTGGAATGATTAGAGAGTAGTAGAAGTTGAAAGAAAAGAAAAGAAAGAAGCAAAAACAGGACACATAGCTAACCCCTTTCTCTCTCACTCGGTTCCCTCTTTCTTCACCATCTCTTGAGGAATTTTGAAGCTTTAACTCAGGCTAGAGGATTTAGCAGGAGTTAGTCACCCAATTAAGGTAAAGTTTAAAGGTTGTTCTTGAGTTTCTAAATTTTATTGAAATAGATTTTTGAACTTGAACTTTGGATGGAATTAAGCTTGAGGAATTGAGGAGCTTAAGGCTGGAAGGATACCAAGGGCAACCTAAGGTCGAATTTCCCATCAAAGGTAAGGAATTCTATGCTTAATCATCTGATTTTTTTGGTAACTTCTGAGTTTCTGGTTGAGTTCTTGAGTCTTGGGTTCAAATCTTATTTTCTTTGTTTTATGGTGCATGTGGCTAAGTTTTGTGTTGTTGGGTTTTGTGGGGTGAGATGTAAGGAATGGTAGGTTCAATTTGGTGTATGGTTGAGGTTTGGAAGGGTTTTATGGAGGTCTGGCTTGGGGAAAATCGAAGGAAGAAATCCAGAGTGTTGAAAGTTCTGTAAGTAGCGTTGTCGCGCTAGCCTTAGAGCGCTGCAGTGCTAGACTTGAGTTTCTGGGGGGCTTTTGGCTCTGCTTGTAGCACTGTAGCGCCTACTTTGTGGCACTGTAGTGCTACCCTGCCTTCAGAAGTGGATTTTTGGGTAATTTCTTAATGTTTTGCCCGGGGGCTTGGGGTTTGATTCTACCACCCAGTTTGGTGGAATTAGGGCTTCCCAAGGGCTCGGGATTGGTCCTAAGGTTAGGTTTTGGAATTGAAGTTTAGTGATGGTTCTAATTTATGGATGTGACTAGGTGTACGCTAGGGCTCGGACGGTATCGTGCTTGAAGGTCGATTTCACTAATCAAAGCTATCGGAATCAAAGGTAAGAAACTGCACCCGGTTTTGTGGCTATGTCGGGACTAAGAGTTCCCTTTACTTGTATATGCTGTCATAGATGGTATTATGCAATAGGGACATGTGATAAATGGCCTAAGAGTGTCGGAATCAATATTTGTGCACAGGACGCAGCTTGGCCACTGGTACCTAAGGTTAATCAAATAATCACTGATTCCGATAGCTGGGCTTGGCTAAGTGAGCCAGAGTCAGTGTGTTGAACACTGGGCTTGGCCTAAGTGAGCCAGAGTCAGTGACTTAGTTAGAGGGTGCGGCCTAAGGGTGTCGACCCTAGATATTATGTGAATTGTTTATTGATGTTAAACTGATTGTTGGTTTGTAAATTGTTATCACTGTTTACATGAGCAATATGACATGTTTGTATCTGATTGATAATTCATGAAAATATTGACTGTTGTTTATTGTTTATACTCTATATTATAGTTTTCCTGCTGGACCTTGGCTCACGGGTGCTACGTGGTCCAGGTAAAGGCAAGGGTAAGGTGGACCAATCCTGAGTTGGAGAGCTTTGAGGCCAAATGTACATAGTCAGCTGATCGGCCACCACGGCCGAGGAGTGGTACAGGACAGGAGAAGCCTAAATGTCTGTTTTGCCCTTAGAGTGGCTAGTAGCTGTACATATATTCTGGAATTTTGTAAACTGTCTATTAAATTGTGTTTCTTTTGGGATCCCATGTTTAAAACGTATATTTAAATGGAATGCGTCTTTTATGACTAAAATCTTTTAACCCTAGTTCAATTATGGTTTCAGTAACACGTTTCCAATTAAATGAATTGATTAGCAAGTCTTGCACCTTTATAAACACATAGTGTAACAATCTTGGAAACCCAGGGCGTTAGAACTTGGTATCAGAGCGTCCTAGGTTTAAGGGTTCCTGAAGATTGGATGGACATGTACATTTGCCGCTAAAGACAAGCTCGACTTAGGGTTTGGTAATTGTGTATACATGTTTATATGCTTAAATGATTAGAAAAGAATATGAATGCTGATATCTATGTGGTTAATAGAAAGCATGAGATACTGATAGGGCCTGGCCCTTGACTGTTGTGTGATGATATTGAGGCATGCTTATTAACATGTGCTATGCGTGTGAATGATTATTTGAATAAAATGTCATATTTTGATTGCTTGTGATTGATTGTGTTCCATTGGTGGATTTTGGAAAGGCTATTACCCTGTCATCATAGTTTGGTTATCGAGTCAGTGATTGCAGATTAACTTGTATAGTTATGCGTCCAAGGAAATCTACGTGAATAGCTAGAACCAGGTGTGAGACTAGAGATGATGACGAGGGCCAGACCCCTCTGTCAGTCCCTGAGAACTGGCAGCAACTTATGGCAGATATGCAAGCATGGCTACAGAGCCAGGATGAGCAGATCCGACTTCTGAGACAGCAGGCTCCGTCAGGGAGTGCTGCCTCTGTTATGCTACCTGCAGTGGTACTAGTTGAACAGCCAGCAGAGGTTGGGAACAGATGGGAGTCGTTGTATGAGCGGTTCAGGAAACATCATCCTCCAACTTTTGAGAGAGGACCAGATCCACTAAAGGCTGAACTGTGGATGAGTATTGTCACTACTATTCTAGATTTCATGAGGATAGAGAGTCATCACAGGGTGTCTTGTGCAACGTATATGTTGAGAGAGGATGCCCGCATTTGGTGGGAAGTGGCATCACAGACTAGGGATGTTACTACATTGAGATTGGAAGGATTTAAGGATTTATTCAGCCAGAAGTATTACAATGTTGCCATCAGGGCAGCAAAGGTTAATGAATTTGTGGGGTTGGTTCAGGGCAACATGACAGTTACAGAATATACCCTGAAGTTTGACAGACTTGCGAAGTTCACACCGGATCTTGTGCCTACTGATGCAGCTAGGCAAGACAGGTTTATCAGAGGGCTTAATGCTATGATAGCCTGAGATGTCAGGATTACCACAGTTCCTAGGTGGACAACTTATGGCCAGGCTGTTGAGAAGGCTCTTACTGCTGAGGAAGCGGAGAACAAGATCTAGAGAGAGAGTGCAGTAAGGCCTGGAGGGTCGCAGGGCGGTGCCTCCCTATTTTGGGTCTGGTTGGGGCGGAGGCCCCAGTGATCTGAAGAGGAAGACCCCTGATCCTTCGACCGCTCCTGGTCTTGATAGAAGAGGTCGGGGTACTCAGGGTGGCCGTCAGGGAGGCGGTGATTCATGGGGAGTTATCATGAGTGCACGAGGTGCAGAAGACGCTGTCTAGGCGAATGTCGAGCTAAGGCCTGTTATGTGTGCTGGATGGTAAAACACCTCAAGAAGGACTGCCCAACAATGAAGAAAGGGGAAGTAGGGAAGGTGGACAGGTTGACTCCAGCTTGAGTGTTCACCCTGATGTAAGCAGAGGTCGAGGCTAGTCCCTCAGTAGTGACAAGTCAGCTTTCTAGCGCTGGCTCTCCTTTTACTATATTGATTGACTTTGGTGCTACACATTCATTTGTTTCTAGTAAGGTGATTGATAGACTGTGTAGACCTAGTGAGTATTATACTGCGGGGTTCGGAACTATATTGCCTACAGGAGAACTGGTACATTTTAGGAGGTGGATTAGAGCACTACCAGTGACGTTTGATGGTAGGGAATTGTCAGTAGACTTGATTGAGTTGGGTATGGAGGACTTTGATATGATTTTTGGAATGGATTGGCTGGTTAGATACAGAGCTACTATTGATTGTAGAAAGAAGATGGTGACCTTTGAGCCAGAGGGCGAGGATCCCTTTGTCTTTGTGGGAGCGGTTGTAATGACCCAAAATCACTAATAAGGCTTAAGGGCCTTGATTAGTGTGTCGGGAGGGCACAATTGGTTTATATGTGAAATAAGTAGTTTAATGCATGATTTTGTGATAAGCATGCTTGTATGATTATATGAACATATATGAAATGCATCTCTACGAGTATTAGTAAGCATGTAGGCGCCGTTTAGCTTGAAGAGGTATATTTGTAATTTTAGCCCGTTGAGGGCATAAATGTTATTATATGTTATAGTTGTGGGGACCACATTATTATGTTGGTAAATCTGCAGCATGCGACTTGAGGCGATCCTAGGGAGCTAGTTAGCGGGAAATTCACAACGAGACCTAATACTTGACTTGGGGCAAGTCAAGGGGTATTTTGGGAATTATATGGTTATTTGGGTTATTGGGTTATGGAAATAAATAATTGGAGATATATTTGAGGTTAGGAAGTTTAAGTGGGAATATTGGGGAATTTTACCATTTTGCCCTCGGGGACGTTTTTGGTACCCCAAGCCTCAAGATTGACTTAATTGTTCAAGGATAGACAAAGTAAATCTCAGAAAGTGGTAGAATAAGGCCAACCGACCCTTCTCTCTCTTTTCTCACTCTCTAAAGGGAAACTACAGAAAAACTAAGGAAACTTGGCTGGAACTCAGTGAATTGAGTAGAGGTTTTGGGGGATTAACTCAGTAGAAGCTAAGGAATCTAACTAGGAATTGAGGTTGAATTAAGGCAGAAGGCTTGGGAGTTAGCTCAATAATTGTTTGGAGGATTGATTCTTCTGTGAAGGTATAAGCTAGGGCTCGGGAAACGGATCGTGCTCAAGAGGCATCTCTCACAATCAATACACTTGGAAATTAAAGGTAAGAGAAACTACACTCGGTTGTGAATTTATAATGGGACTAAGGGCTCCCTTTTTTTTTATATATTATGAAGGATGGTATTATGCCATGTGAATAATAAACAAATGGCCTAAGAGTGCAGGATTTTATATTGGCGCACAGGGTGCGGCTCAGCCACTGGTAGGTGAGGATAGCTTAATATTCACTGAGCTCGATTTAAGCAGACCAGAGTCAGTGGGGTAAACGGAGGGTGCAACCTAAGGGTGTTGACCTTGATTATCATGTGATTTGGTTATCATTATTTATTGATGAGCTTGTCATGCTAAATAGCTGGGTATTGGTTTGTAGATTCTCTGGTTATGTCTATGGACTATGTGATTAATGTGGATTGCTAAATGTATTAACATGTTTAAAGAGTTATTTAATTATTATCATTGTTTGTGATATGGTGTCATGTTTTCTTGCTGGGCCTTGGCTCACGGGTGCTACGTGGTGCATGTAAAGGCAAGGGTAAGCTTGATTAGCCCTGACTCGGAGAGCTCTGAAGGAAGAATGTACATGACCAGCTAATCAGCCGCCACGGTTGAGGATGGGACTGGAACATGAGGACCATAAATGTCTGTTTTTCCCTTAGAGTGGCTAACAGTTATTTATACCTTGTAATTTTGTAAAATGACTTTCATACGCTGTTTCTTTTGGGATCCCTTGTACAAAACATTTAATTATATGAAATGTATCTTTTTTGACCCAAATCTTTTAACCCTAGTTCATTAGTGATTTCAGTGACACATTTTTAACTAAATGACTTGATTAGCAAGTCCTGCACCTTTATAAATACACAGTGTAACGGTCTTGGCTAACTAGGGCGTTACAACTTGGTATCAGAGCGTCCTAGGTTTAAGGGTTCCTAAAGACCAGCTGGGCATGTACATTTGCTGCTAGAGACAAGCTTGATTAAGGGTTTGGGTAAATGTGTATATGTGCTTGTATGCTTGTGTGCTTGGAAAGAATTATGAATGTTGCTATTTGTTGGATTAATAGGAAGCATGAGATACTGATAGGGCCTGGCCCTTGACTGCTTTATGATCATATCAAGGTGTGCTTATTAGCATTGCTGTGCATGTAAATGAATATCTAAAGGGTTAACTGCATATTGTGTATATATGGATGAATGGCTATATCTTGATTGTTTGTGATAGATTATGTTCCATTGGTAGATTTTGGAAAAGCTTTTACCCTATCATCATGGTCTGATTGCCGAGTCGTTGATTGTAGATTAACTTGGATAGATATGCGTCCAAGGAAATCTATGCAACTAGCTGGCACTAGGTCTGGGACTGGAGGTGACGATGAGGGCTAGATTCCTCCGCCAGTCCCTGAGAACTGGCAACAGATTATGGCAGAGATGCAAGCGCAACTTCAGAGCCAAGATGAACATATTCATCTTCTACGACAGCAGGCTCCATTAGGGAGTGTTGCACCTATTGTGTCACCTGTAGTGGCACCAGTTATTCAGCCAGTAGAAGTTGGGAACAGGTGGGAGCCATTGTATGAACGGTTCCAAAAGCAGCATCCCCCAACTTTTGAGGAAGGACCTGATCCACTGAAGGCCGAACAGTGGATGACTATGATTACTACTATACTGGACTTCATGAGGATAGAAGGTTATGACAGAGTGGCCTGTGCCACGTATATGCTGAGAGATGATGCCTGCATCTAGTGGGAAGTGACATCACAGAATAGGGACATCACTACTTTGATTTGGGATGGATTCAAGGATTTTTTCAGCCAGAAATACTACAATGTTGCCATCAGGGTAGCGAAGGTTAATAAGTTTGTGGGATTGGTGCAGGGCAACATGACAGTTACTATGTATGCCCTAAAGTTTGATAGACTTGCAAAATTTGCACCAGATCTTGTGCCTACGGATGCAGCTAGGCAAGACAGGTTTATTCGAGGGCTTAAGACAATGATAGCCCGGGATGTGAGGATTACAACAGTACCTGGGGGAACAACTTATGCTCAGGCTGTTGAGAAGGCTCTTACCACTGAGGAAGCGGAGAATAAGTTTTGGAAGTAAAGTGCAACAAGGCGTGAGGGTCGCAGGGTAGTGCCTCCATATTCTGGGTCAGGTAGGGGTGGAGGTCCCAGTGATGTGAAGAGGAAGACTCCTGACACTTCGATCACTACTGGTTTCGATAGAAGGGGTCGGGGTGCTCAGTGTGGCCGTCAGGGAGGCGGTGAGGCATGGAGGAGTTATCTTGAGTGCCCGAGGTGCAGAAGATGCCATCAGGGCGAGTGTCAGGCCAAGGCCTACTATGTGTGCAGAACAGTGGGACACCTCAAGAAGGATTGCCCAACATTGAAGAAAGGGGAAGCAGGAAAGGTGGACAACTTGACTCCAGCTCGAGTGTTCACTTTGACACAGGCACAGGCTGAGGCTAGTCCCTCGGTGGTGACAGGTCAGCTTTCTAGCACTGGCTCTCCTTTTACTGTATTGATTGACTCTGGTGCTACACATTCATTTGTTTCTAGTAAAGTGATTGATAGATTGTGTAGACCTAGTGAGTATCGGACTGCGGAGTTTGGGACTATATTGCCTACTGGGGAACTGGTAGTTTCTAGGAGGTGGATTAGAGCACTGCGAGTGGTGGTGATAGTAGGGAGCTTTCAGTAGACTTGATTGAGATAAACATGGAGGATTTTGATATGATTTTAGGGATGGATTGGATGGTTAGATATGGGGCTACTATTGACTGCAGAAAGAAGATGGTAACTTTTGAGCCTGAGGACGAGGATCCTTTCGTTTTCGTGGGTGAGGTATGTGGACCCCACGTACCAATGATATCGACACTCAGAGCCCAAGAATTGTTACAGGGAGGATGTATAGGTTTCCTAGCTAGTGTGGTGGACACTACCAGGGTTTTGCCAGCAAGGTTGGGAGAGACCAGGTTGGTGTGTGAGTTTTTGGATGTATTTCCTGAGGATCTACTAAGATTACCGCTGCGCAGGGAGATTCAGTTTTTTATTAAGTTAACACCGGGGACAGAACCAGTATCAAGGGCACTATATAGGATGGACAAGCAGAGTTGAAGGAATTGAAGATACAGCTACAAGAACTTCTAGATTTGGGATTTATCAGGCTAGCTACTCTCCATGGGGCACTCCAGTTTTGTTTGTGAAGAAGAAGGACAGGACTCTGAGGATGTGTATAGATTACAGGGAATTGAACAAGTTGACCATCAAGAATAAGTACCCTCTACCAAGGATCGATGACTTGTTTGATCAGCTGTAGGGAAAGATGGTGTTCTCAAAGATTGATCTTCGATCTAGTTATCACCAGTTGAGGATCAAGGATGAGGACATACTAAAGATGGCCTTCCGAACATGGTATGGGCACTATGAGTTTTTGGTCATGTCTTTTGGTTTGACCAATTCCCTGGCAGCTTTCACGGATCTAATGAACAGGGTGCTCAAAGATTTCTTGGATCAGTTCGTCATTGTCTTCATTGATGACATCTTGGTGTACTCTAGTTTAGAGACAGAGCACGAGCAACATCTTCGTTAAGTCTAACAGAGGTTAAGGGAGCATCGGTTATATGCCAAGTTTAAGAAGTGTGAGTTTTGGTTGCCAGAGGTGACTTTTCTTGGGCATATAGTGGGTGCAAAGGGAATTAAGGTGGATCCATCCAAGGTGGGGGCAGTGAGAGATTGGCCGAGGCCAAGGAATGCCTCGGTGATTCAGAGTTTCCTCAGGTTAGCGTGTTATTACAGGCGGTTTGTAGAGGGATTCTTGAAGATTGTTGCACCGATGACAGAGTTGACACGGAAGAATCAGAAGTTCGTTTGGTCAGAGAAGTGTGAGAATAGTTTCCAAGAATTGAAGCAACGACTTATTACTACACCTGTGCTGACTCTTCCTTCGGAGGAAGGAAAGTTTGTGGTATACTATGATGCTTCTGTTGATGCAGAATGAGAAAGTTATAGCCTATGCATCGTGACAGTTGAAGGAGTATGAGAATCGGTATCCTACCCATGATTTGGAACTGGAGGCAGTGGTGTTTGCACTGAAGGTGTGGCGACATTATCTATGTGGGGAGAAGTGCGAGATATACACTAACAACAAGAGTTTGAAGTATTTCTTCACCCAGAAGGATCTGAACATGAGACAGAGGCATTGGTTGGAGTTGGTAAAGGACTATGACTGTGACATTCTTTACCACCCAGGGAAAGCCAATGTAGTGGCAGAAGCATTGAGCCAGAGAGGCTCGGGGCAGTTATTTAGTTATGTTCAGATTTCTAGAGAGTTGGCAGATGAGATGACCAAGGCAAGGATAGAGCTAGTGGTGGGGCAATTGGCCAATGTTACTTTGCAGTCGACCCTGCTAGAGCGGATCAAGGAGGGTCAATTGATGGATGCACAGTTACAGGAAGTTAGACAGAATGTCTTAGCGGGGATAACTAAGGATTATTCTGTTTCTGAGGTTGGTATGCTTCGATATCAGGGGTGAATTTGTGTTCCAACAGATGAAGGGATCAGACGAGAGATACTAGATGAGTCTCACACTACGTCATACTCGCTTCATCTGGGTACCACGAAGATGTATCTGGATTTACAGACATTATATTGGTGGCCCGGGATGAAGAAGGATGTTATGGAGTATGTGGCCAGGTGTTTGACATGTCAACAGGTGAAAGCTAAGCATCAGTGACCAGCGAGGTTGCTTCAACCTTTGGGTATCCCCGAGTGGAAGTGGGAGGACATTACTATGGATTTTGTGGGAGGTTTACCTAGAAATATAGGGGTTCATGACTCGGTGTGGGTGATAGTGGACAGATACACCAAGTCAGCTCATTTTCTGCCAGTGAAGTCGACTTACACGGTGGAATAGTATGCAGAGTTGTATGTGAGGGAGGTAGTTCGTCTCCATGGGGTTCCAAAGTTTATTGTGTATGATCGAGACCCTATCTTTACCTCCAAGTTCTAGGTTGCTCTGCAGGAAGCCATGGGGACTCAGTTAAAGTTTAGCATAGCCTTTTACCCTCAGACTGATGGACAGTCTGAGAGGACGATTTAGGTGTTGGAGGACATGCTTAGGGCGTGTGTAATAGACTTCGAGGGATCTTGGAGTAAGTATCTCTCGTTGATTGAGTTTTCATATAACAACAGTTACCAATCCACGATTGGAGTGGCTCCTTATGAGATGTTATATGGGAGGAAGTGTAGGTCGCCCATTCATTGGGATGAGATGGGGGCCAGACATGGTTCAGAGGACAAATGAAGCTATTGAGAAGATCTGAGCCAGAATCCTTGCTTCGCAGAGTAGACAGAAAAGCTATGTTGATCCTAAGCGTACAGATATGGAGTTCCAGGTTGGGGACCACATGTTTCTGCGAGTTTCACCACTGTGAGGAGTGAGAAAATTTGGAGTAAAGGGCAAGCTAAGCCCTCGGTTTGTTGGACCTTTTGAGATTCTAGAAAGGGTTGGACAAGTGGCTTACAGTTTTGCCTTGCTATCATTGTTGTCAGGAGTTCATGACAGATTCCATGTTTCTATGTTGCGAAAGTATGTCTCAGATACGACACACGTGTTGAAGTATGAGGACTTGGAATTGCAGAAACATTTATCCTATGAGGAACGACCGGTTTAAATTTTAGATCGAAAGGATAAGGTTCTACGAAATAAGACAATTCCGCTAGTTAAAGTATTGTGGAGGAATAGCAAGGTCGATGAAGCGACCTGGGAGCTTGAGTCGGTGATGCAGGATCAGTATCCCGAGCTATTCAGGTAAATTTCGAGGACGAAATTCTCAGTAGGAGGGGATAGTTGTAACGACCCAAAATCACTAATAAGGCTTAAGGGCCTTGATTAGTGTGTCGGGAGGGCACGATTGGTTTATATGTGCATTAAGTAATTTAATGCATGATTTTGCGATAAGCATGCTTGTATGATTTTATGAACATGTATGAAATGCATGTCTACGAGTATTAGTAAGCATGTAGGCCCCGTTTAGCTTAAAGGGGTATATTTGTAATTTTAGCCCGTTGAGGGCATAAATGTGATTATATGTTAAAGTTGTGAGGACCACATTATTATGTGGGTAAATCTACAACATGCGACTTGAGGTGATCCTAGGGAGCTAGTTAGCGGGAAAGTCACAACGGGACCTAATACTTGACTTGGGGCAAGTCATGGGGTATTTCAGGTATTAGATGGTTATTTGGGTTATGGAAATAAATAATTGGAGATATATTTGAGGTTAGTAAGTTGTAGAGTCCAAGAACTTTACTTAGCTAATTATTTAGTAGTATTATAGTATGTTTAGTGTTAGCTTTGTGACTGTGGATTTTTGGTTCAGACCGGGAATTATTTGGACACTCATAGTAGTACTTATAGATTTTCTAAGTTTAACCTATAGTTTAAGAATATTAATTTTAACCTAAGGTTTGATTATATAGCTGATATTAAGAATAATATTTATTATACTATAAGGTTTAGATATCAACCAATAGGATTTTAAGCACATGTTATGAATGGTGATTAAGGATTAAGTATTTTTGAGGATTAAATTTAATAAGGAGTAAAGTTTGAATGTTATAGGGTCAGTCAGCAGCTTTGAATACGTTGAGGGCTTAGTCAAGGCTGTTTACTCCATTCAAACTTAGCTAAAAATGTGTAATTTCGTGTTTAAATATTCAGCGTGTGCCGATATATCGCAGCTATAGGGGGCGATATATCGCAGCACGTAGATACGGAAAACACGAATCGATGCATGGTCGCCTCGGGAACAATGGTCCAGGCGATATATTGCCTATAGGGGGCGATATATCGCCTCCTCCAGCATAAATTCAAACACTTTTGAATTCTTTTCCTTTCAGCCATTCAAACTCCTTCATAAGTCCAGCATCTTTTGAACGAGTCTTCAGGCTCTGCTGAACGATTATTCAAATATTTTTCACCTAAAAAGCCATTATTTTTATTCAAGTAAAATCAAGATACTTTCATTCCCAAACTCTATAAATAGGACCTAGTACCCAGCCATTATTCACCTTTTGCTCTAAGTTCAGAAGCTGCTAGTGTTAAGTGAGTGTGAGAGTGTAAACACCTGGATTGGGAAAATCATAAGCTTAAACATCATAAGCTTATCAAACACTTTGGGAAGTGAGGTTCTATAGTATTTCGGTTGTAGATTGGTCTTGCAAGTCTTTGAGGTAAACCCGAAACTCTATTTCATTTGTTTCATGTTATTTTCTTTCTCAAAGCCTTCTACTCAGTCCCCTAACCTCATTCTTATTTTGGTTAGGGAATCCAAGTTCTTAAGCACATAAGTTGTGGTAAGCATATTTCTCAATGGTTTAGTCTTCCTATTCATTTTCATTTCTTCTTCTTCATAAGACTCACTCTTTCTCATATGGTTTTAGGAGTGTTCCAAAAGTCCCAACTCAGTCCATCATATCCCAGTAACTTTGGTAAGGAAAATAGGATAGAATCTATATGTATATTGCTTATGTTATCTTATGTGTTATGTTATGAAATATGATATGTTATGAATGTGTATGTTTGTAGGCTTGGGCTTATGCCCTATTTGACTAACAAGACCCCAAAAAGATTTTGGGCATATGCCTACTTAGCTAGTAGGACCCCACTAATCTCATGGGCATAAGCTTGTTTAGTCTATGGGACCCCAAGTAATAATGGCCATTATAATAAGTGTATGTATTAAGTGTTATGATATATATTTACGTTTATTATGAAATTTATGTGTATGACTATGTGTTAGATTTTCCTTGCTGGGCATTAGGCTCATTCCTTTTGTTTTATGTGCAGGAAAATAGCTTTAGAGGCGGTAAGATTCGTGACGCTTAGAGGATGTGTATCGATGGTGAATGGAGTCAAGGGGCCGAGCGTTATTCGATTCGAGGATGTAGTCTCATTTTATCTTTTTATGGTTTTATATGTATTTTCCGCATTTCTTATGTAATTCTTCTCATTTAAATCATGTTTTGTTTTTAAAGACAATGGGATCCCATATCCTTCTTAGTATTTATTTGTAAGTAACTCTTATTTTACAAGTTACTCAATAAAATTATGGTATTTTCGTAAAAATGTAAGTTTATGTATAGTTTCGTTAATGGTCCAAAAAGTCTAGATTAGTGGGTCATTACATAAGTTTAGGTGGGAATACTGGGGAATTTTACCATTTTGCTCTCGAGGACGTTTTTGGTACCCTGAGCCTCGGGATTGACTTAATTGTTCAAGGGTAGACTAAGTAAAACTCAGAAAGTGGTAGAACATGGCCAACTAGCCCTTCTCTAGCCCTTCTCTCTCTTTTCTCACTCTCCTAAGGGAAACTACAGAAAAACTAAGGAAACTTGGCTGGAACTCAGTGAATTGAGTAGAGGTTTTGGGGGATTAACTCAGTAGAAGTTAAGGAATCTAACGAGGAACTGAGGTTGAATTAAGGCAGAAGGCTTGTGTAACGACCCCAAATTCGCCAATGAGGCTTAAGGGCCTTGATTAGTGTGTCGGGAGGGAATTATTGGGTTAAATGTGAATTGAATGACTTTATTGATTTAAATGCATAATTATACGATTAATAATGCTTGTGCGATTATATTGGTATTAGTGTGATATGTGTATATGGTAATTGTGAGAACCACATTATTATGTGGGTAGGCCTGCAGAGCACGACTTGAGGCGACCCTAGGGCTAGTTAGCGGGGAAAAGTCACAACAGGGCTTAACAGTTGACTTTGGATAAGTCATGGGTATTTTAGATATCGGGTAGCTATTTAGACTATCGGGTTATGAAAATAAATATATGGAGATATATTTGAGGTTAGGAAGTCTAGGCGGGAATATTGGGGGATTTTACCGTTTTGCCCTCGGGGACGTTTCCGGCACCCCGAGCCTCGGGATTGATTTAATGAGATAAGATTAGACTGAGGCTTTAGAAAACAGTAGAAAGAAAATTAAACCGACTTCTATTATCAGCTCTTTCTCTCTATTCTCTCCCAAGGAACACAAGGAAAAGAAACACTGAAATCTTAAGGGAATTTGCTGGAATTCAGCTGAAGCTTGGTGGATTGAAGGAATGATTTAGAGGCTTCACTCAGGAATTAATCAAGAACCTAATCAGGACTATGGTAAGCACTGGGTTTCCTTTTCTGTGGTTAGAAATTCTGGGTTTTGGTTGGGTTTTGAGGTAAATATGGTTTTGATGTTTAAGGGCAGAATTAAGGAGGAAAGCTTGGGAATTAGCTTGGATTTGGCTTGGTGAAGTGGTTCACCAGAAGAGGTAAGTCTCAATTCGTGATTTAGAGGTTTTAATTTGAGTTTGAATAGTTGGTTTGAGTGTTTGAGGTTCTTGAGTTTCAGAAATTGGAAATGGGGTTTTAGTAGGTTTTTGGGTTGTATTTCTGTTGAATTATGTTGTTTAAATCATTCTAAAGGTGTTGAGATTAATTGGTTTTGAATTGGGGAGCTTTGGGATGGCTTAAGGTGAGGTTTAGGTGTTGGAAATGGTGGGTTTTCTGGGCATGAAGGGAAGGGCCGCGACTCTTTTCTAGAGCGCTGCGGCCCTAGGATGAAGAAGAGCCAGGAGGGCTCGACCAAAGGTGAGCACCGCGACTCCCAAGGAAAGGGCCGCGGTGCATGTCTCCTTCCAGGCAAGCCATTGGCTCTATTTTGAGGGCAGGGCCGCAGCTAAGCTTCAAGGGCCGCAACCCTTGGGTGCACACTTGAGCATTTGGGGATTTTAGGCATGGGAATGTGGTCTAGAATGCTCGGGATCGATTTCACCACCGTGCTTGGTGGGATTCGATTTCCCGGAAGCTAGTTTTGTACCCGAAAACCTATATTTGGATATTAATGAAACCTAATACTTTGGTTGTGACTAGGTGATAAACGCTTAGGCTTGGGAACGGATCGTGCTTGAGGAGTGTTGCTCGTAAGCAATAACCGCAAAGATTAAAGGTAAGAAAACTGCATCTGATTGAATATCTGTGATGAGACTAAGGGTTCCCTATTATGTATACTTGAAAAGATGGTATTATGCCATGCAAGCTAATTAGTGAACCAACGACCTAAGGGTGCCAAGGGTTACACTAGCGCACAGGGCGCGGCTTGGCCACTAGTAGCCAAGGACAGCTTAATATGCACTGAGCTCGGTTTAAGCAGGCCGGAGTCAGTGGGGTAAACAAAGGGTGCGGCCTAAGTTTTCGGCCCTGATTATTATGTGATATGAATGTTATAAGTGTTTAATTACATCCATGACTCTGAATTTATGATGAATGATGTTATGTGGATTACTTGATGAGAGTTCATGCTTAGTGAATTTGCTGTTTGTTATTACTGTTTGTGTTGCACATGTTTTCTTGCTGGGCCTTGGCTCACAGGTGCTACGTGGTGCAGGTAAAGGCAAGGGAAAACTTGACCAACCTTGATTAGGAGAGCTCTGCCAGCAGAATGTACATGACCAGTTGCTCAGCCGCCACGGTTGAGGTTTAGGCAGGGACGCGAGACCCAAAGATTGTCTATAAACCTACTTTTAACTCTGTTTCTTTTGGGATCCCATTTATATAACAATTTAATTATATAAAATGAGTCTTTTGAGACCAAAACCGTTTTAACCCTAGCTCATACTTGTTTAGTGACATGATTTTAAATTAATGTCTTGATTAGCAAGTCTTGCACCTTTACAAGTACACAGTGTAGCGGTCCTGGCTATCCAGGGTGTTACAACTTGGGAGTTAGCTCAGTAACTCGGGAAACAGATTATTCTCAAGAGGCGTCTCTCGCAATCAGTACACTTGGAAATTAAAGGTAAGAAAAACTGCACCTGGTTGTGAATTTATAATGGGACTAAGAGCTCCCTGTTTTGTATGCATTATGAAGGATGGTATTACGCCATGTGAATAATAAACAAACGGCCTAAGAGTGTCGGAGTTTACATTGGCGCACAGGGTGCGGCTCAGCCACAGGTAGCTGAGGATAGCTTAATATTCACTGAGCTCAGTTTAAGCGGACCAGAGTCAGTGGGGTAAACAGAGGGTGCGACCTAAGGGTGTCGACCTTGATTATCATGTGATTTGGTTAACATTATTGATTGATGAGCTTGTCATGATGAATTGCTGGGTATTGGTTTGTAGATTCTCTAGTTATGTCTATGGACTATGTGATTAATGTGGATTGCTAAGTGTATTAACATGTTTAAAGAGTTATTTAATTGTTATCATTGCTTGTGATATGGTGTCATGTTTTCATGCTAGGCCTTGACTCATGGGTGCTATGTGGTGCATGTAAAGGCAAGGGTAAGCTTGATTGGTCCTGACTCGGAGAGCTCTGAAGGTAGATTGTACATAACCAGCTGCTCAGCCGCCACAGTTGAGGATGGGATAGGAAAAGGAGGACCATAAATGTTCGTTTTCCCTTAGAGTGGCTAGTGGTTATTTATACCTTGAAATTTTGTAAACTGACTTTCATACGCTATTTCTTTTGGGATCCCTTGTACAAAACATTTAATTATATGAAATGTATCTTTTATGACCAAAATCTTTTAACCCTAGTTCATTAGTGATTTCAGTGACACGTTTTTAACTAAATGACTTGATTAGCAAGTCCTGCACCTTTATAAATACACAGTGTAACGGTCTTGGATAACCAGGGCGTTACAGCAATATATGGACCCCGCATACCCATGATATCAGCGCTGAGAGACATAGATTTATTACAGGGTGGATGTATAGGCTTTCTATCTAGTGTGGTGGATACAACGAGGGTTTTGCCAACAGGGCCGGAGGAGACCAGGCTGGTTTGTGAGTTCTTGGATGTATTCCCTATTGATTTACCAGGGTTGTTGTTGCCTAGGGAGATTCAGTTTGTTATTGAGTTAGTGCCGGGGGCAGAGCCAGTGTCGAGGGCACCATATAGAATGCAACGGCTGAACTGAAGGAGTTGAAGATACAGCTGCAGGAATTTCTAGATTTGGGGTTCATCAGGCCTAGCTTCTTGCCATGGGGTGCTCTAGTCTTGTTTGTGAAGAAGAAGGACGGGACTCTAAGGATGTGTATAGACTACAGGGAATTGAACAAGTTGACTATCAAGAATAAGTATCCCCTACCAAGAATTGACGACTTGTTCGATTAGCTGCAGGGTAAGACGGTGTTCTCGAAGATTGATCTTCGATCTGGTTATCACCAGCTGAGGATCAAGGATGAGGACATACTGAAGACGACCTTCCGAACAAGGTATGGGCATTATGAGTTTCTGGTCATGTCATTTGGTTTGAACAATGCCCCAGCAGCCTTCATGGACCTAATGAACAGGGTGTTTAAGGACTTCTTGGATCAATTCATCATTGTTTTCATCGATGACATTTTAGTGTACTCCAGTTCAGAGGCAGAGCACGAGTTTCATCTTCGACAGGTTCTATAGAGGTTGAGAGAGCACCAGTTGTACGCCAAGTTTAAGAAATGTTAGTTTTGGCTACCAGAAGTGACATTCCTTGGCATATTGTTGGTGCAGATGGGAATAAGGTGGATCCATCTAAGGTGGAGGCAGTTACAGATTGGCTGAGGCCAAGGAATGCCTCGGAGGTTCCAAGTTTCCTCGATTTTAGCAGGTTACTAAAGATGGTTTGTACAAGGCTTCTCAAAGATAGCAACACCGATGAAAGAACTGACACAGAAGAATTTGAAGTTCATCTGGTTAGACAAGTGTGAGAACAACTTTCAAGAATTGAAGCGGTGACTTATTACTTGTAACGCCCTACTTCCTTAGAGCCGTTACTAAGTGAATTTTAAAAGAAAACTTTGTGCAATTAACTCGCTAACCGAGGTTTTTAAAACAAATGTGTGTCTAAGCAAATGTTAAAGCTGTAATCTTTTGAAAATGGTTTACTTTATTGAAAACGTCAAGTATCTATTATTTGGGATCCCAAAATAAGGTTTGCAAAATGTTTTACAACTTAAAATAAGTTTACAGTTGATTGACTATCAAATTACAGGTTAATACAGCCATTTAGAAAATGCCCCCAACCAAAGCAGTCGGGCAGGCCAAACATGTACGCGTCGCTTCACGCTCTCCGTACTCATGGCTCCGTACTCATGGCTGGTTGACTCAATCTTTGCCCTTACCTGCAACACAGAGCACCCGTGAGCCGAAGCCCAGCAAGAAAACTCATATAGTATATAACATATGCGAATTATATAGTTAACATATCATATAATCCACAGATAACCAAATGTTCCATCAGACTAAACAAACACGGCCATGCCGTCCCAGAGGCATTACCAGAGCCTAGGGCCTCGGTCCTCACCGTAAGGATATCACATGTATCCATTGGGGTCCCACCCTGACTACAAGCACTTCACGTGCTAAGTGTTACTTCTGGCCCAGCTGCCGTTCTCGGCCTTTCACCGTTCTTGACCCCATTGCCGTCCTCGGCCTTTCGCCGTTCTCGCAACTATAATCACATACAGTATAATTCAAATAACATTCAAACATATAACAATTCAATCAAAACTATACCATAATCATGTAATACAATTTAGGGTCGTGCCCTGCATTAACACTATGGGTCCATGCCATGTCATACGGGTGCTACAGTTTTCTTACCTGTATCCCGAGCTTCACAGTGCACCAAAGTCACGAGCACGTTCCTCTAACTTGAGCCTCGCCGAAACCCTAGTCACAACACATACAAAACACTCTTTAAAACTAACCAATTCCAAAACCACTTTCCGGTACCAATCCCGTACCCTCGGGACTCCCAAATTCCTAAAACAATTCATTGGAAACATCCCTTGAACCCCCGGAGAAAAAGCTCAAAATTGCAAAATTTCATGTCCTGAAAATGGCATAGCGTCGTGGCGCCCAGCAAGTCAGAGAGCCTCCCCTGCCTGGAAACATCCTCGCGCTGCGGCACTAAAGAATAGGGCCGCGGCGCTCCATCGCGAACCCAGAGTTCTGGGTTTTCTCTTGCATTTTTCCCGAGCTAAAACCCTTCCAAATCATCCCAAACAATTACCTAAACCCCAAGATCAATTTAAAGCCTCAAATGAACCATCTAACAACTCATAAACACAAGTATCAAGATCAAAACACAATCACACCCAAAATCCACCCTTTGATTTCTAATTTCAGCAACCTCAACCAAAACTTAAAAACTTAACTCATGCATTTAAATTTCTCAAATCAAAACAGAAACAAGCCTTAAATTTACATAGAATCCTTACCTTGAATGAAGAATCCAACCCTAAGCTCCCTTGCTTCTTCTCCTAAGTCTCAAAATTTCAGCTCCTTCTACACCTCTTCTTCTTCTTCTTGCCCTAGCTTTTCCTTCTAGCTTTTCTTCTCTCTATTTTTAACAAAACCAAAATATGACCAAGCCTAAACCGTGTACCCCTTTATCCCAACTGAACTTTGTCTAAACCCCCTGCCAAATGACCATATTAGCCCTCCTAATAATCCTTCCTAACTACACCATCAAGGGCACACTAGTCCATTCACTTCTATTTCAATTCTACCATTTTCCATCTAAACTTGTTACTCACAGCAGTTACAAATGGTTACCCAGGTTACTCAATCACCAATAACTATAACCACTAGTTCTCAACTCAACTCACAAAATTCCCCAAAATACCCCTAGGCTCCTCCCGAGCCGGGTATAAAATCCCGTTGTGACTTTTGAGTTAACTAGCTCTCCAGGACCGTCTCGGCACGTGCATCACAATAATAACACCACTCTCACGTGGTAAAAATCACATAATACAATTATCACATATATGCCCTCAGCGAGCGAAAATTACCAATTTACCCCTATCATACAAATGGGGTCCACATGCATATTTATTTCACCTAAACATGCATACTAACCACATATTCATTAAATTCACATAAATTAATGCAATATAACTATTATTGCCCTCCAGGCACACTAATCAAGGCTCCAAGCCTTATTAGCAAATTTAGGTCGTTACAACTATCCCTTTCTCATAAAAATTTCGTCCTCGAAATTTACCCAAAAAGATCAGTCAGTAAACCCACATTTCTGACCATAATTTCCAAGGTCCGCCACCTTTACTTTATTTCTCCAGGACACTCTTACAAGAGTAACAATCTTATCCCACGAGATCTTGTCTAATAGCCATACTTTCGTTATCTCTTTACTTGCACCGTAACCCTGCTGAAGCTTCAGGGTCTGCTTAGATTACAATGATCACCTCAATGTCTTATTCATGATTCCATATACCCAATAGTCATCAACCTACTAGGGTGAGATCAATTTATAGGCCACTGGCCTAACCCTTGGTACAATTTCAGAACTTATGTTGAATCAGGAGTCAGAACTTAGAGATATACAAATCCTCGTCTGCCATTACTTAGAGAGATACAAATCTCTCATCCCAGAACTTTATTTCCCCAAAATTTAACAGTTTACAAGTTCTTTTATTCTTCCAGATAGGCAGACACTCCTTCCTTAAGAATTCCAACAACCTCTTTGGCTTTCTCTCTGAACGAATGCCAAACTGTAGTGTCCACTATCTTTCACCTCTTACCATGTCCTATGTCGTGTTACCTTTACAAGATGCCAGTATTTGTCACCATGACTAACTTATCAAGGATTACACGTCTCTAAATATCTCAAGTACTCGCATACTCAACGCTTAACTCCTTAAGATATCTGATAAGCTTTCAGACTGCTATTCCACTTGCAATCAACTGATAATTCCAGATTCCCACTCTGTTCTCTTTATTCTCTAGTTCCTTTCTAAAATTTAGAATATTATAGGGTCTCAGTTCAGTACCATCGACGTTCTACCCTGATACCAGTTCACCTTAACCAACTACATTAACTCAATCAGCTGAGTTAAAACTTTTCATGTCCAAACACCATACTTAAAGTCTAATGTGGTCTATTCCTACGATAGACCACCACATCACTTAACCCCTCAGTGTCCAAAGAAAACACTAAATTTTGTCACCCGCTCAACCGTCCCGGTACAACGTACCCTAGGAGGTGGAATGATATCCATTCAGAATTCCCGTTCATATGCCAAATTCTAATTGGATCCTTCATTCGATCTTGGTATCCTAACTTGTACCACCTTGACAGGGTTCTTCCCTGTTTCAACCCAAGCCAACATTTTGGATTCCAAAGATCAGTGATACTCACCAGTTTATCATTACATACTAACGCTATGCCAATCTCAGTCATTGCCTTGTCCACTCCATTACAATTTATGGCATCATTCCTTGACTGCCACACGCCTCCCAGTTAGGAGTTCCGCCTCCAATTAAATTTCCCCCTTGTACAATCGAAAGATATATTGTGTCAACGTTGGTATTACGCCATGGGACATGTAAAAGCGGTCTAAGAGTGTCGTACATGATTTTAGCGCACAAAGCAAGAATTGGCCACTGGGAGCCAGGAACAACGGGATAACGGAGGGAGCGGCCTGAGGGCGCTAGCCCTGGTTATCGTTTGTGAATTGTGAATATTATGAACTGAAATGCCTAGTATGTGGAATACTTGATTATACCGATTGATGATACATCTGAGTATATGTGATGCAATGTGGGATGTTGACTTGTCTGTTAATTGTTCATGCTCTGTTGTTGTTGTGTTTTCTTGCTGGGCCTTGGCTCACGGGTGCTACGTGGTGTAGGTAAAGGCAAGGGCAAGCTGGACCAAGCCTGAGGTGGAGAGCTCCGAGGTGAAATGTACATAGCCAGCTGTTCGATCACCATGGTCGAGGAGTGAGTCAGGACAGGGATCTACCTAACTGCTCGTTTTTCCTTAGTATGGCTGGTTAATGTATTTGAACCTTGTAACTTTTGTAAACGGCCTTTAAACTGATATTTTTGGGATCCCGTGTAAATAAACAATGTTTTCTTTTAATGTAAATGTGGCTTTTGAAACCAAAACGCTTTTAACCCTAGTTCCTTAATAGTTTCAATAACACGATTTTATTTAAATGACTTGGTTAGCAAGTCTGGCACTTTATAAACACACAGTGTAACGGTCTTGGCTATCCAGGGCATTACAACTTGGTATCAGAGCGTCCTAGGTTTATGGGTCCTGAAGACTGGCTGGGTATGTACATTCGCTGCGGGAGACAAGCTCAACTCAGGGTTTGGTAATGGTGTATGCATGTTTGTGTGTTTAAGTGATTTGAGTGAGATATGATTGTTGATATCTGTTTGATGAATAGGGAGCATGAGATACTGATAGGGCCTGGCCCTTGACTATTGCATGATGTTATTGAGGCGTGCTTATTAGCATTGCTGTGCATGTGGATGAATATCTGGATAAATTGGTATACTTTGATTGCTTGTGAATGAGTGGAGTTTTAGTGATGGATTATGGAAAGATTATTACCCTGTCATCATAACCTAATTGCCGAGTCGTTGATTGCAGATTGACTTGAATAGTTATGCGTTCAAGGAAATCCACACGACTAGCCGGCAGGTCAGGGGCTAGAGATGATGACCAGGGCCCGACCCCTCCGCCAGTCCCTGAGAACTGGCAGCAGTTAATGGCAGAAATGCAAGCTAGGCTTCAGAGCCAAGACGAACAGATCCAAATTCTGCAGCAGGCTCCATCTGGGAGTGTTGCCCTTGTTGGGCCACCGGCACTGGTACCTGTGGTACAGCCAGTTGATGTTGGGCATAAGATGGAACCGTTGTATGAGCGGTTCAGGAAGAAACAGCCCCCGACCTTTGAGGGTGGTCCAGATCCACTGAAAGCTGAACAGTGGATGACTTTGATTACTACCATTCTTGATTTTATGAGAGTGGAAGGACATGACAGGGTGGACTGTGCCACTTATATGCTGAGGGATGATGCCCGAATTTGGTGGGAGGTGGCATCACAGACTAGAGAGGTTGCTACATTGACTTGGGAAGGGTTTAAGGATTTGTTTAATCAGAAGTATTATAACGTTGCCATCAGGGCAGCAAAAGTGAATGAGTTCGTGGGACTGGTTCAGGGCAGTATGATAGTTACAGAATATGCCTTGAAGTTCGACAGACTTGCGAAGTTCGCACCAGATCTTGTGCCTACTGATGCAGCCAGGCAGGACAGATTTGTTAGAGGGCTGAATGTTATGATAGCCCGAGATGTAAGAATTACCACAGTTCCTGGACTGACTACTTATGCCCAGGTTGTGGAGAGGGCTTTGACCACTGAGGAAGCGGAGAATAGGATATGGAGAGATAGTGCAGCAAGAAGAGAGGGCCGCAGGGCGATGCCTCCATATTCTGGTTCTAGTAGGGGCGGAGGCCCCAGTGATTTGAAAAGAAAGACTCTTGATGCTCCAATCGCTCCTAGGTTTGATAGGGGAGGTCGGGGTACTCAGGGTGGCCGTCAGGGAGGCGGTGATTTGTGGAGGACTTATCCAGAATGCACGAGGTGCAGGAGACGCCATCCGAGCGAGTGTCGGACTAAGGCCTGCTATGTGTGTGGGGTGGTGGGACACCTCAGGAAAGATTGCCCGACGGTGAAGAAGGGAGAGACAGGAAAGGTGGACAGCTTGACTCCAGCTCGAGTGTTCACCCTGACGCAGGTGGAGGCCGAGGCTAGTCCCTCGGTAGTGACAGGTCAGCTTTCTAGCGCTGGCACTCCCTTTACTGTTTTGATTGATCCTGGTGCTACGCATTCATTTGTATCTGATAGGGTGATTGATAGACTGTGTAGGCCTAGTGAGTATAGTGCTTCAGGATTTGGGACTATATTGCCTACAGGAGAACTGGTAGTATCTAGGAGGTGGATTAGGGCACTGCCAGTGTTAGTTGATGGTAGGGAGTTGTCAGTAGACTTGATTGAGTGGAGTATGGAGGACTTTGACATGATTCTAGGTATGGATTGGCTAGTTAGGTATGGGGCTACCATTGACTGTAGGAAGAAGATGGTAACCTTTGAGCCAGAGGGCGAGGATCCCTTTGTTTTTGTGGGAGCGGTGCATGGACCCCGCGTACCCAGGATATCAGCATTGAGGGCCAGAGATCTATTGCAGGGTGGATGTATAGGCTTCTTGGCTAGTGTGGTGGATACCACCAGAGTTTCACCAGTTGGACCAGAGGACACCAGATTGGTTTGTGAGTTCTTGGATGTGTTCCCTGAGGATTTGCCTGGGTTGCCGCCGCGTAGAGAGATTGAGTTTGTTATTGAGTTGGCACCAGGGATAGAGCGAATGTCAAGGGCACCGTATAGGATGGCACTGGCAGAATTGAAAGAGTTAAAGATACAGTTGCAGGAGCTTCTGGATTTGGGGTTCATCAGACCTAGTTATTCGCCGTGGGGTTCTGGATTTGGGATTTCTAAAACGTAATGAACTATATGAAAAGTTTCATACACACACAATTTTACGTGGTTCAGTGATTAAAATCCACCTAGTCCATGAGAAAATATTATTACTCTCTCATAATTTCTGCAGAGTTTTTGTATTACAGAAAGTTGTCCATTTTCCTATCCATTATCCTTGATATTTATAATGGAATTTCCTGGACAGGTTTGGGTAACCGTGTGCATAAATATGGTAAACAATCAATCAAGAAAATTCCCATTTACATAGGGATACGATTTCCTATGAAAATTACTCCCGTTATCTCGGGCAATAAATGTATAATACAACCTCGATATTAATGAGCGTATAAGTGATCTCCAAGTCTTTTGAGATCCTTCACTGTGCGTTATGATCCGGTTTCCACGAGCTGAACATCTTCATCGAGCTGGTGATTTAAGAATGTACGAACTCAGATTCAGGTTAAGTTCAGACCCTCCTAAAGGCGATCTAGATATTATCAGTCTCGAACTAGATTATTGTCCTACAAGGCGATCTGGAGATTAACTGCATGTTGCGCTATCATGTCCTAACTCAGAGTGATCATATCAACACTAGCTAGATGTTCTATTCGCCTAATATTTCCACATGTTTATTTACCAGCTGTACCCCTAGCTGAGTGATCGAGCCCATGCCTATTTTGTAGGGTACAACAATGCGTTTTATGATTGAAACCACATTATTATGTGGATATACTTGAGTTATTCGGCACAAGGCGATCCTAGTGAGCAAGTTAGTGGTTTAGTCACAACAGGGTCCAATACCGAGCTTGGGGTGAGCCCAGGGGTATTTTGAGTAATTTAGTACATTACTGGGATTTATTGGGTAATGGGAAATTATTTGGTGATTACTCGAGGATATTGGATTTAATTGGGAAATTATGAGGTGTTAATTGACATTGGTGGGAACTGGTGGCAAAAGACAGTTTTGCCCTTGTGGGATTTGAGAAGCAAATGAAGAGGTAGGGCGTTATGGTCTTTTCTTACCATGGGAGGTCTTAGTCATTAGAACCCCCTCAGAACCTAAGGAAACACAAAACTCGGCTTAGCTTTCTCCCTCTCTCGGTTCTCTCTCTTCTCTCTTAGTGGGTGTTAGGGTTTTGAGATTTTTGAAGGAGGATACCTGAATTTAAAGTCTTGGAGGTGATCTTAGAATATGGAAATGATTTAAGGTGTAGCTAGGAGGTCGAATTACACTGTTGAGGTAAGATTCCTAGCTTTGTCTTGCTAAGAATTCTAGTGAACTAAGTTGTTTCTTAAGTTTTAGCTTTTTGTTTGGGTTTTGAATTGAGCTAGGTTCTGGCTTAGTTTTTGGGATAATTATGTTGCTTATGTTGGGATATTGAGAGTTCTGGGCTTAATTAGGACTTTGGTTGTCAATTTGGATGAGTTATAAGGGATTTGTTTAAGAGAAAATTGTTGAAAATCTAGATTTGCGGGGTTGCGTTGTGGCACTATTCTTGGAGCACTGCAGCCCTCATGAAGTCAGAGGCAAGGGCGGTTCCCTGAATTGTCTTGGCACCGTGATGCCTGGTGGGCTACGTCGTGACGCATGTCCAGGGAGATTTTCTAGGGGGCTCTCTGACTTGTAGAGTGCCGTGGCTCAAGTAGGGGATAGTGGCCAACTTAGGATTTGAATTGCGAGGACTCAAACCTAAGGGCTCGGGAAAGGTTCTACAACTTGGTTTAGTAGAATCCGAGGTCTCAGAGACTAGGACTCAGTCCAGAAGCCTTTATTTACTCAATATTGATGGATATAATTTGTTATGGTTGTGTCTAGGGTACCGCTAGGTTTCGAAAGGGATCGTGCTCAAGGGTCATTTTTATATAGCTTGTGGTTGGACCAAAGGTAAGAAAACTGCACCCAATATGTGCTATATGTGTTTAGGGCTTGGCCCGCTTGATGAACATGGTTTTGATTAGCGCTTAGGCCCCTTTGAATGAGCATAATTATGATTATGCTTGTGATTGTTTGATTAAGCATGACATGCTAGCATACTACCCAATAATCTACTAGATTATTTACATGTTGATCACATATCATAAAACTCAAGATATTACATTATCTTCTAATCTAACCACTAAAAAACAAAGGAGATTAGAAACAATGAATCTCATTTATAAAATTTTCTTCTTCACATTTCTATCACTATATGAAAACCATTAGATCTTCTAAGAAAACTATAGAAGAACATTACCTTATCTTACCATCTTTTCAAAGTTGGATCCTCATATGATCTCCATGGTTTCTCCTTCCATTGAAAAGGAAAATAAGCTTTTGAATGTTAGAGAATATATATTATTGCTCAATGGAATTATGGAAAAACCAAATACAACTCTATGCAAAAATACAATGGACAAGATAATATGATTAAATAAATATTACAACTCAATTGCTCAAAATACAATTAAATAAAAAGATGTAGAAGAAGAAGATTACAAACTCAATACTTTAACAATACAAGTAAATAAGAAGAACAAAAGAATGAAAACACAAACTCTCACACAACCAAAGTGTAGAGTAGTGGGGATCACCAACTTGAACAAGGTTCAAGACCATTGTCCAAAAGCTTATTTCCCCCTATTCTCTAAGCACTAAGGGATCTCTCTAGGAAATAGCTCTCTGGAATTATCAAGCCTTTTGGTGTATTTTTCAGCCAAGTGCTTTGTGGATGAAAAAAGGTGTCTTACAAGTGAGCATTAGGCTCCTATTTATAGAGTTTGAGATACCCTTTGGATTTCAAATTCCACCAACCCCCATGGCTGTTACCAATGTTTAATTGGATTAATATGGAATTAAAATTGAGATTTGGGAGTTATTTGGGTTTTTAGAACCGTTCCACACATTTGGAAAAAACTAAAAATTTGGCCTGAAATGCACCTGTGGCCGCGGCCAGGGACATCAGTGGCCGCAGCCACTGCTCTCTGTCCCCCAGGCCACGGCCACCATTATTCAGTGGCCGCGGCCACAACCCATTTTCAGCACTTGAAAATGTGTTGTTTTTCCAAACGGTTCCAAACCCTCCCAAATGATTTTGTAACTCCCAAAACACATTATTGGGGTTAAAATCATATCTCCAACAGCCATATTTCATAATGGATTTATGAAATCCAATCTCAAATGTGTAACATATAATATACACATTATTGGGTAATATTTGGGAGTTACAAATTTGTAACTCCAAAATATGTTACATTTGGGCACACACATTAGTCCAATTTTGTGACTCTCAATAATATGTTACAAGGTGTGACAAATAACATTTTGTCACATTATTTAATCTAATATTATATTATATGAAATAATATAACATTCCCCCACTAGATTAAATAATCACTTTTTGTAACACTTATTTAATCAATCAAACATTATATTAAAATATAATATTCCCCCACTTGATTAAATAATCACTCTCTATAGAAACCTTTGCATTGGTGCATAAAGTAAAATGTCTTTCGACTTGAATTTTACCTTAGTGTAATTATCACAAAGTTTGTTGAAATTTTGGTTGCCGAAGCATTGAACCACTATCCTTTGATAACAAACCAGTGATAACACACACACCTTTGCTATGTTCACTTGAGACCTCAATGTCTCGCTTTTGCACCGTTAATGGCCATGTGCACATTCCATTCATAGACTTTTCTTGAGAATGACTCCCAATTCTCATGAGGGGCGGCACCACCCTTAGGTCTATATAGGTAGAACTCTTACAATATTTTGTTACCCTAAAATACTTGTCTTTTCAAGACTGAGTTCTATTAAAAAACCTTTCGGTTTTAACCCTCATTTTGGTAATACACTAGTACTCATATCTCAGATGGGACAAAATTTGAGTACTATTAACTATTAACTTGATTGACTTGTTCTTACCTATTGAACCTAATACTAATTTGGTTACTAGTATTAAGATAGGTTACCATCAACCGTGAATCTCTTTAGGGAGTCGAAGTCCCACCCCTTGAGATGTAGAAATGACTCCATTTGAATAATTTCTTTTCTCATGTATGCATACTTAGACACTCTCATTATTTTATTCAAACTTTGTTGCTAGCCATAGTTTGATTAAAATAGTTACCCCTTTAAAATAGTGTTTTTGACCATAGTCAACACCCCCACTATTTTATAGTTTTATATCCAAGATAAATACTTTCCTTGAATATTAATTCTAGAAACCTATTTTGTTTCTAGAATTCTCATTTATGTTTTAAATTGATTCCTTCTTGAATCAAAATATTACAAAACAACAACTTTAGACACCAAGCATGTCTAGATTTGTTCATTCTATACACATATAGCCAATGTGATTTAGAATGTGGAATTCCAAATTATCTATTTGATAGGATGACCAAATTAATCAATTGATTAACAACAAAATAAATTGATTAACTTTGGAGCATCACCCCCACATTTCTCACATAGTGATAATCACTTTAAAATAGAAATCTCTTCATTTCTATTAAGTCTTTTATCCTCCAAGATAAATCTAGACTTATGATTCTCAAAGTTAATCATGAGTCCTCTATGCCACATGATAAACTCTCAAGATAAAACCTCAATGTTTATCTTGATTTATTTACTTGCCAAAGAAAGAACACTTATTTGAAAGTAACTTTCACTTGGTTGCTTTCTTTTATATATTTCACAAAATTAAATGTGATGACAAATGTAATGTGAGAATTTCTCAAACAAATAATCACAAATTTTCTTTTTTAGTTGTCTAAATAATCTCAAAATCACTCAAACAACTTTTGTGTATTTCTTAAGAGTCTCTTTGAGATTCTTTTGAAAACATCAATTTGACATCCATTGATTTTCTCATCAAAATCAAAATGAAAATGTCGATTTTCGAAACACTTTAAATCAAAGAAAATAAACCTTCATTGATTTATTTAAACACTTTGATTTCTTATGTTTTGTTTAAAATTATCTCCTCATCGAGATTAATTTAAACATATTTTAACCAAAATGAATAAAGTTATCTTTTATTCACCATTGGTGCAGAATTCAAAATTGCTTCTCCAATTTTGTAATGTCTCCTCATTGAGACATTCAATATTTAAGAATTATTGACACTAAATAATTCTCAAATATATTTTATTTGACCACACTCTAGACTATAAGTCTAATGAGTTAACATGTCATCCCACAATTTTTGAATCCACTTTGATTCATTTTTCTTGCAATGGCAAGACACATATCAAAAGATGTAACCCCCTTAGGTTCGTCTTTTCTTATCTCATAATTGAGATGCTCAACACTTTAAATGAGAATTTTAATTTACAAATAATTCTCTTTATTTACCAAATAAATGGTAACTCATCACATTGCAATAATAGAGGATAAAACATATTAATATTATTATCACCTTAATAATCATATTATATGGCACACCATAATAATCATGATAATTCTCATCAATATAGGATAAAACATATTAACATCTCACAAATGTTTGCATGATTATGATTTCACATAGTTGTCAACATACATGACTAATATCATACTAATATGGCTCTTTATTAATATGAAAACATGAATTAAAAATATCATACACATATGATTTCACATTTCTATTGATTCACAAAATCAATATATTTATACATGTCATATAAAACTCATAGTTGTCATTCTAATAATTTCCCATTAACACAAAATAAGTTCTATGACATGCTAGCATACTACCCAATAATCTACTAGATTATTTACATGTTGATCACATATCATAAAACTCAAGATATTACATTATCTTCTAATCTAACCACTAAAAAACAAAGGAGATTAGAAACAATGAATCTCATTTATAAAATTTTCTTCTTCACATTTCTATCACTATATGAAAACCATTAGATCCTCTAAGAAAACTATAGAAGAACATTACCTTATCTTACCATCTTTTCAAAGTTGGATCCTCATATGATCTCCATGGTTTCTCCTTCCATTGAAAAGGAAAATAAGCTTTTGATTGTTAGAGAATATATATTATTGCTCAATGGAATTATGGAAAACCAAATACAACTCTATGCAAAAATACAATGGACAAGATAATATGATTAAATAAATATTACAACTCAATTGCTCAAAATACAATTAAATAAAAAGATGTAGAAGAAGAAGATTACAAACTCAATACTTTAACAATACAAGTAAATAAGAAGAACAAAAGAATGAAAACACAAACTCTCACACAACCAAAGTGTAGAGTAGTGGGGATCACCAACTTGAACAAGGTTCAAGACCATTGTCCAAAAGCTTATTTCCCCCTATTCTCTAAGCACTAAGGGATCTCTCTAGGAAATAGCTCTCTGGAATTATCAAGCCTTTTGGTGTATTTTTCAGCCAAGTGCTTTGTGGATGAAAAAAGGTGTCTTACAAGTGAGCATTAGGCTCCTATTTATAGAGTTTGAGATACCCTTTGGATTTCAAATTCCACCAACCCCCATGGCTGTTACCAATGTTTAATTGGATTAATATGGAATTAAAATTGAGATTTGGGAGTTATTTGGGTTTTTAGAACCGTTCCACACATTTGGAAAAAACTAAAAATTTGGCCTGAAATGCACCTGTGGCCGCGGCCAGGGACATCAGTGGCCGCAGCCACTGCTCTCTGTCCCCCAGGCCACGGCCACCATTATTCAGTGGCCGCGGCCACAACCCATTTTCAGCACTTGAAAATGTGTTGTTTTTCCAAACGGTTCCAAACCCTCCCAAATGATTTTGTAACTCCCAAAACACATTATTGGGGTTAAAATCATATCTCCAACAGCCATATTTCATAATGGATTTATGAAATCCAATCTCAAATGTGTAACATATAATATACACATTATTGGGTAATATTTGGGAGTTACAAATTTGTAACTCCAAAATATGTTACATTTGGGCACACACATTAGTCCAATTTTGTGACTCTCAATAATATGTTACAAGGTGTGACAAATAACATTTTGTCACATTATTTAATCTAATATTATATTATATGAAATAATATAACATTCCCCCACTAGATTAAATAATCACTTTTTGTAACACTTATTTAATCAATCAAACATTATATTAAAATATAATATTCCCCCACTTGATTAAATAATCACTCTCTATAGAAACCTTTGCATTGGTGCATAAAGTAAAATGTCTTTCGACTTGAATTTTACCTTAGTGTAATTATCACAAAGTTTGTTGAAATTTTGGTTGCCGAAGCATTGAACCACTATCCTTTGATAACAAACCAGTGATAACACACACACCTTTGCTATGTTCACTTGAGACCTCAATGTCTCGCTTTTGCACCGTTAATGGCCATGTGCACATTCCATTCATAGACTTTTCTTGAGAATGACTCCCAATTCTCATGAGGGGCGGCACCACCCTTAGGTCTATATAGGTAGAACTCTTACAATATTTTGTTACCCTAAAATACTTGTCTTTTCAAGACTGAGTTCTATTAAAAAACCTTTCGGTTTTAACCCTCATTTTGGTAATACACTAGTACTCATATCTCAGATGGGACAAAATTTGAGTACTATTAACTATTAACTTGATTGACTTGTTCTTACCTATTGAACCTAATACTAATTTGGTTACTAGTATTAAGATAGGTTACCATCAACCGTGAATCTCTTTAGGGAGTCGAAGTCCCACCCCTTGAGATGTAGAAATGACTCCATTTGAATAATTTCTTTTCTCATGTATGCATACTTAGACACTCTCATTATTTTATTCAAACTTTGTTGCTAGCCATAGTTTGATTAAAATAGTTACCCCTTTAAAATAGTGTTTTTGACCATAGTCAACACCCCCACTATTTTATAGTTTTATATCCAAGATAAATACTTTCCTTGAATATTAATTCTAGAAACCTATTTTGTTTCTAGAATTCTCATTTATGTTTTAAATTGATTCCTTCTTGAATCAAAATATTACAAAACAACAACTTTAGACACCAAGCATGTCTAGATTTGTTCATTCTATACACATATAGCCAATGTGATTTAGAATGTGGAATTCCAAATTATCTATTTGATAGGATGACCAAATTAATCAATTGATTAACAACAAAATAAATTGATTAACTTTGGAGCATCACCCCCACATTTCTCACATAGTGATAATCACTTTAAAATAGAAATCTCTTCATTTCTATTAAGTCTTTTATCCTCCAAGATAAATCTAGACTTATGATTCTCAAAGTTAATCATGAGTCCTCTATGCCACATGATAAACTCTCAAGATAAAACCTCAATGTTTATCTTGATTTATTTACTTGCCAAAGAAAGAACACTTATTTGAAAGTAACTTTCACTTGGTTGCTTTCTTTTATATATTTCACAAAATTAAATGTGATGACAAATGTAATGTGAGAATTTCTCAAACAAATAATCACAAATTTTCTTTTTTAGTTGTCTAAATAATCTCAAAATCACTCAAACAACTTTTGTGTATTTCTTAAGAGTCTCTTTGAGATTCTTTTGAAAACATCAATTTGACATCCATTGATTTTCTCATCAAAATCAAAATGAAAATGTCGATTTTCGAAACACTTTAAATCAAAGAAAATAAACCTTCATTGATTTATTTAAACACTTTGATTTCTTATGTTTTGTTTAAAATTATCTCCTCATCGAGATTAATTTAAACATATTTTAACCAAAATGAATAAAGTTATCTTTTATTCACCATTGGTGCAGAATTCAAAATTGCTTCTCCAATTTTGTAATGTCTCCTCATTGAGACATTCAATATTTAAGAATTATTGACACTAAATAATTCTCAAATATATTTTATTTGACCACACTCTAGACTATAAGTCTAATGAGTTAACATGTCATCCCACAATTTTTGAATCCACTTTGATTCATTTTTCTTGCAATGGCAAGACACATATCAAAAGATGTAACCCCCTTAGGTTCGTCTTTTCTTATCTCATAATTGAGATGCTCAACACTTTAAATGAGAATTTTAATTTACAAATAATTCTCTTTATTTACCAAATAAATGGTAACTCATCACATTGCAATAATAGAGGATAAAACATATTAATATTATTATCACCTTAATAATCATATTATATGGCACACCATAATAATCATGATAATTCTCATCAATATAGGATAAAACATATTAACATCTCACAAATGTTTGCATGATTATGATTTCACATAGTTGTCAACATACATGACTAATATCATACTAATATGGCTCTTTATTAATATGAAAACATGAATTAAAAATATCATACACATATGATTTCACATTTCTATTGATTCACAAAATCAATATATTTATACATGTCATATAAAACTCATAGTTGTCATTCTAATAATTTCCCATTAACACAAAATAAGTTCTATGACATGCTAGCATACTACCCAATAATCTACTAGATTATTTACATGTTGATCACATATCATAAAACTCAAGATATTACATTATCTTCTAATCTAACCACTAAAAAACAAAGGAGATTAGAAACAATGAATCTCATTTATAAAATTTTCTTCTTCACATTTCTATCACTATATGAAAACCATTAGATCCTCTAAGAAAACTATAGAAGAACATTACCTTATCTTACCATCTTTTCAAAGTTGGATCCTCATATGATCTCCATGGTTTCTCCTTCCATTGAAAAGGAAAATAAGCTTTTGATTGTTAGAGAATATATATTATTGCTCAATGGAATTATGGAAAACCAAATACAACTCTATGCAAAAATACAATGGACAAGATAATATGATTAAATAAATATTACAACTCAATTGCTCAAAATACAATTAAATAAAAAGATGTAGAAGAAGAAGATTACAAACTCAATACTTTAACAATACAAGTAAATAAGAAGAACAAAAGAATGAAAACACAAACTCTCACACAACCAAAGTGTAGAGTAGTGGGGATCACCAACTTGAACAAGGTTCAAGACCATTGTCCAAAAGCTTATTTCCCCCTATTCTCTAAGCACTAAGGGATCTCTCTAGGAAATAGCTCTCTGGAATTATCAAGCCTTTTGGTGTATTTTTCAGCCAAGTGCTTTGTGGATGAAAAAAGGTGTCTTACAAGTGAGCATTAGGCTCCTATTTATAGAGTTTGAGATACCCTTTGGATTTCAAATTCCACCAACCCCCATGGCTGTTACCAATGTTTAATTGGATTAATATGGAATTAAAATTGAGATTTGGGAGTTATTTGGGTTTTTAGAACCGTTCCACACATTTGGAAAAAACTAAAAATTTGGCCTGAAATGCACCTGTGGCCGCGGCCAGGGACATCAGTGGCCGCGGCCACTGCTCTCTGTCCCCCAGGCCGCGGCCACCATCATTCAGTGGCTGTGGCCACAACCCATTTTCAGCACTTGAAAATGTGTTGTTTTTCCAAACTGTTCCAAACCCTCCCAAATGATTTTGTAACTCCCAAAACACATTATTGGGGTTAAAATCATATCTCCAACAGTCAAATTTCATAATGGCTTTATGAAATCCAATCTCAAATGTGTAACATATAATATACACATTATTGGGTAATATTTGGGAGTTACAAATTTGTAACTGATTTTGTAACCCCAAAATATGTCACATTTGGGCACACACATTAGTCCAATTTTGTGACTCTCAATAATATGTTACAAGGTGTGACAAATCACATTTGTGTGACAAATCACATTTTGTCACATTATTTAATCTAATATTATATTATATGAAATAATATAACAACATGCACCTGGTGTGGCCTTGTCGTCATTTATTTGAATGGAATGCATGCACGAGTAGAGTTATTAAAGCTAGGAATGCGAATTGGGATTCCGTAATATGTTATTAACTGCTTATGGGCATGTTTAAGTTTTCTTACTGAACATTGACTCACGGGTGCTATGTGGTGCATGTAAGGGGAAAGGGAAGCTGGACCAGCCATAAGTTGGAGAGCTTCGGTGCCAACGTGTACATATGCAACTTCTCGACCATCACGATTGAGGTTTCTCAAAGGAACTAGGGTTAAACCCTATTTTGCTGCTTAGGCCGGTTTGTTGTAACCTTTTGAGTTGTAAATAACCTTTTTAAATGTTTATTTTGGGATCCCATGTAAGAACTTAACATCTTAATGAAATGACTATTCCTTTCATCCAAAAAATTTAACCCTAAGCTGTTAATTTTGTTTAGTTACACATTTATGGCCAAATGACTCGTTTAGAGAGTATAGCACTGTTTAAAATACACAGTGTAAAGGTCTTGACTATCCAGAGCATTACATCTCCTGCGTCGGTCTGCATATTTGTGTTTCCGATCCACTGAGGTCTGCAATCTCTAGCATATCTATCAAATATCCTTCGTGACTTGATCCATTTCATCCTATCCAAAAAAATTTCTTTCACCAGCCTCACGCCAATGATTCTGTGATCGACACTTCCTTTTGTACAATGCTTTGTACGAAGCCATCTTAATGGAATTGTGGTAACTGTTGTTGTAAGCAAACTCTATCAATAGAAATTTCGCATTCCACGAACCTTGGAAGTCCAACACGTAAGCCCTTAGCATAGCCTCGAAGGTTTGAATTGTTCACTCGCTTTGACCATCGGTTTGCGGATGGAAAGCAGTGTTGAACTTTAGCTTGGTACCTAGTCCCATTTGCATTTTTTCTCTAGATAGCTGATGTAAAGCGTCCATCTTGATCAGATACAATGGACGTAGGTACTCCGTGCAGACGCACTATTTCTGCTATGAATAAATTTTCCAATTTATCTGTTGAGTAAGTTATCTTAATTGGCAAGAAATGCACATATTTGGTTGGCCTATCCACAGTAACCCAAATCGCATTGTGCCCCTTTAGAGTGATTTGTAGACCAGTGACAAAATCCATAATAATCATCTCACATTTCCATTTCGAAATTTCCAATGGTTGTAATAAACCTGTCGGTTGTTGATGCTAGACCTTGGTCTGCTAACAAGTAGATAAATCTACAAAATAGAGTTATTTTACCACATTTTTATGCTAATTGTTGCTTAGTCTTTGAGTTTTTAAGTAATTTTGTATTTATTAGTCTTATTGTAATTTTCTAGATTTTTATATGTTTTTATAGATATTTTATTGTTGTATGTTGTAATTTAATTATTTAAAATTAGTATTGTTAGTTTGAATGCTAAAAATATGATTTTATTGGAATTAAATGTTATGTAAATTAATATTTTTATGGAAGTTATATGTTATATTTTATTAGGCAAAATATTAAATTTTAATTTAGTTTATGATTATTTTGTAGGAAACAATGTTGTTTTTGGGGCTCTCGAAAAGCAAGAAAAATGATGAAGGAAAAGGTGGCATTTTCAAGGAAAAGAATGGGGGAAAAAAATAGCAATTCTGAAAACTAAGGCCCAAGTAGCTTCAGCCCAAGCTTCCAGCTGCCCCAGCTGAAGCTCCTCACCCCCCTGGCCCATCTGCCCAGCTGGCCTCTCCCCTCCTTCAGCCCACCACGCTTGGCCCAACACCCTTCCCAGCCGAGCCCTTTGCTTCTCCCAGCCATTGGGCCCCTGCTGCCAACAAACCAGCCCCCCAGCTACCTGCTTCATCTCAGCCAGGCCCGTGCCTCCTCTTGCCCAATCCCTCCATTCCACCTGGTACCTCCAGTCGTTTCTCCTCCACCCAGCAAGCCAACCGAGCCCATCAGCACCAACCTCCTCCAGCTGAACCCACAACAGGCCCAAAGCCACCCCAGGCCCACCTGCCACACTCCCTGCCTCTTGGCATGCAGAAGCCACAAGCCAACCCCTTTTGTGTTTCTTTTTTAGCCCAACAATTTCAATATTGTCCCCTTGTCCCACAATGTCCAAAAATATCATTTTTTTACCCAAACTTTTCTATACATTTTACCCAAAAATCATCATTACACCTTATAATTTACCCCTATTTTCTATATTATTATTAGTTTAATTGATTTAATCAATTTAATTAATTTAAATTAATTATTTTAATACTCTCATTTTGGCTATAAATTGGGAATTTTCAAGACCATTTTGAGAGTGCTTATTTTAGGAGAGGTTACACTACACTTTCTACACTTTGAAGACCCTCCATTCTCTTCATCTTTTTCTTCTTTTTTTGGTCATTTTTCTATGAGTTTTTAGAGGAAAATTTGGGGGTTTCTCCTCCAAATTTTCCTATTAATGTTTGTAATTTTTTGGTTTGTAATTTCTATTCTAGTTATGAGTTTCTAATCTTTTTAAGATTATTAAGGTGATGATGAAGCAATATGTAACTAGATAGTATTTATGTTGTGTGTTGATTTCCCATTTTGTGCAATAAAGTTTATGGATTTTCTTCTTCAAATATTTTCTTTCATCTTAAATATCTTGTATTTTTTATTGTTAGAACATATTTACACTTTGTTCTTCAGTAATGCAAAATCATAATATTATTTGATTAAGGTGTGCATTAAATTGTGCACATCAAAAGCTTAGAACAAAAATATTATGTTTTGCCTTATAAATAATATTCATTGATTTATTTGTTATTTCTGTACGCCCTGGATTTCCCACGGGCTGTTTAGCAGGACGATCCCCGGACTAAACATGATTTAGCCCGAGGCTCCCACAGGCCAGAGGCTTTATCTTCAGGACGGGCCCTTTCTAGCTCGAGGGGATGGAGTTTCCTGCTCCGTCTTGTTGTTCCAGGAGCTGGGAACAACATCCGACGACCACTGAAGGATCAGCTCGGGTTATGGATTGCTCCGGTAGCGAGCTTCTCAGGAAGCTCTGACCCTATGGGAGGTCAACACGCAAGATAAACGTGCATAATCCTGCCATCACGTGTCCGATATCCCCCTGACTTCTCAGACACGCCGCAGGAACGTGCGTATTCAGACACCCACGGATGGGTTGGGCCGTGCGGCCCATTATCTCCTTCCATACTGATTAGACCACACTTGTGTGTCAGGTTTAGGAAGTAATCATGAATATCACAGACTTGATATGACAAATGGTAAGGTCACGGGATGACCTCCCTACCAATTTCCAGGTGCCTTCTCGAAGGTCGCCTCCCTGGGTATTATGGTGACTTTGTGCTGAACTTAGTCGCTGTCGCAGGTCTCCTCCCGAAAGATCACTCCGTGCACTACCGGTCCTGTGACTCCTGCTGGACAGGCTCGATGTGCGTCTTTGGCGGCCCCGACCTGACCCTTCCCCCGGCACCCTGCTGCGCCGGGGAGGCCCGGCTGATGGCGGGTCTCTCCTACTATTTATGTAGGCCGGGATGTCTCGGATGGTCTATGTCCAGATAGGAGGGGCAATAACCCGCCTAATATGTACAACGGGTCCGGAGCTGTTGAACAGCCCCGGAATAACCCAGGATCTCAGGACAAAACCTTAGAGCGCTTAACTCAAATGGAGGAGCTGATGAAGAAGCTCCTGTCAGAGAAAGAAAAAGACGAATATGATTCAGGGGATGAGATGGAGCTCTTCGCCCCCAACATAGCAGCAACGGCATACCCTTCTGGCTTTCGTATGCCTCACTTGTCAAAGTTCAACGGGGATGGAGACCCATCTGACCACTTAGGGATGTTCAACACCCTAATGATGGCTCATAACATCGGGCCAGAGCTTCGTTGCTTGATCTTTCCTTCCACCCTAACTGGACCTGCCAGGCAGTGGTTCAAACAAAGTAAAAGGCAGTCAATCAGCTCCTGGAAGACCTTTTCGGCTGACTTCAAGAGGGCATTCCGCGCCTCTCAGGCCGCCAGGGTCCAGGCCGACTCCCTAGCTAACGTGAGACAGCAACCTGGAGAAACGCTAAAAGCCTACTTGAGCAGATTTGCAAATATCGCTGCTCGAGCCAGAGATGCCGACGACAGTTCCAAACTCATGGCTATGAGGACCGGGATCCTAGTAGGCGGAGATCTGTGGAAGGATATTCAAAGGAGGGGGGTCAGCTCAGTTAGTGAATTCCTTAACAGAGCCCAAGAATGGATAAACTTGGAGGAAGCTGAAGCTTCAGCCGCGGGGACCAGCCAGGTCCTCGAGAAGCCCGCTGGGGCGGGAACAGAAATCGTAGTAGCGACTCCCGACGTCACGCAGAGCAACCAGCCCGGTGGCGGCAAAAGAAAAGGAAATGGTGAAAACTTCCAGCACGGTCAAAAGAAGAATAAGTCCGTGGATAAATTCAAGCCCGTGTTCACAGCGTATACCGAGCTCACCCAAACCAGAGAGAATATTTTCCTGGCCAACGCTACGCGAGTCCCCTGGAAAAGACCGGAGCCAATAAAGCACCCTAAGGGAAAGAGAGACGCTTCCAAATTCTGCCGTTTTCATAACGACGTCGGGCACAATACCGACGACTGCAGGCACCTCAAAGATGAAATCGAGACTCTCATCCGAGCAGGTCCGTTGGCGCAATACTCGCGGAACAGGGTCCCCACAGGTCGACCCGCTCCGGAGATCCCAGCCAGTCAACCTGGACCTCGAGTAGATCAGGACGTCCCTCCCCCCGTGGTCGAGGGAGAGATTTCCACCATCTCTGGAGGACCACACATGGCTGGCACGAGCAGAGGCGCCCAGAAGAGGTACATAAATGAGTTGAAGGCCCACAATGGAGGGGAGTTCATCCCGGAACAGCGTCAATCAAAACAACAAAGGTTAGAGAAACAACCAGTCACTTTCACGAAGGAGGACGCGGGCCATGTCCAATTCCCTCATAACGATCCCTTGGTCGTAGCAGTCCAGCTCGCCAACCGAAGAGTAAGGAGGGTGTTAGTGGACAATGGGAGCTCGGTGAATCTCCTATTCCGTTCAACCTTAGAAAAAATGGGTCTGACCGTCTCCGAGCTAAAGGCAACCTCGATGATGCTATATGGTTTTTCAGGCGAAGGGTCAGCAGCGATAGGAACGATCGAGCTGGTGATCACCCTAGGCGACGAGTCCCGAACAGTGTCCAAACTGCTCGAATTCGTAGTCATTGACTGCTCCGCTGCCTACAATGCAATTTTGGGCCGACCAACGCTCGTTGCTTTCGAAGCCATCACATCCGTCTGGCACCTCGCCATGAAGTTCCCTACTTCGACAGGGGTCTGCACTATCAAGGGCGATCAGCTCGCTGCCAGGGAATGCTACAGCATTTCCATGAAGGGAAAATCTAAACCCGGGCAGGTGGCGATGGCCATTCAGGATGAAGAGGAATCGCAGGGACCCAAGGCGGCCCCTGAGATTGAAAAACCTCGGGTTTCCGAAGACGAAAAGCTCGCCTTAAGCGAGGACATTGACCCTCGAGTAGGCGAGGACAGGTCCGAGCTCCAAGCTATTGAAGATCTCGAGGAGGTAGGCATCGATGAACAAAACCCTTCACGGACGGTGAAGCTCGGAAAGAACCTCTGCGATAGAAGAAAGGCGGATCTGATCGCGTTTCTGAAAAAGAACCTAGACGTATTCGCATGGTCGCACGAGGACATGATAGGGATCAGTCCGAGCGTAATCATGCACACGCTCCACCTAGACAAAAGCATCCCTGCAAAGTCTCAAAAGCAGAGGCGTTTAGGGACAACCCGAGCCGAGGCCCTTGAAGAAGAAGTGGCCCGGCTCAAGAAATGTGGCTTTATCCGCGAAGCCAGATTTCCCATTTGGGTTGCCAATCCCGTGTTAGTTCCAAAGCCCAATGGCAAGTGGCGGACCTGTATTGATTTTTCCGACCTGAATAAAGCCTGCCCCAAGGATTGCTTTCCGTTGCCGAGGATCGATCAACTGGTGGATGCCACGGCGGGGCACGAGCTCATGTCCTTCATGGACGCGTACTCGGGCTACAATCAGATCGCGATGAATCCAGCAGACCAGGATCACACCAGCTTCATGACCCCGACTAATGTCTATTGCTATAAGGTCATGCCGTTCGGTCTAAAGAACGCCGGAGCTACCTACCAAAGGCTGGTAAATAGAATGTTCGCGGATCAGATCGGGAAGAACATGGAAGTGTACGTCGATGATATGCTTGTCAAGTCAAAGACTGCCACCAACCACGTTGCCGACCTGGAAGAATGTTTTAACATACTGCGAGAATATGGCATGAGGCTCAATCCTCAGAAATGCACTTTCGGTGTCGCATCGGGGAAGTTCTTGGGTTTCATAGTCAATACCCGAGGAATCGAGGCAAATCCCGACAAGATCAGGTCACTGCTCGAGCTTCCATCCCCCAGGTCGCGGAAAGATGTCCAAGGACTCACAGGAAGGGTGGCGGCACTGAACCGGTTCATTTCCAAATCGACCGACAAGTGCCTGCCTTTCTACAACCTGCTCCGCGGAAACAAGAAGTTCGAATGGACAGTAGAGTGCGAGGGCGCATTCCTCGACCTAAAAACGCACCTGGCTGAGCCACCTGTGCTATCAAAGCCCAGGGTAGGAGAACCTCTTTTCCTCTACATGGCCGTGACTGAGGACGCAGCTAGTGCCGTTCTGGTGCGAGAAGAGGACCGGGCTCAGAAACCGGTTTATTACATCAGCAAGAGACTCCTCGGAGCTGAGTCAAGGTACCCATTGATGGAAAAGCTGGCGTTCTGCCTAATCACGGCCTCGCGAAAACTCAGGCCATACTTCCAGTCCCACTCTGTACACGTCATGACCGATCAGCCTCTAAGGCAGGTTTTGCAAAAGCCTGAAGCCTCGGGACGCTTGCTAAAGTGGGCGGTCGAAATCAGTCAGTTCGAGATTTTCTATACTCCCCGAACTACCATAAAAAGTCAAGCCTTGGCCGACTTCGTGGCAGAATGCGCGGGATTCCGTGAGATCCCATCAGAAGATTCACAGCAGCTCACATCCTCAGGCTCATCGTGGAGGATCTTCGTTGATGGCTCATCTAACGAGAACGGCTCCGGGGCCGGAATTATTCTGATATCCCCAGAAGGACATAGATTCCATTCGGCGCTGAGATTCGGGTTCAAGGCGTCCAACAACGAGGCAGAGTACGAGGCCTTGTTAGCCGGACTTAGGATAGCTAGCGAGCTAAAGGCAAGCTCTGTCCAGTGCTTCAGCGACTCCCAGCTCGTGGTTAATCAGGTCTTAGGCGAGTATCAGGCGCGGGGTCCCAAGATGGCCTCTTATTTGGATAAGGTAAAATCCGAATTATCTACGTTTGGGCAAGGGTCGATCGAGCAGATACCTCGGGAGCAGAACGCCAATGCAGATGCTCTCGCCAAGCTCGCCACCTCGGGGGAGGCAGAAACCCTGGGGTTGGTGCCAATTGAGTTCTTGGACAAACCAAGCATAGACGGAGATCGAGCGGATATTGAGATGATTGACATCAGGCCGACCTGGATGACTCCCATTGTTGAGTACCTCGTCGAGGGCAAGTTACCCGAAGGGCGCAACGACGTACGGCGAGTCCTTTATCAAGCTCCGAGATATACGCTAGTCGAGGGGGTGTTGTACCGACGTGGGCATTCATTACCTCTCCTCCGGTGTGTTCTTCCAAGTGAGGCGAAGGCCATCCTGCAGGAAGTTCATGACGGATTCTGTGGAGATCACACTGGGGGGCAAAGCCTGGCCTTGAAGATCCTTCGGCAGGGTTTTTACTGGCCGACTCTGTCCAAAGACTCGGTCTCATACGTAAAAAAGTGCGACAAATGTCAGCGGTTCGCCGCGGTTGCACGAGCACCCCCGACCGAGCTAAAAATGATATCGTCTCCCTGGCCCTTCGCCATTTGGGGCATAGATCTAATAGGCGCCCTGCCCACCGGAAAGGGCGGGGTCCGTTACGCCGTGGTAGCCATTGACTACTTCACAAAGTGGGCCGAAGCAGAGCCGTTGGCGACAATAACATCGAAAAAGGTGCTAGACTTCGTGGTTAAAAGCATCGTTTGTCGCTTCGGCCTACCCAAAAAGATCGTTTCCGACAATGGCACTCAATTTGACAGCGACCTGTTCACCGAAATTTGCGAAAAGAACGGAATTGTGAAAAGTTTCTCATCCGTGGCCTATCCCCAGGCGAACGGCCAGGTCGAAGCTGTCAATAAAACTCTGAAGGCAAGCCTCAAGAAGAGGCTAGATGAGGCAAAGGGGATCTGGCCAGAACAGCTCCCCCAAGTTCTGTGGGCCTATAGGACCTCACATCGGACTCCCACGGGTCACACTCCTTTCTCCCTAACCTTTGGAAGTGAAGCGGTCCTCCCCGTGGAGGTAAAGGTCCTATCGCACAGGGTCCGGTCCTACGAACAGAACAAGAACCACGAGCTCCTATGCCACTCCTTAGACTTGATGGATGAGAGGCGAGAGGATTCACAACTCCAGCTCGCCCATTATCAACAGAAAATCACTCGCTACTTTAACGCTAAGGTCAAAAGACGTGCCTTTAGCGTCGGCGATTTGGTCTTGAGGAGAGTTTTCCTGGCCGGGAAAGATCCCAAAGATGGGGTTCTGGGACCAAGCTGGGAAGGACCATACCAGGTCATCGAAGTCATCAAAGAAGGGACGTATAAATTAGCTCGACTTGGTGGAGGGGCGGTCCCGCGGACTTGGAATGCAATCCACCTAAAGAAATATTATCAATAAACATGTGTAAGATCTAGAAGGTCACCTCCCATGTATAAATAAAAATCAAATGTTTCTCGTTATTTGAAGGGGTAATTTTAAAGTAACAACGAAAGACCCTTTCCCAGTTACTTGGGGGGCATATGGTACCCGGATATATCCGGGTCTCCTTAACGACTTAGGTGTTAATTTTTATCTATGGATAAGAGTTATCACAAACTAAGTCCTATCCTGGTCTTAACCAGGTCATAAAACTTAGAAGTTAGCTAAAATTTGTTGACCGAGGTTCTTCTTTAAAGAGCCCGGGATACGGATAAAAGTTGACACGAACTAAGTTTTTTCAAAATAAGTTCCTGGTCTTAACCAGGTCATAAAACTTAGAAGTTAGCTAAAATTTGTTGACCGAGGTTCTTCTTTAAAGAGCCCGGGATACGGATAAAAGTTGACACGAACTAAGTTTTTTCAAAATAAGTTCCTGGTCTTAACCAGGTCATAAAACTTAGAAGTTAGCTAAAATTTGTTGACCGAGGTTCTTCTTTAAAGAGCCCGGGATACGGATAAAAGTTGACACGAACTAAGTTTTTTCACAATAAGTTCCTGGTCTTAACCAGGTCATAAAACTTAGAAGTTAGCCAAAATTTGTTGACCGAGGTTCTTCTTTAAAGAGCCCGGGATACGGATAAAAGTTGACACGAACTAAGTTTTTTCAAAATAAGTTCCTGGTCTTAACCAGGTCAGAAAACTTAGAAGTTGCTAAAATTTGTTGACCGAGGTTCTTCTTTAAAGATCCCGGGATACGGATAAAAGTTGACGCGATCTGAGTTTTTTCAAAATAAGCTCCTGGTCTTAACCAGGTCAGAAAGCTTAGGAGTGAACTAGAAAATTGTTGAACGCGGATCTTATTTAAAGAGCCCGGGATACGGATAAAGTTAACTCGAACTACGTTCATAAAAATAAAGAGATAAATTATGACCAAATACATGAAAATATATATGTAAAACTGGTTGAGCAAATTGTCTCGAGGCGGAAACGCCTCACATAAAAAAGAGAATTACAATAAAAAAAAAAAAGAGTTCAAAATACGAAGACAAGAAGCATCCTAAGCCCCATCAGCTGGCCCTTTGGAGGTCGCGGTCTCGCCCTGCTCCGCCGCGGCAGAGGCCTCTCCAGTCTCCGATGGAGGAGCCTCCTTATTCAGGCGGGCTTGAAGCCGCGGCAACAGGAATGCCCAGAGGTCCGGCGGCATGAAGGAGAAGTCCGCGTCCGGATTGTGGGACCAGCAGTGATAGAATAGGTCCTGTAAGGACTGCTCCGACACGACCCGTTCGTCTTTCAGGGCGGTCTGGGAGGTCTGGACTTCGGCCTTCGCCACCTCAAGGTCTGCCCGCGATGCGGCCAGGGAGTTTTTAAGCTCTAGGTTCTCGGAGCGAAGCTTCTCTAGCTCGGATGCGGCCAGGGAGCGTTTAAGCTCTTGGTTCTCCGAGCGGACCTTCTCTAGCTCGGCTTTTGAGGCCGCCAAGGCGTCTCTCGCCTCCTGAGACTCCTGGAGGGCAGTCTGGCGATCTGCTTCCAAACCCTCGAGCTGGGCCTTGGTCCTAACGATGCCTCTATAGGCGGCAGCCATGCCCTGCAAGAAAAGAGTGATAAATTAGCGAACTGGAAGGAGAAAGGCGGCGTGTGAGTGTCAAAGCCTTAAAAGAAGGGGGCACTTTACCGTTAAAGTCATGTCCATAGCGGACTCTATAACTCGGACCGGGCTCGTTGTTTCGATGGCCCGGAGCTCCTTCTCCCTGATATTGTAATAGTGGCTGACGGCGTAGCTGGCCGACTCGTACACCGTACCCCGGAATGCTTCGGGCATCTTCTCCAGAGCCCGGGGGTCGACCGGGATACGCACGTCCGGGGCTACCGCGGCCAGATTCCCGACCTCTATTACCCCGTCCTGGGCGGCCGGTGGAGATCGTTGGGGTGGCGGATGCATGAGTCCTGTCCTGGCGACAGGGAGGTTCACCCCCGCGACCTGGGATGACGGGTCTCTCCCCTTCTCCGTAGCTGGGGATTTGGTGGAGACCCCGGTCGAGCTCTTGGACTCGCGAAGCCTCTTTAACCTCGGCCCCGCTGGGGGATTCCCACCAAACACAGCGCCCCGCAGACTATTCCCGGGCTGAGACATCTCTTCTGCCAAAGAGCAAAAAACACGGTTATCAGCAATCATACAGAAATAAAGGCAATAAGAAAGCAAGTACTAAGGGAGACCTACCCCCCGAGCTGGAAGAGCCTAGGACGATTATCTCATGAACTGGCGAAGGTTCTAGGTCCGGTTCTGAATCGGGGCTGGACTCTTCTACGTACTGCCTAATCCCCGGAGCGTAGACGCCCCTCTGGAGCGCAGGCCACGTGCGTAAATTGGTCCCGTACTCCTCAAAAATGGCCGACCTAAAGGCTAGGGTATTATCTACTACTACGGTACCCTTGGGCCGACTTTCTTGGTTGTCCAGCACGAGCTGGTCAACGCAGTGGAGCAGAAGCGTGTCCAGGTCCGGATTCCTTGGGTGACGATGGACGAGCTGCCTAGGGTTGAACCTAACCAGCCGGGGGTCTGCAGTGGCCCTATCTACGTTCTTAAATAAGTAAAAGTTACCTTGACCGGAAGGACCCGCGGCTGCTCCGGATTGGGCCCTCTCCTCGATCATCCCCTGGGCGACCTCCAAGCTCCGCTTCCTGTTCCTCACCAGAGGAACTTCCTCACCTTCTTCCTCGCCTTCGTCATCTGCGACCTCCTCCGCGGCGATCGGCCTGTTGTCGCGGGCTGGGGGAGGCCCCCGGGGCCTTTTCAAATTCAAAGTCTGATTTGGGAAAATCAGCTTGCAGAATACCATCGTCTCGTCCGTCACGAGCACGCGGTAGTCTTTCTCACTGGGAGGCAGGTTCGCCAGTGTGTCGTATTGACCCCCGAGGGTCACGGACTTTTCGGTCCTCGAGTAGATGGCTGCAAGTTTGGTCGAAATCAGAATTGGAATAAGGGACGGGCTAAAATAAGATAACCGTTAAAAGGCGAGCTAAATGGAGGATTACTTACGAGGGCGGTTGAAATAATGATGATCGCAGTTTCGGAACCCAGTAGACATAAAAAACTGGTCTTTGAAGTCGTTTGGATGGCTCGGCAGCTCGATCACTGCTGCTGTGTTAGGGAAGCGGGTTAAGTAATAGAACCCGTCGCCTCGCCCCCGCTGGTCCGGGCTGGCTTTGAGGCAGAAGAAATACAAGATATCAGCAGGAGTGGGGACCTCCCACTCATGCTTTTGGAACAAATACCTCAGTCCCGCCAGCAGACAGTAGGAATTGGGGGGGAGCTGAAATGGGGCCAACCCCACGTAGTTCAGAAAATCAGCAAAATACTGATCCAGGGGGAGGAAGGCCCCTGCCTTGAAGTGTTCCCCGCTCCAGGCCGCGAACGACTCGTCGAGCGGCGTGTAGCTCCTCTCCCCATCCGCAGCAGGTCGGGCGATCACGGAGGTCTTCCCCAGAGGAATGTTGTGGTTAAGGAAGATTTTGGTGATCTTTGCCTGGCTGGTTATCTTCGAGACGATTCTCTCCGCCTCGAAAAACGCGTCAGGAGCCACCTCGGCCTGCTTCTCCACCGCCGGTCCAAAGTGAGGAATTGGCGAGCTGGTCACCACCGCCTTTCCTTTATCCTTCTGGGAGACCAAACTTCCCACATTCTTCTGTGGCAGATTTCTCTTTGGAGCCGTCTGGTCGCCTATCGAGCAAAAGAAAACACTTTAGAAAAGGCGACCCAAGCAGGAGAGTGAGGCAAGCATTAAGTACACGAGCTGGGGTAAGCCCAGCCCGTGGAGAGTGGTGCCACGCGTTCCAAGGAACACGCGCCTATGCCCTCAACAGATCCCAGATTACTCGGAATTCGTGTGTCAGATGGCTTAGAGTAAGAAAAAAAAAATAAAAAAAAAAAATTTTGCCTTGGGGGGAAAGTTTCAACAGGCAAGGCGTGGCAAAACCGCTTTTAAGGCGTATTCCCTAAGCTACCCGGTTTTTGCACCCAAAGTTCCTACGGATCCTACCAGAAATTGTTCCTAAGAAAGAATCATGGAACCCATGTTCTAAGGCGATGTCCCATGGCAAATGTGCCATAATCAAAGAAGGGCCATCACCCTCCATATCCGCGCAACCCAGAAAACCTCTGCATGTGGCTACAGTAAAATTTTTTACCTAGGCTACAGTGGCATGCTTTCAAAAATAAATGGGGACAGAAGACTTACAGTATAGGGTTGGATGGTGAGCGAGGTTGCTGCGCGGGTAGGGGTTTCGTTGGCACAGTAGTCTCCAAGGCCTTGAAGGAACTCGCACGCTTAAGCTTCGTGAACGGAGAAGATGAGAGCAATGGAAATGAGGGTTTTGCTCTTCGGAAGGTCAGAGAGAAAAGAAGGAAATTTGAGAGGTTCTGAATGGTAAGGTGGTCCGTGCGTGGGATGACCACCCCCTTTTTATACAAGGGGGGATCACGTGTAAAAGGCTCCTGGGAGACCCTCCACTCGAAATGTGAAACGACGGCTGGACAGTAGGCTATGCCATTTAATGCGGTTCTCGTAGAATGTACCGTCGCCACCCGCGGCGTTCCACGTATCAGACGCATGCGAAAAGCATGGAATGCGAAGGGTTGTGGGAGAAGTCTAAAAGCTCCAACTGTGGTCTCCCATGTCTGACGTCATGGACCACGAGCAGGAGCTTGGGGGGCAGATGTACGCCCTGGATTTCCCACGGGCTGTTTAGCAGGACGATCCCCGGACTAAACATGATTTAGCCCGAGGCTCCCACAGGCCAGAGGCTTTATCTTCAGGACGGGCCCTTTCTAGCTCGAGGGGATGGAGTTTCCTGCTCCGTCTTGTTGTTCCAGGAGCTGGGAACAACATCCGACGACCACTGAAGGATCAGCTCGGGTTATGGATTGCTCCGGTAGCGAGCTTCTCAGGAAGCTCTGACCCTATGGGAGGTCAACACGCAAGATAAACGTGCATAATCCTGCCATCACGTGTCCGATATCCCCCTGACTTCTCGGACACGCCGCAGGAACGTGCGTATTCAGACACCCACGGATGGGTTGGGCCGTGCGGCCCATTATCTCCTTCCATACTGATTAGACCACACTTGTGTGTCAGGTTTAGGAAGTAATCATGAATATCACAGACTTGATATGACAAATGGTAAGGTCACGGGATGACCTCCCTACCAATTTCCAGGTGCCTTCTCCTATAAATATGGAGACCCTGGGAATTGATAGGGGTTGGAAAAAATAGTCTTGTAAGAACTATATATTTTGTAAACCAATTACCCAGAAAAGATGAATAATATTGACTAGTGGAGTAGAAGGATTTTAACCTTCGAACCACTTAAAAAACGTGTTTAGGGTCACCTAGTTCTTCTCACAAAGATTTCATATCTGCGGCGGTTCTACTTTCAAGTACTAATCTCTCTCTCTTCTTCTCTTAATTACCTGTTGCCGAAGAACCGCGTCAACAATTTCATTAGATTGATTTACATTAAATACTTTGAAAATATAATTTTAAAAGTGAAGATAATTCCTATATTTTTATAAAAACTTGTGCTTAAATAGAATATCTAATTTGAATAAGTGATGGTTTGATTAATTTCTACTTTTACTAAAACTTGGAAATTAATGTACTTATAAATATTATTGAACTTATATTTTGTGGATTCTATTATCTTAATAATCTTTCTTTTACCATCTTGATTTTTATTATTAATTTATGTTTACATATTGTCTTTAATTTCTTTATTATTGTCTCTTATTTGATTTTCTTGTCACAAACTCTCATCAATCTTTGGAGCTAGGTTAGAATATATTAATTTTGATTTAGAATAGCTTTCATTTTTATTTTAGAAAACTCATTTGGGTTCGATCTCGTGCTTACACGAACACTATATTTCATATACGATTCGTGCACTTGCGAGTTATAAATTTTTAAAACATACCCGTTATGGGTTCATCACAAGTCAGGCAGTGTGTTATGTACTCTACTACCTCCTGTTTCATTCCCGGCAACCAGAAATATTTCTTTAGGTCTTGGAACATTTTCGTGGTGCCCGGATGCATAGCGTAAGGGGTGTTGTGTGCCTCATAGAGAATCTATTTCTTGATCTCATTGTTAACCAGAACATAAATTCTACCTTTAAATCCTAACACCCCGTCTTCTGAGATATGAAACCCTAGCCTCATATCTTTCTTCACCTCATGAATTCGCCTTTGCAACCACGAATCAACAAGTTTTCCTCCCCTAGTAGCCACCATAATTGTTGGTTATACAGAGAGGTTTTCTAGTTGGCCGACCACAATCTCCACATCCAGAGTGGATATGTCGATTCGTAGCTCTTGCGGTATCTCTTTCATCGTCAGCATGTAGGCCATTGGCTGTTGACTTAGTTCACCCGCCACCTTGTTGGCTTTTCCCTGGTGGTACAAGATGTCACAGTCATAATCATTAAATAATTCTAGCCATTATCACTACCTCATCTTCTACTCCTTCTGAGCAAAGAAGTATTTGAGGCTTTTGTGGTAGGTGTAGATGTTGCAGGGAATCCCATATAGATAATGCCTCCAGATTTTTAGTGTAAAAACTACCGCTACCAACTCTAAATCATGTGTAGGGTAGTTCCTTTTGTAGTTCTTTAATTGTCACAAAGCATAGGCTATCACCTTATCGTGTTGCATCAACACCACCCCCAATCCTTGTCCTGATGTATCGCTATAAATCGCATAGCCCTCGGTGTCGCTCGGTATTGTAAGTACTGGAGCAGTTGTTAACCTCATCTTCAGCTCTTGAAAGCTTTGTTATCTGTCCATTGAAACTTGATGTTCTTCCATGTGAGAGCGGTCATTGGCAATGCTATTTTGGAATATCCTTCTACGAATCGCCAATAATACCCCGCTAGCCCCAAGAATCTTCAAACTTCTTGTGCATTCTTTGATGGTTTCCACTATTTAACAGTTTTGATCTTGGTAGGGTCCACCGAAATCATGTTCCCCGACACCACATGTATGAGGAAACTCACTTTCCCCAGCCAAAATTCACACTTAGAGAAGTTGGCATATAAATTCTTCTCCTTCAGCCTTTGCATAACTAGTTCCAAGAATATCCTCTATGAACATGATTATGAACTTATCCAGATACTCATTGAATACCCTATTCATGAGATCCATAAATGTCATTGGTGCATTGGTGAGTTTAGAGGACATCCCTATGAATTTGTAGTGACTATACCGCGTTCGGAAAGCCATCTTTGGAATATCTGACTCTTATTATCTTCAACTTGTTGTAGCCCAATTGGATATTAATCTTTGAAAATACCTATGCTCCTTGAAGTTGATCAAATAGGTCGTCGATTCTCGGTATCGGGTATCGGTTCTTGATTGTCACTTGTAGCGTCTCAGAATTTTACTTAGCTAGATAGTAGAAGTAGTAGTAGTAGCTTGTAGTATTTTAGTTTTCATGGTTATTGGTTCAAGCCAGGATTTAGTTGGAAACTTGTAGAAATAGTTATGGATTTTACAAGTTTAACCTATAGTTTAGAAATATTAATTTTAACATAAGGTTTGATTATTATAGTTGGTCCTAGAAATATTATTTATTATAACCTAAGGTTTACATAGAATAATTAAGAGTGTGACACTTGTCACATGCATGTTTATTGAGGATTTAAGATTTTAGATGAATAAATTGATAAAAGATAGATCTAGAAGCTCTAGAACCTTCCAACAGCTGTTAGGATCACATATCACTCAGTCAATTTTTTTTTTTACCAAACTCCAAATATGTTGAAAGTGTGCAAAAAAGTGTTTAAAATATCAGTGTATGCCGATATATCGCAGCTATAGGGGCCGATATGTTGCCTAAGGTTGATACGGAAAACACGTCAACTTCGCACGAACGAAACCACGAAGGCTCGGGGCATAAGGGTAGGCGATATGTCACCTAGGGTAGGGCGATATATCAGCTCTTGGAGTTATTTTTTAAACTTCGTGGAATCTGAGCTTAAAACAGCCCTAAAAAACTTGGACTTGCTCTTGAACATTTTTTACTGAGTTCTGGGCATCTGTTGAACTGATATTTCAAATATATTAAATTTATATTCATTTATTTATTCTTTTTAAAAGGGGTTAGTTTCACTACTTGAACTCTATAAATAGAACCTAATACTCAGCCATTTCATTCATCATTCAAGCATCCTTTAGAGCCTCCAAGCAGCTAAGTTATTTTAGAGAGAAAACACTAGGGTTTTGGGATTAAAAGTTTCAATCTAAGCTTTTCTAAACACTTGGAAAGTGGGATAGAGTGACATTTCGGTATTGAGGTGTAGATCAAAGTCCTAGACTATCCAAGGTATTCTTATCCTCAGATTTAGTTCATTATAGTTCTTTTATTTCCTTTCATTTTCTTTCAGACCCTAACTCGTTATTATGGCTTTTGGTTAGGTGTTTAAGTTTCTTGAAACTTAAGGATTTTCAGTAAGTTTCTATCTTGATGGCTTAGATCTCCTTTTCATCTCCATTTATTTAGAAACTCATGATTCTTACTGTCGGTTTTAGGAGTTTTCCAATCCCGTTCTTGTCACAAATATCCCAGTTTTTGGTAAGGAAAATAGGTTAGATTATATGTGTTATGATATGTTTATATGATATGATATGTTATATGTGTTATGATATGTTTATATGATATGATATGTTATAGTGCTATGTTATATATGTATATGAATATGTTTTATGTTATAGTCACTTGGGTATTATAGTTTCTTAGATATCAAATCAAATCCCAAGATTTTTATCATTATCGTAGATTAGAGTTATGATTTACCCTACCTCGATTAGTAGATAGAGGACCTAGATGGGTTATCATATACTATTTTGTGATCTAACCTACCTCGATTAGTAGACTGATGACCTAGATGGCTTATCACATGCTACGATAATGAGTTAACGACCATTAATATTGTAGTCCTATATTTATATGATATACGTTTTTGTGTTATATATGTTTTCTAGTGTATGTTTTATGATATAGTCTTATGATTTATGATATGTTGTAGTAGATTTTCCTTGCTGGGCATTAGGCTCCTTTTATTTTAGATGGTGCATGATAATGAACTTGGAAGGTGGGATGGATTCTTTGCAGCTTTGGTATGTGTATTGGGAGAGGTCTGATTGAATGGACTGCTGGAAGATCGAGGATGAAGTTATTTCAAGTCTTTTAATTTATGTATTTATTTATGCAATTATTTTTTGAACAAATAAATAAAGGTTTATGTTTTCTTTATGTTTTATGTATTAAAAAATGGGATCCCGTATTTTGGATTTTTAATAAAGTTCTATTATTTCTTGAATGTATTCCAAAATATTAGTTATGATTAGTAGTTTTTAATGGTCCGAGGTCTAGAATTAGTCGGGGCATTACAGTTTGTATCAGAGTCCACAGTTCATATGCATGAAGTTCTCCTTGATACACATGCACAAGCTCCGGTTCTAACCGCTAATGTAAGTGTTTATGTTATGAATATTATGTTTATGTTAATAGCTAACATTTTAGTCATTATGTTTTCCGTCAAAATGAATGGAGCTTTGACCTATCAAGATATCCGAGCCATTAAGGCATTGAAAAGGATTATAGAACCAAGGAATACAATAGGAGTAGTGCTAGAAAGAATCACTCAAAGTTTTAGTAAGCACTATTTCACAAGGGGATAGTTCACCTTCAAACCACTAAGCAAATTATGATGAGAGACATGGAACAATATGTCTTAGTAATTAGACTTTTTAAGGGTTTTCCTTTTGTAGTTTCAAAATTAGAAGAATTATGGGAGACTATGGATGATGAAGATGATTTACCGGTAGCCATGAGATATTATTTTCTTATACTTAGGTTTACCTCTAAGTTTGAATTTCAATTCACTAATGAACAAAATCATAATATCTTAATGAATATTCCAAGATGTAGTTTCGAGGCTCATAGTAATGATTATTATGAAGAAATAGATGATGATATGTTAGAAGAAGGGTCAGATGTAGAAGATCCTGATTTTTATATTTTACCCTAGTTATTTTTAATATAGTTTCTTTATTTATTTATTTTTGAATTTGTGATTGTAATTAGTGAAAATATTTTTCCAAATGAATAAAGTTGTTATTTTTGAATGACATGTATGTGTTTGATTTTTTTTTTTTTACAATCATAATAAATTTAGAATAAATAAATAATGATTGAGTTCGGTGAGGGTGGATACAAATCAATGGACTGCGTTCTGTATTGAGAGTTTAGGGGGCCATAGTAGTGGGAACGATTTTATTGATCCCAGCCCTCCCTCAATATGGTTAGCTTTGGAACAATGAAGAGTTTCGAGCCTGAGAATTAATTCATATAGGATGTTTAGAAATAGACTTAGAAAATAATAAAGATGACTTATTGTTCTAAGTATAGAAACACACCCTAATTTATAAATAAGGCTTACATTGTTTTTACATAAGAAATCATAATTGATAGGTACGAGTTATGTTTGCTTAGACTAAGTTTTGCCTTAGAATTTATTAAGGTAAGTTCTAAAATGTTTTCTCAACTGTTAGAACTTTGCCGAAGATGTCGCTACGAAGGTCTGCACGCATGAATGGCAATGCCTCCAGCACCGCCAACGAGGCTCAAAAAGCCCCTCCAGTCCGAAGAAGGGGAATGCGTGCTACTATTATTACTGCTGCTGCCAATAGAAATGCACTGCCACACATTGAAAACACTGCTGAAATTATCCAGCTACATCGACAAGTGGAAGAACTACTACAACAACAACAACCACTAGCACAACAATAATGGGCAGAGGAGAAAGCATCATGACAATAAGCAAGTCGACAAGATTTAGAACTAGGTTTGTTACGGAACTACCTTCGGGCGAAGTAGTTCTATCATCACGAATAGGAGGAGTACCGATCAAAATCAAGGAGATGAAACTAGAAGGAGACATGATAGAGTTAGAGATCAAGGACTTCAATGTGATACTGGGCATGGATTGGCTAGCAAGGCATGGCGCAACCATCGACTGTAGACGTAAGCAAGTGACGTTCAAAACTCCTGACAGTTAGAAACTTTGTCTTATGGGGAAGGTTTCAAGACTACGGACACCGCTTATCTCATCTCTGAAAGCTCAGGGGATGATAGGTTGTCACGCATTCTTAGCAAGCATCATGGATGTGGCACAAGAAACATCATTAAAGTTTGGAGACGTTCGCATTATAGAGGAATTTCCAGTGATATTTCTTGACGACTTACCAAGGTTACCGCCTACTCGGGAAATTGACTTCACAATCGAACTAGTACCGAGAACCGAGCCTATCTCAAAGGCACCATACCGGATGGCACCTACTGAACTCACGAAGTTGAAAATGCAGTTACAAGAACTCTTAGACTTGGGTTTCATCAGACCAAGCCATTCGCCACGGGGAGCACCGGTTCTATTTGTGAAAAAGAAGGATGGAAGCAAGAAGATGTGTATTGATTACCAAAGTTGAACAAGGCAACAATTAAGAACAAGTACTCGCTGCCCTGGATCAACGACTTATTTGATCAACTCTAAGGGGCGACTGTATTTTAAAAGATTGATCTATGGTCCGGTTATCACCAGCTCAAGGTATGGGAAGAAGATATACCAAAGACAACTTTTAGAACTCGATATGGACATTACGAGATTCTAGTTATGTCTTTTGGTCTTACCAACACTCCATTCGCGTTTATGGACTTAATGAATCGGGTCTTCAAGGATTACTTGGACAAATTCGTCGTAGTGTTCATTGACGATATTTTGGTGTACTCCAAGGACGAAGTCGAGCATGAGGAACATTTCAGATTGACCATGCTGCGACTAAAGGAGCATCAACTTTATGCCAAGTTCAAGAAATACGAATTTTGGCTATCGCAAGTAGTGTTCCTCAGCCATATAGTAACCAAAAAAAGGAGTAGTTATAGACCCAGCTAAGGTAGAGACTGTGAAGGATTGGCCAAGACCTAAGAATGCGTCAGAGGTTAGAAGTTTTCTCGGGCTAGCAGGCTATTATCGGAGATTTGTAGAAGGCTTTTCTAAGATAGCCACTCCGCTTACTAGACTAACCCGAAAACAACAAAAGTTCAATTGGATGGATAGATGTCAAGAACACTTCCAGTTGCTCAAGGATAAATTATGCTCAGCACCAGTACTTTGTGTACTGACACCCAACAACAAGTCTGTAGTATACTGTGATGCATCAAAGCAAGGTTTGGGTTGTGTGCTGATGCAGAATGACAAAGTAATAGCCTACGCCTCAAGGCAACTGAAGGAATATGAGCAACGCTATGCAACACACGATATGGAGTTGGCAGCAGTGTTCTTCGCATTGAAAATCTGGCGCCACAATCTTTCTGGAGAACAGTGTGAGATTTATATGGACCACAAGAGCTTAAAGTATTTCTTCACACAGAAAGAGCTCAACATGAGGTAGCGCAGGTGATTAGAACTAGTAAAGGATTATGATTGTGAAATCCTATACCACCCATGAAAGAAAAATGGAATCTGAGCTTAAAATAGCCCTCAACAACTTGGACATGCTCTTGAACATTTTTGACCGAGTTCTGGGCATCTGTTGAATCGAAAATTCAAATATATTCAATTTATATTCACTTATTTATTCTTTTTAAAAGGGGTTAGTTTCACTCCTTGAAATCTATAAATAAGACCTAATTCTTAGCCATTTCATTCATCCTTCAAGCATCCTTCAGAGCCTCCAAGCTGCTAATTTATTTTAGAGAGAAAGCACTAGGGCTTTGGGATTAAAATATTTTCAATCTAAGCTTTTCTAAACACTTGGAAAGTGGGATAGAGTGACATTTCGGTATTGAGGTGTAGATTAAAGTCCTAGACTATTCAAGGTATTCTTATCCTCAGATTTAGTTCATTATATTTCTTTTATTTCCTTTCATTTTTCTTTCAGATCCTAACTCGTTATAATGGCTTTTGGTAAGGTGTTTATGTTTCTAGAAACTTAAGGATTTTCGGTAAACTTCTATCTTGATGGTTTAGATCTCCTTTTCATCTCCATTTCTTTAGAAACTCGTGATTCTTACTGTTGGTTTTAGGAGTTTTCCAATCCCGTTCTTGTCACCAATATCCCAGTTTTTGGTAAGGAAAATAGGTTAGATTATATGTGTTATGATATGTTTATATGATATGATATGTTATAGTGTTATGTTATATCTGTATATGAATATATTTTATGTTATAGTCACTTGGGTATTATAGTTGCTTAGATAGCAAATCAAATCCCAAGATTTTTATCATTATCGTAGATTAGAGTTATGATTTACCCTAACTAGATTAGTAGACAGAGGACCTAGATGGGCTATCATATACTATTTTGTGATCTAACCTACCTAGATTAGTAGATTGAGGACCTAGATGGTTTTATCACATGCTACGACAATGAGTTAATGGCCATTAATATTGTAGTCCTATGTGTATATGATATACGTTTTTACGTTATATATGTTTTATAGTGTATATTTTATGATATAGTCTTATGATTTATGATATGTTGTAGCAGATTTTCCTTGTTGGGCATTAGGCTCCTTTTATTTTAGATGGTGCATGATAATGAGCTTGGAAGGTGGGATGGATTCTTTGCAGCTTTGGTATGTGTATTGGGAGAGGACTGATTGAATGGACTTCTTGAAGATCGAGGATGAAGTTATTTTGAGTCTTTTAATTTATGTATGTATTTCTACAATTCATTTTTGAACAGTTAAATAAAGGTTTATGTTTTCTTTATGTTTTATGTATTAAACAATGGGATCCCGTATGTTGGATATTTAATAAAGTTCTATTATTTCTTGAATGTATTCCAAAATAGTAATTATGATTAGTAGTTTTTAATGGTCCGAGGTCTAGAATTAGTCGGGGAATTACATCACCTTATTCAATTCCCGATAGTCGATACACATTCGCATGGATCCGTCCTTCTTTTTCACAAAAAAGACTGGGGCTCCCCACGAAAAATGGCTTGGTCTGATGACTTCTTATCCAACAACTCTTCAAGTTGTGTCTGTAGTTCCTTAAGTTTTGCAGGTGCCATCCGACACGAAGCTTTTGAAATCGGTGCTACTCCCAGGGTCAACTCTATCTCAAATACGATTTCTCGATTGGGTGTTATCCCAAGAAGATCCTCAGGGAGCACCTCAAAAATTTTACATACTATTGGTATGTCGGCCGGTTGTAGCTTTGTCTCCTTGTCCTTGTTCACAATGCTAGCCAAATACCTGATACAACCATCATCCACCATCTTTCTCACATTCATTGCAGAGATCATGGCATATTTATTTTCTCTGGCTGTACCTTGAAAGGCGAATGGTTCCTCTCCTGCCAGGTTAAAGACTACTCTCCTTTGTTTTCAGTTCACAATGGCCCCATACTTGGTCAACCAGTCCATCCCAAATATGATGTTGTATTAGTGTAAATCTAAAACTAACAAATCAACTATCAGTTCATGACCTTCTATCCAGACTGATACGACTCTAACCCATGACCGTACCAGCATGTCCTCTCCTGAAGGTAAGGATACCCAACAAACATTAGACACTGGCTCAGGTATTCTATCTATTTTCTCAACAAAAAAAGTAGTTATAAAAGAATGAGATGCACTAGTATCCATCAATGCATATGCTGAGGTTCAGGCGATAGGAATCTGACCTAACACCATCTTTAATTCTCTGGCTCCCTTGTCGCCTTGAGTAAGATCGAATACACGTGGTGGGGCTCCTATTTGTTTCTGTTGTCCATTTCCACCCCTCTGACTAGTAACATTTGGGAATTCTCTGGAGTAGTCTGTCTTTACCGCACGTATAACAAGCTCAGGACTTGCACTCACCCTGATGACGTTGGTTACATCTGTTGCACATCAGTCGTGATTTAAAGTCTTATCTAGGCTGCTTGTTGAAGTTTGAGCATCTATTTGGCAGTCCAGTTTTCCTTTTGTTGTTTCCCCCATTCGAGAACGTTGAGTTACCATGGTTGTTAGATCTCCCCAAGTTCTGATTGAACCTGGGAGTGAATCGTCCACCGGGCCCATTCCTGTTGGCTTGGAATTGCCCTTGGGTATTAGGAGTATAAAGGCGTTCCTCGACTCTCTGGGGTTCCTTCTTCTCTTGAACCATCTACGATTCCTGACGAATAGCCCTTTCTACGACTTCCTCATATGTCTCTGGGCTTGTCTTCTTGGGATCAACAAATGGTGCTATGTCTCCTCTCAATCTTTTTAGAAAGTTTTGAACTTTGTTTGTCTCAGTGTTCAATAGGTCAGGGGCGAATCTTGCCAAATGGTCAAACTTTCGGACATAATCTTGCACACTTAGTGGCCCTTGCTTCAGAGTGGAGAATTATACCACTTTGTGATCCATTATGGTTGATGGACCAAAAAGTTGTATGTTTTAAATTTTTATAACTCGCAAGCGCACGAATCATATATAAAGTATAGTGCTTGTGTAAGCACGAGGTCAAACCCAAAGAAATTGACTAAAATAAAAAAGAAACTATTTTAAATCGAAATTAAAATAAACTCTAACCTAGCTCCAAAGATTGATAATGTCATGAAAATAAAATAAAAGATAGAAAATAAAGATATTTAAGACAAGAAAAATAAACAAACTATAATTTGTAAACAAGTTGTAAAAGAAAGATTAGTAAGATACTAGAATCCACAAAATGTAAGTTTAATAATATTTATTAGTATATTGAATCTCAAGTTTTAGTGATAATTAAAATAAATCAAACTATTATTTCCAAAATAGATTATAATTTAAGCACAAATTATTTTTAAAAAGATAGGATTTTTCTTCACTTTTCAATAAAATAATTTCAAAGTATTTAATGTGAATCAACTTAATGAAACAACAAAAAATCAATAACATTATGTATGAGGGAAAACATAATATCTTTGTTCTAATCATTGGATGTGTACAATTCAATGACACATCTTAATCAAAGAATATTATGTTTTGCAAGATGAAGAACAAAATGTAATATTATCAAACAATCCAAAATACAACATATTAAAGATGAAAGACATATAAGAATGGTATATTGATACAAACTTGTTTGAAAACGTCTAAGATGTCACTGTATTGGCCACCTATTTTGATTGGAAGTAGTCTTTGTGGGAATGGGGCTTTGGGGATGAAAGGAAGGATTAGGGTATCCTCATTTGAAGAGTCATTAACATTGGAACTAGTGGGTTGACTCTTTGTTTTTCTTTTTCAACCTCGGGTATGTAATCGGGTTTTACAATGTTCTTTCCTGGCCTAATAGTTGAAATTGATTTGGCTTCTTCATTATGGCTAGGCTTTCTTATCTCACACTGACCCTTTGGATTTGGAATGGGTTGACTAGGAAATTTTCCTTTTTCTCTATCAGCTAAAATAGTTGCGATTTGTCCTACTTGTGTCTCAAGTTTTACAATTGATTGAGACTCATTTTGTAGGATTTTCTGAGTGGATTGCATAAAATGTGGTAAAGTATCTTCTAACGATGGTTTCCTTTGTGTAGTATATAGCTAATTTTGTGGGACATGATTTTGTTTTTGCATGTTGTATTGGTGCCTTTGATTCATTGGAGGCTAGTTTTGTCTCCAGGAAAAGTTTGGATGGTTTCTCCAATTTGGATTATAAGTGGAAGAAAATGGGCTATCATTTGGTTTCCCATAAGCATGAAGAGCATTGGACTCCTCAGAAAAAGGTCTCTTGGTAAGAAAGAAATGATTGGGCATTATGGCAAGGACTAGAACATATAGAACATACATCTTTTATGGGTTGCATTGGAGAAATTATAATTTGGCTTATGGCTAAAGCTTCTAATTTTCTCGCTAATTTGTCTAAGGAAGTTCTTATGTTTGATTCATCTTTTACTTCATACCTTCCTCCTCTTTTTGGTGAATTAGTTGACCTAGACATAGGATCAAAATAATTCCATTGTTATGAATTGATAGATAAATTTTCAAGAGCGTCCTTAGCCTCTTCCCTTGAAATTTAAAAAAAAAATCTGGTATGCATAGATTGAATCATTTGATGATTAGAGGGAGTCAAACCATCATAAAAATATTTTACAAGTCTCCATTTTTCAAAACCACGATGATAATATTTTAATAATAAATCTTTAAACCTTTTCCAACATTCATAAAACTCTTCATTTTCTTTTTGACAAAACTTGGAGATTTCTCTATCTATTATAAGTCATTTATTATAAAGTATATCCCACGTGGTTATAGTCCCTGTAGGAAGGGAGTTTAACCAAGCTTTAGATTTTTCTTTTAATGAAAAACAGAATAATCACTACTACAAAATACCCTTTACGAGACACCTTTTTAGGAAACGCACATAAATGGAAGTCCTTAAAAATATTTATGGAGTTTTTAGGACACTCATTGAGAGTCTAGAAAAAAATATAATTTACGACTCGCAATGAGTGTCCTAAAAAAATATGCGAGTCCTAAAAAAATCAGGGCTAAAAATTGAGTGTTTTACTTAACAATTTTAAGGACTTGCTTTAGGAGTCCTTAATACTCTTTAAGGACTCGCTTTGCGAGTCCTAAAAACACCTGGGATGAAAAATTAGGAATGGTGACTTTTAAAGACTCGCTTTGCGAGTCCTAAAAGAGTATTAAGGACTCTCAAAGCGAGTCCTTAAAATTGTTAAGTAAAAGAGCATAAAAACACTCATTGTTTTGAAAATATAGGGTCAAAATACACATTTGGCAATTTATTTCAGTACACAAGATGTTTTTAATTTAAATAAAAAAGAAATTGTGTTAACTAAAAAATAATTTATATATTAGACATCAGATTTTTTTAATTAAATAAATAAGAAAATTAAAAAAAAATCTGAAACATAAACAGTTTTTCTCTTTCCCTCTTTTCCATTTATCTTCCTCGAAGCTCTCTACTCTGAAGCCCTCTTTCTATATCTCTCTCACTACTGTGTTGCCTCTGCCAGACCCGAACGACCATTGTCCCATCGCCGGAGCCGTACACACACCAAGTCAATCGAACCATCGGCCCTCGAAGCGTCGACCCCTGTGAGCTCACCACCATACGCGTTGCCCAGGGCTGTCAACCAATGGTCTGAAGTCGTCCACCTCTTGCACTTTTCGGCGAGATTTCGACTACCCTGAGCCTTCCTCATCTGGGCTCGTGGTCTTCCTAATTTCATATGCGGGCTCAGTGGCGGGGATGGGGATCGACGTACGTTGTGGGGGCTTTAGGAATAGCTGGGTTTGATATCTCCCTCTCTCCCTCTTACATTCATGGTAACTCACCTCTCTCCCATGGTGTCTCTCTCTGTATACAATTTTCAATTTATACATACATATAAATACATATATATATAGTACTCTAGGCATCTAATTGAGGGCTCCACTTCCACATATACATTGCTTTCTTAGATATATAAACCTAAAACGAACCATATAAATAATTTAAATAAATGTATGTTATGAGAAAGATACTCTGTGTGTGTGTATATATATATTTTCTGGATCCATTAATTAATATTATATTTTTAAGTTATGGGAACTGAAGTGAACAGTAGTATACCCATGGTATCTCTCTCTGTTGTTGTATGTAAATATGATATATATATATTTTTTGCTGCTGAAAGTGATATGGTTGATAGCATAAAAATAAGATTTCTTCTCTTTTTTTTTATGCTCAAACAATCCTTTTGTTGTTGTTTCTCCAACCTCTTGTGAACCATTATACTATATTTATTTTTATATGAATACACAACTCATACTTTATTTTATGTATATTAATCTCCGTCCAAATGGTTTGATTTTGAAATTCAAAGTTGCTGCTATTTTTTATTATGCATTCAAGTTGTCTAATAAAATGCCAAAAAATTATGCTTTTGTTGAATGTCAACACTATATATTATTTGGTGAACAACTTAGAGAACTAAATGTCGAAAAGAAATTGCACGTTACTTGTTAACATAGTGATAAATTAATTCTTTACTTGCTAATTATGATAAATTCAAAGAACAACCCTACTATTTTTTTTAATAAAGTAAAAGACAATTGATAATAAATGGATGAGAATTGTTCATAATACAATTGATATTATTATTCTTATTTTTTTGGAAAGGTGGATTTGATTAGATTCATATAGGCAAGAAATGACAAATTTTGGTTTGAATTTGATGATATATTATGTGGCCTTACCTTATCATTATTAAAATCCAAATCATTCATTGTGATTTGGATCCAATTTATCCCAAAATTTGGATGATTTCATGCATTGCATTGTAAAAACATAATAAAAAAATTGGATTAGGATTTGATTAGGTAATATTATGAGATCATTCATTATTAGTATATATACCAAGTGGTGAACAAGTTGTGAACTGTGATTGTTGCATTAACATTTATGTGTATATTCAATTAAATTTTATAGAATATGACCAAGTTGATATGAGGAGCGGGATAGAATATGACCAAGTGGATATGTCAAACTTAAACCATTGGATTGGTACTTGGCTTGCAAGAGGTATGTTGTATTTGATTTTTCTTATTTTTAAATCTTTCACAATTTTGAATATAAATTGTATAACTTTAGTGCAGTTTGGATATCTTAGATATTCATCCGTAGTGAAGTAGGTTCTAAGAATTATGTGTGTTGCGGTGATAACAGAAGGTTGAAAACTTGCATGACTTAGTGAAGTAGGTTCTGAGAATTTGTGTGCTGCGGTGATATATTGATGAAATCCTGTGTGTTGTTTGAAATGTTTGTGTTGATTGTGACAGTTTGCTAGGCTAGTAAACAGCTTACTAAATTGTTTGTGTGATTAGATTAAGAGCCTAAGCACTCCAAAACGATTATGGATGGCTTGGACTTCTTTGTATAAACTTCAATCAATTAATAGAGAACCACAACAATTATATATGATTGATTCAATTACGTGGTTGCAAATCAATTACAACTTAATTATATATTCATTTTTATCAACAATGTATATATATATTCTGTATATTTATTTATGTAATATGTATATTCCTTCATTATGTCAACTCTATAATATGTATAAATAGGAATCAATTGTTGTGAATAAAAGTATGCTACTGTATGACTAATTAATTTGCAAAACTTGAACTTACACTACTATATAACTTTGAAGAAGGTATGTAGTTATGTTTACTTTAGCATGTAATGGAGTCACCTAATTGTGCATATTAATTTCTCTTGGAATGTTATAAGGTTGCATGTTACTCAGATAAGGAATGCCAATTGTTGTCTTATTGAATATGTTTTACTTTTTCTTTTTATTATTTTAAATTCTATGATGGGTTACTTCAATTTATCATCAGTATAATCTATGTACTACAATAATTATCTCACTTGAATTGATTTTTCTAATGTATACATGGATATCTCATCTTGCCTAAAATGTTCATAAGGATGTGTCATTCTTCATAGCTTAGTTTGAAGCTTCTCAAATCTCATGGTTTTGACAACTTCAGTGATAATACGTTATTGTCATTTTATTCGTATTTAAATTTTAAGACTGATTTTTTTAAAATGTATGTATATGTATACAGGCAAGAGAACAAAGATTTTTTAAATGAGCTAGTTGTGCATTATAATTGAATGAGCTAGTTTGTTAATTTATTGCATAAATTTGTGTTGTGATTTGATTGGTTAAACTCAATCAATTGGAAATGTGATTTTAAGACTACCCCATAGTATGTTGATTTTGCTGATATTTTTTCTTCATTTTCAGTTTAGAGTTTGAAACTAGTTTAATAATGTTGTTAGTTTTGTTGTCCAAATTAGCGGTTAGTTTTTTGTGACTATATATGATATGTAATATTGGTAATATATTAACAAGTTTATTTTTTTACAATCAATGCCCATCTAGTTTATTCAAAATGAAGTCTTTTTTAGAAAAAAATTTCACAAATTTGTTGATTTTGCTGATATTGTTTCTTTATTCTCAGTTTAGAGTATGTTACATGTTTATCTTGAGACTACTTTATTAAAGTTGTTAGTTTTGTAACTAAATATAATAATTGATATTGATTACATATTAACAAGTTTGTTTGTTTTACAATTTGGGGTTTTTAAGTTATAATTTTCTTCTCATGTCTAATAACTGAAGCTACTAATTTGGGGTTCGGGTTGGGCTGGGCTGGGTCTGGGTCGACGGTGCAGGGAGGGGCTCGGGCAGGGAGGGGATCGGCAGGGAAGGTAGCTGGGCTGGGCTCAGGGCTAGCTAGGGGTCGAGAATGCAGGGAGGGGTTTGGGTTGGGCTGGGCTGGGTTTGGGTCGACGGTGCAGGGAGGGGCTCGGGCAGGGAGGGGCTCGACAGGGATGGTGGCTGGGCTGGGCTCGGGGCTGGCTGGTGGGGTTCTCAACTTCACGGCGGCGACACTGTAGTTCACAGCGGCAGCAGGTATTTATTTTATTTCTTGATTTTTTTATGTTAAAATATGTTTCATTTGATTGTGTTGGATATGTTTAGATCTGATTTTGAGCTTAGACTAATAATGAATATCATCTTTAGTGTATTTTGCTTATGCTTTAATGGCTTTATACTTGTGTTTAACTACTTGTTTTTGGTGTATTTTGTGACTTGATTTTGTTGTATTTTGTGACTAGATTTCGGTGTGTTTATGGTTTATTTTGTTGCTTCTTTAATGGCTACTACTTGTATTTTGCTACTAGTTTTTGGTATATTTTATGATTGGATTTTGGTGCATTTTGCAACCGGTTTAAATTGATTAATATGATTGATTTATGGTCTATTTTGCTTATGCTTTTGGTGTAGTTTGCTATAGTGCAATGGAGACTAACTCAGGTCTGTCAAAGATTGGAGCATGATCTTGTGATCCAGAGTTTTAATGGTATATTTTGCTATTGTTTTAATGGTATATTTTCTGTATTGTGCTACTGGTTTTTTGGTGTATTTTGTGACAGATTTTTGGTGTATTTTGTTAAATAAGTTGAATGGATTAATATGGTAGATTTATGGTCTATTTTGTTGCTGATTTTGGCGTAGTTTGCTACTGTTTTGAAATACCTCTAGATGAATAACATTTTATGAAATAGTACTATCTAACAAGAAATTGTTTCCTGCTTGACTATATGAATACCTATACTGATAGTTTAATTCTCGATTCTATTATATATATATTTATAATTGTTGTGTGTGTCTACTTATTTATAAGTTTGAATTATTATATAGATCTCCAAATTAATTGGATATACATTATCCATAGATCTAGAGATGCACATTGATCAATTATTTGTGGACCTCTCTTGTTTTTTTTTTATTTCTAGTGGTTAACATTTTAAGAACTTTTTATTTCCGGTGGACAAACTTTTTATTAATTAAAGAACTTTTTTATAATGTGCAGGTCTATATTGAGAGGCATTTCTTTGGCGCAATACTAGACAACATTGGTACTTGAAGTTTTTAGAATAAAAAATATATTTCACTAACATTGTATACATTTGTTGTTTAATATTTTGTGATGATAGAATTTGACTGTAGTATAAACTATCATGTAATATGATTTTGTAAGCCAAGTAGACTAAATATTGAAATTATATTTTTGAGTAATTAATAAAAAAATATTTTGTTGTATTTTCTTTTGAAAATTTTAGAAATATAACATATATAATACATTTTGTACTCTCAAAGGGATATATTTTTTTTAAATCAAAATTAAAATTGTAGCTCCATTTAAAAAAAATAATTACTTTTAAGGGCTTGCAAAGCGAGTCCTAAAATCTTAATTTAAAGACACTCAATGGGATCTTTTAGGATTTGCATTGGGAGTCCTAAAAATATTCTTTTAGGACTCGCGTTGCAAGTCCTAAAAAACTACTTAAAGGCACTCAACCCGATTTTTTAGGACTTTTAGGACTCGCGTTGCGAGTCCTAAAAACTTACTTAAAGGCACTCAACGAGAGTTTTTAGGACACGCGTTGCAAGTCCTAAAAACATTCTTTTAGGACTCTCAACGCGAGTCCTAAAAAACCTCAGTTTTTAAGGCTCTCAAATAGAGGACTCGCGCCTCGCGAGTCCTAAAAAGTCTTTTTTGTAGTAGTTAATCTAAGTTTGACCGAATCATTGGGAAAATTTTGAAATCGAAATGTTGAGAAAATTTCCAAAAAAATCTTTTACATGCATGTAAGGATCTTCTCTATCTAACCCATAAAAAGATGGCAATAATTGAATGATTTTTTGTTTAAGCTCTAAATGGGTAGCATTAGTGGCAGGAAAAACAGTACATGAAGGAGCATTAGATGAAATAGGTGAAAAGTATTTTCTTGCACAACATTTTCGCTAGCAGGATTTCCATTATAATTAGCCATTGGTTCCATAATGCTTAAATTTTTACTAGCACTTCCAATTTCAAAGAAAGATAAACGTCGTTTTACCAAATAAATTTTAGAGTTACATTCCCATTGATGCATAAAATTTTCACAAACAAGGCAACAAAGATAATCTCAAGCACACAATTTTCTAATGTGGAAGAGAAGTTCAAAATGCAACCACAGAGCATACTTAGAATTTTTAGAGATTTCACAACAATATAATTTTTATTGTTTATTTTGTTGTCCGTATTTTCACCTCCAACACGCGGCAACCCCGACTGACTGGCTCGAACATTCATAGACATCATTGGGGCATGTTACTACCCGAGGCCTCTAGTCAAAGCAAGGGTCCTCCTAGGTGAGACTTCACCTTTGAAAGTGGGTCATGGGTGCCTAGTAGATTACTTCCTGAGCTTTGTCCTTGGAGCTAGAAGTTCTCTAGCTCGGGCAATTAAGGCGAAGGCTTTCGTCCCCCAGTCGTCTCTCAAGTCTGAGGTTCTAGTTCTCGGACCTAAGATAAGGTGCACCATGTCATCAATTGCGGGTTTTCTAATCCAAAGGATCGTCTGACAACCTTTATGGGTGATCCGTCAACAGTGTTTTCAAGTGTACGAATCAACAATTTGCACACCCACTACGCCGTCTCACATGGAGGTACTTATAGCACGACCTGACAGTACCTAGGGCATGTTCCCTATAAAGTAGGTGATATTCTGCATGGGGTCCCGCAGATCTCTCTTCGGTCGGGGTCTCTATTTTATGCAGCCCAATGCATGAATTTGTATTAATCCCTCAATAATGGAAGGATGTGTATTAATTACTTATGATTAGTATTAATTACCCCAACCTCTATAAATAGGGTTGGAAGTCTCATTATAAAGGGATCCGTTTTTTAGAGAGAAAAGACCTTGCACTCAGAGCAACCTAAACATTGTTGTAGAATACTCCATTGAAGCTTGCCCTCACAAGCTTCTAAACCTTTTAATACTAGAGCCTCGTGGACTAAGGTTCTTTTATAACATGAACCACATAAAAATCCTTGTGTTTTATTCGCTTAGTTCTTTAATCTCTCTTCTTAGGGTTGATTGCAAAAAAGGCGGTCAACACTTTGGTGCTTTCATTGAGAGCTCGAAGAAATCATTTGAAACACTCATAGCCATGGTAACTACATGAAGAAATGTTACAGATGACGTGCTCCCTCCTACCGGAGTTGAAGGAGGGGAACCCAGTTAGCAACCACCTCGGGATGTGCCTGAGATGATGGAGGACTACGAGGAATACGCCGAGTATGACGACGAAGATAATGGTTTCAACCAAGTGTATTATGATGAAGTATACCCTCAGCCCATGGAAATGTAAGAGATACCGGAGGTGGTGGTGCTCCGTGAGTAGGTGGCCACCCAACAAAAGATTGATGCTCCAGAGGGTAATATTGCCGCCCTACAGAAGATGGTACTTGCCATGAAGGCCACTCTGGCAGCCCAGGGGCTGCGAGTCGACCCCAATGGCAACGTACCTGTTGGGCACCCTATTGGCATGCCACCTGGAGGACGCCAGGTTCCTTATCAGGCTAGCAGAGGTAATGACCTAGGGCTCCAAGGACACCGCTAAGTAGTCAGTGCCCGTGGAGCTTGGGCCATTCCGCCCCGACGCGGCCATATGGATCGCGCAAGGCCTGGAGCTAGTGTCCCCTCGAGACCTAACCAGCCCCATAGGATTCATAGTCTGGGGATCTGCCCAAAGAATTCCCCACAAAACCGAGAACGCAACATCAATATCTCAGCAAACAAAAACATCGAGTCCGATGGAGAGACCGAAGTAGCTCGTCCAGAGGAAAATGATGCATTTCGAGGACGCCGACCTGTGAGACATCCTCAATTCCCGGAGATGCAATAAAGCAGGAGGACGCGAGCCTATTAGGAGAGGCCTGCCAAATCTCTGAGATAATATCAATGCTCAGAGAAGAGATAAACCGGCTCAAAGTGTCAACCGGGATCGCGACCCGCTCCGTGTGGAGTTAGAAAGTCTGAAGCAGATAATGCTTAGGATGGCTAGGCGGCAAGGCCATGAGTCTGACTCGGAGGATGGAGAGATGGAGCCATGTGCCCCTCACCTTGTTGATACCCCACTACAAATAGGCTTCAAAATTCCATCCATACTGCCCTATGATGGTGGTTGGGATCCCACGGACCACCTATCTAAGTTCAACAGGTTAATGTCGGTGCTTCGTGTCTCCAACGATGCCAAGTGTCATGTGTTCCCGATCACCCTGATGGGGCTAGTAGATGAATGGTTTAAAAAGCTCCGACCAGGGTCCATTCAATCATGGAATTAGTTATCATCCGCCTTCAGAAGACAATTCAAAAGAGTTCGGAAGATAAGCTATGAGGTCAACGCCTTGGCAAACATAAAGCTTACCTTCGGAACTTTGAGACCCTCAAGGCCTACATCAAGCGCTTCAAGGAGGAGGCAGTGAGAACCAAAAGGGTCGATGATGGACAGCAGTTGATGGCGTTATAAGATGGCATCCGCATAGGGTCCCCATTGTAGGATGATCTCCAACCAAGGGGATGCCGACGTCTCAACGACTTTATTCGTTGAGCATAAGAATACATCAGCTGGGAGGATTCTTAGATCAGGGAATTCAAAGTGTACGCCATCTCCCTACATTGTCCACGGCTGGCCCTGTGGTCTCGGGGATAAAATATTCCCCCTATGTCCATCCAATAGAACTCGGGGGGATTCTAACCCAGCCAAAGCGCCCCACCCTCTAGTTACAGCGACTTGTCTGCTCCTGGATTTGGTATGGCTCCAGCAGGGTTCGAAGCAGCGCCCACTGGATATAGCGCTTTTTAGCATGCATTCAATGCTAGATTTGTTGTCCCCTCCCAGCTTGTTGAATCCAGTAGAGCTCTCAACGGCACTAGGTGCGGGGGAAGGGTAAGGGCTGCAAGCCCAGGGGAAGCGGAACCACACAGCCCGAGTAGGGAGTTGCATCAGGCGAGAAGTACATCTCACAGTATTCCAAGTACATTAACTTGGTAGACTCTAGAGAGAAAATCTTCGTGGCCGTGATAGAACACGTTCATTACAGTAATCCGTAGCCCATCCGAAGAGACATGGATAGGTGAGACCCTGAAAAATTTGGTCGTTTCCACAACGACATAGGGCACCACACCAATGAGTTCTATCAACTCAAGGACGAGATTGAGAATCTCATCAAGCTGGGACACCTCCACCAATACGCTAAGGGTGGAGCGCGTTTAACATAGCCTCTCATGGCAAGAACGATGGTGCCACCTATTACACCATAGGTCCCAGCAGCAGCTGCAATAGCCCTCCAACATCCAGTGACCCAAGGACCTCCTCCAGTAAACAGGCGGGTAGGAACCATCTTAGGGGGCCCTCACTTGGGGGGGGGGGGGATTCACAAAGCTCGGTATGTGCGGGCTTTGAATCACGATGATGAGGTCATGGCTTTGGCCCAGTTACCTGCCCAAATGCCACGAATGATTGACCAAGTCATAACATTCTTCGAAGACGACGCTCGGAGAGTACATTTCCCACATCAAGACCCGTTGGTGATTGAGAGCCAAATCTCGAAAAAATGGTAGTGCAGATTCTGGTAGACAACGGGAGTTTAGTAAACATCCTATTTAAGTTAGCCTTCGAGAAGATAGGTCTGACCACGACAGACTTGTCCCCATGCGCCTCGACACTCTATGAATTCTCCAGAGAAGCCCTCATCTCGATGGGGCAGATAAATCTCCCAGTGATGCTTGGAGAGGTACCTTACGAAACCTTCAAATACTACACCTTCGTGGTGGTGGACTGTTCCTCAACATAAAATACCCTCTTGGGACAACCTGCATTGGTGGAGTTTGGGGTCGTCACCTCTAACCGTCATCTGTGCATGAAGTTCCCCAGGTATTAGAACAGTCTGTGGTGACCAAAAAGAGGCAAGTAAGTGTTACAATGTCTCCCTCAAGGCTCTAGTGATGATGGTAAGGGGGGAAGGTCCCAAGAAGTTCGAGGCCTTGGAGGTACAAGCTGTCTAGGATTCAGGGCCTGACAAGTTATATCCAAGGGTTTAAGAGGAGAGGTCCATTGAACAAATAGAGGAGGGGAGGAGGTAGTTCTTGATACCTCCACCCATGACAGGAAAGTAAAAGTTGGGGGATGCTTAAAAATGGATGTCTGAGAGGGATTTGTGGGCTTCCTCTAACGAAACCAAGACATGTTCGCATGGTCACATTCTAACATGACTGGTATTGATCCAAATATCATGTACCATGCCTTGAATGTCGATCCTAGCTTTGCTCCCATCCAGTGGAAACAACAGATGTTTGATCAAACTCGAAGAGAGACTCTCAAGGCCAAAGTGGACAAGCTCCTCTCCAATGGGTTTATCTGAGAAGCCCAATACCCCAGGTGGTTGTCTAATCCTGTCCTCGTGCCAAAGCCGAATGGAACTTGGAGGACATGCATCAATTTCTCAGACCTTAACAAGGTCTGCCCGAAGGACTGCTTTTCACTCCCAAAGATAGATTAGATGGTTGAAGCCACCTCTAGTTACAAGTTGTTGTCGTTCACGGACGCATACTCGGGATAACCAGATATCCATGCAATTCACTGATCAGGAGCACACTAGCTTTTGAACCGACAAGGGTGTCTATTGTTACATTGTGATGCCATTTGGGCTGAAAAATGCTTGCGCCACCTACTAGAGGCTGGTTAACAAGATCTTCAAACACCAATTGGGTCGGAACATGGAGAACTATGTGGATGATATGTTGGTTAAGTCCAGGATTGTCCCAGACCACGTGGGCGACCTGACTGAGGTCTTCATAGTGCTCTGCCAGTTTGGGATGAAGCTCAACCCCCAAAAATGCACATTTGGGGATGCCTCCGGCAAGTTCCTAGGCTTCATCATTAGTGCTCGGGAGATTGAGGGAAACCCTGAGAAGATCAAGTCCCTAATCGGAATTCCATCTCCCTAGAAACATAAATATGTTCAAAGTATGACAGGGAGGATCACAACTTTGAGTCGTTTTGTCTTTAAGGCAACAGACAAGTCCATCCCTTTCTTCAATGTTCTCCGAGGAAGTCAAAGGTTTGAATGGCGAGAAGAGTGTGAACAAGCATTCCAAAAACTCAAGGCATGCATGGTAAACCCTCTGATCCTATCCTAGCCAGTAGATGGAGAACATCTCCTACTCTACATGGCTATTTCGGAAGATGCCATCAGTGCCGCGTTGGTAAGGGAAGAAACCCGTGTTCAGCACCTCATCTATTATGTCAGCAAAAGACTCATCGGGGCAGAGTCTAGGTACCCGCTGATGGAGAAGTTAACCTTTTTCTTAATGGTTGCCTCTCGAAAGCTAAGATCCTACTTCTAGGTGCATCCGATTAAGGTCCTCGCAAACCATCCCCTCAGACAAGTCCTTTAGAGACTGAGTCGTCAGGAAGGCTCTTGAAGTGGTTGGTGGAGCTGAGTTAATTTGACATCAACTATCATCCTAGGACTGCCATAAAAGGTCAGGCACTTGTTGATTCCATTAGCGAGTGCACCAGGAATGAGGAGAGGACTGAGTGCACCCTAATAGTCGGACAAACCTGGAAGTTATTCATGGATGGGGCTTTGAACGAAAATGGCGCCGGGGTAGGACTTATTTTGGTTTCCCTCGAGGGGCATAGAGTGCATAGTACCCTTCACTATTGGTTTAGCGCCTCTAACAACGAAGTAGAGTACAAAGCCCTAATCGCTAGGCTCCGCGTGGCACTGGAGCTGAAGGATGAAGGACTTGAGATCTTTAGCAATTCCTAACTTACGGTGAACCAAGTTCTCTGAGAGTACCAGGTCCGTGGAACAAATATGGTAGCATACTTGGAAAAGGATCAAGAAATGCTACATAACTTCCGAAGATTCACTATTCGGCAAGTACCGTGGGAGAAAAATTCCATTGCGGATGCCCTGGCTAAAATGGCCATAACCAAAGATGCTAAATTAATCAATATGGTCCCCATTGACTACTTTGACTCTTCGAGTATCTAGGCTCCAGACGAGGTGGAGTAAATACAACCCCAAGATGGGTGGATGGAGTCAATAGTTAAATACCTCATCTCTGGGGAGTTGCCCCAAGATAAGAAGGCAATTTGGAATTTGTTGTACCAAGTATTGAGGTACATAATCATGGATAGTAGGCTTTACAGGCAAGGTTATTCTTTGCCCTTGCTTTGGTGCGTGTCTAAGCAAGAAGCTAGTTTAATACTATGAGAGGTATACGAAGGTTTCTGCGGAGATCATGCTTGGGGGGGGGGGGGGGGGCAGAGCCTCTCCAATAAGATCTTAAGGCAAGGGTATTTTTGGCCCACCATGAATGGAGATGCGATGAATTATGTCAAGAAATGCGACAAATTCCAGTGCTTCACCAATATCCCCCGAGCGCCTCCAAATAAGCTTACATAGAAGACCAGCCCATGGCCTTTAGCTGTTTGGGGCATTGACCTTATCGGGACCCTGCCTACAGGGAAGGGAGGGTTAAGATACGCCATAGTGGTCGTCGAATACTTCACGAAGTGGGTTGAGGCTGAGTCGCTCGCTACAATCACCTCCAAAATGGTTTTGGATTTCGTCATCAAAAACATCGTTTGCCAGTATGGGCTTCTGAGGAAGATAGTCTTTGACAACGGATTGCAATTTGACAGTGAAGTGTTCACGGAGTTTTGTCAACGACATGGTGTCATCAAGAGCTTCTCTTCCTTGGCCCATTCGTAGGCTAATGGCCAAGTGGAAGCAGTTAAAAAGACACTCAAGTCCACTTTGAAGAAAAGGCTGGAGCAGACAAAAGGAGCTTGGGCTAAAGAGCTGCCTAGAGCATTGTGGAGCAACCACACCATTGCCCGGACCTCCACCGACCATTATCCCTTCTTGATGGCCTACGTGTATGAGGCCATGCTCCCAATTGAAGCAAAATTCTCCATGCACCGATGGGATACGTATGATCCGAACACAAACCATGTTTTACTTCGGGAGTCCCTCGACCTCATGGAGGAGCTACGCGAAGCTTCTCAGCTGTGAGTAGCATCCTACCAGCAAAAGGTGGCCAGATATTTTAACTCAAAAGTGAAAGATAGAAAATTTTGGGTCGGAGATTTGGTGATGCGAAGAGTCTTCTTAGCCACCCGAGACCCCGGTGCAAGAGTGTTGGGACCCAACTAGGAGGGCCCATACCAAGTCGAGAGCGTTGTATGTCTAGGAACATACAAATTAGCCCGACTTAGTGGGGAGCTTATTCCTCATGCCTGGAATGCCGAACATATTTGTCGTTATTACCAGTAATATGAGCAGCAAACATTGTATATTTCTGTAATTCCCCCTGTAGCCTTCAGGAACATGTAATGGAAACTGTGTATATAAAATACAATAAGAAATTTATTGTTTGCTTATATTCTTTTTTTTCCTTTATATTATATTAATACTATGTAAGAGCACCCGCTCGCCTAGATAAGTGACCACAAACTAGTCTCTGATCACTTGGGGGCATGGAGTTAGCACAGCACTCTGCCGCACAAAGAACAACCTAGGAAACTAAACTTGTCAATTGTCAATAGTAAGCCCAGGATCGCCAGCCCAAGAATAGAAAATCCTAGGAAACTAGTTCGGTCTAGCCTAGAAGGCAGCTTGTTCCAGGCATAACTAAGCTTAGAACATAGGAGCTAGATAACCCAAGTAGCGTGAGAATAGACTATTGTAACCTCCTGTGGACACCGAGCCCGAGGAGCTCTGACCAAGTTTCTTGGTCTCGAGATGCGAACGGAAGGCCGAGTAGCACATACTTGGCCTCTGGAAATCTATGACAGGGGAAGCTTGGCTAGTCGACGAGCAAATCGCCCCTACTGTCACTATATCCCATAGCTAGAAAACCCAGTATAACGCAGACTTAAGAATTTAGGTTACCTCTTGAGGGCAGCGCGCACCCGAAGAGTAATAACCAAATTCTAATCTGCGAGATACGGGCAGATACCCAGGTAGCCTACGCCTGGGTGCCTCGTTAACATCTCCTCCTGAGGAGGTGCGATATGGTATGGAAATGACGAGATATGCACTCGCAGAGCAGTGTTGAAACCCTCGGCCGACCTCCTAAGTCTTGCATACTCGGGGGGTAGGTGGTTTCACGTGCTAGGACCACTGAAAGCCTGAATCTTTGGATTGCAGGGGCATAGGACGCCAACCAACAGTAAATATCACATCAAGGTTACTTCTAGGACTATGAGCCAACAAGGGATTAAACGCGAGAACCAAGTGTTTAAAATAATTTGAGTTCTTATTCTCGTGACATTCGTGTTACGTTGAATTTATAGAACCAAGTGTTTTAAAACGGTTTGAGTCACTATCCTCGTGACATTCGTGTTACTTTGAATTTATAGAACCAAGTGTTTAAAATGGTTTGAGTTCTTGTTCTCGTGACATTCGTGTTACGATGAATTTATAGTTCAAGTGTTTAAAATGGTTTGAGTTATTGTTCTCGTGACATTCATGTTACGTTGAATTCATAGATCAAAGTGCTTAAAACAGTTTGAGTTCTTGTTCTCTTTACATCCGTGTTACATTGAATTTATAGAATCATGTGTTTAAAACGGTTTAAGTTCTTGTTCTCGTGACATTCGTGATACATTGAATTTATAGAACCAAGAGTTTAAAATGGTTTGAGTTCTTGCTATCGTGACATTCGTGTTACGTTGAATTTATAGAACCCAAGTTTTTAAAACAGTTTGAGTTCCTATTCTTGTAACATTTGTGTTACATTGAGTTTATAGAACCAAGTGTATAAATCATTTTGAATGCTTACTCTCGTGGCAATTTAAGTTACGGTGAATTCATGGAACTAAAAGGCAAGCTACATAAATCTTAAACGGGAAAATAATTACAACTATGCTCGGAGGCTCGAGCGATTGTTTGTCTGTACCCCAAAAAAGTTTATGGCACACTAACCTAAGTGTAAAAATTATGATAAGTCTTTGGGAACCTCTGCCACCAGCTCAATGATCAGATCTGCACTCAGGGCACCCTCTGCCTGGGTCATTTCAGAAGCAAGAGTTTCCTTAATTGGTTGAGCGGCATCGGGAAATGGAGTCGCCTTTGCCGTTGGAGCCACTTGGGTCGCTTCGGCAGCTTGGGTAGCTCTGATGCACTCGTTGAAGAGGAATATATACTTCTCGGGCTCCCTAGCGAAGTCCAAGCTCATGTCTTGGTTATGATACCAGGGCACATAGAAGGCATCCTCGGCGATAGTCTCAGTTTCTCTTTCAAGCTTCTCCACCTGACATCGAGCAGACCTGTTCAACTCCATTGCTTGGAGGGCCTTCCTCTCTGCTAGCTCATCCTGGTCAATGGCCTCCTTAGCCTACTTCTGAAGTTGGGAGTTCTCCAGGACCACTCGGGCGACCTCAGTTGTGGCCTTCTTAACCTCCTCCTGGGCTCGCTACATGCCCTCAATAGTCGCCTTCATCTCCTCTTTGGCCTGCTGCATGTCCTCGGCGGCCTTCTAGACAAATTCCTCAAGCTTCTAAGAGTGTTTTTGCTTAGCTTCTAGGGCATCCTTGGCTCGGGCAAGTTCTTCCTGAGGGCCTTTCATTTTCTCCTTAAGGGAGACAATTTTTTTTTGGGACTTCTTGAGTGTGTACGACTTCGCCATCATGATGTCTCCCAGGCACTGGCAGGCCAAGGTGGACTACAAAACAAAAAAATAAAAGTGTTAGCCTGATAAAACCTTGTTGAGTTGAATTCAAGCACGAGAATGATTAGCTTATCCGAACAGAGGCGTACCGACACGAGGCCACGAGAAAATCCTCGTTACTGTCACCAAGGTTGGAGAAGCTTTGGGCAGTCAACTCACACATGGTGGAGTTGACCCCCTGGAGGAGCTCGGCGGCGAGAGGAGCAACAATCTCCCCTTGCTTGGCGGAGAACAAAGTCTCCAGCTTGGCTCGACCAATTGGAGGGATGTTGGGCCTCTCTCGGGGTGGCTTAAGTTGACAAAGGGCCTCGGTTGTGTCGTGCAAGGCTTTGTTGCCTTCTTCCAGCCTTGCTCTGAAGTGTTGAAGCATCTTCTCGTATTGTTCCAGCAAAGCCCCCTCATACTTCTTGAGGTACACCTGGAGACGGATTTGGGGTGGCGCCGTCTCCTGCTCTGAGTCTTGAACCGACCCTTGATCCGGTTGAGCCTTGGTGCAAACAGTGAGGGTGTATTATCCTATTCCCGACCACAAAACTAATGTTGGTACCATATTGGCAAAACCATCTTGAGATGAAGGACGTCACTCGGTCTAAGGGTACGAAATCCCAAGAAATTGATTGCCTCCTCGGGTGGTGGAGATACACGTTTATTAGATCTAGGCAATCCTAGAATTCCTCTGTAACACCCTACCTCCTTAGAGCCGTTACTAAGTGAGTTTAAAATGTGCATTCAACTCGCTAATCGAGGTTTTAGGTCAAAAGTGTAATTAAATCATAAACAGAGTCATAACCTTCGAAAATAATTTCTTTTACTGAAAATCATAAAGTGTTTGACACTTGGGATCCCAAAATACTGTTTAGAAATATTTACAACATATAAGTACAAACCAAGTCGACTAGATGACAAAATCTAGGTTTTAATACAATCATCTCCAAAAACCACTGGCTGTAGCAGCCAGGCAGTCCAAACATGTACGCGCCGCTTCACGCTCTCCGTACTCATGGTTGGTCGATTTTCCCCTTGCCCTTACCTGCAAAATAGAGCACCCGTGAGCCGAAGCCCAGCAAGAAAATGCTCACAAGAAAAAACATATGCATAACAAACACTTAGCATATAAACAGGCCATCAATAGGCTAAAAACATACGGCCATGCCGTCCCAGGCGCTTTACCAGGCCCTGGGTTCGCGGTCCACACCGTGAGGATATCCCAGGTATCCTTTAGGGTCTCGTCCTGGTAACTTGCACTCCACGTGCTCAACGCTGCTTCCGGCCCCTTGCTGCACTCGGCCTTGCACCCAATGTGCTTTACGCCGTTCCCGACCCCTTGTTGTTCTCGGCCCCTGCCGACCTCGACCTGCACCATTCCTGGCTATTGCCGAACATTTACACAATTGCATTCGTTGCATAATAAAGCATAAACTGAACATTAACAAATTCAATCAAAGGGCTACGCCCTGCAATTCAAACATATTGGGCTCTGCCCTGCATACAAGCTCTATGGGAACAGTGGTTTTCTTACCTACATCCCGAGCTCTCCGAGCACCGATATCCCGAGCATAGTTCCCCTAACTTGAGCCTCGCCGAAACCCTAGTCACAACGCATTAATAATATTCAACCATCAAGTTCTAATCCGATAATTAGTCTCAAACCATAATTATAATCTCCGGGGCTTTAAATTCTATCGATCCGGGTGATAAAATCCATCCTGAGCCTAAACTATTGAGTTCCCGAGCCTAAAACCCCTCTACAACCCAAAAATAACTTAAGCGTCGTGGCCCTAGGGTCCCATGTCGCGGCCCCCAGCTCAACCTGAGGCCTTGCCTCAAGATAGCCCACACGCACCGCGGCCCTTGCTGAAGGACGGCACGGCGCGCCTTCAAATCCTGACGCATCAACTTCAAAGCGGTTGCGGCTAAGCAAGAACATAGTCACAGCCCTACCCCTCGAACCCAGAAAAACTCAACATTTCCACCTCTAAAATCAATCCAATTTCCCCCAAAATCAAGCCAACAATCCAGACTAGCTATCACAAAGGTTCTAACACAATATCAGCATCAAAACCCAACAAAGTCTAGCCCAAAAACTCAGCCAAGCAATCATGAACAAATTCAAACTTAGCTAACATGCAAACTCAGATATTTAACATTAAAACCAGCTGATAAATTGACACAATTCAACATATTAGGAGCTTACCTTTGCTAGATTATACCTCTGAGACAATCTTCTAGATTCCAAGCTACAATTCTCCAAAGCCCCGACTTCAAACTCTGAATTTCCTAGCTCTCTTCCTCAAGATTTCCCCCTTAGTGTGGCTTTGAGAATAAAGAGAGTGAATGGCAGAGTCTAAGGTCGGTTTCTCCAAGTTTCCTAATAGTTCCTTTATTTTGTTTTATTTAACTTAAGTCTATAGGGTTACCTCAAGGCTCAGGGTACCGAAAATGTCCCTGAGGGCAAAATGGTAAATTTCCCCAATATTCCCTCCTAGACATTCTAACTTCAAATATATCTCCAAATATTTATTTCCATAATCCAATAACCCCATAACACATCTAATACCCCAAAATACCCCTCGACTCGCCCTGAGTCGGATTCTCAACCCCGCTGTGATTTTCTGGCTAACTGCTCCCTAGAACTGTCTCGGATCGTGCTACACAGATATATATCACATACATATCATATTTATCACTTTTACGCCCTCAACGGGCTAAAATCACAAACATACCCCTAATATCCAAACGAGGCCCACATGCCTATTTAATTCAAATAAACATGCATCTCTAACACATATTCACATAATTCACATATTAACATATTAAATCATTTATTGCCCTCCAGGCAAGCTAATCAAGGCCCTAAGCCTTATTAGCAAATTTGGGTCATTACAACTATCCCCTCCTTACAAAAAAATTTTCCTCGAAATTACCTGAACAATTCGGGATACCACTCCCTCATCTCTGATTCAAGTTCCCACGTCGCCTCCTCAACCTTGCTGTTCTTCCACAACACCTTCACCAAGGCGATGGTCTTGCTCCGCAAGACTTTATCCTTCTGATCCAGAACCTGAACCGGCTTCTCCTCATAGGACAAATCCTGATCTAGCTCCAGATTCTCATAACTTAGAACATGCATTGAGTCTGACACATACTTTCGGAGCACGGACACATGAAAAACATCATGAACCCCTGATAAAGCTGGAGGCATCTCTAGTCTGTAAGCAACCTCCCCAACCCGTTCTAGAATCTCGAAGGGGCCAATAAACCTAGGGCTCAGCTTGCCCCGAACACCAAATCGTTTCACTCCCCTCAAAGGTTAAACCCTAAGAAACACATGATCACCAATCTGAAATTCCACGCTCCTGCGTTTCAGGTCTGAATAACTTTTCTGTCGACTCTAGGAGGCGAGCATTCACACTCTAATCTTCTCAATCGCCTCATTGGTTCTCTGAACCATCTCTGGACCCAAATATTTGCTCTCACCTATCTCATCCCAATGGATAGGTGATCTACACTTCCTTCCATAAATCATTTCATACGGAGCCACTCCGATGGTCGCTTTATAACTGTTGTTATACGAGAAATCGATCAAAGGGAGATACTTACTCCACGATCCCGCAAAATCTAGCAAATAGGCTCGCAACATGTCCTCCAATATCTAAATTGTCCTCTCAGACTGTCCATCTGTCTGAGGATGATAAGCGGTACTAAACCGTAACTACGTGCCCATAGCCTTCTGCAGACTCTCCCAAAACTTGGAAGTGAAGGTGGGGTCCCTGTCGGATACAATCGACCTCGGAGCCCCATGAAGTCGAACAATCTCCTTCACATATAACTCAGCATACTGCTCCACAATATAAGTCATCCTAACAGGCAAAAAGTGGGTGGACTTGGTATACCCATCCACAATCACCCACACCGAGTCATGCTGTCGCACGGTCCTCGGCAAACCAACCATGAAGTCCATGGTGATATCTTCCCACTTCCATTCTGGAATCCCCAGAGGCTGCAGCAACCCCACTGGCCTCTGATGCTCAGCCTTGATCTGCTGACAAGTTAAGCACTTGGCCACATAATCCACCACATCCCTCTTCATGCCCGACCACCAATACAAAACTCTCAAATCCTAGTACATCTTCATCGTACCCGGGTGCAAAGAATAGGGAGTGGTATGCAATTCATCTAAGATCTCCCGCCGGATATCAGAATCCATCGGAAGCCAGATCCGACCCTTCTACTTCAGTAATCCCATCTCTGAAATAGAAAAGTCCTTAGTCGCTCCGACTAAGACATTCTCTCCCCTGCGCCTCCTTGATCCTCTCAAGGAGTGTAGACTGAAGAGTGATGTTGGCCAACTGACCAACCACCGACTCTATACCTGCTCTGGTCATCTCTTCAGCTAGCTTATCAGATATCTATCTTGAGCTAAACAACTGTCCTGGGCCTTTCCGACTCAATTCATTAGCCACCACATTAGCCTTCCCAGGATGGTATAGGATATCACAATCGTAATCCTTAACCAACTCCAGCCACCGCCTCTGGCGCATATTCAGGTCCTTCTGAGTAAAGAAACACTTCAGGCTTTTATGGTCAATGTATATTTCGCACTTCTCACCATAGAGATAATGTCTCCAAATCTTAAGTGCGAACACCACCGCTGCCAACTCCAAATCATGCGTGGGATATCTCTGCTCATACTCCTTTAACTATCTCGATGCATAGGCTATCACCTTACCAGCTTGCATTAGCACACACCCCAAACCCTGTCTGGACGCATCACAATAAACCACAAACTTTTCATTATCTGTCGGCAAACTTAACATTGGTGCAGTGATCAATCTCCGCTTCAACTCCTGGAAACTGTTCTTACATCTGTCTGTCCAGACATACCTTGTCTTCTTCTTTGTCAGTACTTTTGAGTAGGGTGTGGAAGAAGGGCCCTGTTAACCTCCTCAACAGTTAGGCCCCGGTCTTAGGGCATTTTGGGCCTCACCGCCACTTGGATGCCGGGACAAACAACTAGATCCCCAACTGGCTCTTGGATTCCTGTCCTTATATTGCCTTCAGAGATATTTTATGCTTAGGCCATATCGGAGATCTCCTGGTTTAAGAGATAAAACCCGTGTTCGTGTAATTGTTGGAGTTCCTCTGACATCTGAGACAAAAACCAAGGAGTTAGTATTTTGACTGAAGGAAAGATGGCCAAAACATGAATGACTCCAGGGATACTGCTCGAGAAGAAGAGAACAGTTTTGGAAATGCGGGGTATCCCCGACACCTTAGGACAAGCCAGAGGGGATAAACCTATCGGAATCGTGAAATTCCCCAGATTCTGGTCACAGGCTCAGAAACACAAATTTGACAGACTTTTGAAAGTCATTTTGAACGTCCCTAACGCCAAAATGTGCCTAAAATGACTTGTGAAAACTAGAAAAAGACTCTAAAATCTCATACCATTGGTATTCCTAAATATATAATGAAAAAACCTCAAGCACACACAAAAATAGAAAGGTGGGTCGAAGGTACTTACCCGAGATGAAACGGAGGTAGGTGTTGAGGTGAGTCCTAACCTTGAAATATCCCTTGCCGACTTCCTAGAAATACGACGATTCACACCAGTCGTCTAGAGATCGTGAAAAAAAGGGATTGAAGGTGAGGGGCAGGCGAGAGAGAAGAGAGTGTTCTGAGAGGTTTTTGATTTTAGTATAGTTATCGTGTGAGGCTGAAGATGGTTTTCCTGAGCTTTTATACCTAGTAAAACTTGCGAGGGAAGCAACTTCCCCAACCCCGTCGGATGGCTTACTCTGATGAGATCATGAGAGTGATCCAACAGTTAGGGTTCAAAAGGTGCAGATCACAATCATTGCTTTTTCTTTGGGAAAAGACACCTCGAGTGCAGAGTGGACGTTTGGGAACTCAAAGTTGACCCCTAATTAAATGCACAAATTGATGGGCCCAGCAATGGGGCATTGACACGTGGATTTTATTTTCATAGTGACGTAAGAGGAAAGCCCAAGCATTTTTTCCCTCCGCTTTTTCAAATCACATTTAAGTTAAGTCTCCACTGTCCGAGAGCTAGTAGAGACTGGGGGGAAAACGTTGTTCGTATTTTCACCTCCAACACGTGGCAACCCCCAGTGATTGGCTCAGACATTCATAGACATCATCATGGCATGTTACTGCCCGAGGCCTCTAGTCGAAGCAAGGGTCCTCCTAGGTGAGACTTCGTTTTTGACAGTGGGTTGTGGGTGCCTTAGTAGGTTACTTCCCGAGGTTTGTCCTCGGAGCTGGAGGTTCTCCAGCTTGAGAAATTAAGGCGAAGGCTCTTGTCCCCTAGTCGTCTCCCAAGTTCGAGCATCTGGTTCTCGGACCTAAGATAAGGGGCAATGTGTCATTAAATATAGGTTTTCAGAGCCAGAGGATCGTCTAACAACCATTATGGACAATCCATCAATAGTGTTGTCGAGTGTACGACTCGACAATTCGCACACCCACTACGCCATCTGAAATGGAGGTACTTACAACACGACTTGATAGTAACTGGGGCATGTTCCCTATAAGGTAGGTGCTTTTCTGCAGGGGGCCCCGCATATCTGACTTGGGCCGTGGTCTCTATTCAATGTAGACCAATGCATTGTATTAGTATTAATCCCCCAATAATGGGAAGGATTTGTATTAATTACTTATGATTAAAATTAATGACCCCAGCCTCTATAAATAGGGTTGGAAGTCTAATTGTAAAGGGGTCAATTTTTTATAGAGAAAAGACCTTGTACTCAGAGCAACCTAAACACTTCCTGAGAATACTTTGTTGAAGCTTGCCCTCACAAGCTTCCAAACCTTTTAATACTAGAGCCTCGTGGACTAGGGTTCTTTTATAACCTGAACCACGTAAAAATCCTTGTTTTCTATTCTCTTCTTTCTTTAATCTCTCTTCTAAGGGTTGATTGTGAAAAAGGCGGTCAACATACTTGTCCCCAGGCCTATTTGATTCCACTTACTCGTACACCACTAACAACTCGCCGAGGTTAATTAGCAGAGGCAGATTGGGAATTTTGTTCAAATTTCCTTTAAGCAAATATTGCTTATGGTGAAAGGACAAGATTTGGGTTTGTTTTTCAAGTATTTTTTCCACAATTACACAATAATATGATGAGATAAATAAAATAAAGAAAAATAGATAATGTTAACTAAAATTGAAGAAGAGTTAGGAGGCATAGCATTCCATCAACCGTAACTGAAATAAAGCAAAAACTAAGAGCTAAAATTGCCATCAACTAGTAAAAATAAGGTAAAAAAAACTAGGGCGCACAAGTGCCATCAACTAACAACAATAATAGATGGCATAAGTAAAAATAGATATATGAGTAATTTTTTTATAGGTGGTAGAACCGTCCCAAATTTTCTTCTTATCTTTTTTTTTTTAGTTTTATATTTTTATATTTCTTTTATACCTTTTTAGTGCATAAATTAAAATAACTAGAAGAAGAATTCACTAACCTTGAGAAAAAGTTTGTCTCTTTTCTTGCAATCCCTCGGAAACGGCGCCAAAAACTTGATGGACCAAAAAGTTGTACGTTTTAAATATGTATAACCTGCAAGCGCACGAATCATAAATGGAGTATAGTGTTCATGTAAGCACGAGGTGGAACCCAAAAGAATTGACTAAAATAAAAAGAAACTATTTTAAATCAAAATTAAATAAACTCTAACCTAGCTCCAAAGATTGATTAGATATAATCTCAAGAAAATAAAATAAAAGATAGAAAATAAAGATATTTAAGACATGAAAAATAAACAAACTATGATTCGTAAACAAGTTGTAAAAGAAATATTATTAAGATACTAGAATCCACAAAAAGTAAGTTTAATACTATTATTAGTATATTGATTCTTAAGTTTTAGTGATAGTTAAAATAAATCAAACTATTATTTCCAAAATAGATTATAATTTAAGCACAAATTATTTTTAAGAAGATAGGATTTTTCTTCACTTTTCAATAAAATAATTTCAAAGTATTTAATGTGAATCAACTTAATTAAACAACAAAAAATCAAATAACATTATTTATAAGGGAAAACATAATATATTTGTTCTAACAATTGGATGTGGACAATTTAATGACACATCTTAATGAAAGAATATTATGTTTTGCAAGATGAAGAACAAAGTGTAATATTATCTAACAATCCAAAATACAAGATATTAAATATGAAAGACATATATGAAGAAGAAAAATTACATAGACTTTGTTGCATTGCAAGGGAAATCAACATACAACAATCAATACTACCAAGTTACAAGTTGTTTCATCATGATCTTAATAATCTTATGAAAAAGATAAGCACATAACTAGAATCCAAAACATATTACAAAAGAAATACATACTTGGCACAAAATGATTTTCCAAAAAGAAGAGAGAAAGTGTAGAAAAGATGATAGTAACCAAAATATTAAGCACCACCCAAAATGTTTGAAACTACCTATTTATAGGCAAAATAAAGTTTTAAAATAATCAATTTAAATTAATTAAATTGATTAAATTAAATTTTAAATAAAGAATAATATGGCATAATTAGTGTGAAAAGATGTCTTGAACCATGTGACGGTAAATTTTGGGGTGTAATGATTGATTTTGTAGTAAAATGTGTAGAAAAGATGGGTAAAAATGTGGCATTTTTGGACATTCATGGTAGATGGGACAAGGGGACATTGTTGGGCTCAAGAAAATTTGCTCTCAATTGTTTGTTGGGCTTGGCAGCAGTTGGCATCTGGGCCGAGAAGGGTGCATGAGGCTTCTAGGCTGCTGGTCAAAGGAGGAAGGGCTGGTTGGGCAGGTGTCTGGGTGAGAATGGTGGTGGGCCAAAGGAGAACAACAGCTACTAGACGCGTGAGCTCATCTAGAGCTAATGGCAGGCCCATGTTGGCTGGATGGGCTTGTGTGGGTCTCTGGACAGAGGGGCAAGGCCCATGTGAAGTTGCCCATTGGGAGTGTAGGTGAGCTTCGGGCCTTGGCTAGGAGGCACAAGCCTTGGAGCTTGTTGGGCCAATAACTAGGAATCCATTTTGTTTTAATTTCTTTTTCTTGCTTTTCAAGAGCCCAAAAATACAACATATTCCCTACAAAATAAACATAAATTAAATCATAATCAAATATTTTCAATTACAAAATAAATCATATTAATTCTTTGTAAATACTAATTAAAACTTAATTTAATTTAACATTTAAGATTAATAAAAGTGTATTTTTTTACTTCTAACTAAACAACAATAATTTAAATAATTAAACTACAACATTTTACAACAAAATAACTATAAAAACACACAAAAATCTATAAAATTAAAACAAACCTAATAAATTCAAAATTACTTAAAAAGTTAACAGATTAATTAAAAATTCAAGAACTAAGCAACAATTAGCATATAAATTATGGTAAAATAGCTTTATTTTTTAGAGTTATCAACAATCCTATTGTAGTATTTAGAATTGAACAAAGTAAGGAACTTTGACCATTCCATCTCAGCCACATTGTGTCCTTTCTTAGTTGCGTCCCAATAGATGCGGGCATCTTTTTGTAGCATATACGTTGCACAAATCACTATCTCCTTCTCGAAGCTTCGATAAAGTCAAAAATTTGTTACAACACACTCACCCATTCCTCGGTTACCATAGGATCGGCAATCCCCTCGAAAGTAGGTGGGTTTTGTTGACTGAATCTTTCTGAGATTGGTTTGGATTGGTCAACCCTTGATACTTCTGCTGGCGGGTTAACTTGTCTAGCGTCAACCTGCTACCCAGGGGCTTCTATGTTAACTTCGAGTGGTACTTGGTTGTTAGGAGTGTTGTTGAGTTCCGATGGGAGTCTTTGTAGCAGCGTCTGGAACATTTATGTCTGGCAAGCCTCGGTGTCTGCCTACCTTTTCCTATCATGTTCCCTTTACACTAGTTGTTCCACCAGCGTTCTTTCCAAGGCTTGTACTTGTTCTTCTAAAGTAGGCAAATTTTATTGTCTCTATGCCCGGGTCCTAGGATGTACCATTATGATTAAATGAACATAGAGACGTCTAAGCAAAAATGAGAACGAGGGATTAGAACTAACGGTAATCAATTACTTAATAAAAATATTACGTACTCCACAAATATCTATATAATCACAAAAATCAATTCATAAAGTGGATACTAACTCTTACCATATATAAACATAATTTTATATAGAGTTTCAAAATTTGGGCTTGGTTATCCTATGGATTTACAAAATTAACCCTAAATGTCATTTAGTTGAGATTAGTTATCCTAATGGATTTACAAAACTTACCTCTAACATATAAGTTCTACAACCGCTAAATAAAATATACCGCTATACATATAATTAGTATCCCCAAAATAAAATACATAGCCATATAATCTATCTATACACTCAAGCTATGATCTTGATGTCGGAGTCGTCCTCCTCCAGATCCTCCTCTAGATCTTCTTTTGAATCCCAATCGGGATCCTCTTTTAGATCCTCTTTGGGATCCTCTTTAGCGTCCCCATCAATGACTTCCCTATCCTATGCTACCACTGCTGCCGCATTCTCGGTCGCTGCTTCCTGGGCTGCTGCTAAGGCTGAACATCGGACTGGTTTTCAGGTGCTCAGGTTCGAGTTTGGTCAGGTTCGGGTGTAAGAAAATGGTATTGAAGTCATCTGAAACAATTTTGGATTTATAGTGTTTTCAGGTTTCGGGTTTTGTGTGTCGGGTAGGCTCGAGTCAGGTGGGCTTGGGTTCGGGTGTCAAAAGGTCAAGTTTCGCGTTTGGGCCTTCAATGGGCTTCGATAGCTTTTTTTTTTTTTTGCAAAAATATCATTTTCTAAGGTTTTTTTACTTTTGGTTTGTATTTTTTTTTTTTACGTTTTTCATGTTTTTTTAGAAACTTAATTTGAACATAATGTATAAAAAGTAAAAACAAACATAATTTCCGTGCCACATTTTCATCATGCCAAACATAATGCATAAAAGAAAACATAATTTCAACACAATTTATAGAAAGTTAGAAACTTCATAAAGTCTCTTCTCGAACTAATGTCCATCAAAAGTTCAAATTCAAAATACAAACATAAGAAAAGAAAAGAAGTCATAAAGTCCAAAATCCAAAGCCCAAAATAGGTACAAACATATTAACATAATGTCCAAGTCCAAATAGTAAATACTAAACAGTAAACACTAAAAGATTTGGTTCATAAAGTCCAAAAAATACAACCATAATTCCCTAAACAAACTTTAGTTCTTCCAAAATACAATGTTCTTTGTCCTTCTTTTGTTCTCCTTCAAAATTTTGAAACTTCAATGACCAAATCCAAACCCTTTCAAAACAAACTATAAATTAAAGAAAGTAAATAAATAACAATATAACACTTACTTAGTAAAATAAGAATGTTCTTACTTTTTTAATTCCCAGATTGTTGTGTAGACGATGGGGTTGAGGCTGAAACTGAAGATGGAGCATGAACAGAGGGGAACACTAGTAGCATGGTCATCATCTCTACAAATATTATTAAAATAATGATAAATTTTAGAATATAAAACACTTTGACACTTGAATTGAAATAATGAAAAATCCTAATAAAATTACCAGACTCAAGATCATTAGAGATATGAAGCACTTTTGTTTCATCCATGTAGTCTCGAACGATGATATGTTGATGTGAATCGTTCCACCAATTCTTGAGACAAATTAATGCTTCAACCATCCTTGGGCTCAGCGAACTCATAAAAGGATCCAAAATTCGATCCCCAGTTGAAAATGTCGCCTCAGAAGCAACTGTGGTAACTTGTATTTGCATCGACTACTCACCCACCATCCCAAAACATCAAAATTTTGACTTGGTAGCTCAACTGCCTCTTCCAAATGCTTATCGATCTCATTTTTTGTCTTACCACCCTCCTCCATTTTTTGTGCCACATAATCATCAAGCAAATTACATGACCCCTTACTCTTGCTACTGGTACTACTAGTGGTAGGCCGAGAAGACATGACATATGAGGTTGAATCAGAAACAATTGCTTGAGATTGAGTCATTGATTGATCAAGATGTGTATTAATTGACTCATGATATTGATCAAACATTGCCCGTATAGTTTGCTCCAGCCCTTTAACCATCATAGTGCACGTTACATCATCATGAATATCACTAAAGCAATGATGGAGAAAATCAAGCTTGTATCTGAGGTCAAGAACCAAGGAAATCAGAAGTGCCTCATTACATTCATCAAGCTTTCCCCAATACTTGTCATATTTCTGCTTCATGTTCTTTGCCATGCCATGCAACAATCATCAAATGTTAATTCATTCAACTCCTGTTGCATGGTGCATATTTCAATGAAGTGCTTATTGGCGGTGATGTATGTGGAGCCACTAAATTTCAATGTTACGTCATAAAATGTCTCCAAAAATCTCACAAACACTGAAGCATCATCCCAATGTTTTCCAAATGGTGGTCTCTCCTTTGGCTTCCAATCTCTGTCAACCTCATTAAAATATTTCGAATAATTTCCATCACCTTCAATGCTTTCAAACGCCTTTCTAAATTTGAGTGAACAATTAACCATGAGGAATGTCGAAATCCACCTTGTTTAGACATCTAAACAGAGAAGTCATTTGCATTCGATCCCTTCCTCTTTCACACATTCCTTAAACGTTATAAGCCTAGAAGGGGAATACCTAACATATCTCACAACATTTCTAATTGCAGCTATGGACTCATGCTTTTCTTCATTCCTTCACTGACAATTAAGTTTACTATATGAGCACAACACCTCATATGTAAGAACTTTCCTTCCAAAATAAGTCCTTTCTCTTTCTCTCTGAACTTCCTCTTCAAGTACCTAATGGCAACATCATTAGAGGAAGCGTTGTCTACCGTAATGGTAAACAACTTAGATATAACCCAATCATTCATACATCACTCGATAGCTTTGCTAATAGTTTCTCATGTATGATCTATCACTTGGAAAAAGGTAATAACTCTTTTTTTGTATGCCCAATTATTATCAATCCCATGAGCCGTGATGACCATGTATTCATATTTCTTATGGAAGTCCATGTGTTTCTAGTAATAGATAGCCTCTCATTTCTCAAAACCTTTTTCAATGTCACCTTCTCTTCTTCATATAACTTCAAAACATCCCTAGCAACAGTCATTCGAGAAGAAATGACAAACCTAGGTTGAAGAGTTTTCACAAATTTTTTGAAGCCCTCACCCTCAATATGTCTAAATGATAACTCATCCAACACAACATATTTTGTAAGGTCTATTCTAAAAGCTTCTTTGTTATAAGCCAATGATACTAAGCTTGTTTCCCCATCCTTTTGCTCCCTTAACCTGTTCAAAACTTAAAATCTTCTATTTTTGGTCATCTATCCTCCATGGACTAAGCTCACAAACATTCCTAAAATGGTTCCATAGATGACTTGTCCCATGTTTTCTCGTTTCACAAAAAAAAAAACCCAGATCTACAATAGTTACATATACAGTTAGGCAAAGGAGGCTTTTCTAAAGGATTGGTTATTGATGGGGGTGCAGGAGGAGGAGGGTCTTCCTTGGTGAAATGTTCCCAAATGGAAGTCACTTTTGCCTTTTTTGTAGGGAGGGAAAGCTTAGTACTATAAGAAGGTTTACCCCTCTACCTTCTACCCCTAAGTTGACTTTTATCTGTGGGAGGAGGAGGTTGATCTTGATTATCTTCCGCATGAGTTTCATCGACTTCCTCAGTATCCATAACCTAATACAAATTATTTAACAAAAATACATAACTAAATCTAATCAACAAAACAACACACAAGCTTGTAATCAACTACAAATGAGCAACACACATTCATACACAAGCCTAGAATCAACTACAACAGAGCATCACACATTCACACATAAGCCTAGAATCCACTACAACTGAGCAGCACACATTCACGCACAAGCCTAAAATCAACTACAATTGAGCAGCACACATTCACACACAAGCATAGAATCCACTAAAAGAAAGATAATATATTAAGATTTACCTCAAGCTTTTTAATAGAAGAGAGTTACGACCTCTTCAAATTTATCGACCACTCGGCACCCATCTTCTTCTCAAACTCACGACCAACTTGTAAATTCACAAAAATAAACGTAAATTTTTTAGCATATGGCCTCACACACATATATATAATATATATATATATATACATACCAAATAATTAATTAGGTTAAATAAATCCAAAGGAAAAAAAATAGGATCTATTAGAGTCGCTGCCTTTGATTTAAACACACAAAAAATAGTATGCATATGTCTATTTGATTTGAATATAATGGATGCATGTGTTATATATTATTTGCACCAAAAAAACTTTCAAATCCATTAACATAATATATTAATCTTCACTCCTATATAAAACAAAAATATATGTCAATTTAATATTAGTTTAAGAGTGTATATACTTGCCTGAATCTGAGCCGAAGTCGCTGTAGATAGTGGTGGTGGTGCTATCCAAGTCTGACATGCTTGAGAGTGAGAGTCAGAGAAGTGAGGGACAGAGGGGCGGCTCACACGGTGAGTGTGAGAGACAGAGACAGTCAAGACGAGAGAGGGGCGGGGCTGAGGGGCTAGCTTAGGATGGATGGGCAGTTGGGGTTATAGACGGTGGCTAGGGTGGGGTGGTTGGCCACTGCCACTGAGGTTGGGTTTGAAGAGAAGGTCATGAGAGAGAGAGAGAGGGTCGGAGAGGCGACTAGGGTTAGGGACAGTGGCTGGCCACTGCTACTGGGGTTAGGGTCGGGGAAAAGAAGGACACAAGAAAGAGAGAGAGAGAGAGGATTGGAGGGGTGGCGACTGGGGTGGTGTGGCTGGTCGCTGCCGCTAAGGTTAGGGTCCGAGAAGAGAAGGTCATGAGAGGGAGAGGGAGAGATAGATAGAGGCATGGGGCTTAGTTGAGTCACTTAGGTTAGGGAAAATAGAAATAAAATTGGCCTTCTTTAAGATTACCTTTCGGGTTTTGGGTTACACCCGAAGCCGCACACCACCAAAATAGTAAATCCAAACCCGAACTAGAATGTGTTCAGATCGATTTGGATGCACCTTATAGATAAAATCAGAGATTATACGCAGCGGAACAACAATCAAAATTGTTAATTTATTCCCACAAGATTTCTAGATCTACTTCTTCACATACATATATATATATTGAATCAAAGATATGAATAGAAAATTACCTCAAGTCCTTCCTTGCTGCTATCTTTCTGTACGACAAAAATCCTTGAGATTTCACACCAGGATCTTCCAAAATGTTCTCAACACACAAAGAATGAGTGTTGGCTTGCTATACAAAACAATAGGCAAAATCTATTTATCAGATGTTCTCAACACATGAGATCTGATAAAGTTTGGACATAAGTTTGTGAAGAACAGTGACCAATGCTTGTATCATTGTTTTATTTTTCTCAGGGAGATTTCACGATATATTTTCTATCACTAAAAAAAGTATATATCTGAAAAACTGATCTCCTATATTTAATATATCCAATATATTAAAAATACAATATTAGTTATTTTAAACAATTTAAAAATAACTAATCAGTTATTAGATTTTGTTTAAATAATAATATTTTAATCATATTACAATATCTTATTATTTATTTAATATTTAAATAACTAAAATTGTGGAACAAAGAAACTTCTAGAAGCTTCTTGTGTGTGTAGCATAGTGACTGTGCACTGTGCTACACGTGTATCACATGCCAAGGAAGGCATGTGATTTTTCCCAATTTTTCTTATTATTTAAATACCAAAAATCCCAAAAATAAATTAATTCAAAATTAATTATGTTTTTGTTAAATCAAATAATTAATTAATTACACATAATTATACAATAATTATGTTTAGTGCATAGAAAAATATTTTACTTATCAAATAAGTCATTTTGCCCATTTTTGTATTTATCTTTGTCAGTGTTTGTTTGAGCTATTTCGGGGACCATGAGCCTATAACATTAAGCTCCAATAAATTGAAACTAAATAATTAAACTCTTTAATTATAAAAGTTAATTTATTAATTATAATATTTCTCCACTATAAATTTAGAATTGAACTCTTTATGTTATAGATATACTTTTACAGAAATCTTATTCTAAGCTGTCACTTGATATAACCATCTTACAATAGTTCAACCCTCTAATTAATTAGTTCATAAATTAGAATGGAATAATTACCATTTTACCTTTCTAATTTACTTCTTATTCCTTAAGTACCATTAATTCACTAGTGAATAATTAATCTATAATCTAATTATAGATTTGAGCTTAAAATCATTCAGTTCCAGAATTAACCCTTCAGGGAACTAATATACGATTTGTTAGGAAAGATTAGATTCCTTATTGTTGATACATGCTCCCAGCCATCCATTCAGTTCTTATCGTTTTAGTGACTCAGTGTCGTTGACTCAAGCATTTGCAAACAAGAACAAACATGGTTAGTGGAACCAGAATCCACTATCCATGATAATTTATCATGTTCCACTATACAAGCTTTGAGTACAAGTAAATCTAATTTACCTTTCTTTTTCTCTTTCAGCTCGGTGAGATACTTTGGACAGTTTCTCTTCCAATGACCATCGACATTACAATGGAAACACTTTCCTTTGGGTGCCTTTTGTTTGGGGTCATTGTGCCTTTTGTTCTCGGGTGCCTTGGATGACTTCTTTGCCTTTTTCGGATTGTCCTTTTTAGTTTTGTAGTCATTGTTATTGCTTTTCCTTTTCTTCTTAGAAGAACATGGTTTTGCTTCAGCCTGACTTGAGATTGTCTTGTTCAAAGACTCAAAATTTTGTAATTCATTCAGCAATTGTGTCATGTTAAATTCTAATTTGTTCATGACATAATTTGTTGTGAATGTAGAAAAAGCAGGAGTTAAAGACTCAAGTATAATGCTTACTTGTGTCTTTTCATCCATGACTGCTCCATGTGTCTCAGCTTCATGGAGTACACTGATCATGTTCAAGGCATGCTCACACACAGACTAACCTTTCTTCATCTTAGCATTCATGTAGGTTAGTAGCCTCATGACGACTTTGATCAGATGGGCGCCCAAACATTTCATTAAGAGATTCTAGTATCTCAAAAGCAGTTTCCATGGATTCATGCTTTGTTCGTAAGATATCACTCATTCTTACAAGCATATAGCACTTAGCTTAGTTATTGGATTGAATCCATGCATCAAATTTGTCCCGTACATGTTTCAGGGCATTGGCGCCAGGTTCTTCAGGACATTCCTCATTTAGGACAAACTTGTGGTTTTCGCTAACCAACACTAGATTCATATTTGATCTCCATTTTATGAAGTTATCACCAATTAATTTTTCTTGTGCGATTAAAGCAGTGATAGGATTACCAAAGATAGACATATTCTGAACAAAAAAAGTACAAATATTATTATTATATTTAGAAAAATAAATATCAAAGTTTCGAAAATTAAACGTGACACATGAGCACAATTAAAACACATAAAATAAAGTTTAATTTCCATGATAAAACTTTCTTAAAATTAAAGTGTCACCTTAGGGTCGGTCAAATTAATCTTAGAGAAGTTATAAGACGTTCGTATATTTATTGTTTAAAACTTAAAATAACTCATTATTTTCTCTTTTAAACATTAAAGTACCGCTCAGTTTGGTCAACTTATGGTTATCCACTGCAAAAGCTTAATCATAACTCTGTGAGTGTAACCCATTATTTCAGAGTGCATGGCTTAACTTAGGACATGCCGCCTTAGGGTCGGTCAAACCTGAAATACATCATTAGTTCCTATCTTTGTAAGAAATATAACCTTGCTATTAACATGTCTAGACACCTTTCTTAGGGGGATGAAAACAAAGTTGTCGCAAGGCGCTATTCACATCTCACGGTGTTATATTAATAATGGAGACCACGGGTTATGTTTGAGATATCAACCATCTCCCACTCACTATTTTGAAATAAGTGTTATTAACCTAATTAATTCCAAATTAATTATAGATTCTTTAAACTTTATGAACATAATTAATTTTGGTAAGAAAGCAAGTTTCTAGGTCCATATCCAATTTTAAATTACCAATTATGTTCATCTAAACTTTACTAAAAAACAATTTTAAAATAAATTTGGTTTAAAGATATAATGTCATGAAGACTTAAAAACCGGTGTGATATTTTACCAAGTTTTCAAAGAATAAAACTAAGTAATTGATATGCAATTGGTTTTGCAAAACAACTCATATAAACATATAAGACACTCCTAATAATCATGTTTTTACCAATGAGATGCATGATAATGACTGTGTGGGTTTTTTATGTTGGCACAAAAAACATGAACAATTATCAATCACATGAAAACAATTATTTAAATAAATAAACAATAAATGTTGAACCGAGTGCTCTTGGGTATTTCTAATTTTACAACCTCTTTATAAAATTAAAATAAAATAAAATAAAACTGCATTGATCTCCATCGGGCTTCTTTACTTTACTTTTGGTAGGATATGTGTCGTTGGTCCAGAATAATAATAAAAAAAAAAAAATTTCTAATTATCTTGATTAATTAAAACAAAACTTTTAAATAATAATTATTTTAATTTCCTTTTTAATGAAAACAACTTTTAATTAAAAACTGAAATAAATTTAATTAAAATCTATTATTTAGAAAAATAAAATTTTTAAATAATATATTCAAAAAAGTTTGTTAGGATAACAAAATTATAACATTATTTAAATATCAAATTTCTAATAAATAGGATATTTAACATTTTAAAAATTAAAAAAAAAATAACAGATTAATTTCAGAAAAATAAAAAAAAATATGGACCAATAAGACAGGGACATGTGGCATCAAAAAATGTTGTCGAGGCCATTTTGTACGAAACCATTTGTACGGTCCATACAGACGTCCATATGACGTCCCCGGTAGCGGCTCGGAGGGTGGCCTCGGAGGAACGGTGGCTGAATTCTGAATCCCAAGCTCCGTTTTGACTGTGTGATCGGAATTACAATTTTATGGTGTCAAAAACCAAATAAAATTACATAAATCCTATGCCCCTTTATGGCTTACACAATGATCTAATCATAAATAAATCCTAACCCAAAAACACCATACAATTAACGATTCAACATTCCCATGCATTCAATTATATTAAGCCATCCATTCATTCATCAAAAAGAAATAAATGCATAAAACTAAACCCACATAGATTCAATATATATATATGTGTGTGTGAAGATGGCTCTGGTACCATTTGTTTGTTTTTATAGATAAAATCAGAGATTATACGCAGCGGAACAACAATCAAAATTGTTAATTTATTCCCACAAGATTTCTAGATCTACTTCTTCACATACATATATTAATATATATTGAATCAAAGATACGAATAGAAAATTACCTCAAGTCCTTCCTTGCTGCTATCTTTTTGTACGGCAAAAATCCTTGAGATTTCACACCAGGATCTTCCAAAATGTTCTCAACACACAAGGAATGAGTGTGGGCTCGCTATACAAAACAATAGGCAAAATCTATTTATCAGATGTTCTCAACACATGAGATCTGATAAAGTTTGGACATAAGTTTGTGAAGAACAGTGACCAATGCTTGTATCATTGTTCTATTTCTCTCAGGGAGATTTCACGATATATTTTCTATCACTGAAAAAAGTATATCTCTGAAAAACTGATCTCCTATATTTAATATATCCAATATATAAAAAAAAAATATTAGTTATTTTAAACAATTTAAAAATAACTAATCAGTTATCAAATTTTGTTTAAATAATAATATTTTAATCATACTACAATATCTCATTATTTATTTAATATTTAAATAACTAAAATTGTGGAACAAAGAAACTTCTATAAGCTTCTTGTGTGTGTAGCACAGTGACTGTGCACTGTGCTATACATGTACCACATGCCAAAGAAGGCATGTGATTTTTCCCAATTTTTCTTATTATTTAAATACCAAAAATCCCAAAAATAAATTAATTCAAAATTAATTATGTTTTTGTTAAATCAAATAATTAATTAATTACACATAATTATACAATAATTATGTTTAGTGCATAGAAAAATATTTTACTTATCAAATCAGTCATTTTGCCTATTTTTGTATTTATCTTTGTCAGTGTTTGTTTGAGCTATTTCGGGGACCATGAGCCTATAACATTAAGCTCCAATAAATTGAAACTAAATAATTAAACTCTTTAATTATAAAAGTTAATTTATTAATTATGATATTTCTCCACTATAAATTTAGAATTGAACTCTTTATGTTATAGATATACTTTTACAGAAATCTTATTCTAAGCTGTCACTTGATATAACCATCTTACAATAGTTCAACCCTCTAATTAATTAGTTCATAAATTAGAATGGAATAATTACCATTTTACCTTTCTAATTTACTTCTTATTCCTTAAGTACCATTAATTCACTAGTGAATAATTAATCTATAATCTAATTATAGATTTGAGCTCAAAATCATTCAGTTCCAGAATTAACCCTTAAGGGAACTAATATACGATCCATTAGGAAAGATTAGATTCCGTATTGTTGATACATGTTCCCAGCCATCCATGATATTAAATCTCCAAAACAAAAGTCATTAGCCTCATTCTATGAAGAGACCTTAACGAATGAATCAAAAGATTTAATAAACATGAACAGGAGTTCATGAACACTCAGGATTTGGGTTGATCTATAAATGATCATCAGTTATGATATGAATTTCAAGTGTTTATTATTAAATGGTTTTTGGATAAAGACTTTTATTCATATCGGTCCATGTCATATATAATCATATTATATAACACGCCTTTATCGAGATGTCTTACCACATCAATAATCTGAATCTAGATTATTTGTATCAACATGATACTCAACAAACCGTACTTACAACCCCAATTAAAGAATTCCATAACTTCAATTTGTTGTTGTTGACTATTTTTATTCATTCATGTGATCTTAATTCTCTCGTACTAATACAAGATCACATCCTCAATAATGAATATGGAATTTTTATGATATTTACAAAATTATTCAAACAATAATTTAATAATCTAAATATAACAATACTAAACCATTGTATTTATTTATTCATCGAAATAATAAATGTCCTTTACATGCTTTTAGGACATACTCCTAACATTATCCCCAAAAGACGTTTTCTCAAAACATTCCGCAAAGGTCGGGTCACATGTACACTTCTAGAAGCAGACTCTGGTGCTCACTGCACCGCTTTTCCCTTGCACTTACCTACAACATGAAAAAATTAGGTAAGCGAAAATGATTACTAAGTTCAACCTTACAATATGAAATCATAAAAGCAGACAGGGGTTGATGACCAAGCTATTGACCAAAAATTAAATCACTTATAGAATTAGGGTTCTAGATAAATCCGGATCCTAAATAGACAATTCAGGAATGCCAAAGAATCATGGCAAACTTATGGTTATGCCCGATGGCCAGAAATATTCAAATCAACCCTACACACAGAAAATCCCAGAACAAGTAGATATATATAGAAACAATATTCATAACAAAGATTCTAGAAGCCAACTTGGGAGTTGTCAATAAATTCATGGAGTTTGAGCACCCCCTTAAAATAAACAATAGTGGAGACCTAGCTCTCAACAATAATATCCCTGCCCTAAATCCCCAACCAGGGAAACCTTCGTGTTACCTAGGGCATAAGTACTATCAAGAGTGTAACCAGAGTTACACTGGCTCATCGAGACTTCTAGATTTTACCAGTATGGTTTAACCCATAGTAAGAAGTCACAGACTTGAACTAGATTAGAGGCCACAGACTTGAACTGGACCTAATAGTAATTTCCATGGACTCGAAGTGAACCAATAATAATTGTCACGAACTTGAACCGGACCGGTAATAATTTTCACAGAATTGAACTAGACCGATAATAATTGTCACGGACTTGAACTGGACTAAAATAATATCAAAGGCATAAACCATCTACAATATGCTAACATAGGCGGGGTACCTACCGCGTAATCACAAAACTAGTGTAATGTGCTATTTTTAGCAATCAATACACTAGTATGTTTCATGTTGTAGCCAGAGAAGTCAAAGGTTGACTTACCTGGATTCCTTTGCTCCGATCTTAAATCCTTAACCACAGATATACACTTCTTTTAGCCAATACTATAATTTATACAATATACTCTGATTAATTATGGTAATTAAGTTATAAATAAACTATCAAGGTTGTTGACGCGGTTCTTCGCCAACAGGTCATTAAGAAAAGAAGAGAAAGGGATTAGTGCTAATGTTGAACCGTAACAGATATGTGATCTTGGAAAAGAGAAATGGTGACTCAAGACACGTTTTTTAAGTGGTTCGAAGGTTAAAATCCTTCTACTCCACTAGTCAGTATTATTGCTGTATAGTGGATATTTGATTACAGGGTATTTCTTACAAGAGATTATCCAACCCTTATCAACTCCCAGGGTCTCCATATTTATAGGAGAAGGCACCTGGGAGTTGGTAAGAAGGTCATCCCGTGACCTTCTTACCTATCGTATCAACTCTGTGACATTCATGATTAATTCCTAAACCTGACACTTAAGTGTGGTCAAATCAATAGGTAAGGAGATAATGGGCCGCACGGCCCAACCCAGTCGTGGGTGTCTGAATAGGCACGTTCCTGTGACGTGTCTGAGAATTCAGGGGCATATCAGACACGTGATGTCTGATATGTGCACGTTTACCTTGCATGTGTTGAATTTACAAAGAGTCATAGCCTCCAAATCCAGCTCATACCACGAGTTGGATGCCTAACTCGACCTTCGGCCTCCAGAGTCCGGACTCAAGTCTTAGGCAATCTTAGCGAACCTTCGGGTTACCTCGATCTAAGGAGGTATGATCTTATGATGGAAACTCTGGTTTTGGGGGTATCCACGAGGTAATCATGATTAGGCCGCAGCTCAACTCGCTAATCAGCCCATGGAAAATCAGGGTGTACATCTTCCCCCCAAGCCCCTGCTCATGGTATACTACGTCGTATAAGGCCATAGTAGGGGCTTTTAGGCTTCCCCATGAACTCTTCACATTCCACATCTTACGCAGGCGCCTGATACATGGAACATCGTGGTTGGTGACGGTACGTCTTACGAGAACTGCATTTAATGGCCTAGCCTATGCCCAGCCGTCGTTTCGTATTTCGAGTGGAGGGCCTTGGATCCCACATCAGGGCCATCCAACGGCCCTCTACACGTGATCCTTTTTATATATAAAAGGGGAGGCCACCCTACGCATGGGCCACCCTTTCATTTGAAATTTCTCAGAACTTCTCTCCTTCTTCCCTCTTCATTTCAGAAGAAAAAGAAACCCTCCTTTCTGCGACCGCCATTCTCAGTGTTCAAGAAGCTCAGGTGTGAGGATTCCTTCGAATCTTTGGAGACAGCAACTCCTACGAAGCTCCAACCTAGGCGACACCTTCATTCACCTCCCAACCAAACACTGTAAGTCTCCTTACCATGCGTGTTTTTAAAATATTTTTCACTATAGCTTAGGTAAATATTTACTGTAGCCACATGCAAGGGTTTACTGGTTTTTGTGGGTATGAAGGGTGAAAGCCTTTTAGGTTAGGGTATTTTTTGCTGTAGGAAATCGTTTAGGAGTATGGTTTATAGGATGCATTTTCTGGGGAAAATTTCTGGGTAGGAGTTTTGGAATTTTGGATGCAAAACTAGGTAGCTTAGGGGACATGCTTCACAGGCAGTTTTGCAATCTTTGCCTACTGAAACTTTCCCCCCAAGGCAAATTCTATCCTGACCCTCCTAACACACGAATTTTGAGTAATTGGGGATCTGTTGGGAGCACAGGCGTGTGTTCATTGAACCGCGTGGTCCCACTCTCCACGGGCTGGGCTTACCTCAGCTCGTGCAAATAACATTTGAATTTTCCTCACGCTTGGGTCGGCTTTTCTGAAATATTTTCTTTTGTTCGTTAGGCAACCAGATGGCACCAAAGAGGAGCGCTCCAAAGAAGACCGTCGGCAGCTCGGCCTCTCAGCAAGACAAGGGAAAGGCGGTGATGTCGAATTCCCCAATCCCCAACTTTTGGCCGATCGTGGAGCAGGAGGTCGAGGTCGCTCCTGATGCCTTCTTTGAGGCGGAGAGGATCGTCTCAAAGGTCACCGACCAGGCGAAGATCAACAAAATCTTTCTCTCCCACAACATCGCCCTGGGGAGAACATCTGTGGTTGCCCGACCCCCTGCGGAAGGCGAGCGGAGCTGTGCGCCACTCGACGAGGTATTCGCGGCCTGGAGCGGCAAGCATTTCAAGGCGGGGGCATTCCTCCCGCTGGACCAGTATTTCGCGGACTTCCTCAATATGTGAGGTTGGCACCATTTTAGCTCCCCCCTAACTCTTATCGGTTGTTGGCGGGGTTGAGATATTTATTTCTGAAGCACGAGTGGGAGGTCCCCACTCCAGCGGACATTTTGTACTTCTTCTGCCTCAAGGCCAGCCCGGATCAGCGGGAACGAGGCAACGGGTTTTATTACTTGACCCGATTTCCCAATACGGCTGCGGTCATCGAGCTGCCCAGCCACCCCAATGACTTCAAGGATCAATTCTTCATGTCGACAGGGTTCAGGAACTGCGAGCTCCACTCCTTTAATCATCCTCGTAAGTGTTTTTCATCCTTAGCTCGTAAGTTAAGGGTCGTTTTAGCTCCTCTCGTATCCCTTTCTAACTTAGATTAATTCTGTAGCCATCATCGTGAGGACAGAAAAATCTGTGACCCTCGGGGCCCAATACGAGACACTGGCGGGCTTTCCCCCCAGTGAGAAAGATTACTGCGTGCTCGTAACAGACGAGACGATGGTAGCCTGCAAGCTGATTTTCCCAAATCAGACTTTGAACCTCAGGAGGCCCCGGGGGCTTCCCCAAGCTCGCGACACCAGACCCATCATCGTGGAGGAGGTCGAGGGAGATGAAGATAAGGAGGACGAGGATGACGAAGTTCCCCTTGTGAGGAACAGGAAGCGGGCTTTGGAGGTCACCCAGAGGACGGGCGAGGAGAGGATCCAATCCGGAGCAGCCGCGGGTCCTTCTGGCCAAGGTAACCCTTACATGATTAGGAGTCTAGATAGGGTCACAGCAGACCCCCGGCTAGCTAGGTTCAACCCTAGGCAGCTCGTCCATCATCACCGAAGTGATCCTGACCTGAACACAACCCTGCTCCACTGTGTCGACTGGCTTGTGCTGGACTACCAAGATAGCCGGCCTAGGGGTACCGTAGTAGTAGATAACACCCTAGCCTTTAGGTCAATCCTATTCGAGGAGTATGGGACCAACCTTCGGTCATGGCCATCACTCCGGAGGGGTGCCGTAGCTCCGGGGCTTAAGCAATATGTAGAAGAATCAAGCCCGGAACCGGAGTCGGATCCAGAACTTTCACCAGCTCGGGAGATAATCGACTTAGATTCTCCTGCGGGAGCTCCGGAGCCGATGGCCGTAACCATAGGTTCTTCTAGCCCGGGGGGTAGGATCCCTTTTAGTATACATATACTTTAATTTCTCTTTTTCCCCCCTTTTTTTTGTTTGTGTGATTGCTAACTTGTACTAATCATGTCTTTGCTTTGACAGAAGAGATATCTCAGCCCGAGGAGAGCCTGCGAGGTGCGTTCTTCGGAGGGAACCCCCCAGCAGGGGCTGCTGGGCCAAAAATGAAGAGGCTCCGGATGTCCAAGCAAGCCCCAGCTGCTCAGGTTGTGGGAGCGGTCCCTCCTGCTGCAGGGGGAAGCAACATGCCTCCACCTCCTCCGCGAGCTCTGGCCACCGCCCGGGACGCAGGAACGGAACTCGAGACCTCAGGGATTGTGCCCTCCAAGTTGCGCATCCCAGTCAATCCCCGGGACCTGGAGAAGATCCCAGAGGCCTTCCGGGAAATGGTGTATGAGTCGGCGAACTACGCCGTCAGCCACATATACAAGTTCAACGAGAAGGAGCTCCGGGCCATCGAGACAATGAGCCCGGTGGGCGTGCTGGAGTCTTCACTGGGCATGACCCTAACAGTAAGCTGACTTTACCCCTTTATGGCTTTTATTATTACACCTTGCCCTGTTTTTTCTTTCTTCTCTTTTTTCTAAGGAAATTTTCTTTTCACCTTCGCAGAGCGCCGTTGCCCTTCACCGGAGCATCGCCAGGACCAAAACTCAGCTCGAGGACATGAGGAGCGAGCACCAAACTACCCTGCAGGCGGCTAAGGATGCCTTGGCGGCCTCGCAGGTCGAGTTGGAAAAAACCCGCTCGAAGGTCCAAGAGCTCGAGACCTCCCTCGCCACCTCGCGGACAGACCTAGATGCCACGAAGGCTGAGGCTCAGGCCACCCAGGCCGCCCTAGAGGCCGAGCGGACAACTTCGGAAAAGTCCCTGGAAGACCTGTTCTACCATTGTTGGGCCTACAATCCAGACGCTGGCTTCTCCTTCTTGTCAGCGAGCCTCTGGGAGCGCTTGCTGGTGAAGTTCCAAGCTTTCCTTGAAAAAGAAGCGCCCTCCGAGGCCGGGGAAGGCTCTGGCGCAGCCGAGCAAGGCGAGACGGCGACCTCCAAGGGGCCACCTGGCAGAGCCTAGGGCGTTTCTTCTCTTGTGCCCTTCACTATTTTTTAATATTTTTGTGTAACCTTTTGCATGAGGTGTTTCCACCTTGAGACAATTTGATTTATCGTTTTTAATTGATCCTCTTTCTTGCCCTTACGCATTTTGGTTACAATTTTTTGAAAAACTTAGTTCGCGTTAACTCTTACCCATATCTCGAGCTCTTTAGGAAGAACAACGATCAATAGATTTAAATCAACTTCTAAGTTTTGTGACCTAGTTATGACCAGGAACTTATTTTGAAAACTTAGTTCGCGTTAACTTTTACCCATATCTCGAGCTCTTTAGGAAGAACAACGATCAATAGATTTAAATCAACTTCTAAGTTTTATGACCTGGTTATGACCAGGAACTTAATTTGAAAACTTAGTTCACGTTAACTTTTATCCATATCTCGAGCTCTTTAGGAAGAACAACAATCAATAGATTTAAATCAACTTCTAAGTTTTATGACCCGGTTATGACCAGGAACTTAATTTGAAAACTTAGTTCGTGTTAACTTTTATCCATATCTCGAGCTCTTTAGGAAGAACAACGATCAATAGATTTAAATCAACTTCTAAGTTTTATGACCCGGTTATAACCAGGAACTTATTTTGAAAACTTAGTTCGCGTTAACTTTTATCCATATCTCGAGCTCTTTAGGAAGAACAACGATCAATAGATTTAAATCAACTTCTAAGTTTTATGACCCGGTTATGACCAAGAACTTAATTTGAAAACTTAGTTTGCGTTAACTTTTATCCATATCTCGAGCTCTTTAGGAAGAACGACGATCAATAGATTTAAATCAACTTCTAAGTTTTATGACCCGGTTATAACCAGGAACTTATTTTGAAAACTTAGTTCGCGTTAACTTTTATCCATATCTCGAGCTCTTTAGGAAGAACAACGATCAATAGATTTAAATCAACTTCTAAGTTTTGTGACCCGGTTATGACCAGGATAGGACTTAGTTAGCGTTTAATCCTTATCAATATCTCGCGTTTTTTAAGAAAAACAACGGTCAATCGATATGAATCAACTTCTAAGTCATTAAGGAGACCTGGTTATATCCAGGTACCATATGCCCCCCAAGTAACCGGGAAAGGGTCTTTCGTGGTTACTTTAAATTACACTTGCCAACATGTTCAAAAGCTGATCTTCATTAATACATAAAAAATGGCCTTCCAGGCCTTACAAGTGAATCATTGATAATATTTCTTTAAGTGGATGGCGTTCCAAGTCCGCGGGACCGCCCCTCCATCAAGCCGAGCTAACTTATAAGTTCCCTCCTTAATGATTTCGATGACCTGGTATGGTCCTTCCCAGTTTGGTTCCAAGACTCCATCTTTGGGATCTCTCCCGGCCAGGAAAACTCTCCTTGGGACCAAGTCGCCAACGCTAAAGGCGCGCTTTTTGACTTTGGTGTTGAAGTAGCGAATGATTTTCTGCTGATAATGGGCGAGCTGGAGTTGCGAATCTTCTCGCCTTTCATCAACAAGGTCAAGGGAATTGCACAGTTGCTCGTGGTTGCGGTCCTGATCGTAAGACTGGACCCTATGCGAAAGCACTTTAACCTCCACGGGGAGGACTACCTCACTTCCAAAGGTTTGGGAAAAAGGAGTATGACCCGTAGGAGTCCGATGCGAGGTCCCGTATGCCCATAGGACCTGGGGGAGCTGTTCTGGCCAGATCCACTTCGCTTCATCTAATCTCTTCTTGAGGCTCGCCTTTAAATTCTTGTTGACAGCCTCGACCTGGCCATTCGCCTGAGGATAGGCCACGGAGGAGAAACTTTTCACAATTCTGTACCTTTCACAAAACTCGGTGAACAAGTCGCTGTCGAACTGAGTACCATTGTCGGAGACAATCTTCTTGGGCAGGCCGAATCGACAGATAATGCTTTTAACCACGAAGTCAAGCACTTTTTTGGACGTTATTGTCGCCAAAGGTTCTGCCTCAGCCCACTTCTTAAAGTAGTCGATGGCTACCACGGCGTAATGGACTCCGCCCTTTCCAGTGGGGAGGGCGCCAACCAAGTCTATCCCCCAAATGGCAAATGGCCATGGGGACGAGATCATCTTTAGCTCAATTGGAGGAGCTCGGGCAACTGCGGCGAATCGCTGGCACTTGTCGCATTTCTTCACGTGTGAGATCGAGTCTTTGGATAGAGTTGGCCAGTAATACCCCTGCCTCAGGACCTTTAAGGCCAAGCTCTGCCCCCCAGTGTGGTCTCCGCAAAAACCCTCGTGCACCTCCTGCAGGATGGCCTTTGCTTCATCTGGAAGAACACATCGGAGGAGAGGCAGGGAGTGCCCACGCCGGTATAACATCCCATCTACTATCGTATACCTGGGAGCTTGATAGAGTACTCCCCGTGCATCATTGCGCCCTTCAGGCAGCTTTCCTCCGACGAGATACTCAAGGATGGGGGTCATCCAGGTCAGCCTGGCATCGATCATCTCGACCTCCGTCTTGACATCTACTATGCTTTGTTTCCCCAAGAACTCTATTGGCACTAACCCCAAGGTCTCCATTTCCCCAGAGGCGGCGAGCTTGGCGAGAGCGTCTGCGTTAGAGTTCTGCTCCCGAGGTATCTGTTCGATCGAGCCTCGCTCAAACGCGGACAGCTCAGCTTTTACCTTTGCCAGATAGGCGGCCATCTTGGGTCCCCGTGCCTGATATTTGCCCAGAACCTGATTTACCACGAGCTGGGAGTCACTGAAGCACTGGACGGAGCTCGCCTTCATTTCCTGGGCTATCCTCAGCCCGGGCAGCAAAGCTTCGTATTCGGCCTCGTTGTTGGAGGCTATAAATCCGAACCTCAGCGCCGAGTGGAATCTATGTCCCTCGGGGGATATCAAAATGATTCCAGCTCCGGATTCGTTCTCATTGGAGGAACCATCTACAAAGATCCTCCACGACGCCTGGGGCAGGGTGATTTGGTGTGAGTCTTCTGCGGGATCCTCCTGGAATCCCGTGCATTCTGCCATAAAATCGGCCAGGGCCTGACTTTTTATAGCAGTCCGCGGAGTGTACAAAATCTCGAACTGACTGAGTTCGATTGCCCATTTTAACAAACGTCCCGATGCTTCAGGTTTTTGCAAAACCTACCTTAAAGGTTGATCGGTCATGACGTGTATCGAGTGGGATTGGAAGTACGGCCTGAGCTTTTGCAAGGCCGTGATAAGGTAGAACGCTAATTTTTCCATCAACGGGTATCGGGATTCAACCCCAATAAGTCTCTTGCTGATGTAGTAGACTGGTCTTTGAACTCGGTCTTCTTCTCGTACCAACACGGCACTAGCTGCATCCCTGGTGACAGCCAGGTAGAGAAAAAGAGGCTCTCCTGCCTTGGGTTGGGATAATACGGGTGGCTCAGCCAGATGTGCCTTCAGGTCAAGGAATGCGCTTTCGCACTCTTCTGTCCATTCGAACTTCTTGTTTCCTCGGAGCAGGTTGTAGAATGGCAAACACTTATCGGTGGACTTGGAAATAAACCGATTGAGGGCTGCTACTCTTCCTGTTAGGCCTTGGACATCTTTTCGCGACCTGGGCGAAGGAAGCTAGAGTAGGGACCTGATCTTGTCGGGGTTTGCCTCGATTCCTCGGGTATTGACTATGAAGCCCAGGAACTTCCCAGACGCGACTCCAAAAGTGCACTTCTGCAGATTAAATCTCATGCCATACTCCCGTAGTATCCTAAACATTCTTCCAGGTCGGAAACATGGTTATCGGCAGTCTTTGACTTGACTAGCATGTCATCAACGTAAACTTCCATGTTTTTCCCGATCTGGCTTGCGAACATTCTGTTTACTAACCTTTGGTAGGTAGCTCCGGCGTTCTTCAGCCCGAACGGTATGACCTTGTAACAATAGATGTTAGTCGGGGTCATGAAGCTGGTGTGTTCCTGGTCTGCCGGATTCATGGCGATCTGATTGTAGCCTGAGTATGCATACTGTCCTCGCCTACTCGGGGGTCAATATCCTCACTTAAGACGACATTTTCCCCTTCGGTGCTTTGAGGTTTTTCAATCTCAGGATTAGCTAAGGGTTCCTGAGATTCCTCTCCACCACTTTGAATGGCCATTGCCAGCTGCCCGGGTTTAGATTTTCCCTTCATAGAAATGCTGTAGTATTCCCTGGCAGCGAGCTGATCGCCATGAATAGTGCATATTCCCGTGGAAGTAGGGAATTTCATCGTGAGGTGGCGAATGGAAGTGACGGCCTCAAACGCCATGAGCGTAGGCCGCCCCAAGATCGCGTTGTATGCAGCGGAGCAGTCGACGACCACGAATTCGAGGAGCTTGGAGACTGTCTGAGATCCTTCTCCTAGGGTGATCACCAACTCGATCATCCCTATTGCTGCTGATCCCTCTCCCGAAAAACCATACAGCATCATGGAGGTCGCCTTCAACTCAGCGACGGTTAAACCCATCTTTTCTAACGTGGATCGGAACAGGAGGTTAACCAAGCTCCCGTTGTCGATCAGCACCCTCCTCACTCTCCGATTGGCGAGCTGAATTGCCACGACCAAAGGGTCATTGTGAGGGAATTGTACATGGCCCGCATCTTCCTCCGTAAAAATGATCGGTTGTCTCTCCAACCGCTGTTGTTTTGACTGGCGCTGCTCCGGGACGAACTCTACTCCGTTATGAGCCTTTAGTTCGTTCACGTATCTCTTCTGGGCACCCCTGCTCATGCTGGCCATGTGCGGACCCCCAGAGATGGTGGATATCTCTCCTCCAACCACGGGAGGAGGGACGTCCTGATCTACCCGAGGCCCGGGCTGACTGGCCGGGACTTCTGGAGCAGGACGACTTGCTGGAACCCTGTTCCGCGCGTATTGAGCCAAGGGGACGGCTCGGATGAGAGTCTCGATCTCATCTTTTAAATGCCTACAATCTTCGGTGTTGTGGCCAACATCGTTATGAAAACGTCAAAACTTGGAGGTGTCTCTCTTCCCATTATGGTGCTTTAATGGTTCCGGCCTCTTCCATGGGACTCGAGTAGAGTTAGCTAGGAAAATTTTCTCCCTACACTGGGTGAGCTCTGTATAAGTCGTGAAGACGGGCTTGAATTTGTCTACGGACTTATTCTTCTTTTGGCCGTGCTGACCGTTTTCGTCATTCCCCTTTCTCTTACCTTCACCAGGCTGGTTGTTTTGTGAGACGTTTTGGGTCGCTACCACGACCTCCGTCCCCACTCCAGCGGTCTGTTCGGGGACCTGGCTGGTTCCTGCAGCTGAGGCTTCGACTTCCTCCAAGTTTATCCATTCTTGGGCCCTGTTAAGGAATTCACTAACCGAGCTGACTCCCTTCCTTTGTATATCCTTCCAGAGATCTCCTCCGACGAGGATTCCAGTTCTCATGGCCATGAGCTTGGAACTATCATCCGTGTCTCTGGCTCGAGCAGCGACGTTTGCAAATCTGCTCAGGTAGGTCTTCAAAGTCTCACCGGGCTGCTGCCTCACGTTAGCCAGGGAGTCGGCCTGAACACGGGCGGCCTGGGAGGCTCGGAATGCCCTTTGGAAATCTGCCGAGAAAGTCTTCCAGGAGCTGATTGACTATCTTTTACTTTGCTTGAACCACTGCCTTGCAGGTCCAGTCAGTGTGGAAGGGAAGATTAAACATCTCAGCTTGGGGCCAATGTTGTGGGCCATCATTAGGGTGTTGAACATCCCTAGATGGTCCGATGGGTCTCCGTCCCCATTGAACTTTTACAAGTGCGGCAAACGGAAACCAGATGGGTACGCCGTTGCTGCTATGCTGGGGGCGAAGAGCTCCATCTCGTCCCCTGATCATATTCATCTTTTTCTTTTTCTGATAGGAGCTTCCTCATTAACTCCTCCATCTGAGTCAGGCGCTCGAGGGTTTGGTCCTGATGTCCGTGGTTATTCCGGGGCTGTTCAATAGCTCCGGGCCCATTGTACACATTTGGTGGGTTATTGCCCCTCCTACCTTAAGATAGATTATTTGGGACATTCCCCTCGTTACGTACTTCGGACAGGACCCCCTCTGAGCGAGCGTGGCCATCTCCTCCTGCTGGTTCCCCCCTATGAGAGGTAAGGCGATCTCGAAGGTCGCCCCCCTGGGTGGTTTGATGATTTTGTGCCGAACTCAAATGCTGACGCAGGTCTCCCCCAGAGAGATCACTCCGGCGACTGCCGGTCCATTGGCTCTTACTAGATAGGCTTGGAGTCCGCCTTTGGTGGTGAGGATTTGGGCTTTCCCTTGGCGCCCTGCTACGCCGGGAAGGTCCAGTTGATGGCGGGTTTCTCCGACTACTCCGATAGGCTGGGATATCTCGGACGGGCTGAGGAGGAGATAGATATCTGATGGGAGACGGAGGATGGCTGACTGGAGAGGCGATCCTAGTTCCGTCAGGGTGGATCAAATTTGGTGGGGGCCTTTCCGTCAGGCGATCTGGACGAGGCGTAGGACGGTTGTTGGGGACGGGCTGATGCTGTGAGCCCTCCCCGGATCTCCTTCGGGAATTACCTCAAGCTCCCCTGGGCGCTCTCGAGGATGGTTGGGAGCTAGGTGTCGACATCCTGACCGAACGACTGTATTGTTGTTGCCTGGCTCCAGGCACTTCTTCGAAGCCTGCCTCTCGATGATGTGATGAGGGAGTGGAGTTGGATGTCGGAAGTCTGTCCAAGCGGTTATGCTTGGACCGGTTACCCCGATGAGACTTAGGAGCCTCGCCTTGCCTCTCTCCGACGTTAGCGTCGGTTGTGAGAGGGGGTAGTCAAGCCAGCACATCCTTGATCTGCTGGCTAGCTATTGCTAGCTGGCTCCTTAGCTGAGCGTTCTCCATCTCCACCGCCGTGTAATAACACGGGTTTGGATTAGGTGGTCGGGGGGCCAAACTTCCGGTGTCATCTTGGCCCACTAGCTGCTTTCCTGGCCGCTGCTGGGTCTCATGAACTTGCTCACCAGGGGTGGTGGCAGTATGATGAGTCTCCTGCCCATCATGCTGCTCTGTCTTGTTACCGTGCCTAGATCGAGTAGTCACCATAGTTGGATGTTTGCGATAGCACTAACCAAACTTGCTCTCAATGAAAGCACCAAACTGTTGACGCGGTTCTTCGCCAACAGGTCATTAAGAAAAGAAGAGAAAGGGATTAGTGCTAATGTTGAACCGTAACAGATATATGATCTTGGAAAAGAGAATGGTGACTCAAGACACGTTTTTTAAGTGGTTCGAAGGTTAAAATCCTTCTACTCCACTAGTCAGTATTATTGCTGTACACTGGATATTTGATTACAAGGTATTTCTTACAAGAGATCATCCAACCCTTATCAACTCCCAGGGTCTCCATATTTATAGGAGAAGGCACCTGGGAGTTGGTAAGAAGGTCATCCCGTGACCTTCTTACCTATCGTATCAACTCTGTGACATTCATGATTAATTCCTAAACCTGACACCTAAGTGTGGTCAAATCAATAGGTAAGGAGATAATGGGCCGCACAGCCCAACCCAGTCGTGGGTGTCTGAATACGCACATTCCTGCGGCGTGTCCGAGAAGTCAGGGGCATATCATACACGTGATGTCTGATATGTGCACGTTTACCTTGCATGTGTTGACTTTACAAAGAGTCATAGCCTCCAAATCCAGCTCGTACCACGAGCTAGATGCCTAACTCGACCTTCGGCCTCCAGAGTCCGGACTCAAGTCTTAGGCAATCTTGGCGAACCTTCAGGTTACCTCGATCCAAGGAGGTATGATCTTATGACGACAGCTCTGGTTTTGGGGGTATCCACGAGGTAATCATGATTAGGCCGCAGCTCAGCTCGCTAATCAGCCCGTGGAAAATCAGGGCGTACAAAGGTATTTTAGTCGTTATTGTTTATTAAGAAATGGTATTATTGCCCTTACTTAGTTTAGCCTTCTAAGCGGTATTTAAAACTTTTGACAAAACTTCTCTTACCAAGTCTAGTTATTTGAAAGTTGGCCTTTTACAACATTTCCCACTCCGTTCTCACTATCGAGCCTAGTCGAAGAAGCTAGTTTCAGAAGCCTCTTAGGTTAACTGATTTTATCCTTTCTTTTATTTTTACCAATAAAGTCACATATTTTCTAATAAAATCACTTTATTTAAAAACTTTGATAATTGAATTTGAATTAAAATAATTAAGAAATAATTATAATAAATTTTGATTAGTTTTAGATTAATTAAGATAATTTTGAATATAAAGTTGATTTTTATTTAAAAAGATTATTTTAATTTAAGTTTTGGAAAAATCTTGGGTATTGGACCCTCTTTTAATTTTCTTAAACCAATTAAATAAAACCTTAATAAAAAAATATAAATTATTATTCATATTTATTTAAATAGTAAAACCTATACCAATGATTACCATAACAAAATATCATTACTTAGGTTTCCTAGTTTAAAAAAATTATATATTAATACTATAACTCCAATGCTCTTCAAACTTTTTATATTTATACTTGACTATTCCAAGAAATTTCTTCCCAAAACTTTGAAAATAGTTTTGTGAAAACTATTTTAAAAAACCTTATTACAAATCTGCCTATAGAAAAACTCATCATTTTAGTAAACATTAGAAGTTCATAAAATCTCTTTGGTTTGTTATTTAGGTCTATAAATTATTATGACTAAACAATATTTATACTAAAAGTTAGGTTATTTGAACCATTTTTACTTAACAAAATGAATTTTTAAACATGGTTGTCCAGAAGCTATTTTGAGCTTTTCAAAAAATTTGTCTAACTTTGAAAACCCATAATTCTCAGCCTATTCATTATTTTTCTTTAAAAAATTTCTGGTTGATTTACCCATAACAAAATAAGGTATATTATGAAAATCAGCAAAAAAAATCAAATATTTATCCATAGAAAATATCACTCAAAGTCAGTTTTTTATCCATATTTTTTAAAAACAATTTTCCAGATTACACACAAATATTGTAAAGCTCATATCTTAATCATTATAAAACCTTTTTGCATGTTTCTAAGCCCTATTAATATCTACACATCTTAAAATTAAACATAAAAAATAAGAAAAATCCAGATTTTGATAAGTATACAACTGAGTTACCCTTTGGAAGTCAAGGCTTAAACATTTTTCTTACAAAGTCTTAGTTTTGCCTATGGAATGTTGGATTCCAACCCTAAAAATCCTCCAAAAAAATTTGCATGCATGATCAAACAGTGGATAAACATTATTAAAGTCCCATAATATAATTTATTCACATAAAATAAATTATTCATGGCATGTTTAGCAAGAAAATTTGAATAAAACGCATGGGCGTGACCACATACCTCTTGATGGCTTTGATGGTGTTCTAAGTGACTTATAGCTCTTCAAACTCTTGCTTAGCATTTCCTCTATATTTATACACCCACCAATAATACCATAAATAGGTATATACTCACATACAAACTCAACTAAGATCAAACACTCAAACTTTGACAAGTAGAGTTAAGAGTTTACCTTTGATTTGTTCTAGCTTTTTTTCTAGCCTTTCTATATCTTCAAACTCAACACTCAAGTACCCTAAAACTATGTGTATAGAAGAAATATATGTGATGTGAGTGTTTAGGTGAGGAATTGATGAAAACATTTCAGATAGAGCACATGGGGTACTCAGCCAAGCAAGAGAGAAGGAAGAGAATTTGAGGGAAAATAATTCTTGAGAGATAAGCATATGTGAAAAATGAAGACTTTGGTTGACTTTTTACAATTTATAGGTGGTAAAATTTGGACACAAAATTACCTAATTCACCACCCTTGCTGCCGCCCACTTACGTCCTAAATTCCCTTTGATTAATTCTAAATTAACCTTACTTAAGTTGATCAAACTTAGACTAATGGTAATTATCCCAAAAAGTTACTATTGTGGTAATTTTTTTCATACTCTTCCCTAGGGCAATTAAATTAAATAGACCATCCCATTTAATTTAAGTGGTCGCACTCCAATATTTATTATTCATAATAATTTAATTAGTCAAAATCTCATTTTGGCTAACATGTGCATTTTTCACTAAAATGCATTTCTAGAGATTTTTTTCTTACAAAGTCAAACTTTTTGACTTTAATATAAATTTCCAATAAATATTATGCCCATATTATTTTTTCCATATCCAAAATTCTATCTAGTTGGGGTTTTCGTGTCGGTCCGAAACTGAAATTTCTAATTTGGCTACAATCACACATGACACTTAATGGCTATGATGAACAATGATTTTGGCTTCTCAAGCCTATATTATCAATCAATATAATATTCATATAAGCTTTCAAAGATCCTAACCGGTTACTATTAGGTGCCCAAAACGCGGGGCATTACAATGCACGATGTGCCTTATCTCACCGTATTGGAATCTTATGAAAGAAAACAGATAGTACTCGCCACAATCCTCTCTATGAGAAATTGAATATGGATGCATATGTTCGATATGTCATTTTACTTTATAATATATATTTCTTGTGAATAGTTTAGATGCATGTTTGTAATATGGTAGCCAATAATTTGTCTTCGATGGTAGCAGAGGAGCAGTGCAGGTGCTTATGTAGTCATTGGAGGTGGCACATCGTGGTAACAGCTAGGTCAATTTTTGATACAAAGTCTCGCAATGTGTAATTAGCAAGTAGAAATCTCATTTGTGCCCCTCATAAGAAAGTCTCTGACTAGTGATCACGTGTGTTGTATTTTTTACGCCACCAACCATTTTCTTGGAGGTCAAACTCTTCCAACAATGCATCCCATTTTTCTTAAAATTCTTCCTCTGTGTAGTATTGGTATATTAAATTAACAAACCCTGTGGTGAAAGTGAGAAACTTAATTTTCTTTGTTGCATTATTCCCCAAGTGTCACGCACAAAGTCGATGAGTTGAAGATGGAAAGAAATAGTGAATGGAGAGAGCCATTCTGTCATCACTATCATTGAGTATTACTTTCGGTACTTTTTTGCCCATGCAGTATACGAACACCCTCAACAACAAACAAAATACATTTTCTGTCTCATCGAATCGCAATGCTAATCCAAAAACACATGTCTCGAAGTGTTGATCGACGCAGACAATAATTACCAATGGATTATTATACTTATTGGTCTTGTACGTCGAATCAAAAGTAATTGCCTCACCGAATAACATTTGGTCCTTTCTACTATTTTTGTCTACCCAGAAACTATGGGCTAAGCGATGTTGGTCATCTATCTTGTACTCTACATAAAGATCAGGATCCTTGGTCGATAAGCAATCCAAGCAACCTAGTGCTCCCTCTGAGTCACTTTCCAGCTATAGTTCATTTATTATTTTTGCCACTTTGTTATACACATCCCTTAATTGAAAAGGCAATTTTTTGTACCCGCCTGATTGTAGGGAAAAATGTGCTATAACAAAGGAAGTTTTGATCCTAACCTTGTTCATAGTCATTACTTGGGCAGCTACTGCATTTTTAATGTTGCGATGGGAACGCAAGAATTGCATTTCTGAGAAAGTTTCCAATTCTTGATTATGAATAGGTACAAATTCCGTAACCCTCCAAAGATTCGTTTCTTTCATTCAAAGCAATCAGATTGTAGCCTGACATCCAATTCGAGTTACTTCCTTTGCACATTTCTTTCAGTTTCGCAAGTTGAGAAATTTGTCTCTTCAAAAACCTTCTTTGGAACAAACCCACCAGCGCATGCTAATAACCTCATCCCTCTTTTTTCCATCATCAATCTTTATGCTAAATCCTCTCTACATAGAATAACTGCGGTAGAAAACCTCCCATTTCACTATAGAATCCATCTCCTTCCCTAAAATATCAATAATATCTATTTCAACTATTGGTTTTGTTTGTTGAAGGTTGTTTAGTATTTATTCCCACTCCGGGTTGGAGGCAATGTCAACGTCCGTCATCCCTAGTTGCATGAAAATAGTACAATTAATTTCATACATATGATGAGTGATTTGAAGGTCAAATGTTGTATCTTTTCACGTAATGTTAAAAAATATGTAAGCAATATGTGTATAAGGTAGTAAATAAGAACTTGTATATGTGTAGCATCTTTTTCATAGATTATAAGCCTTGATTTAGATAATACTACTTTGCCTAACTTTTTGGGCATATATTGTAAAGAATAATAATAGTGTATCAAAATATAGGAGGACTAGACAAGATAAATTAGCTCATGGTAGTTCATGGCAAACTCAAAGGATGAAATACGTACATTTACAAGTGTGGTGAGAAAGCCTCAAGAATGCTAGTAAGGCAACAAAATTAGATAGTGTGCAGTCACTACATGTAGCTAAATCTGACCCCCATGCATTGTTCTTCACCATGTCTGTTTATTTGAGCTGAAAGGTGGTAGAAGTTGATCTTTTTCATTCAATATATAGTTAGGTACTGAGCATTGATTGCAATGCCCTAGTTAGCCAGGACCGTTACACTCTGTGTTTAAAATAGTGCTTAACTCGCTAAGCGAGTCATTTTTTCTAAAATGTGTAATTAAAGACTAAATAAAGGTTAGGTATTAAAAATTTTGGTCAATGAAGTAATTACTTTTTATTAAAAATATTAAGTTTATACATGAGATCCCAAAAAGTGGTTACAGACTGATAAAAGACAAATAAAATACCAATTAGACGTCCTAAGTGGGAAAACGGGGTTCAACCCTAGTCCCCCAAGCTATCCTAGCTGTAGCGGTCAAGTAGGTTGTGTATGTACACACCACCCCTGAAGCTCTCTGTTGTACCCTGATTTTGGCTCGAGTCATTCACTCAGTTTAGGTACAGCTGGCAAATAAATATACAGAGAAATAACCAAGAAAATGATATTTTCTTGTTATCCACATAAGCAACTCTAGTTTCACATGGGTATGTGTGGTGTTAGGCATCCTGCGTTTAACCCAAGCTACAAACATGAAGGTTGTGAAGCACGCGCTCGTAATATTCAAATAGTTGTCGAAGTACGAGCTAGAAGAGACACTCAACTCGTGGTATCTTTGATATATTGCGTACCCGCAGATCCCCAAAGACTCGGGTATTTTTATACGATTATATATGACCAACCTGTCATATTTAATGTTCCAGATATTAGGAGAACATTTACTTTATGATCAAATCATATCCCATTATAAATGGGAAATATATGTATTAAATGTAATAAATATGTAAATTCGTGATTGACTCACACGGTTATCCAAATCTGTCCATGGAATTTCTCAATAAATACTGAGAATATTTGGCAGGAAAATGGACCGATTATTCTGTAATACTGAAACTCTGCCAAAATAGAGAGAGAAACAGTAATAATATAGACTCGTGGACTAGGTGGATTTTAACCACTGAACCACATAAAAGATTTATGTTATTGTGAATTCTTTTCATCTTTTGTTACAGTTTATTACTAAGCACTAATTAACCTTATTATTTCTTAATACACTGTTCGTGAAAATCCGTGTCAACAGTTTGGTGCTTTTATTGAGAGGGAAATTAGTGCTTTCATCAAAATCCTGGTCAAATCTCATCATGGTGCTCACTCGCTCAATGCACGATAATGAGATAGAACAACCTGGTGGGCAGGAGGCCCTTCATACTGTTGTTTCAAACGAGCATGGCCTTGAAGTCCCACAACGTTCGGGAAAGCAACCAGCGAGTCACAATGATACTGGGAGTTCGGCATCATTTCCACTGAATCCAAACCCAAACTACTTAACTATAGTTGAGTTGGAAAATATGCAGTTAAGAAGCCATCTTACAAAGGCAAACAGGCAAATTGGGGAGGTTTTGGCTCGGTTACCTCCCCTCTTGCAACCGACGTTAATGTCGGAAAGAGGCAAAGTGGGTCTCATAAGTCCCACAGGAATAACCAATCCAAACCAAGTTGGTCAGTCAGAACTGCCACCCCAAGTTCTGTGCCTATAGCATGAGATTTCCAAAATGCTCAACCTAGTGGCCCTCATAGGGGTCATCAGTGTCACGGGCCGGCTATTTGGGTACTCCAACTAGACGAAACATGCGACACTTGCAGACTCTTCAAGCTAGCAAGTCAGCCTACAACACACACCTACAGGCAAACAAACTCAGCGGTTAGCCACATACACATCTCAGACATGCAACGAGCAATAACGAAGTATGAGCAAGCACAAAGCAAGTCATTCCAAGGAACATCCACACAACACAAAGCACACAACAAGGCAAGTGGCACACAATGGCCCAACAAAGATAACAAACAAGTAACACATAAGCAACAAGGAAGCACACAGGGGCAAGTATGGATAAATGTTATTTCATTAATATATAGCCTTGATAGGGCAAGGGAGTACACAGCTTTGGCCCCTATCTGCTGATGGCCATGGTGCTTCCCTAAGTCACCAGGTCACCTCCCCCTAAGGAGCCTTCTAGGGAAATAAAGTCTTCCCAGGAACATATATGATTTTTATCTGGGAGACATATGCAATATTACAAAACTGCCACTACCCTATCCCATGAGGTTGCTTGGTGCAAGACTTGACTAATGATCAAGCACCAAGACATGCTCATTTACAAAATGGCCCCATTTAAGTGTGCCAAAGGGGCAGCACGCTACACTCTCCCCCACTCAATACTTCGGCGTCCTGGACGAAGTAGCTTGTAGATCTTCAATCTTCTGCGTGAGCTTCTTCAATTCTTCCGCCCTCTCCCAGCTGATCTCGTCATCAGCAAGCCCCTTCCATTTTACCAAATACTCTTTATGCTTTTTACGGTCAGTGGTGACCGTCCTTTCCGCCAAGATTTCTTCAGGTTGACGCTTGCTCCTTGGCTAAACGATGACTCCTCCTCTGGTGGACTGGTTGCGCTCTGGATTTCCTGGATCTTCATGATACAACTTCAAGTTGCTGATGTGAAGGACCGAGTGTATCTTAATCCAAGCTGGTAGGTCGACTTTGTAGGAAGTTCGGCCAACTTTTGAGATGATTGAGACCAAACCCTCGTACTTGCGAACGAGTCTGATGTCTTTGTCCCCTCAAAATCTCTACTGTTCGAGCCTCAGCTTGATTAACACTAAGTCACCTGCTTTGAACTCCAGTGGTCTGCGCTTCTGATCTGCCCACTTCTTCATTCTTTTTTATGCATTTTCTAAATAAGCTCGGGCAATCTCTGTCGTTTTCTTCCAGTCTTTTGTGAAGTGAAAGGCTCGCGGGTTCCGACCGCGATATCCGTCCACTGTGTGGGGCAACAGTGGTTGCTGTCCATTAACAACTTCAAAAGGGCTCTTATTCGATGAAGAACTCTTTTAAGAGTTGAAGCAAAATTGAGCTACATCGAGTAGTTGCGGCCAATTCTTCTGATTGGCATTGACAAAGTGGCACAAGTACTCCTCCAACATCCCGTTGAATCTTTCTGTCTGCCCATCTGTCTGCGGATGGTAGCTCGAGGAAATGTTCATTTGTTACCCCAAGAGATTGAATATTTCGGACCAAAAGGTCCCAGTGAATCTTCCATCTTGGTCACTAACGATGTTCTAGGGCACTCCCCAATATTTGACAATATGCTTGAAAAATTGTCTAGCTGTCTCTTCTGCCGAACAGTACTTCGACACTGGGATGAATGTTGCGTACTTCGAGAATCTGTCCACGACCACCAAGATCGCACTTAAATCCCCTGTCTTCGGAAGACTGGTGATAAAGTCAAGCCACACAGTTTCCCATGGTCGGCTTGAGACTCGTAAAGGCTCCAACAATCTAGGTGTCTTGTTCCTATCGACCTTGTCTTGCTGGCAGACGAGACAGGTCTTGGTGTACTCCACTACATCATCTCGTATTTGTGGCCAGTAGTACCCCTGCTTCAAGAGTGCATGGGTTCTCTGCCACCCTGGATGACCTGCCCACAGGGTGTCATGACACTCGCTTAGTAATGTCCTTTGCAAATCTCCAGCTTTTGGAACATACAAGCGCGCCCCTTTAGCCCACAGAAGGTCATCCTCCACCCAGAACTGGCGAGTCTTGCCTTCTTTTACGAGCTTCAGGATGGTCCTGACAACCGGGTCTTTCTCCAGGTTTTCTTTGATGCGCTCCTTGAGTGGAGTGTTCAACACGCTAGCCGACAAACTAGCCAAGATCTTTAGAGTCGCCAACTCTGCTTTGCGACTCAAGGCGTCAGCTGCATATACTCGTGGAATACTTGGTTCATCAGTGTACAAAAAGTAGCAGGTGCATTTGTCAACCCAAACGGCATTACTCGAAACTCAAATGCTCCGTATCGAGTAACACACGTTGTCTTTGGTTCATCCCCATCTGCAATCCTCACCTGATAGTAGCCCGATCTCAAGTCCAACTTTGTGAAGTATTTGGCTCCACTTAGCTGGTCGAACAAATCAGCGATCATAGGGATGGGGTAGGTGTTGCGAACTGTCACCTTATTGAGAGCCCTATAGTCGATGCACAGTCTCAAGCTCCCATCATGCTTCTTCTGGAATAGCACAGGGGTGCCAAATGGCGCCTTCGACGATCTGATGAAGCCTGCCTCCAATAACTCTTTTAATTGCTTCCTCAATTCTTCTAGCTCAGGGGGTGCCATTCTGTATGGCGCTTTTGTTGGAGGTTTCGCTTCGGGCACCAGCTTTATCTGGTGATCAATCCCCCTCTTTGGTGGCAAGGCTTTGGGGAGTTTATCTGGCATCACGTCCCCATACATCCTTAAGACCCTCGTAATTTATAGTGGAACAATTTCTTCCACTACTTCCTCGAACACGGTGGGTACAGCTACATAAGTGGGCTCCTGCTTCTTCACACCCTTCTTGAACTGTAAAGCTGATAGAAGCTTCACACCAGGGGGTGGTTTCACCTTTGCAGGCACCATTGAAGGAGTCTCTCCCATTATGAGTAAGCTTCCAGTGGCAGGAATTGGAATGGCACCTTTCTCGGTTAGAAAGTCCATTCCCAAAACTACATTGAATTCGTCCATATGGACGACCACCAAGTTAGTCTGCCCCTCCCACGTGTCGATTCTCACTTTTACCCCTTTAGCCACGCCAGTTGTGGCCAAGGCTTTGGAGTTCACCGCTTTCATGCGCCCTGCATCTTTCTCCAGCTTCAGTCCCAGTTGCTTTGCTTCAAGTTCAGAGATGAAGTTGTGGGTGGCGCCAGTATCAATCATCATGCTTTTGGCAGGCTTGTCATTGATAGTGGCATCCACGAACATTAGCCCTTTCCCTAGGGTCTTCTTCCCTTTCTCGCCATGCTTCTTAAGAGCGTTCAACATGCAGACAGCGCCCATGTGTGCGTACTCTTCGTCTTCCTCTTCTCCTTCGCCCTATTGTTCTTGGCCAATGAGGGCATTCAGCTCGCCCCTGTAAGGGTAAACTGCCGACTTATGTGGGCCTTTGCAAAGGCAATAAGCTAGCGGCTTCCTCCCTGCAGCAACATCTATCCCACTGGAAGAATTGGACTCAACTGTCCTCTTCTCTCCCCCACTCTTACCCTGCCAGGACTTCCCAGACTTCTTACTCCTAGCGCTACTTAAGCTGGTTGGAGGAGTAGCCCTTTTCGGCAGGCTGCTCTCCGGAGTGTAATCTGTTAAGCGTTTGGCAGCAGCTTGAGCAGTGGCCAGATCAGACACACGCTATCTTTGAAGTTCTTGTTTGGCCCACGGTTTCAATCCCTCGAGGAAGCAGAAGAGCCTGTCTACTTCAGACATGTCCTTTATATCGAGCATCAGTCCCAAAAATCTCTTTACATATTCTCGGACTGTCCCGACTTGTTTGAGCTCTCTTAACTGGCGATGAGCTATGTAAGCGACATTTTCTGGGTGAAATTGCATCTTTAATTCTCTCTTCAGGTCAGCCCAAGATGTGATGGTGCACCTGCCATTCTCTATGTCATCATACTTGGTCCTCCACCACACCTTGGCATCCCCCGACAAATACATGGTAGCCATGGGGACCTTTCTGTCTTCCGAATCGGCCCACACGGCTCTAAAGTAATGTTCCATGTCGAAGAGGAAATTCTCCAAATCCTTTGCATCTCTGGCCCCGTTATAGGGCCTCAGCTCGGGTACTTTAGCTCGGCCATACTCCATACCTATCAGCCCTGTTGCAGGGGCATTCCTAACCGCTCGCATGGTCAGGTTTACCTTGGCAGATAGCTCAGCCTTTTCTTCTCTGAGCACGCCAACTGCCTCCCTGCAGTCTTCCGTCATGTCATTTATGGAAACTTCTTGTTCCTTCAGCATGCGATCCACTACCGCGATGCGCTCTTCCCACCGAGGGGAAACATAAGTACTTGTTTGAGTGTTTCTTTTCTCCAATGCGATTATTCTGGATAGGAGAACATCATTATCCTTTTCCAACGTAGCTATCCGATTGTTTGCATCAGACGATCCCGAGTCCTGACTTGCAGAGGAAAGATCCCTGACCCTCTCGTCCAGGCCATCTAGTTCCCCTAACCGCTTCTCAAGAGCTTCGATCCTATGAGTGTTGCTCACCATAGTGTGTTTTGCCAAGTGCTTTCTAACTTGGCTCTGATACCAACTGTCATGGGCCAGCTATTTGGGTACTCTAACTAGACGAAACGTGCGGCACATGCAGACTCTTCAAGCTAGCAAGTCAGCCTACAACACACACCTACAGGCAAACAAACTCAACGGTTAGCCACATACACATCTCGGACATGCAACGGGCAATAACGAAGTATGAGCAAGCACAAAGCAAGTCATTCCTAGGAACATCCACACAACACAAAGCACACAACAAGGCAAGTGTCACACAATGGCCCAACGAAGATAACAAACAAGTAACACATAAGCAACAAGGAAGCACGTAGGGGAAAGTATGGATAAATGTTATTTCATTAATATATAGCCTTGATAGGGCAAGGGAGTACACAGCTTTGGCCCCTATCTGCTGATGGCCATGGTGCTTCCCTAAGTCACCAGGCACCTCCCCCTAAGGAGCCTTCTAGGGAAATAAAGTCTTCCCAGGAACATATATGATTTTTGTTTGGGAGACATATGCAATATTACAAAACTGCCACTACCCTATCCCATGAGGTTGCTTGGTGCAAGACTTGACTAATGATCAAGCACCAAGACATGCTCATTTACAAAATGGCCCCATGTGGGTGTGCCAAAGAGGTAGCACTCCACAATCAACATGTCAGTCGATCGGTTAGAACTGCGACCCAAAGCTTGGTGCTCCTTCACAAGCACCTATGAACGCCCATGGCAACCAATGAGGAGGGATTGGGACAGGCTCACAGAGACAAAATGTACCAGCAAACCCTCCTACGTCACGATCGGATTGTCAGGCACAGAGAGCTAGGAATAATGGGACAGAACAAAGGCGGGCTAATTTAGTTCGCCCTGATGGGACAAGGATTGCCTTGCCAGTTAGGCATCCCCCGTCATCCATAAGACATCTGACGCCACGTCGTCCTACACGAGACATTCTTGCTTATGGAGACAGCAGGAGAAATCCTCCTCCGTCTGCCCATACCTATGTCCCACGGACACGTGTCAAAAATCCAGATCCTCGGCCTCAACCGCAAGCTGTAAGCTTCGCAAATGGAAGTTATTGGACTGAAATTCGTCGAAGTGGTATGTCTAAGGGCGATCTAAGAAATCATCTAAGTTCGGCACAAATCCCCTGGTACGATCCACAGATTGATCTGCGTGATCGCTTGAATTCACAGAGAAGAAATTTAACTCGAGATGAGGGTGTTAGTTATACTCGTCAAGAGGGAGGTCCTTCCGAAGTACGTGATAATGGTAATGCCCAACAAAACCAAGCTTGATCTTGGAGGGACAACAACCCGTCAAACACGTACGATTGGATGGGAGATGTTGAATAGCCCTAAAATAACCTAAGGACCAAGGACCAAACCCTCGAGAGGCTAGCTCAAATGGAGGAGAAAATGAAGAAGCTCCTATCTAGAAAAGATAAAGATGATTGTGACTTAGGATGTTAAAGTTTGACAAAGATGGGGATCTGTCTGGTCACCTTGGGATGTTTAACACCATGATGATGGCCCACAACGTCGGACTCGATCTAAGGTGCATTTTATTCCCCTCAACTTTGATTGGGCCAGCCAGGTAGTGGTTTAAACATTACAAGAGACATTCAATTAGCTCATGGAAGAAGTTTTCTGTTGATTTCAAGAGAGCATTCAGGGCTTCCCAAACAGCTCGGGTTAAGGTTGTTCATTAGCTAAAGTAAAGCAGCAACCTGGCGAATCGTTGAAGGCATATCTAAGTAGGTTTGCCAATGTTGCTGCATGAGCTAGAGATGTCGACGACAACTCCAAGCTCATGGCAATGAGGATGGGAATCCTTGTTGGAGGCGACCTGTGGCAGGAATTACAGAGAAAAGGAGTTAATAGTGTGGATTTGTTCTTGGCACGAGCTCAAAGATGGGTTAACCTAGAAGAGGCACGAGCTTCTGTTGCAGGAACCAGCCAAATCCCTGTCCAGCTCGTTGGAGCGGTAACGAATGTTGTAGCTACGACTCAAACCGTTGCCCAGAATAACCAAGGGGGAAATAATAAGAGGAAGGGAAATGGTGAGGGTGACCAGAGCGGAACAAAGACAAATAAGTCCGGGGAGAAATTCAAACCTGTTTACGCAACTTATACCGACCTCACAGATACTAGAGAGTGCATCTTCTTAGCCAATTCTACTCGCCCTCCATGGAAGAAGCCAAAACCATTGAAAAACCAAAGAGCGAAGAGAGATCTTTCAATGATTATAGACAGCTGAAGGATGAGATCGAGACCCTCATCAGAGCAAGACCTATGGCCCAATACGCCCGAAATCGAGTGGTCCCTAGTCAACCCACTGGACAGAACCCTCTGTCAGCTCCTGAAGCTCCAATGAATCAAGTCGAAGCTCAAGCGAATCAGGACGACCCTCCTCCAATAATAGGGGGAGATATAGCCACCATTTCAGGAGGACCTCATCTGCCAGGCAAGAGCAGAGGTGCCCAGAAGAGGTACATTAACGAACTGAAATCCCATAACAGAGTGGAGTTTGTCCCGGACTAGCGGTTATCAAAACAACAGTGAATGGAAAAACAACCAATCATTTTTACAGAAGAAGATGCTAGCCATGTCTAGTTCCCACATAATGATCCTTTGGTCATAACCGTTCAACTCGCCAACTTAAGAGTACGGAGGACACTAATAGATAACAAAAGTTCTGTGAATCTACTTTTTAGGTCCACCTTGGAAAAAATTGGGTTGTCTATAACTGAGCTAAAGGCGACCTCAATGATTCTACATAGGTTTTTTGATGAAGGGTCGATTGCAATCGGAACAATCGAATTAGTGGTAACATTGGGAGAAGGTTCATGAACTGTCTTCAAGATGCTTGAGTTCATGGTAATTGACTGTCCAGTCGCATACAATGCGATTTTGGGTCATCCTGCGTTGATGGCATTTGAAGCCATAACCTCTCTCTGCCACCTAGCAATCAAGTTCCCCTAGGATGTGGGAATATGCACCATCAGAGGCGATCAGCTCACTGCCAGGGAAAGCTATAGCATTTCTATAAAGGGAAAATCACAACCCGGCTAGCAAGCTATGGCCATAAGTGACAGAGGTGAGGAGTCCCAGGAAGTGGAAGTTACTTGTAGTACGGAAGAACCTCAAGAAGCAAAGGATAGCAATGTCGTCCCACGTGATGAAATTGACCCATGAATGGGCGGGGACATGTCAGAGCTCCAGGCCATTGAGGAGCTCGAGGAAGTATGTATAGACCCCAAAGAAGCTTCAAGAGTTGTCAAGATTGGGAAAAATCTTGATGATGAAAGGAAGAAGGAGTTGATCAATTTCTTACAAAATAATCTGGATGTCTTCGCGTGGTCACATGAAGATATGGTGGGAAAAAGCCCGAGTGTAATCATGAACACTCTAAACTTGGACAAGAACGTGCCTACAAAATCCCAAAAACAGAGGTGTTTGGGAATAGTCCGAGCTGAAGCACTGGAGAAAGAAGTAGCTCGATTGCTATAGTGCATGTTTATTCATGAAGCAAAATACCTGATCTGGGTTGCCAATCTCATGCTAGTCCCAAAGCCAAACAAGAAATGGAGGACCTGCATCGATTTCTCTGACCTGAACAAAGCTTTCCCCAAGGATTGCTTTCCACAACCAAGGATTGATCAGTTGGTAGATGCCACGGCAGGTCACGAGCTCATGTCCTTCATGGATGCGTATTCTGGATATAACCAAATCATGATGAATCCAGTAGACGAAGAGCATACTAGCTTCATCACCCCAACTAACGTATACTGTTATAAAGTCATGCCCTTCGGGTTAAAGAATGCTGGAGCTACATATCAGCGATTAGTCAACAAAATGTTTGCTGATTAGATTGGGAGAAATATGGAAGTATATGTTGATGATATGCTTGTCAAATCCAAGGCTGTCGAGAACCATGTATCCGATCTGAAAGAATGTTTTGAGATCTTAAGAAGGTATGACGTGAGGCTGAATCCCCAGAAGTGTACTTTTGGATTAGCATTGAAAAAATTTCTGGGATTCATAGTCAATGCGAGGGGAATAGAGGCGAATCCTGGTAAAGTCAAATCATTGTTAGAAATGCCTTCGCCCAGGTCACTTAAAGAAGTTCAAAGCCTAACTAGAAAGGTGCCAGCTTTGAATCATTTTATTTCGAAATCTACTGACAAGTGCCTGCCATTCTACAACTTGCTCAGAGGAAACAAGAAGTTTGAATGGACTGAGGAGTGTGAGCAGGAATTCCTCGATCTAAAAACGCACTTGACCGAACCCCCAGTATTATCTAAGCCTATGTCTAGAGAACCTCTATTCCTTTATCTGGCTGTGACAGAAAATGCAATCAATGTTGTGTTAGTTCGAGAAGAAGACCACGCTAAAAAACCAGTATATTATATGAGCAAGAGACTTCTCGAAGCTGAATCACAGTATCCACTGATAGAAAAGATGGCATTCTGTCTGATATTGTCTTCCAGGAAGCTCCGGCCATATTTCCAGTCCCATTCAATCAACATCATGACTGACCAACCTTTAAGTCAAGTGCTACAGAAACCTAAAACGCCGGGACGTCTTTTAAAATGGGCAGTTGAACTCAGCCAGTTCAAGATATTGTACGTGCTACGGACCTCAATCAAAAGTCAGGCCCTTGCTGATTTTGTGGCTGAATGCGCTGGATTTCAAGAGGAGCTTTTGAAGGAACCGATGTAGGAGTTGTGGAAGATATTCGTAGATGGATCATCGAATGAGAACGGATCAGGAGCTTGGATCATACTAATCTCCCCAGAAGGACATCGATTCCATACAGCTCTAAGATTCAGATTCGAGGCATCTAACAACGAAGCTGAATATGAAGCCTACTAGCTGGACTAAGAATGGCGAATGAGCTCAAACCGAAGGTCGTCTGGTGCTATAGTGATTCTCAGCTCGTGGTTAATCAGGTGTTGGGAGAGTATCAAGCTTGAGGCACCAAGATGGCAGCTTACCTAACTAAGGTGAAGGGGGAGATATCCGAATTTGAGTACAGTACTATTGAACAAATACCTCTCGAGCAGAATTCTAATGCTGACTCTTTGACAAGGCTTGCCACCACCAAAGAGGCTGAGACCTTGAACGCAGTGCCAGTAGAGATTTTGAAGAGCCCAAGCATGACAGAAATAATGGTAGACGTTGAGATGATCAACACAAGATCGACCTGAATGACCACCATAATGGAATACCTCACAACAGGAAGGTTGCCTGAGGATAGAAAGGATGCAAGAAAAATACTATATCAAGCTCCAAGGTATGTGATAGTAGATGGGACATTGTACCGACGTTGTCATTCATTGCCTCTCCTATGGTGTGTTCTACCCAAGGAGGCTAAAACCATTTTGTAGGAAGTGCATGAAGGTTTTTGTGGAGATCATGCTGGGGGGCAAAACCTAGCACTGAAAATATTGAGGCAGGGCTATTTTTGGCCCACTTTAACAAAAGACTCCATTTCGTATGTTCAGAAATGCGACAAATGCCAGTGATTGTCCATAGTTTCTCGAGCTGCTCCAGTCGAGCTAACGATGATCTCATCCCCATGGCCATTTGCGTTGTGGCAAATCGACCTAATATTGTCCCTACCTATGGGTAAGGGAGGATTTTGTTACGCGGTGGTGGAAATCGGCTATTTCACGAAGTGGGTAGAACCTGAGCCTTTTGTAACCATCACTTCCAAGAAAGTTATGGACTTTGTGGTGACGAATATTGTATGTTGGTTTGGACTTCCTAAAAAGATCATGTCAGACAATGGGACACAGTTCGACAGCGATCTCTTCACTAACTTCTGTGAAAAATAGTGCGTTATTAAGAGCTTCTCCTCAGTAGCGTATCCACAAGCCAATGGACAGGTCGAGGCTGTGAATAAAACCCTAAAGGTGAGCCTTAAGCAGAGGTTAGACGAAGCCAAAGGAGTATGGCCCAAATAGCTCCCACAAGTACTCTGGGCATACCAGACTTCTCACAGAACCTCCACGGTACACACTCCTTTCTCCTTAACTTTTGGAAACGAGGGCATCCTTCCAGTCGAAGCCATGGTCACCACTCACAAGCAAAGGACATTTAGCCAGGAACGGAATGATGAATTACTTAATGCATCTCTCGACCTAACTGATGAGAAACGAGAGGATTCACAATTACAACTCACCCATTATCAACAAAAAATCATTCGTTACTTTAATTCTAAAGTCAAGAGGCGTACGTTCGGAATAGGCGACCTGGTTCTTCGAAGGGTCTTTCTGGCGAATAAGGATCCCAAGGACGGTGTCTTTGGCCCAAACTAAGAAGGACTGTTTCCAATCGTGAAGATTCTGCATGAAGAAACCTTCAAGATAGCTCAGCTGAATGGGGAGATAGTCCCACGGATGTGGAACGCCATGCATTTAAAAAATTATTATCAGTAGCACCATCATCCATGTAAGGCTTAAGTATAAAAGCCATTTGATTAAATAATAGATGGATTTTTAAATAATTTTTCTTGCTAAGGTTGTATCAACTCGTGTATTTAATGTTTGTAAAAGAAACTGAGAAAGTTTCTAAATTCTAGTTACTTGGGGGGCATATAACCCAAGAGGGGTCAGAGTAAGATCGCTGGATAAGTTGAAATTACTTAAAACCCCGGATACAACCAGGTCCGAAACTTAGAAGCTTGGAAAATTGATTATTCGACGACTTTGTAAGAGCTCGAGATGTCAATAAACCTAGCACGAACTAAGTTTAAATTACTTAAAATCATGGATACAACCAGGTCTGAAACTTAGAAGCTTGGAAAATTGAGTATTCGATGGCTTTTTAAGAGCTCAAGATGTCAATAAACCTAGCATGAACTCAGTTTTAATCATTTAAAACCCTGGATACAACCAGGTCTGAAACTTAGAAGCTTGGAAAATTGATTATTCGATGACTTTTTAAGAGCTCAAGATTTCAATAAACCTAGCACGAACGAAGTTTAAATTACTTAAAACCCTGGATACAACCAGGTCTGAAACTTAGAATCTTGGAAAATTGAGTATTCGATGGTTTTTTAAGAGCTCGAGATGTCAATAAACCTAGCATGAACTCAGTTTTAATCATTTAAAACCCTTGATACAACCAGGTCCAAAACTTGGAAAGTTGGGAAAATTATTTAAAATTTAGGGCTTTTTAAAGCTCGAATTATCAATTAACCTAGCACTAACTAAGTTTAAATTATTTAAAATCCTGGATATAACTGGGTTCAAGGCCTGATTCTTAACAGGTATAATATAAATCAATACATAAAGTTTGGATATAACTGAGCTTAAAATATCTATCCCGATCTAAAAATTGATTCCTAAAATCTCGAATGTACAAGTCTAAGGAGTCATAAACATGAGAGATAATAAAGGAAAGATAAATAGATAAAAAGTTAGATATATAAATTGAAAATAAAATTATCCCGAGGAGAAAAACCTCGTACTGAGCCCAAAGGCAATTGTTTACAAACAAATATAAAAAAAAAAAACCAAAAGGAAAAAGGGTGTCACTGAGCTCCTCCAGGTCGCTCTGAGGATGTAACCTCCTCGCCAACCTACTCGCCCGCCGCAGAAGCATCCCTCGTTTCTGACGATTCTTGCAAAATCCGAGCCTTGAATTTTTCAAGGTACGGATCCCACAGTTTATGAGCCATGAAAGAAAAGTACCCATCCTGGTTAAAGGCCTAGCAATGGTACAGCATATCCTCCATGGATGACAACGAGGACGCTTTCTCTTCTTTGACTACGGCCTCAGCCTCAAGCAGTTTAGCTTGGGCTCTGTCAACCTCGGCCCGAAGTTGTGCATTATGAGCCTGGAGGGTAGTCAAGGCGGTCTTAGAAGCCATCTCGCTTTCCTGGGACGAGGCAAGAGTAGCCTTGGCCTCGTGTTCGTTTTTATGAGCAGCCGCCAAGGCATTTTTGGCAACATGCTCGGCTTCTTGAGCGGCTGTCAAGGTAGTATTGGCGGCGTTTACTTCGCCCAGAGCTCATCCTTTCTAGTCCTAGTGCGGGCTATACTACGATATTGAGCCAAGACAGACTGCAAAATAACAACGCAAGTCAGACATATCCTTAGATGCAATAAAAAGAAATATGTTGTAGCGTCCCAAATTTGCTAATAAGGCTTAGGGGCTTGATTAGTGTGCCTGGAGGGCAATAAGTAATTTATTGTTATAATATGTGAATATTATTAGTATGTGATTAGAAATGCATGTTTAGGTTAATTAAATATGCATGTGGGCCCCATCTGGCTATTAGGGGCATGTTTGTAATTTTAGCCCGTTGAGGGCATAAATGTGATAAATGTGGTAAATGCGATATACTTGTGATATATCTGTGTAGCATGATCCGAGACAATCTTTGGGAGCTGTCAGCTAGAAAGTCACAACGAGGTCAAAAATCCGACTCGGGACGAGTCGAGGGGTAATTCGGGTATTAGATGTTTTATGGGGTTATCGGGTTATGGAAATAAATATTTGGAGATATATTTAAGGTTAGAATGTTTAGGAGGGAATATTGGGGAAAATTACCATTTTTCCCTCGGGGACGTTTTCGATACCCCGAGCCTTTGAGGTAACCTTAGAGACTAAGTTAAGTAAAATAAACTAAGGATATGTTATGAATTTTAGAGGAACCGAGCCAAACTCTTTCTCTTCTCTCTTTCTTGTTTTCTCTCAAACTTGCCAAGGGAATTTTGAGGGGAAAGCTTTGGATTTGAGGCTGCAAATTAGGGAAATCAGAGCAAGGAGCACGGTTAAAGATAGCTGAGAGTCGAATTTTTCTTGAGGTAAGGATCTAAGCTTTAGTTATGTTTAATTTTCCTCTGTTTTGCTGATGTTTGAGGGGTTAAAGCTTAGATAATTGGACTTGAGTTATAGTAGGATTTTGGCTGGTTTCTTTGAGTTTATGTGCTGCCTAAAGTGTATTAGGGTGATTATGGGATTCAATTCTGTTGTTGGGGTGTATTTAGAATGATTTCAGGGGAGTTAGCTCAAAAAGCTTGCATGGGAATTCTGGGTTTCGGGTTCGCGCCGCGGCCTACTTTCATTTATAGGTTAGTGGCCTTCGAGGAAATTTCCCAGGTGTCGTGGTGCAAGGTTTGGGCGCTGCGGCCCTAGGTTGGCAGATGCGAGGCAAGTTTTCATCTGATTTGGGGTGTGTCGCGATGCTTAAGGAAGGCTAAGCCGTAGCCCAAAAGTGGATTTTTGGCAAAATAAGGGTTTTTAGCTCGGGAACTTGAACGTTAAGGCTCGGGAAGGTTTCTACTACCCGGTTTGGTAGAAACCAAGGTACCGAGGTTAGAAATATATCTCGAAGTTATTTAATGGATTAGAATGTGGCGGTTGATTATTATTCATGCGTTGTGACTAAGATTTCTTCAAGGCTCGAGTTAGAGGACTATGCTCGTGATCGTGGTGCTTGGGAAGCTCGAGACACAGGTAAGAAAATTGCTGTACCCATAGAGCTTGTGTGCAGGGCATGACCCTATATGATTGTGTTGCAGGGCATAGCCCTTTGATTGCATTTAATTATGTTTAAGTATTTGCTTTAATATGTTGTGTGTGCATATATGTGAGTGAACGGCAAGAGCCGGGAACGGCGTTAAGCACATGGAGTGCAAGGCCGAGTGCAGCAAGGGGCCGGGAGCAGCGTTTAGCACATGGAGTGCGAGTTGCCAGGGCAAAACCCTAAAGGATACCTAGGATATCTTCACGGTGTGGACCGCGAACCCAGGGCCTGGTAAGGCGCCTGGGACGGCATGGCCGTATGTGTATAGCCTATTGATGGCTTGTTTATTTGCAAAGAGCATGATATGCATATGTTATCTGCTTGTGAGGGTTTTCTTGCTCGACTTCGGCTCACGGGTGCTCTGTGGTGCTGGTAAGGGCAAGGGAAAATTCGACCAACCATGAGTACGGAGAGTGAGAAGCAACATGTACATATTTGGCCTACCTAGCTGCCACGGCCAGGGGTATTTTAGGAGTTGATTGTACTGAACCTAAATTTTGTCGTTTATCTTATTCTGATTATATCTTTGAGTTGTAAATATTTCTAAACAGTATTTTGGGACCCCAAATGTTAAAATGCTTTGTGTTTTTCAATAAATGGAATTATTTTCAAAATATAAGACTCTGATTATGATTTAATCACACTTTTGACTTAAAACCTCGATTAGCGAGTTAATTGCACATTTTAAACTGACTTAGTAACGACTCTAAGGAAGTAGGGCATTACTACTTGGTATCAGAGAGAGCCAAGGTTTATGTGGAGATTGACCGAACATGTACGTTCGATGTCAGTGACAAGCTCGACTCAGGGTTGGTTGGTAGTGATTGACTAATATGCTTGAATATGTGCTTGAATGCCCTATTTTCCTGCTTATTTCTTATAGAGCATGATGAATGAGTTAACATATGCATGATGTCAGGGCATGGCCCATTGTATGCTATATGTCATTTGTATGCCATGTGGACTATTGTTTGTGGTTGGCTGATGTGATTGGGAGGTGGTTTTGGATGTTGTTATCATGTCTGATGAGCGGCGTCATTGATTGCAAGCATATTTGTTGAGATGCCTCGACAATCATCTAGACTCCGCGGCAATAGGGCCGAGGATGACAACCAGGGTCAGGACCCTCCACCTGCCCCACAGAATTGGCAACAAATGTTTGCCGAAATGGAAGCAACACTGCAACGAACAGAGGAAGAACTTTGACAGTTGAGGCAGCAGGCCCCTCCACAGATCACTGGGTTGCCAATTCAGCAAGTTGTGGCGCCAGTGTCGTTTCAACCTGTTGTGGAGAACAGGTGGGAACCTTTATATGAGAGGTTCAGGAAACAGCTACTGTTGGGAAAAATTTATACAGGATCTTTATTTATTTTCATGTAGATCTAATATTAAACAAATTAATATGAGATAACCTAAAACATGTTTCTAAAATTGAATTCAATGAGAAACAAAGACAATAATACTTACAGTATATGTAGCGGAATGAAAGAGACATTCCTTCAGTTTCTCTAACTCTTGTATCCTCTCTGTCGCAGAGTATTATCAATAAACTGAACCGATCTTCTATTTTCTTCACAATCTTCCAATGTATCCTTAGAATCACCTAGACTAGTGTGGGCAATTCTCAACACATGAGATATATATAGAGAGAAGAAGAGAAAATAACAAAGAGGCTTAGAAAATGACTTGTGTTTAGAGAAAATTTAAAACTATCAAAAAATCTGACTTGTGACTTATTCTTTGACTTCTCTCTAAGCACTCCTTTTATAGACTCAATTAGGCCATTTAATTTAATTAAAAAATCAATAAAATAATAGCCATTTTAAAGCCCTAGGTCGAAATTATCATGGGCTTTAGGCCCGTGAAATTTCCCATTTGATTATAAGCCCATTGGACTTAAAATCAAGGCCTGTATTATTTTCTATTGATTTAATTAATTAAATAATTATTTAAATCCTTTATCGAATTAATTATTTATAATTTGAACCTTTGATTTAAACTTATTTATTAATTAAGACACCAATTTATCTTAATTAATAAATCTACCATAATTTCTCTTTTCTTCTCAAAATTACACAACTCTGTGAAACTATCCAAAATTGACCTGGTCAACTTTGATAATTCTAATTGATAATTAAATCAATTAATTGAGACTATCTAGATGATTTTCTCCAAGGTACAATGGGGACCATGGGTCTATGAAATCAAGCTCCAATAAATTATCATAAATGTAACAAATAAATTTACTAACTTATTAATTCCTCGTGATTCCACTATAGACTCGGAATTGCACTCTTGAATTCATAGAACGCTCTATAACAAATATAGATACGCTATTAATTATCCATTGTTACAACCATAATTTTCACTCAATCCTCTATATACAGTCTACAATGAGATGGGAATAAAATATCATTTTACCCCTCATTGTATTTTATCCTTAAAACACTTAGTTCCTTGTAAGTGATATTTCAGCAAACTAATTTAATTACTAAAATGAGATCTATATCATTTAACACCTTGAACCAAACTAAAAGGAAACCATTGTTTCACTTCTTCATCAGAAGCTATAGATGTTCACTCAATCCTCTATATACAGTCTACAATGAGATGGGAATAAAATATCATTTTACCCCTCATTGTATTTTATCCTTAAAACACTTAGTTCCTTGTAAGTGATATTTCAGCAAACTAATTTAATTACTAAAATGAGATCTATATCATTTAACACCTTGAACCAAACTAAAAGGAAACTATTGTTTCACTTCTTCATCAGAAGCTATAGATGTTCATATCTATGATTAACACTCCCACTCAATTATACTACCAAGTTCCCAAGATGTAAGTATGGGCTAGTCCGTAGGGTAAGCTGGTAACGAACAAGTCAAAGAACTCAAATAATACAACCAGTTAGAATACTAACCACTCATAATTGAGATTGAATTGAACTATGGTCAACTATATGATATGACTAGAAAAGATAATAACGGTATGTTTACTTATCTTATCAATTGTCAATATCGGTCCTCTCCGATGTAACAAATACATCCGATCTTATCTACTTTTCTAATAAAGAACATAACACTGTAATGTGTAAGTAGATCATATCGTAGATTGGCAAGTTAGTGTAAATCATGTGCATTGACTAATCTTAGGACTAACTTATTTTGAACATATAATCATATTTATATTCCACTGTGATTACGTCACTATAAATAAGATTAGCTATATGCTCGGGATTTAATAGAATTTTATATTAAACAAATAATCATGAAAATAAAACATGTGAGGAAAGTGATTGACCTAGTCAAAAAATGATTTCTATTCTTTTATTGATAATAAAATGAGATTACAAAGAATTTGGGTTTTAATTAGGGCATAAAAGCCCCACAAACTCCCACTTGCATTAATTGAAACTAATGCCTTAATTCTACTAATCCCATCTCCTTGATATGCTTATCAAATGTAGATTCTGGTAGTGTCTTTGTAAACGGGTCCGCAAGATTGTCTTCAGTTGCAATCTTCATAACCTTCACATCTCCTCTGGCCACATATTCTCGAATAATGTGATACTTCCTTTCTATATGCTTACTTCTCTTGTGACTTCGAGGTTCTTTCGAGTTGGCTATCGCTCCAGTATTGTCACAAAACAACACAAGCGGTTTATCCATTTCTGGAATAACACCAAGATCTGAATAGAACTTCTTTAGACAAACTATTTCCTTAGCTGCTTCTGATGCGGCTATGTACTCAGCCTCCATGGTGGAATCTGAGATTGCAGACTGCTTTACGCTTCTCCAAATCACAGCTCCACCCCCAAGAGTAAACACCATTCTAGAAGTAGACTTCCTGCCATCGACATCAGTTTGAAAATCTTAATCAGTGTAGCCTACAGGGTTTAGAACACCACCCTTGTAGACTAACATATAATCCCTAGTCCATCTCAAATACTTCAGGATATGCTTAACTGCTATCCAATGTTCCGGTCCTGGGTTTGACTGATACCTGCTCACTACTCCCACTGCATAGCAGATGTCTGGCCTAGTACACAACATGGCATACATCAGACTTCCAACTACAGATGCGTAAGGAACTTTTCTCATTGCATCTTCCTCTTCAGGAGTTTGGGGAGACTGCTTCTTTGAGAGATGAATTCCATGGTGGGACGGTAGACGCCCTTTCTTGGAATTTGTCATTGAGAAATGTTCAAGCACTTTATCTATGTAAGCTGCTTGAGATAGAGCTAAGAGTCTGTTCTTTCTATCCCTGATGATTTGGATACCTAGAACATAACTTGCTTCACCCAAATCCTTCATCTGGAATTGAGTGCTCAACCAATTCTTCACATCTGATAATTTCTTAACATTGTTTCCAATAAGTAAGATATCATCTTCACAAAGAACCAGGAATACCACTATTTGATTTGCCTTTAGTTGGTAAACACAGGGCTCATCAATATTTTGTTCAAAGCCATAGGTCTTGATTATTTCATCAAACCTAATATTCCAGGAATGAGAAGCTTGCTTAAGTCCATAGATGGACCTATTCAACTTGCAAACTTTTCCTTCTTGTCTAGATACTTTAAATCCTTCTGGCTGATCCATATAAATGACTTCGTCAAGCTTTCCATTAAGAAAAGCTATCTTGACGTCCATTTGCCAGATTTCATAGTCGAGAGCGGCTGTTATGGATAAGAGGATGCGAATGGATTTGAGCATGGCTACCGGACTAAAAGTTTCCTCATAGTCCACACCTTCTCTTTGGGTATAACCCATCTCCATTAATCGAGCTTTATAAGTCTCGATATTTCCATCAACACCTCATTTCTTCTTATAGATCCACTTGCACCCAATGGCCCTAAAGTCACTAGGTGCTTCGACAAGATCCCAGACGGAATTTGAGTACATGGACTCTGTAACACCCCAAGTTTCTAATAAGGTTTAAGACCTTGTTTAAGCATGCCTGGAGGGCAAGAAGTAAATTGACATGATATTATATGAATTTGATTGAATATGTGATTAGAATGCATGATTAGGTTGTATACAGATGCATGTGAGCCCTGTTTGTATGTTAGGGGTAAACTGGTAATTTTAGCCCGTTGAGGGCATAAATGTGATAATTGTATTATGTGATTTGTGCCATATGAGTGTGGTGTTTTTATTGTGATGCACGCGTCAAGACGGTCCTAGTGAGCTAATTAGTCTAAAAGTCACAACGGGATTTTGTACCCGGCTCGGGAGGAGCCTAGGGGTACTTTAGGAATTTTGTAAGTTGAATTGAGAACTAAAGGTTATAGTTATTGGCGATTGAGTAACCTGTGTAACCGTTTGTAACTGCTTTGAGTAACAAGTTTTAGATGGAAAATGGTAGAATTGAAATAGAAGTGAAAGGACAAGAGTGCCCTTGAAGGTTTAGTTAGGAAGGATTATTAGGAAAGGGTAAAATGGTCTTTTGGCAAGGGATTTAGACAATTTTCAGCTGGGTTTTTGGGGTACACGGTTTGGGCATTGGGTCATTTGATGGTTTTGATAAAAATTGAAGCGAAGAAAAACTAGAAGAAAGAAAAAAGCTAGGGCAAGAAGAAGAAAAAGAAGAAGAAGTGTAGAAGGGGCTGAAGTGGGAGTTTAGGAGGAGATCAAAGAAGCTTTTGGGTGAATTCTCCACTTGAGGTAAGGATTTTATGCATATTTAAGTTTGGTTTCTGTTTTGATTTGAGAAATCTAAAGCATGAGTTAAGCATTTTAAAGTTTTGGTTTGAGTTTGCTGAAATTAGAAATCAAAGGGTGGATTTTGGGTGTGATGGTGTTTTGATCTTGATTCTAGTGTCTATAGGTTGTTAGATGGTTCATATGAAGTTTTAAATTGATCTTGGGGTTTAGGTATTTGTTTGGGATGATTTGGGGAGGTTGTAGCTCGGGAAAAAAGCAAGAGAAAACCTAGAAATCTGGGTTCGCGAAGGAGCGCCGCAGCCCTGTTCTTGGGCGCCGCGGCGCGAGGATGCTTCAGGATGTGGCCTAGCCGCTGGGCGCCGCGGCCCTTGAGGGGAGTGCCGTGGCCCTAGGCCATTTTGGCATCCAAAAAGTTTGGTTTTCAGGGCTTTTGCCCGGGGACGCGGGGGATGGTTCCAATGTATTGTTTTAAGGAATTAGAGGTCCCGAGAGTACGAGATTGGTCCCGGGAAGTGGTTTTGGGTTTGGTTAGTATTAAAAGTGTTTTATGTGTGTTGTGACTAGGATTTCGGAAAGGCTCGTGCTAGAGGACCGTGCTTGTGACCTTGGTGCATCAGGAATGCTCGGGATACAGGTAAGAAAACTGTAGCACTCGAGAACAGGGCATGGGCCCATAGTGTTATTGCAGGGCATGGCCCTAGATTGTTTTATGTGCTAATGTATAACCTTAAATGAATTATCATATGATTGAAAGATTATTTCGAGATGTACTATATGTGTGATTATAATGAAATGAACGGCTAAGGCCGAGAGCGGCGAAGGCTGAGAACGGCCGTGGGGCCGGAAGTAACACCTAGCACATGGGATGCTTATAGTCAGGGTGGGACCCAATGGATACATGAGTTATCCTTACGGTAAGGACCGAGACCCCAGGCTTGGGTTAGGCCTCTGGGGCGGCATGGCCATGTTTGTTCAGTCTGATGGTTTTCCTGTTTATCAATGGATTATATGCTGGTATAATATATGCATATGTTATGTACTGTTTGAGTTTTCTTGCTGGGCTTCGGCTCATGGGTGCTCTGTGTTGCAGGTAAAAGCAAGGGGTCAGTCAACCAGCCATGAGTATGGAGAGCGTGGGGGCGGCGCGTACATGTTCGGCCTGCCCGACTACTTTGGTTGGAGGCATTTTGAATATGGCTGTATAAACTTGTTCTTTTGATAGTCAATCAAGTGTAAATCTATTTTTGAGTTGTAAATACATTGTAAACCTTATTTTTGGGATCCCAGATGTTGATACTTAAAGTTTTTAATGAAACTAAATATTTTCAAAGATTACAGCCTTAACTTCCGGTTAGTCACACTTTGGTCTTTGAAAACCTCATAGAGTCAGTTAGTTGCACAGTTGTGTTTTAAACTCACTTAGTAACGGCTCTAAGGTAGTAGGGCGTTACAGACTCCATTTCTTGTTTCATGGCTTCGAGCCATAGTTCTTTTTCAGGGCTAGCCATTGCCTGTTTGAAAGACAATGGATCATCATCACTAGTGTCACCAACAACCATATTGCTTTCACCATCCAAACCATAGCAAACTGGGTTCCTAGAAACCCTCCCACTACGACGAGGCTTCATGACTATTTGCTCAGGAACAGTGGTACTTTCTTCATTTAAATCGACTTGCGTCGGTTGGACATGAAGAGTGGGAATTTCATCATCAACACACGTTGATGATGATGGAACATTGGTTGGAGTCAATTCTTTAACCAACTCCTCTAAAACTACTTTACTGTGAGGTTTAAAGTTCTGGGCATAGTCATTTTCCAGAAAAGTAGCATTTGTAGAAGTAAACACTTTCTTTTCTGAATGACTATAGAAAATTCCACCCCGAGTACCTTTAGGATAGCCAACAAACATGCAAACTTCAGTTCACGGTTCTAGCTTTCCCTCCTTTTTTCTCTGGGCGTGAGCGGGACACCCCATATTCTATAATGGCGTAAACTAGGTTCATAACCATTCAAACATTCTAAAGGTGTTTTGGGGATTGATTTAGATGGCACGACATTGAGAATGTTGTTCGCGGTTTCAATTGTATGTCCCTAGAACGAATTTGGTAGAGTTGAGTAACTAAGCATGCATCTAACCATTTCCAATAAAGTTATGTTCCGGCGTTCCGCTACACCATTTTGTTGCAGAGTACCTGGGGCAGTAAGTTATGATAAAATCCCAAGTTCAATTAAATGATCTTGGAACTGCATATCCAAATAGTCTCCACCCCTATCAGATTGCAAGATTTTACCTAATTGGTTCTGAGCCATTGCTAGGAATTCCTGAAACTTTGAAAATGTTTCTGATTTCCTATGCATTAGGTAAAGGCATGAGTATCTAGAGTAATCGTCAATGAAAGTGATGAAATACTCAAAACCACCCCTGGCTTGTACATTCAAAGGTCCATAAACATTTGAATGCACAAGACCAAGTGGTTCTTTGGCCCTATCGCCCTTCGCAGAGAATGGACGCTTGGTCAGTTTGCCTTCTAGACAAGATTCACAGACAAGTAATTCAAGTAAGGTGAGTTCCCTCAAAGGTCCATCCTTTGTAAGTCTTTGAATCCTATCATAGCCAATGTGACCTAGTCTCAAGTGCCATAAATACGTCATATTATTGTTATCAGTCTTTTGACATTTATTGGTCCTAGGTTTAGCTACTTTGAATAAATCATTATTAATAGCGAGGGGTTCGTTTGGTCGCAGAATATAAAGCCCGTTTTCCAAACATGCAATACACAATTGTGATCCATTGAAAGAAATAGATATATTAACACTTGTGAAAGTCATAACAAATCATTCTAATTGCAACATGGAAACTGAAATTAAATTTCTACTAAAATCCAGAATAAAAAATACATCTTTTAAAATTAAAAATTTATTTCTGAACTTCAGACGAGCTCTTCCTCTAGCTCGGACCACAACGAACACTCCGTTCCTAACTCTAAGCTTTAAGTCTCCTTCGTTCACTTCCTCCCACGATTCAAGAAGTTGTAAAGAGTTACAAACATGGTTAGTAGATTTAGAATCAATAATCCAAATAGAGTTATCATTCTCTAAAACATATGTTTCCAAGATAAATGAACAATAATCATTATCTTTGTTTTTATCTGCTAGAAACTTGGGGCAATCCTGTTTCCAATGCTCTTTACAGTGAAAACATTTACCTTTACCTTTCTTGTTTTTCTTGTTTTTCCCCTTGGGCGTCTGTGCACTTGGTTGTGCACTCGCCTTTGCAAGTTTTGGGTTGTTGTTTTGCCCACCTTTCCTCTTGTTTCCAACTTTTGAAGACGAAGCTTGGTTAGCTTCAGCCTTAGCTGGATCAGCAGCAATAGTAGTAGTTGTCTTCTTTTCTCCTCCCTTACTAGGTCCACCCATGATAGACTCAAAAGTCTGAAGCTCATTCATGAGCTGTGTCAGACCATAGTTGAGTTTATTCAACACATAGTTGGTGGTGAATGGAAGGAAAGCTGGAGAAAGACTGTTGAGGATTAAGCTAACTTGAGTTTCCTCATCTATTATGGTTCCATGCAGTTCAACTTCCTGAAAGTAGTTTGTCATCTTGATCAGGTGATCACGAACATGTTGAGAAGGTACCATTCGAGCATTGGCATATTTTTTGGTGGCCTCAAAACGAGTCTGCGCTGACTTGGCACCAAACATGTCATGGAGATGATCCATGATTTCGTAGGCTGTCTCGACATTCTCCATCTTTGTCTTGAGAGTGTCGACCATACTAGTCAACATGTAGTACCGCGCCTTATTGTTAGCCGCCTGCCAACACTCATTCTTGTCCTTCATAGACTTGGTAGCTCGTTCAGCTGGAACTTCCGGGGATTCCTCAGTCATGACGAACTTGAAGTTGTCACCAATCAACACAATGTTGATGTTTTGCTTCCATTTAAGGAAGTTTTCTCCAGTGAGTTTCTCCATCGAAAGTTGAGAAAGGATGGGAATAGACACATACACTACTTAAAAAACTACAAATTACCAATAAAATAGAAATCAATCACATTTGCTCAATAAAACTTCTATTCACACAAATTTCAAGAAATAGCACAACATATACCAAAAATATGTAATATATGAGAAAAAATACCAAAAGTAATCATATCTCTATTTCTTTAGGTTTTTAACTAATCTATGATATCCTTGTCCTGGTTGGCGAGAGTTAAAAATATCATTAGTTAAATAGAGTTGTAAACTCATTTAATAATGGACACCACTATTTACAACCTATTATTCGATCAAAATAAGAAAACAAAATCTCTTATTTTATGAGCTAGACCCACGGTTTCAATAATCATAGATTTAGTCCTAGTAGTCACCGTAGGGGTGAGTCTAGTAGAATTTGACCTATAATTATCTATCTTTCAAAATCTAACATTGTCAAAATAACTAATGAACAGCTTCCGTAGGGGGGCAAATCAAAGTGCCTCGAGGCCCCATTAAGCTATTGACTATGTTAAACCAACGGTGGAGATCGAATATACTTCTTAAAATAAGCTCATTATAAAATTTAAAAAAATAGCATTTTTATTATTTACTTTTTTAGAAAATTAATGACTATGGTTTTCCCAAAAAAAATAAACAGATTAAATTTTTAAAACCAAAGTCCTATAATTTCTTATTAATTCTAAAGTGTCACATTGAAACAAATTCAATTAATTTAGAATTAATTTGTTGCTAATCAATATTTAGGTTTAACTAATATAATGAACCTATACAATTAAGTCCAACTCCGGTAAATGGGTCTTAACAATTGGGCTTGTATGGAGGAGGGCTGGGTCCAGTATGTCGTTCCCACTACAAAGGCCCCCATCTTCCATACAAGTTCCAAAAGACAGGAATTTAAACCTTCATTTTTATTAATTGTTATTAATTGATTAGGCCCACTATAGTCATGCAAAGAAATAGGCCTTCACAAGTGGAATCACCCACAAGAGAGGAATTTAAACTTTACATTTTCTAATGGGCCCAAATAATACCTATCATTTTATGAATATTTTATTTGGCAAAATACCATATATCTAACAAACATATGGGCCATTATATGCATCTAAGCCCAATTGCAAAATACCACATATAGTGCAAACAGAGATGTTATAATTGGATGGGCCTAATCATGTTACTATATGAGCAATTCTATGAATTTATGCAAAAATACCACAATTTATTTCATTTGCAAAAATTCCACAATTAATTATCTAGAATTTATCAAAAATTCAAATTAATTTAATTTTTACAAAAAATAAGTCAATTTAAATTAAATTTATCAAAAATTAACAATAATTAATTTAAATTTCATTTATCAACAATCAACTTGGTTTTAGGTTTATTTGAAAAAAGAATATTAATTTAATTTAAATAGGATTTATCAACAATTAATCAAAGTTAATTTAAATCCCATTTATTAAAAAAATATTTTATTAATTGGCTAAAAAAATGATATTTTTCCAAATTTAACCAATTTTAAGTTTTAAAATCAATATCTTATTTATTTTCCAAAATATCTTGTGTTGTTACAACTATTATCTAATATTTTAACCATTAAACAAAATAAAATATAAATAGTTAAACAATTCAAATATCCATAAAAATATCTAACAAACAATATTCAAATTTCAAATAATTCAAATATTAAAAACTATAGAATAAAAAGATATTTATATTTTCATATAAAGATTTAATAAAAAAAATCAAGAATTTGAATGAAAATATCTTAAATATCTGATATCATAATTCTAATATTTTAATATATTAAAAGATTTAAAATTAAGTTGTTAGTTTATTTTTAAATTTAAATTTGAATCTTTGTAGAAAATATCTAATTATTTAAATCTCAACTAACAAAAATGTCTTATTTTTTAAAAAAACAATTTTAAATACAAAATAAATATGATATTTTTGGCTTTGATTATAAATAATAAATATCCACTGTTGACGCGGTTCTTCGGCAACAGATAATTAAGAGAAGAAGAGAAAGAGATTAATACTTAAAAGTAGAACCGTCACAGATATGAAATCTTTGTGGAAAGAACTAGGTGACTCCAGACCCGTTTTTAAGTGGTTCGAAGGTTAAAATCCTTCTACTCCACTAGTCAATATTATTGATATTCTCTGGGTAATTGGTTTACAAAGTATATAGTTCTTAAAAGACTATTTTTCCAACCCCTATCAACTCCCAGGGTCTCCATATTTATAGGAGAAGGCACCTGGAAGTTGGTAGGGAGGTCATCCCGTGACCTTACCATTTGTCATATCAAGTCTGTGATATTCATGATTAATTCCTAAACCTGACACACAAGTGTGGTCTAATCAGTATGGAAGGAGATAATGGGCCGCACGGCCCAACTCGTCCGTGGGTGTCTGAATACGCACGTTCCTGCTGCGTGTCCGAGAAGTCAGGGGGATATCGGACACGTGATGGCAGGAATATGCACGTTTATCTTGCGTGTTGACTTCCCATAGGGTCAGAGCTTCCTGAGAAGCTCGTTACTGGAGCAATTCATAACCCGAGCTTATCCGTCCGTGGACGCCGGATATTATTCCCAGCTCCTGGTGCAACAAGTGCGAGCTGAAAACAGGACCCCCTCGAGCTAGAAAGGGCCCGTCCTGGAAATAGAGCCTCTGGCCTGTGGGAACCTCGGACTAAATCATGTTTAGTCCGAGGCTCGTCCTGCTAAACAGCCCGTGGGAAAACCAGGGCGTACATCCACAATTTTAATTTTCTTTAATTTTTTTTAAAAAATTAAATTAAAAAAAAAAGGATGAACAGTTCCCGTAACGGGTACTGTTCATTGGCTGGGCTGCAGCAAATGGCATGCGTGCGCGAACGGTGGCAGGCACCAAGCGATGTGCGCTTAGTGCATGCTGGGGGCGCGCGCATGCGTGCGCTGGTGCGCGCACGTGTGCGAGCACGCATGGCAGCCAGAGGAAAAAATTTCATAATTTTTTTTTTGTGCAATTTTTCAAACCAAAAATATTTTCTAATTAATTTTGAACATGTTTTATACAAAATAAAGCATATATAAAATTAATATCATAGAAAACACAACAAAATAACCTAAAAATTGCTAAAATTCACATAAAATCAATATGCTTCATAAAAACATGAAAACCATTCAATTATTCAAACATATCCTATAATCCAATTTTAAACATGTTCATATATGAAAATAAAGATTACCAATGGCTCTGAGGCCAGTTGTTGGGAAAACTTTATACAGGAACTTTATTTATTTTCATGTAGATCTAATATTAAACAAATTAATATGAGTTAATCTAAAACATGTTTCTAAAATTGAATTCAATGAGAAACAAAGACAAGAATACTTACAGTATACGTAGCGGAACGAAAGAGACATTCCTTCAGTTTCTCTAACTCTTGTATCCTCTCTGTCGCAGAGTATTATCAATAAACTGAACTGATCTTCTATTTTCTTCACAATCTTCCAATGTATCCTTAGAATCGCCTAGACTAGTGTGGGCAATTCTCAACACATGAGATAGATATAGAGAGAATAAGAGAAAATAACAAAGAGGCTTAGAAAATGACTTGTGTTTAGAGAGAATCTAAAACTATCAAAAAATATGACTTGTGACTTATTCTTTGACTTCTCTCTAAGCACTCCTTTTATAGACTCAATTAGACCATTTAATTTAATTAAAAAATCAATAAAATAATAGCCATTTTAAAGCCCTAGGTCGAAATTATCATGGGCTTTAGGTCCGTGAAATTTTTCATTTGATTATAAACCCATTACACTTAAAATCAAGGCTTGTATTATTTTCTATTGATTTAATTAATTAAATAATTATTTAAATCCTTTATCAAATTAATTATTTATAATTTGAACCTTTGATTTAAACTTATTTATTAATTAAGACACCAATTTATCTTAATTAATAAATTTGCCATAATTTCTCTTTTATTCTCAAAATTACACAACTCTGTGAAACTATCCAAAATTGACCTGGTCAACTTTGATAATTAAATCAATTAATTGAGACTCTCTAGATGATTTTATCCAAGGTACAACGTGGACCATGGGCCTATGAAATCAAGCTCCAATAAGTTATCATAAATGTAACAAATAAATTTACTAACTTATTAATTCTTCGTGACTCCACTATAGACTCGCAATTGCACTCTTGAATTCATAGAACGATGTATAAGAAATATAAATACGTTATTAATTATCCATTGTTACAACCATAATTGTCACTCAATCCTCTATACACAGTCTACAATGAGATGGGAATAAAATACCGTTTTACCTCTCATTGTATTTTATCCTTAAAACACTTAGTTCCTTGTAAGTGATATTTCAGTAAACTAATTTAATTACTAAAATGAGATCTCTATCATTTTACACCTTGAACCAAACTAAAAGGAAACCATCGTTTCACTTCTTCATCAGAGGCTATAGATGTTCATATCTATGATTAACACTCCCACTCAATTATACTACCGAGTTCCCAAGATGTAAGTATGGGCTAGTCCGTAGGGTAAGCTGGTAACGAACAAGTCAAAGAACTCAAACAATACAATCAGTTAGAATACTAACCACTCAGAATTGAGATTGAATTGACCTATGGTCAACTATATGATATGACTAGAAAAGATAATAACGGTATGTTTACTTATCTTATCAATTTTCAATATCGGTCCTGTCCGATGTAACAAATACATTTGATCTTATCTACTTTGCTAATGTTATGGAAAGAACATAACACTGTAATGTGTAAGTAGATCATATCATAGATTGGCAAGTCAGTGTAAATCTTGTGCACTGACTAATCCTATGACTAACTTATTTTCAACATATAATCATATTTATATTCCACTGTGATTACGTCACTATAAATAAGATTAGCTAAATGCTCAGAATTTAATAGAAGTTTATATTAAACAAATAATCATGAAAATAAAACATGTGAGCAAAGTGATTGACCTAGCCAAAAAATGATTTCTATTCTTTTATTGATAATAAAATGAGATTACAAGGAATTTGTGTTTTAATTAGGGCATAAAACCCCAACAGCATCCTCCCACCTTTGAGGGTGGATCAAACCCACTACGGGTAGAGCAGTCGATGAATATGATTTCCTCAATTCTGGATTTTATGAGGGTTGAGGGGAATGAGAGGGTAGCTTGTGCTAGCTACATGTTTAGAGAGGATGCCCGCATCTGGTGGGATGTAGTGGTTCAGAGAAGGAATGTGACCATTATGACTTGGGAAGAGTTTAGGAACATATTCAATGAGAAATATTACAGTGTTGCAGTTCAAGCTGCGAAGGTTGACGAGTTCATCAACCTGACCCAGAATCGGTTGACCGTGACTGATTATGCTTTGAGGTTTGACCAATTGGCGAAGTTTGCGCCACATTTAGTGCTGAGCGATGCGACAAGAAGAGACAGATTTATACGAGGATTGAACGTTATGATCGCCCGTGATGTAAAGATCACCTTGGATCTAGAGACTACTACCTATGCTCAGGTTGTGGATAAGGCCCTTATAGCTGAGGGGGTCGAGGACCAGATTTGGAAAGAGAGCGTTGTTAGGCACGATACCAGGAGGACAGTGCCTCCTTTTATTGGATCTAGTCGGGGGAGTGGCTCCAGTGAGCAGAAGAGGAAGGCCCCAGATTCCTTTGTTCCTCCCAGTTCTAATAGGAGGGCACGGGGTGCTTCTAGTGGCCGTCAGGGAGGAAGTGACAACTGGAGGAGTTTTCCAGTGTGTCCATAGTGTAGACGACGACACCAGGGTGAGTGCAGAATTAGGGCCTGCTTTGTCTGTGGGAGTGCCAATCATCTGAATAAGGACTGCCCACAAGTTAGGAAAGAGGAGCCGAAGCAGAGCGGCAGTCTCGCTCCTGCCAGGGTGTTCACTTTGACTCAGACTGAGGCAGAGGCTATCCCCTTGGTTGTGATAGGTCAGATTTCTAGTGCTGGTTCTTCTTATACTGCATTGTTTTATTTGAGAGCTACCCACTCGTTTGTGTCTGCTATAGTGATAGATCAGCTGTGCAGACCTAATGTTTTGTATGCTAGGGGTTTTCAGACTTTGTTGCCAACTGGGGAACTGGTAGTCTCTAGGAGATGGATTAGAGCTTTACCAGTAGAGGTAGATGGTAGGGAGTTGTCTATTGATCTGATTGAGCTGGTGATGGATGACTTTGATATGATCTTAGGGATGGATTGGCTATCGAAGTATGGGACGACGATTGACTGCAAGCGCAGGATGCTGACTTTTGAACCAGAAGGGGAGGTACCCTTTGTATTTTTGGGGATATCTAGTGGACCGCAGGTACCTATGATTTTACCATTGAGGGCTAGGGACCTGATGCAGGAGGGTTGCATAGGATTCCTAGCGAATATTGTGGATGCCTCTAGGGTTGTGTTGGTTGGACCGGGTGAGACCAGATTGGTATGTGAGTTTCCAGATTTATTTCCAACAGATCTACCAGGGTTGCTGCCGCAGCGGGAGATTGACTTTGTTATAGAGTTGGCGCCAGGGGCGGAGTCGGTATCTAGGATACCTTACAGAATGGCTCTGGCAGAGTTAAAGGAGTTGACGATTCAGTTACCAGAGTTATTAGATTTGGGGTTCATCAGACCGAGTTTCTCGCCATGGGGTGCTTCGGTGCTATTCGTCAAGAATAAGGATGGATCTCTTAGGATGTGTATTGACTACAGGGAGCTGAACAAGTTGACCATTAAGAATAAGTATCCACTGCCAAGGATCGATGATTTATTTGACCAGCTACAGGGAAGGACAGTGTTTTCCAAGATTGATCTCCGGTCAGGTTACCACCAGTTAAGGATCAAACAAGAGGACATACCAAAGACCGCTTTCTGCACGAGGTATGGACACTATGAATTCCTGGTTATGTCCTTTGGATTAACCAATGCCCCAGCAGCTTTTATGGATAAGATGAATAGGGTTTTCAAGGACTATCTAGATAAGTTTGTGATTGTGTTCATCGATGAAATTTTGGTGTATTCTCAGTCAGAATCAGAGCATGAGCAGCATCTGCGTCTGGTATTGCAGCGATTGAGGGAGCATAGGTTATATGCTAAATTCAGCAAGTGCGAGTTTTGGTTACCACAAGTTACATTTCTGGGCCATATCGTTAGTAAGGAGGGGATTCTGGTTGACCCAAGCAAGATTGAGGTAGTGAGAGACTGGCCTAGACCGAGCAGTGTTCCTGAAGTGAGAAGTTTTCTGGGATTGACAGGATATTATCGGCGGTTTGTTGAAGGATTCTCCAGGATAGCTACGCCATTGATAGAATTGATAAAGAAGAAGACAAAGTATGTTTGGACAGACAGATGTGAGAAGAGTTTCAAAGAGTTGAAGCGGCAACTGATCACAGCGCCATGGTTGAGTCTGTCGACAGATAATGAGAAGTTTGTGGTTTATTGTGATGCTTCCAGACAGGGTTTAGGGTGTGTGCTGATGCAAGCTGGTAAGGTGATAGCCTATGCATCGAGACAATTGAAAGAATATGAGCAGAGATATCCCTTGCATGATCTGGAGTTGGCAGCGGTGGTATTCGCACTTAAGATTTGGAGCATTATCTATATGGTGAGAAGTGTGAGATATACAACGACCACAAGAGTTTGAAGTGCTTCTTTACTCAGAAGGATCTGAATATGCGCTAGAGATGGTGGTTGGAGAAGGTTAAGGATTATGATTGTGATATCCTATACCATTCTGGGAAGGCTAATGTAGTGGCTGATGCATTGAGTCGGAAAGGCCTGGGACAGTTGTTCAGTTCAAGACAGATATCTGAGAAGTTATCTGAGGAGATGACTAGAGTGGGTATAGATTTGGTGGTTGGTCAGTTAGCCAACGTCACTCTTCAGTATACACTCCTTGAGAGGATCAAGGAGGCGCAGGGGAAAGATTCCCAGGTGAGAGGTCACAGAGAAAACATCTTAGTCGAAGCGACTAAGGACTTTTCTATCTCGAAAATGGGGTTACTGAAGTACAAGGGTCGGATTTGTGTTCCGATGGATTCTAATATCTGGCGAGAGATTTTAGATGAATTGCATACCATTCCCTATTCCTTACATCCGGGTATGACGAAGATGTACCAAGATCTGAGAGCTTTGTATTGGTGGTCGGGCATGAAAAGGGATGTGGTGGATTATGTGGCCAAGTGCTTAACTTGTCAGTAGGTCAACGTTGAACATCAGCGGCCAGCAGGGTTGCTGCAGCCTCTAGGGATTCCAGAATGGAAGTGGGAAGATATCACCATGGACTTCGTGGATGGTTTGCCGAAGACCGTGCGTCAGCATGACTCGGTGTGGGTGATTATGGATAGGTATACCAAGTCTGCCCACTTTTTACCTGTTAGGATGACTTATACTATGGAGCAGTATGCCGAGTTATATGTGAAGGAAATTGTTCGACTTCATGGGGCTCTGAGGTCGATAGTATCCGACAGGGACCCCACCTTCACCTCCAAGTTTTGGGAGAGTCTGCAGAAGGCTATGGGCACGCAGTTACGGTTTAGTACCGCTTATAATCCTCAGTCAGATGGACAGTCTGAGAGGATGATTTAGATATTGGAGAACATGCTATGAGCCTGTGTGTTAGATTTTGGGGGATCTTGGAGTAAGTATCTCCCTTTGATAGAGTTCTCGTACAACAATAGTTATCAGGCGACTATCGAACTGGCTCCGTAGGAGATGCTTTATAGGAGGAAGTGCAGGTCACCTATCCATTGGGATGAGACGGGTGAGAGGAGTCATTTGGGTCCTGAGATGGTTCAGAGGACCAATGAGGCGATTGTGAAGATTAGAGCGCGAATGCTCGCCTCCTAGAGTTGCCAGAAGAGTTACTCAGACCTGAAACGCAGGAGCGTGGAATTTCAGGTTGGTGACCATGTGTTTCTTAGGGTTTCACCTTTGAGAGGAGTGAAACGGTTTGGTGTTCGGGGCAAGCTGAGCCCTAAATTTGTTGGCCCCTTTGAGATTCTGGAATGGGTTGGAGAGGTAGCTTATAGATTAGCGATGCCTCCATCCTTATCAGGGGTTCATGATGTGTTTCACGTATCCATGCTCCAGAAATATGTATCAAATTCGACGCAAGTGATGAGTTATGAGAATTTGGAGCTAGACCAGGATTTGTCTTATGAGGCGAAGCCGGCTCAGATTCTTGACTGGAAAGATAAAGTCTTGCGGAGCAAGAACATCGCCTTGGTGAAAGTGTTGTGGAGAAACAGCAAGGTTGAGGAGGCGACATGGGAACTTGAATCAAAGATGTAGGAGCGGTATCCCGAGTTGTTCAGGTAATTTTGAGGATGAAATTTTTGTAAGGAGGGGATAGTTGTAGCGTCCCAAATTTTCCAATAAGGCTTAGGGCCTTGATTAGTGTGCCTGGAGGGCAATAAGTGATTTGTTGTTATAAGATGTGAATTTGATGAATATGTGATTAGAAATGCATGTGTAGGTGAATTAAATATGCATGTGGGCCTCGTCTGGCTATTAGGGGCATGTTTGTAATTTTAGCTAGTTGAGGGCATAAATGTGGTAAATGCGATATACTTGTGATATATCTGTGTAGCACGTTCTGAGACAGTCCTTGGGAGCTGTCAGCCAGAAAGTCACAACGGGGTCAAAAATCCGACTCAGGACGAGTCGAGGGGTAATTCGGGTATTAGATGTTTTCTGGGGTTATCGAGTTATGGAAATAAATATTTGGAGATATATTTGAGGTTAGAATGTTTAGGAGGGAATATTGGGGAAAATTACCATTTTGCACGCGGGGACGTTTTCGGTACCCCGAGCCTTTGAGGTAACCTTAGAGACTAAGTTAAATAAAATAAACTAAGGATATGTTAAGAATTTTAGAGGAACCGACCCAAACTCTTTCTCTTCTCTCTTTCTTGTTTTCTCTCAAACTTTCCAAGGGAATTTTGAGGGGAAAGATTTGGATTTGAGGCTGCAAATTGGGGAAATCAGAGCAAGGACCAAGGTGAAAGATAGCTGTGAGTCGAATTGTTCTTGAGATAAGGATCTAAGCTTGAATTTTGTTTAATTTTCCTCTGTTTTGCTGATGTTTGAGGGGTTAAAGCTTAGATAATTGGACTTGAGTTACAGTAGGATTTTGGCTGGTTTCTTTGAGTTTATGTGTTGCCTAAAGTGTATTAGGGTGATTATGGGATTCAATTCTGTTGTTGGGGTGTGTTTAGAATGATTTCAGGGGAGTTAGCTCGAAAATTTTGCATGGGAATTCTAAGTTTCGGGCTCGCGCTGCGGCCCTGTTCTTCAGCGCCGCAGCTTGCTTGCGTTTATAGGTTAGTGGCCTTCGAGGAAATTTCCCAGGCGTCGCGGTGCAAGGTTTGGGCGCCGCGGCCCTAGGCTGGCAGATGCGAGGCTAGTTTGCCTTTGATTTGGGGCACGCCGCGGTGCTTAAGGAAGGCTGGGTCGCGGCCCAAAAGTGGATTTTTGGCAAAATGAGGGTTTTTACCTCGGGAACTTGAACGTTAAGGCTCGAGAAGGTTTCTACTATCCGTTTTGGTAGAAAACAAGGTCTCGGAGGTTAGAATTATATCTTGAAGTTATTTAATGGATTAGAATGTGGTGGTTGATTATTATTCATGCGTTGTGACTAGGATTTCTTCAAGGCTCGGGTTAGAGGACTGTGCTCGTGATCGCGGTGCTTGTGAAGCTCGGGAAACAGGTAAGAAAATTGTTGTACCTGTAGAGCTTGTGTGTTGGGCATGACCCTATATGATTGTGTTGCATGGCATAGCCCTTTAATTGAGTTTAATTATGTTTAAGTATTTTCTTTAATATGTTGTGTGTGCATATATGTGAGTGAACGGCAAGAGCAGGGAACGACGAGGGCCGGTAATGGCGTAGGCCGAGATCGGCAAGGCCGGGAACGGTGTTAAGCACATGGAGTGCAAGGCTGAGTGCGGCAAGTGGCCGGGAGCAGCGTTTAGCACGCGGAGTGCGAGTTGCCAGGCAAGACCCTAAAGGATACCTGGGATATCCTCACGGTGTGGACTGCGAACCTAGGGCCTGGTAAAGCGCCTGGGACGGCATGGCCGTATGTGTATAGCCTATTGATGGCTTGTTTATTTGCTAAGAGCTCGATATGCATATGTTATCTGCTTGTGAGGGTTTTCTTGCTGGGCTTCGGCTCACGGGTGCTCTGTGGTGCAGGTAAGGGCAAGGGAAAAGTCGACCAACCATGAGTATGGAGAGCAAAAAGCAACGCATACATGTTTGGCATGCCTGGCTGCCATGGCCAGGGGTACTTTAGGAGATGACTGTACTCAACCTAGATTTTGTCGTTTAGCTGATTCTGATTATATTTTTGAGTTGTAAATATTTCTAAACAGTATTTTGGGATCCCAAATGTTAAAATTCTTTATGTTTTTCAATAAATGGAATTATTTTCAAAATATAAGACTCTGATTTTGGTTTAATCACACTTTTGACTTAAAACCTCGATTAGCGAGTTAATTGCACGTTTTAAACTCACTTAGTAACGACTCTAAAGAAGTTGGGCATTACAGATGTCACCAAGGATGGATAACTTACAGTAAGGCTCATCCCCATGGCTGACTCCAGGACGTTCTCCGAGCTCCGCTCCTAAATAGTCCTCAAGTCCCTCGAGTTGGCCTTATAGGCTAGCCCCACCATGTGGCTCTTCGTCTCGCAAATGATCCCCTGAAAGACTTCATGTATTTTCTCTAGATCCTGAGGATCTATTGGTATTCGGACGGTCACAGCTGGAACAGGGTGAGCTAGAGGATCAACTTGTATTATTTGGTCCCAAGGAGGCGTGAATCGAGGTGGAGGAGGAGGAACCCTAGCGGTAACAGTAGACACCGAAGCTGTCGAGCTCGTGCCTTTCCCCTTAGCAGGGGATTTTGAGGCATTTCCTGCTGCTGGAGGGGCCTTCTTCGTAAATCTGGGCCTCTTCACAACGGGGCCCGAGCTAGTTTTCCCAGCCTAGAAGGCAATACGGAGATCAGGAGCTCCGGTTTGTTCTATGTCTTCGCCTGAAAAGAACAAAAAGGGGATTAGTTCACAAATAAAGTCAAAAACATATACAAGGAAAGAAAGTAAATGAAGATCCTACCCTCCAGGTTGGGGAGGAGTGTATAATCACGACCTCCGGCCTTGGGACTACTGGAGGAAAGGGAGAGTCTACGACTAGTATTTCTGGGATCCTAGGAGGTTCAGGCTCAGGTTCCTCCTCAGGAGTAGATTCCTCTGCATATTGTCTAAATCCAATGGCAAAGGTGACCTGTAGCAGAGAAGACCAGGACCTACAGTTGGTCTCATACTCCTCAAAAATTGCGGACCTAAAATTTAAGGTATTGTCGACAACAATTGTCCCCCTTGGGTAACTATTGTCATGAAGCACCACTAGGTGGTCTACACATTGAAGCAGGGTTATCTTATGATCTGGGTTATGAGGATGACGATGGATGAGCTTATTTGGGTTAAACCTAACTAATCTAAAATCGGCAACAACCCTCTCTAGTTCCCTATAGGGGTATTGGTTACCTTGGTCAGAGGGGTCGGCTGCTGCCCCTAACGCAGCACGATCTAAATTAGGTTCCCGAATAGCCTCAGGAGCCTCCCTTTTCTGCACAAGAGTCACCTCGTCCTCTTCCTCATCCTCGCCTTCGGTGGCTGGCAAGGCCTCCTCTTGAGAGGCTGGGAGCTCGTGGATTACTCGAAGGGTAGCCCGGGTCTTTAAGGCCAACGTCTGGCCTTCACCAATCAACTGACACGCCAGCATTGTGACGTCATTAATGATCTAGTGGTAGTCCTTCTCACTAGGGGGGTAGCCCAGATAATTTCTCGTATTGACCCCTAAGGGTTGCGGACTAAAAGCCCCTACTGTGTAGGTCAGAAAAGATGACGTCATACATGGTTTTGTGTAACATAAGACTAAAAGCCCCTACTGTGTAGGTCAGAAAAGACAATGTCATACACGAGCAGTAGCTTGAGGGCAAATGTTATACCCTAATTTTAGCTCAAGTCATTTCCTCAGTACGAGTACAGCTGGCAAATAAATATACAGAGAAATAACCAAGGAAGTGATATATGCTTGTTATCCAGATAAGCAAATCTAGTTTCACATGGTTATGTATGGTGTTGGGCATCTTGGGTTTAACCCGAGCTACAGACATGAAGGTTGAGAAGCACGAGCTCATAATATTCAAACATTTGTCAAAGTACGAGCTTAAATAGATACTCAGCTCGTGGTATCTCTGATATATTGCGTACCCGCAGATCCCCAAAGACTCGGGTATTTTTATACAAATATTTATGACCAACCTATCATATTTAATGTCCCAGATATTAGGAGAACATCTACTTTATGATAAAATCATATCCCATTATAAATGGGAAATATATGTATTAAATGTAATAAATATGTAAATCTGTGATTAACTCACGCGGTTACCCAAACCTATCCATGGAATTTCTCTATAAATAATTAGAATATTGGGCAGGAAAAGGGACTGATTATTCTGTAATAGTGAAACTCTGCCAAAATAGAGAGAGAAATAACAAAAATATAGACTCGTGGACTAGGTGGATTTTAACCACTAAACCGCGTAAAAGATTTGTGCTCTTGTGAATTCATTTCATCTTTCGTTACGGTTTATTACTAAGCATTAATTAACCTTATTATTTCTTAATACATCGTTGGCGAAAAACCAAGTCAACACTCTCCAACTCATGGCTAGTCCAGCTTTCCATTTCCCTTACCTGCACCAGATAGCACTCGTGAGCCAAGGCTCAGCAAGAAAACCTAAATCAACAGATACACATAAGACACAATATATATAAATAGTAAACTTAAATTGATAAATTCAATAAGCAACATGACAGTATAAGGTGGTCCCGAGCACGATCCCTAGTCCAAAGCTGAAAGTATAAGGTTATCCCGAGCATGATCCCTAGTTCTGAGCCTTAGCGGTATAACCTAGTCACAACGCAATAGTTGATAACCATCAAAACCTAAACCAATTAAAAGCTTCGGAGTAACATACTAGCCTCCGGGACCTCAAATTCTACAAAATTTTGTAGTAGAATCCTTCTCGAGCTTAAAAATCCTATTTGGTCAGGATTCTCTATTTGAGTCGCAGTACTCCTCAGAGGCGCTGCGACCCTCTACAAGTCAGAGAGCATCCTAAGGCATTTCCCTGGACATGCGTCGTGATGTAAACTACCCAGCGCTAAGGCGGTTCAAAGAAACCCCTAAGCCTCTAAGTTCACGCGGCGCGACCCCACGAACTCAGAATCCTCAAAAAATTTCCTGCGTTTTCCTCGAGCTAAACTCACCAGAATTCAATTTAAGCATGACTAAACCCAAAAATTGAGTCTAGAACTCACATTAACACGGCATGGTCATCACAATTACCCTAAATTCCAATCCCAAATCCTTCCCCAACTAAGCAACCAAAGCTAGCACTAAACTTAGCCAAAACCTAACTTAATCACATAGATGAGAGGATTATTGCCACCACTTAGTATTTCGGAATGGAAGTGGGAAGACATAGCCATGGACTTCGTGACATAATTACCACGGACAAATAAGCAACACGACTCGGCGTGGGTTGTGGTAGATAAACTCACCAAGTCAGTTCACTTCCTACCTGTTAAGACTACATACATCGCAGAAAAGTACACAAACATTTATGTTCAAGAAATTGTACGAGTGCATGGAATCCCTAAGACCATAGTATCCGATAGAGGATCAGTGTTTACATCAAGATTTTGTGGAAGCTTGTAGCAGGCCATGGGTACCAAGCTAAGTCTCAGTATGACATTTCATCCTCAGACCGACGGACAGTCTGAGCGTACCATACAGATTTTATAAGATATGTTGCATGCTTGTGTACTAGACTTTGGAGGATAGTGGAGAAAGTATTTTCCACTTATAAAGTTCTCCTACAATAATTACTACCAGACAACAATCGGTGTGGAACCCTATGGTCTACTTTATGGAAGGAAATGCCGATCACCGTTACACTGGGATGAGGTAGGAGAAAGACAACTTCTTGGACCTGAAGCTATTAGAGAGGCTCAAGATGCAGTGGAGCTTATTAGAAAGTGTATGTTCGCTACTCAGAGTCGACAAAAGAGTTATGTTGATGCCAAGTGACAAGATGTGGAATTCAAAGTCAAAGATTATGTTTTCTTTAGAATATCTCTTATGAAAGGAGTGAAGTGGTTTGGGAAGAAAGGCAAACTTAGTCCCTGATTTATAGGTCCTTTTGAGATATTGGACAAGGTAGGACCAGTAGCATATCGATTAGCCCTACCACCAGGTCTAGCAGATAGCCACAATGTGTTTCACATCTCGATGTTGTGTAGATATGTGTTAGACCCATCCCACGTTCTCAAGTACGATAGGTTAGCACTTCAGAAAAACCTGAGTTATGAGGAACGGCCGATTAGCATCCTAGAGAAGGGGATGAAGGAATTACAGTCCAAGAGTATTCCGATAGTCAAGGTCTTATGGAGTAATAGTACAGAATGAAAGGCAACGTGGGAGTTGGAGGGAGACATCCGAGCATGGTATCCGGAATTGTTTGGTAAGTAAATTTCGGGGACGAAATTCTTTTAAGCAGGGGAGAATTGTAGCGTCTCGAAAATTTACTTAGCTAGATTAGTTGTAGTAATAGCTTAGTATTTTAGAGTTTGTGGTGATTGGTTCAAGCCGGGATTTAGTTGGAAACTCATAGAGATAGTTATGGATTTTATAAGTTTAGCCTATAGTTTAGAAATATTAATTTTAACATAAGGTTTGATTAATATAGCTTGTCCTAGAAATGATATTTATTATAACATAAGGTTTAGATAGAATAATTAAGAACATGACACTTTTCACATGCATGTTTATTAAGGATTTTAGATGAATAAATTAATAAAGGATAAACCTAGGAAGTCTAGAACCTTCCCTCAACATTTAGGATCACGTTTTACTCTGTCAAAGTGCTTTAAAAAAATTCAAGCGTGCTGAAAGTGTGCAAAAACGGGTTTGATAAATTAGCGTATGTCAATATATCGCAGCTATAAGGGACGATATATCGCCTATGATTGATACGAAAAATATGTCGACTTCTCACGAACGAAACCACGGAGGCTCGGGAATATAGGGGAGGCGATATATCGCCTATAGAGAGTGATATATCGACTCCACACACATATTTTAAAAAATCTGTGGAATCCGAGTTAGAAACAGCCCTCAACAAATTGGACTTGCTCTTGAATGTTGTTGACCGAGTTTTGGGCATCTATTGAACAAAAAATTCAAATTTTATTCAATTATTTTTTTCATTTTAAAAGGAGTTAGTTTAACTCCTTGAAATCTATAAACAGGACCTTTCACTCAGCCATTTGCTTCATCATTCAAGCATTCTTCAGTGCCTCCAAGCTGCTAAGTTCGTTCTAGACAGAAACACTAAGGTTTTGGGGGTTAAAAGCTTTCCAATCTAAGCTTTTCTAAACACTTGGGAAGTAAGATAGACTGATATTTGATATTGAGGTGTAGATCGAAGTTCTAATCTATCCAAAGTATTATTTATCCTTGGGTTTAGTTCATTACAGTACCTCTTATTCTTTTCATTTTCTTCCAAATCCTAACTTGTTGTAATGGCTTTTGGTTAGGTGTTTGAGCTTCTTGAAACTTAGATAGCAAATAAGAAAATCCCAAGATTTTTATCATTATCGTAGATTATAGTTATGATTTAACACACCTCGAATAATAGCAAGAGGACCTAGATGGTTTATCATATACTATATTATGTTTAAACCTACCTCGAATAGTAGAAAGAGGACCGAGATGGTTTCTATCACATACTACGATAATGAGTTAATGGCCATTAATATTGTAATCCTATGCTTTATGATTTACGCTTTTACATCATACGTTTTATGATTTATGTTTTTTAGTCTTATGAATTATGATATGTTTTAGTAGATTTTCCTTATTGGGCATTTTTATTTTAAATGGTGCAGGAAAATAAGCTTGGAAGGTGGGATGGATTCATGGTAGCTTTGGCATGTGTATTGGGTGAGGACTGAATGAATGGATTGATTGAAAAGATCGAGGATGACAATTTGTTTCAATTCTTTTTAATTATGTATCTATGTTCTTTCACATTTAGTATTTGAACAATTAATTAAAGTTTTTCTTTTCCTTATGATTTTATGTAATAACAATGGGATCCCGTATTTTGGATTTTTATAATAAAGTTCTATTTTTTTATGTATGTATTCCAAAATAGTAGTTATGCTTAGTAGTATTAATGGTCTGAGGTCTTTAAGTTAGTCGGGTCATTACACCCTCCCACCTTTGAGGCCAGTTCGAACCCACTGCGAGCAGAGCAGTGGATGAACATGATTTCTTCTATACTAGATTTTATGAGGGTGGAAGGAAATGAGAGGGTGGCTTGTGCGAGTTATATGTTAAGGGATGACGCCTGCTTCTTGTGGGAAGTTGTGTCTTAGAGGAGAGATGTTACTACTATGACTTTGGATGAATTTTGAGATGTTTTTAATGAGAAGTACTACAGTGTTGCAGTTCGAGCTGAAAAGGCAGATGAATTCACTAATTTAACTTTGAACAAAATGATTGTAACAGAGTATGCTTTGATGTTTGACCGTTTGGCTAAGTTCGCACCACATCTGGTGCCTACCGACATGGTAAGGAGAGATCGTTTTGTATAGGGGCTGAATGTAATGAAAGCTCAGGATGTCAAGATAACATTGGATCCAAGGACTACTACCTATGCTCAAGTAGTGAAAAAAGCCCTTACTGTTGATGGTGTTGAAAACCAGATATGGAAAGAAGGCCTTGCAAGGCTCGATGCTCGGAGGGTGGTGCCTCCCTGCACTTGTTCTGGCCAAATTCTTTTGTTCTTGCTGGTCCAGATAGGAGGGCACGGGGTGCATTTGGTGGTCATCAGGGTGGAGGAGAGAACTTGAGAAGCTACTCAGAGTGTGCACGGTGTAGGCGACGCCATCTGGGAGAGTGCAGAGTCAGAACATGTTTTGCCTGTGGGATTGTGAGTCATTTGAGGAAAGACTGCCCACAAGTCAAGAAAGAGGAACCAAAGAGGAGCGACAACCTCACTCCAGCTAGAGAATACACCTTGTCCCAGACCGAGGCTGAGGCTAGTCCCTCGGTCGTGACAAGTTAGATTTCTAGTGCTGGTTCTTCATTTACTGCATTTATTGATTCAAGAGCTACTCATTCATTTCTGTCTACTAGAGTGATAGACCATCTATGTAGACCTTGTGATATGTATGCTAGGGGATTTAGAACTTTGTTGCCAATTGGGAACTGGTAGTCTCTAGGAGTTGGGTTAGAGCACTACTAGTGGAGATAGACAGTAGGGAGTTATCTGTGGATCTTATTGAACTACTGATGGATGATTTTGATATGATCTTAGGGATGGACTAGTTAGCAAAGTATGGGGCTGCGATAGACTGCAAGTGAAGGATGGTGGCTTTTGAGCCGGAAGGAGAGCAACCCTTTGTGTTTGTGGGGACAGTGAGTTGTCCACGGGAACCTATGATCTCTGCATTGAGAGATAAAGACTTGTTACAAGAAGGTTGCATAAGATTCCTAGCAAACATAGTGGATACCTCTAGGGTCGTTTCAGTTGAACAAAGTGAGACTATGTTGGTGTGTGAGTTTCCTGATGTATTTCCAGCAGACCTGCTAGGATTGCCACCACACCGACAGATCGAATTTATCATAGAATTGGCACCAAGAGCATAACCAATATCAAGGGCACCTTATAGAATGGCTCCGACAGAGTTAAAGGAACGGAAGATTTAGTTGCAAGATTTACTGGATCTAGGATTCATCAGACCCAACTTTTCACCGTAGGCTACTCCAGTGTTGTTTGTCAAGAAGATGGATGGGTCCTTAAGAATGTGTATTGATTATCGAGAGCTGAATAAGTTGACTATTAAGAATAAGTACCCACTGCCCAGGATTGAAGATTTTTTTTGATTAGTTACAAGAGAAGACGATATTCTCTAAGATTGACCTTCGGTCTGGCTACCATCAGTTGAGGATTAAGGAAGAGGACATACCAAAGACCGTGTTTCGTACGAGGTATGGACATTATGAATTATTGGTCATGTCTTTTGGGTTAACCAATGCCCCAGCAACCTTCATGGATTTGATGAATAGGGTATTCAGGGATTATTTGGATAAGTTTGTAATAGTATTCATTGATGATATACTGGTGTACTCCCAATCAGAAGAAGAACACGAGCAACATCTCTGTTTGGTACTATAGAGGTTGAGGGAACACAAGTTGTATGCTAAGTTTAGTTAGTGTGAATTATGGTTACCTTAGGTAACATTTCTGGGGCATATTATGAGTGAGGAGGGGATTCTGGTGGACCTAGCCAAGATAAAGGCAGTGACATATTGGCCAAGACCGAGAAGTGTACCAGAGATTAAAATCTTCCTGGGATTAGCAGGATACTATCGGCGATTCGTTGAAGGATTCTCCAGAATATCAACACCACTTACTAAGTTGTCACGTAAGAAGACAAAGTTTATCTGGATGGATAGATGTGAGAACAGTTTCAAGGAGTTGAAGGGGTGGCTGATAACCGCTCCCGTACTGACTCTTCCATCAGATACGAAAAATTTTGTGGTCTACTGTGACGCTTTGAGGCAGGGTTTGGGTTGTGTATTGATGCAAGCTAGAAAGGTGATAGCCTATGGACCTAGACAGCTGAAGGAGTATGACCAAAGGTTTTCCACTCATGATCTGGAACTAGCAGTGGTGGTATTCGCACTGAAGGTGTGGAGGCACTACCTATATGGAGAAAAGTGTGAAATATACTCTGACCATAAAAGTTTGAAATATTTCTTCACTCAAAAGGATTTGAATATGCGCCCAAGGCATTGGCTGGAGTTGGTAAAGGACTACGATTGTGAGATTTTGTACCATGTAGGAAAGGCCAACGTGGTGGGCGATGCATTGAGTCGGAGGGGCCCAGGGTAATTGTTCAGTTCGAGACATATATCAGAAAAGCTAGCTAAAATAATGACGAGAGCAAGAATTGAAGTAGTAGTTGGTCAGCTAGCTAACATTATTCTTCGGTCCACACTCCTTGTGGGAATTAGACGAGCGCAGAAGGAGGATCCTCAGTTGATGAAACACAGAGAGAATGTCTTAGCAGGGTTGGCTAAATACTTTTCTATTTCAGAGTCAGATCTGTTGAGATATAAAAATCAAATTTGCGTTCCGATGGATTCTGGTATCAGGCAAAAGATTTTGGATGAGTCTCATACCACTCCTTATTCTCTACATCTGAGTACGACGAAGATATACCAAGATCTAAAGACTCTGTACTGGTGGCCAAGAATGAAGAAGGACGTGGTGGACTATGTGGCCAAGTGTTTAACGTATCAGCAGGTGAAGCCTAAACACCAAAGGCTAGTAGGGTTGTTGCAGCTTTTAGGGATTCCAGAGTGGAAGTGGGAAGTATTACCATGGACTTCATGGTTGGATTGCTGAGAACAGTGGGGCAACATGATTCTATGTGGAAGATTGTGGATAGGTACACCAAATCAACCCACTTTTTACCTGTTAGAACAAATTTTACGGTGGAACAGTATGCTAAGTTGTATGTAAAGGAGATCGTGCGTCTCCATGGGGCTCCGAGATCGATAGTTTTCGATAGGGACCCCACCTTCACCTCTAACTTTTGGGAAAGCCTACAAAAGGCTATGGGCACACAGTTGGCATTCAGTACAGCCTATCATCCTCAGATAGATGGACAGTCTTCGAGGATGAATCAAATACTGGAAGATATACTACGGGCATGCACATTGAACTTTGGGGGATCTTAGAGTAAGTATCTCCCTTTGATTTAATTTTCTTATAATAACAGTTACCAGGAAACTATCAAAGTGGCTCCGTATGAAATGTTGCATGGGAGGAAATGTAGATCGCCCATTCATTGGGATGAGATGGGTGAGAGGAAGTACTTAGGTCCTGAGGCAGTTCAAAGGACTGATGAGGAAATTGAGAAGATTAGAGCTCGAATGCTCGCATCCCTGAGAAACAAGACTATACCTTTAGTTAAGGTATTATGGAGAAACAACAAGGTTGAGGAAGCAACCCGAGAGCTAGAGGCAGATATACAGAATCAGTATCCCGAGTTGTTCAAGTAAAATTTTGAGGACGAAATTTCTGTAAGGACGAGATAGTTGTAACGTCCCATATTACCTAATAAGGCTTAGGGCCTTTATTAAGGGGCCAGGATGGCAATATATGGAATTATATGTTGAGATATATTTGTGTGTAATTATGTGATTATGTGAGTTATATGATAATATGACTAGATATGCATGTTTAGGTGTATTAAATATGCATGTGGGCCTGTTTCTTATAAGAATGGAAATTTTCGTAATTTGGATGTGAGAGTGCACATTATTATGTGGGTTTATTTGGGTTACTCGGCACCAGACGATCCTAGGGAGCAAGTTAGAAGGAAAGTCACAATGGGACCCAATACCCGACTCAGGGTGAGTCAAGGGGTATTTTGGGTAACTAGTACAATACTGGGTTTTCTGGTAACGGGAATAAATATTTGAGGATACATTTGGAGTTAGTGAGATTAGGAGGGAATATTGGGGATTTTGACCATTTTTCCCTCAGGGATGTTTTTGGTACCCCGAGCCTTAGGATTAGCTTAAGTTACTTAAACCTTAAGAAAAACAAAATGCAAAACAGTCATCTCTCTCTTGCCTCTCCCAACCGACTCTCTCTCTCTCAACTTTGGTGTGAAATTCTTGAGAAACCAAATAGAATGGAAGGCTTAGGTTAGGATTTGGGATTTGTTGCAGCTAGGAGATCTTTAAGCACAGCTGAGGTAAAGCTCCAATCCCTATTTTAGTTTAATTCTATTGTGATTTCCTAGAGTTCTTGGGGTGTTCTTGAGCTTTTGTGGCTCAAGGTGTAGATTTTGTGTTTTGATAGGATTTTGGCTTAACTTAATGTTGGGTTTTGTTGTTGGTATCATGTTGATGTTATTCTGGGGATTGAATTATGGTTCTAGGAATTATTTGGGAGGATTTTGGTGGGTTTTGGCTTAGGAAAAACAGGGGAATTCTAGGTTAGTAGGGTTAGGGCGCAACCCTATTCTTGGGGTGCTGCGAACGATGCAAACCCAGGGCCAGGTGGGGCTTCTATTTTGGAGGTGCGCCGCGACCCTCAGGGGCAAGTCCCTGCCCGCAACTTATCTCCAGGCAGGAATGGTTCTTTGTTATAGGAGGCGCGCTACGACCCTTAGGGTTAAGTCGCGGCCTACCTGGGCAGCTTTGGCTACCCTAGGGTTTTAGTGATGGGAACTCAAACCTAAGGGCTTAAGATCGAATCTACTACCCAGTTTAGTAGAATTCAACAACTCGGAGGCAAGGACTTGGTCTAAAGCCTTTATTTGCTTGTTATTGATGAGATTCTATATTATGGTTGTGACTAGGTTATCGCTAGGTGCTTGGAACCGGGATCGTGCTCGAGGGTCATTCTTATTATACTTTGCACTCAAACCTGAGGTAAGAAAACTGCACCCAATACGTGATATATGTGATTAGGGCTCATGACCCTGAGAATGAACTTGATTGAGTTATGTTTGTGCTTGTTGATTAAACATACTTGAATACTCTGTTTCTGGTTAAGTGTTAAATGATTGTTCACACGGTTTGCGTAGTTAGGGGTTGGCCCATTAAGGAACTTGGTTATTACTATATTTGCATTTAGTTGATGGTGTTATATAATTAATATGTATGCATACATGTATTGCCTAAAGTATTCTTATTCGTATATGTATCTATAGCTGAATACCTGGCTCAGGGCTTGACTTATTAGTCAAGGGCGGCAATAGCGCGCTATGCACTGGTCGAAAGGCTTAGGCCCAATTAGGAACGTACTATTACATTGGCCGACCCTATGGTCATTGGAAAACAAAGTGCTTGGCTTACTCTATGGCTAGTTAATCAGAGCTAAGGGCAAGGGCCCCAGGTGACTCTTTGGTCACATAGATAGGGCGTAGGGCCCCTGGTTGACTCTATGGTCAACTATTCAGGGCAGCGGGCCCCAGATGGATCCAATGATCATTTATTTTTAATTGTATGCATGCATGAGTAGATTATTATTGTTGGGCATGCTATATAAGTATTTGGAATCTTTATTTATTATTCATGCACATGTTTAAGTTTTCTTATTGAGCCTTGGCTCACGGGTTTTATGTGGTGCAGATAAGGGAAAAGGAAAGTTTGACCAACCATGAGTTGGATAGCTTCGATGGTGGCATGTACATATGCAGTTGCTCGTCCACCACGGTCGAGGATATCTTAGAGGAACTAGGGTCGTACCCCTTATTTTGTTGCTCAGGCCAGCTAATTGTACTTTTGACTTGTATATACCCTTTTAAACATCTATTTGTAATTATTTGGGATCCCATGTATGAATTAAACTTTTAAATGAAAATTCAACAGTTCCTTTGACCAAAAATTTTAACCCTAACTCTTTACATTAACCTTAGGTACACGTTTACGACCAAATGACTTGATTAGAAAGCTGACACTATTTAAAATACACAGTGTAACGATCCTAAATCAGGAAGACGTTACATTACATTTCTGAGAAAGTTGCCCATTCATGATTATGAATAGGTAAAAATTCCTTGGCCCTTCAAAAATTCGTCTCTTTCATTCGAACCAATCGGATTGCAACCTCAAATCCAATTCGAGTTACTTCTTTTGCACGCTTCTTTCATTTTGACAAGCTGAGAAATTTGTCTCTTCCAAAAACCTTCCCTGGAACAAACCCACCTACCCATGCTAATAACCCCAAACCTCTTTTTTCCATCATCAATCCTTATGCTAAATCCTCTCCACTTGGAATAAGTTTGGTAGAAAACCCCCCATTTCACTATAGAGTCCATCTCCTTCCCTAGAATATCAATAGTATCTATTTCAACTATTGGTTTGGTTAGTTGAAGGTTTTTAGTATTTCTTCCCACTCTGAGTTGGAGGCAATGTCAACGTCCGTCATCCCTGCTTGCATCAAAATAGTTCAATTAATCATTCACCATTAGGAAGATGCATTTCACACATATGATGAGTGATTTGAGGGTCAAATGTGGTATTTTGCATGTAATGTTAGAAGATATGTAAGCAATACATGTATGAGGTTGTGAATGGGAAACTTAAATGATGAAATATGTACCATTACAAGTGTGGTAAGAAAGGCTCAGCAATGCTAACAACACTTAAATCTGACCCTCATGCATTGTTCTTCACCATATCCATTTTTTTGTGCTTTGGCTTAGAAATGTGGTAGAAGTTGATCTTTTTCATTCAATATATAGTCAGGTACTAATCATTTATGATGACAACTACCATCTGAATGATCTTAGATTTAGTGTAGTTAAAAACTACCCTAGTTGAATAAATAAAAAAATTATTTGCTTAATGTGGTAATCAATTTTATTTATTTAATGTGGTAGTGATATTATGAAATTTTAGTGCAAGTAATGAAACTAGAAATAGTGACTTGTTCCCAAATTGATGCCTAGTAAGCTATATTAGTGAAATGTTACAAAATTACTTCTGAAATCGTGACATGTTATCTTGGAGAATGAGATTAGTGAGTAAAAATGATTTCGATTCCTCATCTAAAGAAATCCTGATTCATTAAATCGTGAGACAAAATGATATGTTAGTGCAAGTAACAAAAGTAGAAAAGTGACTTGTTACCAAATTGATGCCTAGTAATCTATATTAGTGAAATGTTGCCAAATTACTTCTCAAATCGTGACACATTATCTTGGAGGTTGCGATTAGTGAGTAAAAATGATTTTGATTCCTCGTCTAAAGGCTTCCTAATTCATTAAATCATGAGATATTATGACTTGTTAGTACAAGTAACGAAACTAGAAACAGTGACTTGTTACCAAATTGATGCCTAGTAACATTATTAGTGAAATGTTACCAAATTACTTCTCAATCAAAGTACTATTATCCTGGAGGATGAGGTTAGTAACCAATGATCATGTCTTGTTTAAGCATTGGGGCCTGTTTAAAGACAAAATATGGTGGGATCCATCTTGGTTCAAAAAGATCACATGGCTCAGCTATCCGATCTCCCCATGGAGACACTTTGCGAAGACTTCTCTATTTAAATAGGGACCGGATGACTGGATCGATCGATCGAATCAACGATAATGTCTTGTTTGAGCATCGGGACCTGTTTAAAAACAAAATATTGTGGGATCCACCCCTGTTGGGAAAGATCACATGGCTCAGCTACCTAATCCCCCCACGGAGACCCTTTGCGAATACTTCCCTATTTAAATAGGTGATCGGATGAATCGATCGGACCAACGATCATGTCTTGTTTTAGCACTGGTGTAACGCCCTACTACCTTAGAGTCGTTACTAAGTGAGGTTAAAATGTGCAATCAACTCGCTAGACGAGGTTTTTAAAACAAAAGTGTGATTAAGTGAAAGTCTAGGCTGTAATCTTTAAAAAGTACTCTATTTCATCAAAAGTTCAAGAGTTTAACATTCGGGATCCCATAATTCAGTTTATAAAATATTTACAACTCAAAACAAGTTTATAAGTAATTAACCATCAAAACTAGGGTTTGTACAACCATTTCTCAAAAATATCCCCAACCAAAACAGTTAGGCAGACCGAACATGTATGCGCCGCCCCCACACTCTCCGTACTCATGGCTGGTTGACTTTCTCTTTGCCCTTACCTGCAACACAGAGCACCCGTAAGCCGAAGCCCAGCAAGAAAACTCAAACAGTACATAACATATGCATAATATACAGTCATTACAGCAGATATCTCAAATCTAGTCAGACAGTCCATATAATCTAACACATATACGGCCATGCCGTCCCAGAAGCGTTACCAAAACCTGGGATCTCGGTCTACACCGTAAGGATATCCCATGTATCCATTGGGGTCTCACCCTAGCCACGAGCACTCCATGTGCTAAGTGGTATTCCCGGCCCCACTGCCGTTCTCGGCCCTTCGCCGTTCCCGGCCCTTCGCCGTTCATTCTTCTTTTACCAAGTTTAGCATTCTCAAATAACAACCAAATATACAATCATTCATATTAAGCTATATTCTAGCAATGATACAATTTAGGGTCGCGCCCTGCAACAATTCTATGGGCCCAAGCCCTGCTTTACGGGTGCTATAGTTTTCTTACCTGTATCCCGAGCTTTCGATGCCCCAAAGCCGCGAGCACGGTCCTCTAACCTGAGCCTCTCCAAAGACCTAGTCACAATACATATAAAACACCCTTTAATGCTAACCAATCCAAATCAACTTTCCGGGGACAATCCCACACTCTCGGAACCCCCAAATCCCTAAAACAATACACCAAAGACATCCCCCGAACCCCCGGAGCAAAAGCTCAAAATTCCAAAATCTCATGTTCTGAAAATGGCCTAGCGCCGCGGCGCTGCCCTAGAGGGCCATGGTGCCCAGCAAGTCAGAGAGCTTCCCCTGCCCAGAATCAGCCTCGCGCCGCGGCGCCCAAGAACAAGGCCGCGACGCTCCTTCGCGTACCCAGAAATCTGGGTTTTTCCTTGCGTTTTTCCTGAGCTTAAACCATTCCAAATCATTCCAAACAAGTACCTAAGCCCCAAAATCAACTCAAAACCCCAAATAAACCCTTTAACAACCTATAAACATCATAGACAACCCCAATCACACAATCATTTTCAAAAATCCACTTTTGAGTTTAAAATTTCAGAAACTTAAACCATGGCTTCCAAGACTTAAACCATAGCTTGAAAATTGTAAATCATGCCTCTAAAATCCTAAACCACACCAGATACGAAAATTAAGCATGCTAAGGATTCTTACCTCAATCAAACTCAGCTTGAACTCCTCTCAAATCCAGCCTCCAACCTCTTTCCTCTTGATTACCCTAGTTGAATTCCAAGTGAAACCAGCCATATCCCCTTTAGATTCCACATTCAATCTATGAAAATTCAGACTTAAATTCAACAAAACAGAGTTCTAACTCTTACGTCTGAATAACCTTGGCCTAAGCTTGATCTTGATTACTTCAAACCCCTTGATTCTCCTTCTAAGACTCAAATTCAGCTTCCTTCTTTTGTTTTTCTTTTGCTCTATCTCTAGGTCTCAAAATTCAGCATAAACCACTATCACAAAGTGTTATACGTGAACCACCCTTTCCCTGCAGCTCAAGCTTATCTATCCCTAGCCAATTGACCATTTTACCCTTCCTAACTAAACCTCAAGGGCTCTCTTATCTTTTCTTATCTATTACAATTCTACCACTTCTTCCAACCAAACTTGTTACTCTCAGTGGTTACTAACAGTTACACAAGTTACCAAATTACCAGTTACCATTAACTCACAAGAACCCAACTACAAAATCCCCAAAATACCCCCAGGCTCCTCCCGAGCCTGGTATACAATCCCGTTGTGACTTTTAAACTAACTAGCTCCTTAGGACTGTCTCGGCACGTGCATCACACTGATACCACCACACTCACGTGGTACAATTCACACAACACAATCATCACATTTATGCCCTCAACGGGCTAAATTTACCAATTTACCCCTATCATGCATACGGGGCCCACATGCATATTTATACCACCTAAACATGCATTCTAATCACATATTCATTTAAATTCATATATATAAACATGTTAACTCATTTATTGCCCTCCAGGCACGCTAATCAAGGTCCTAAACCCTATTAGCAAATTGGGGTGTTACAACTGGGGCCTGTTTAAAGACGAAATATGGTGGGATCCACCCCGGTTGAGAAATATCTGATGGCACAACTACCCGATCGCCCCACGGAGATCCTTTGCAAAGATTTCGGACCAACGATCATGTCTTGTTTGAGCATTGGGCTTGTCTTAAGATAAAATATGGTGGGATCCACCCCGATTGGGAAAGATCACATGGCTCAGCTATCTGATCGCCCCACGGAGACCCTTTTCGAAGACTTCCTTATCTAAATAGGGACCGGATGTCAGGATGCATTGATCGAACCAAGGATCGTGTCTTATTTCAGCACAGGGGCCTGTCCTAAGACAAAACATGGTGGGATCCACCTTGGTTGGGAAAGATCACATGTCTTAGCTACCCGATCGCCCTAAGGAAACACTTTGCGAAGACTTCCTTATTTAAATAGGGACGGGATGACAGGATGGATCAATCAAACAAATGCTCATGTCTTGTTTTAGCACCGGGGCCTGTCCTAAGACGAAATATGGTGGGATTCGCCCCAGTTGGGAAAGATAACATGGCTCAGCCACCCGATTGCCCCATAGAGACACTTTGCAGAGACTTCTGTAACGCCCTGGATAGCCAAGACTGCTACACTGTGTACTTATAAAGGTCCAGGACTTGCTAATTAAGTCATTTAGTTAAAAAATGTGTCACTAAACCATAAATGTGCTAAGGTTAAAATAGTTTTGGTCTCAAAAGGGAAATTTCATATAATTGAACAGTTTTACACATGGGATCCCAAAAAGAAACAGTGTTTAAAAGTTGGTTTACAAAATCACCAAAATACAGACAACCTTCGGCCACTCTACGGCAAAACAGATGTTTATAGCTCTCCTGTTCCTGTCATCCTCACAACCGTGGCAGCTGAGCAGCTGGTCATGTACATTCAGCTCATAGAGCCCTCCAAGTCAAGGCTGATCAAGTTTGTCCTTGCCTTTACCTGCTCCACGTAGCACCCGTGAGCCAAGGCCCAGCAAGAAAACATAATATGCATCACAAACAAGCATGTAATCAGAACCAACGATGCAGCTAATCACTAATAACAATCAAGTCACATGATAATTAGGGCCGACAACTTAGGCCGCCCCTCTGTTTACCCCACTGACTCCAGCCCGCTTAAACTGAGCTCAGTGCATAATAAGCTGTCCTCGGCTACCAGTGGCCAAGCCGCGCCCTGTGTGCTAGTGTAACCTTTGGCACTCTTAGGCCGTTGGTTTACTGTTTACATGGCATAATACCATCCTTTCTAAGCATACATATTAGGGAACCCGTAGTCCCATTACAAATACACAACCGAGTGCAATTTTCTTACCTTTGGCTTCCAAGTGTACTGACTACGAGCGATGCTCCTTGAGCGCGATCCGATCCCTGAGCCCTAGCTTAGCACCTAGCCATAACCAAGATAAAGAGTACCATCAACAATCTTAAAAGGGCTTCTAGACAAAGTTTTAGTCTCCGGAACATTGAATTCCACCAAACATGGTAAAAGATTCAATCCCAAGCACCCTAGATTAAATTCCCAAGGCTAAAATCCCAAAATCCCTTAAGGGTCGCGGCATTAGCCACCCATGCCATGCATGGCCCCAACCAGAGGCTCCCCCATGCTCAAAAACAGACACGGGCCGCGGCCCTACCCAGACCATGCCGCGGCCCGCCCTCCTTCCTCAGCATACACCAACTTCAAAGGGCCGCGACTCACTAAGAACTATGCCGCAGCCCAACCCCTTCGAACCCAGAAGAACCTCCATTTTTTACTCTCAAACCTCACTCAAACTCCTCCAAAACTACCCTAATTCCACAACTCAAATACCCAAAGACTTCCCACAAGATTCCAGCAACACAACCCAGCTGAAACCTATACTAGAAACTCATCAAAACCTATTTCAATCTCTGAAACTTACTAACTCAAGAACACAAAAACCAGCAATGGAAACACCCGAATTCAGCCCTTAAACCATAAATTCGAGCTTACCTTAACGGCAGAATCAATCCTCCAAGAGATTTATGGGCTAACTTCCAAGGTTCTAGCTTCAATTTAATCTTCAAATCCAAAACCCAAAAACCACTTAGAACACAACCAAAATCACAGAATTTCAACAACAGAAAGTGGGAATTAATCTTTACCTTAGTCTTGGTTGAATTCCTTTGCTAAAATTGAGCTAATCCCTCAAGACCCAAGCCTAAATCACAGAGCTTTCAGCTGAGTTCCTTTAGATTCCAAGAGGTTCCTTTGAGAGAGAAAGGGAGAAAGAGGAAAGAGTCAGTTTATTATGTTCTATTGTTTTCTAAAGTTTCTTTATTGTATCCTTAAGCAATTAAGTTAATCCCAAGGCTCGGGGTACCAGAAACGTCCCTGAGGACAAAATGGTAAAATTCCCCAATATTCCCACCTAGACTTCCTAACCTCAAATATATCTCCAATTATTTATTTCCATAACCCAATAATCTAAATAACCATTCCATACCTGAAATACCCCTTGACTTGTCCAAAGTCAAGTATTAAGACCCGTTGTGACTTTCCCACTATCTAGCTCCCTAGGATCGCCTCAAGTCACTTGCTGCAGATTTACCCACATAATAATGTGGTTCTCACAATTAAAGCATATAATCACATTAACATTTACATAACCATTCAAGCATGCTTATCATATAATCATGCATTAAATTAATAAATTCACACATAAACCAATTATGCCCTCCCGGCACACCAATCAAGATCATTAAGCCATATTAGTGATTTTGGGTCGTTACAACTTCTTTTCCTAAAATGCCTTGACTTTTTTAAAATGAATTTATTCAATTTATGAGTTATAATTTAAGAATTAATTTTTTTTATTATGATTCAATTTAGGAAAATTTACATTATTCTCTACTTTAAATTTGTTTAATACAATATATATTATTCTCTTTATTAAATTTGTTTACTACAATATATATTATGAATAAAATTTCCCTTTAATTTAGGCTTTTTTCCTACAAATTATCTATTATGATCACATGTATCTACTTTAGATCGTATATTTAAGGAGGATAATTAATATGGTGTATTTTGTATTAATTGGTATAATAGTAAGATTATCATTAAAAAACTATATATCATGTTGATTATGTTAGACAAGATATTAAGTATTGGAATAATTGGATTTTTAGAATAATCATAATTAATTTTTCTAAAAAAATCGATTAATTATAAATATCAGGGGATACTATTATATTATTCTTTGGACAATATATTGAAGTGTTTCTAGTTAATTTGTACACATTGTTATATAATTATATTAGTGGAGGGAAATGGAAAAGAAATTTTTCTAATTTGGAGGCAACTTAAAATTAAAATGCCTTAAATTTTGAATTTTTATTTTTAAAATTGAAAACCCATGTACTTTGTGATCTCAATCAAAATACTAACTCGAGAAATAAGATTATGTTTGACATGATGTGAACGTATAACAATGCACACTTTTTAGTAACAATTACAATACTTCATCATACCCGTTGTTGTTTTTATGGTGTTTATATTGCTTGGACAGATATATATTTACTTGTAATACTTATTTAATTTAACGATATTATCTTTTTTTATTAAGGTTAATGTGAATAGAAAAATATATTATTTTTTTGTTCGCTTTGATTTGAGCTGACAGACATTGACATCAGTTCGTACTCTACACACTGGCTGAGGGTTGATTTATGAGTGCCAAAATGGCTTATATTTTACCTCCAAATCTGAATTGCAATTTTTCTTGTAGAAAACATATCCCAACTAGCCATGGTAACTTAGGGAACATTAGATTCCATTGAAAATCAAGTGTATGATGAAACAGAAGATTATAAGTGGAAAGAGCACGAAAGCCTACCAGATGATGCTTTGAAGTATCTAAATGATCTTGAGAAAAAAATTTGGGAGACTGAACTGGAGACATTGCATGAAAGCATCGACAAACGTGAGTTGGAGGCTGAGGTTGCTTCACTAAAAGATAATATTGACGATATCAAGACAGAGTTGGAAAGGATGAAGAAGAAAGAGAGTGACTAGGTTGTTGAATGGGTTGGACTGAATATTTGCATCGTACACTTGAAACATGAAGTGATTACTGAATACAAGGGATACCTGGAGGCGTTGGTTGGTGAGGATCCTCAATCTTGGGTTATGGCAAGGTCTCAATGTCGTAATGAATAAAATGACTATATTATGTATGGAGTAGGATCTATTTTTGTTTGTATTGTCTTTTAATCTATTACATGAAGGATGGACATGTGGATTAATTTAGGAATATATTCTGATTATGAGAAGATTTTTGTACTATTGTGGAACTGTTGATAATATCCTTTCTTGCTTTTAAAATATCACATGTAGTTACCAATATATTAGGTAAAAAAATTATAATTATTTTAATAAATAGGGGCTCAATAATTAATTCTGCATAGAAGCAATTCAAAATTATGTGATATTTTTATTCTGCATACTAGCAACCCTAATAATATAATAGTGTAATTATCTGTCATAAATCATGTGATGTGGAAAAATACTGTAAATTCATAACGAAAACATCGTCAACGTACATAAACTAAAGATCCCATGCCTTCACCTTAAGCCCATAGTCTGCATTACTTTTGCATGAATGGTATTGCGTATCCATTATCTCCCCCTCCAAATGTGTTATTCTAGCATTCAAAGAAGCAATCTCTATTTCCAGGTGGGCGATGCATATTCCTTTGCCCAATTATTCCTGCTCTATATCAAAATACTTTTTCTCAAGATTATTCAGATAGGTTAGAGCATTCTCGGGGTGCTTGGTATTAACGTTGGGGAAGAAACACTCCGTATCGATTTTCTCATCCACAGTTAATGGTTGTTTAAGCATTTTAGGGAAAGAAACATGCTTGGAATCATCAGAGGAACCATCCTCACTAGCCATGGTGTGTAATGCCCTCATGCATGCATAATGAACTACCCCTTTATATACTCATCCTTGTGATCCCATGTGACTTGTCACATCATTTTCCCTGTTCCCAAGATAGATTGTTGAATGATACTTTATTTTAAATGGTTTAAATCTGTTCATGCAATCGGGAGTAAATATAAGTAAATATGTCATATTAAGAGAGATTTAGGTCCCCACACATGCTACCCATGCCCAGACAATAATAGTTGCCAAGCACCAATTCATATAATATTTAATGTAACTTGTGAAGTACGATTTGATATAGTACATGAAGGCTACATGTACGTGACTTGTGGGGTTAAATAGGGCATGAATATTTCTAAACGTAAGCATGAGATTGATGCTCAATACCGTCGCTTGTTGGAGCTGAGGGTAGACGAGATGTCCCCAAAGAGGAAGAAGAACAGAGGAGGAGGTTAACTACGATTGTTAATAATCAACTCTTCCTTATTTTGAAAGTAATCTTTGTGCTAATTATTATTATTAAACATGTTGCCTTTTGATAACTTTTTTTGTTTGTTATTTTTAGACTTTTTTTTTGTTGGCTCGAGTAATATTATGACATGTGGTGTTATTTTTATTAAGTCGCTTCCCGTGGTTGTTTCTTTCCAACAACATTTTAATCTATGATATTTACTTTTTCAACGATTAGTAACATTCATGGCCTTGATTCAATGGCAAGAACAAACATTAATTTTTAGAGTGTTCATGTCAAATTACTATAACATGTTAAATAACAAAGTCTCCAGCATGCTAGTTGAAAATAAGTGTTCATAAAAGCACCATCAGTACCAACTCCTAGTTAACTCTAAAGAAGGTCCATAGAAGGTCCACATTAAAGCAACACTGTTGTCACTAAAGAAAAATCAATAACATAGGGTTATAATACTTCATAAAGTAGTTATTTATACTAAGTCGGGCATGGTAAGACCAACTCCACTACTTCTGCATTTTCTTGATGCTTTGGATGAGTTCGGTATCATGTTCTTGGATCTATTCTTCTTGGTCGAATATCATGAGTCAGTGTTTTTTAAGGCGATTTCACTGCTGTGGATTGGGATTTGTTGGACGTTATGACAGGGGCCAATGTTACTACCTCGTTAGTATCATTTAGCTCTTTCACTTCATAAACTACTTCACTCCAAGCCTCGTTTTTGTGATGATAGTGTTGAACCTCGCTTGTTCTACATCAAACTGCCCAAATTGTCAACATTTAATAACATTGATATTCACACCATCACATGACAATTTGAAGCACAATAAATAAAAGGGAAATAAAAAATCATGATTAAGAAAGAGTATATCACTTCCACCGTTTCATTTCTATCTGAAAATGCTTCCATGAATTTCATCACATAAACTCCACAGTCATAACTGTTGTCCTGCTGCAGAACGTCTTTCGCAAAGTCAAACATCCATGGCAAAAAACTTGAATTCTACTCCAAGTTTCATCTTGACGTCGAGCTCCAAGAGTGTATCAAGAGTTATAAGCTGCATTTATTCAATAAATTAGTTTAAATATTACCAATCAAGGAACGTAATAACCATAGACTAAACAGAGATTTATGTGCATGCTCTCAAATTGTGTAAAGAGTTTTAGCCTGCCTTTTTTAAATCACATGGCTAAACTAATAGCTACCAATAAACCTAAACACAATACAAGCAATACGACAGTACCATTTCCATTGTCTCAATAATTCTGGTATTATTCCTCCTCGGACTCTTCATGGAATCCCATATGAAAACCTTAGTCAGTTTCATCAATATATGGGCAAGAAACAAGTGGTTTCCCCTGCACTTGCTCAACATTGGAACGAGCATATGCATGTATGATCTTAGCTATATTATGATAGGTAAATTAAACCAGGTATAACAAAACATATTAATTTATGTTAAACAAGATAATTACATGTTCTGTGATCTCCAAATCTGCATAGAATAGATCGGACCAATCTTGTTCCACGGCAAACCTACTTATGGATTTTGACAATCCAGAATTGACGTACTAAGCAAAAAGTAACATATATTTTATAAGTAGCATAATCAACCACAATGTCAGATTTGAAAAAAAAATTACTTAGGGAGTCGCTCGACTACTAGGGTGTTTCAAATTTTGAAATTATTTCAACTACATTATTCACTTACCAATACTCTACATGGCATAAACCAGTGAGTACAAACTCCTTTCGGTGACTTCCTACGCTGCTCGACTACTAGGGTGTTTCAAATTTTGAAATTATTTCAACTACATTATTCACTTACCAATACTCTACATGGCATAAACCAGTGAGTACAAACTCCTTTCGGTGACTTCCTACGCTCCCTCAAGGTCAGCATATGGGAGTAGTAGCATATAACCTACACAAGAATTAATTATTTTAAGGTACATATTGTAACACCTTGGATAACCAAGGTCGTTACACTTGTGTTTATAAAGGAGCAAGACTTGTTAATCAAGTCATTTAGTTAGAAACGTGTTACTGAAACTATAATTGAACTAGGGTTAAAAGATTTTGGTCATAAAAGATACATTTCCTCTAAATAAACATCTCATACATGGGATCCCAAAAGAAATAGAATTTCAAGGACAGTTTACAAAATTCCAAGATATATACAACAACTGGCCACTCGAAGGGCAAAATAGACATTTAAGGTTCTCCTGCTTCTGTCCATCCCTCAACCGTGGCGGCCGATCAGCTGACTATGTACATTCAGCCCCAGAGCTCTCCAACTCAGGACTGATCCACCTTGCCCTTGCCTTTACCTGCACCATGTAGCACCCGTGAGCCAAGGCTCAGCAAGAAAACCATAATGCATAGCATAAGCAACAATCAATAGTCAGATAATTCACAGATCACCAAACAAATACTCAGCAAGTCACATTGTTCACATAATTGACGATATCAATCTGCAAACCAATAACCAATCATCCAGATAATAAACATGCCATAATCATCAGTTTCATAACAATAAACATATAACATACTATCCAGGGTCGACACCCTTAGGCTGCACCCTCTGATTGTCCCACTGACTCCAGCTCGCTTAGGCCGAGCTCAATGATTATATACTAAACGTCAGCTGCCAGTGGTCGAGCCGCGTCTTATGCGCAAATAGTGATTACAACACTCTTAGGCTGTTTATCACATGTCCCCATGGCATAATACCATCTTATGACATCACATACAAGTATAGAGAGCTCTTAGTCCCAACATAACCACATAATCGGGTGCAGTTTCTTACCTTTGATTCTGATTGCTTTAGTTAATGAAAACGACCCTCGAGCACGATCCCGTCCGAGACCTAGCATACACCTAGTCACAACTGTAAAGTGGAACCATCATAAATCTCAATTCCATAACCCATCTTCAGAACCGATCTCGAGCTCTCTGGAAGCCCGATTCCACCAAACGGGGTGGTGGAATCGACCCCCGAGCCCCCAAGCAAAAACCCTAAGAAAAATACCAAAAACCAATTCTGGAGGTAGGGTAGCGCTACAGCGCCATTAGGTGGGCGTTACAGCACAACAAACAGGGACAAAATCCCCCCAGAAAATGAAGCCTAGTGCTGTAGCGCTCCATACTACAACTAGCACATGCAAGATTTTTCTGGGTTTTCCTTGGAACTTCCTCGAGCCAAAGCTCCAAAAATCCATCCCAATTTTCCACCAAACTCAAAATCAAGTCCTTAGACCACTATAGCTCATCCAATACAACCTAACAACATCAAAAACTAGCTTGTACGCCCTGGTTTTCCCACGGGCTGATTAGCGAGCTAAGATGTGGCCTAATCATGATTACCACATGGACGTCCCCAAGACCGGAGCTGCCATCGTAAGGTCCTACCTCTTTAGCTCGAGGTAACCTAAGGGTTCGCCAAGATTGCTTGAGGGTTGGGTCTGGACTCTGAAGGCCGCAGGTCGACTGAAGTATCCAGCTCATGGTACGAGCTAGAGTTGGAGGTTATGACCTCTTATAAAGTCAACCACGCAAGGTAAACGTGCATATATCAGACATCACGTGTCTGATATATCCCTGACTTCTCGGACACGCAGCGTGAACGTGCGTATTCAGATACCCACGGCTGGGTTGGGCCGTGCAGCCCATTATCCCCTTACCTATTGATTTGACCACACTTATGTGTCAGGTTTAGGAATTAATCATGAATGTCACAGAGTTGATACGATAGGTAAGAAGGTCACGGGATGACCTTCTTACCAACTCCCAGGTGCCTTCTCCTATAAATATGGAGACCTTGGGAGTTAATAGGGGGTTGGATTCTCTCTTGTAAGAAATACCTTGTAATCAAATATCCAGTATATAGCAATAATACTGACTAGTGGAGTAGAAGGATTTTAACCTTTGAACCACTCAAAAACGTATTTGTATCACCACCTCATTTCTAAGATCATTCATCTATTTCGGTTCAATATAAGCACTAATCCCTTTCTCTTCTTTTCTTAATTACCTGTTGGCGAAGAACCGAGTCAACAGTTTGGTGCTTTCATTGAGAGCAAGTTTGATTAGTGCTGTCGCAAACATCCAACTATGGTGACTACTCGATCCAGGCACGGTAATGAGACAGAACAGCATGATGGGCAGGAGGCTCATCATACTGCCATCCCTGGTGAACAAATTCCTGAAGTCCAGCAGCGGCCAGGCAAACAGCCGGCGGGCCAAGATGACACCGGAAGTTTGGCGCCCCGACCACCTAATCCAAATCCATTTTATTACACTGCGGTGGAGATGGAGAATGCTCAACTGAGGAGCCAGCTAGCAATAGCTAACCAGCAGATCAAGGATGTGCTGGCTCAACTACTCCCTCTCACAACCGACGCTAACGTCGGAGAGAGGCAAGGCGAGGCTCCCAAGTCTCGCCGGGGTAACCGGTCCAGGCATAGCCACTCGGAGAGACTTTCGACAGCCAACTCTACCCCTTCATCACATCATCGAGAGGCAAACTTTGAAGAAGTGCCTAGAGCCGGACAACAGCAGTTGAGCATCCTGCGCCCAACCATCCTCGAGCGAGCCCAGGGCAACTCGAAGAAATTCCAGAAGGAGGTCCGGGGAGGACTCACAGCGTCAGCCCGTCCCCAACAGCCATCCTGCGCCTCGTCCAGATCGCCAGGCGTGGGACTAGCAAGTTGGCAGGGCCGAAAGGCCCCCACCGAACCTGATTCATCCTGATGGAACTAGGATCGCCTCTCCAGTCAGGCATCCTCCGTCTCCAATCAAATATCCATCTCCTCTTCGGCCCGTCTGAGATATTCCAGCCTATGGGAGTAGCAGGAGAAACCCGCCATCAGCTGGACCTTCCCGGCGTAGCAGGGCGCCAAGGGAAAGCCCAGATCCTTAGCACCAAAGGCGAGCTCCAAGCCTCTCTAGCAGAAGCTACTGGACCGGCAGTCACCGGAGTGACCTTTTTGGCGGAGACCTGCGTCAGCGTTTGAGCTCGGCACAAAGTCCTCAAGCCACCCAAGGGGGCGACCTGCGAGACCGCCTTAACTCCCATAGAGGGGAGCCAGTAGGAGGTGACAGCCATGCTTGTTCAGAGGGGGCCCTGTCCGAAGTACGTAACAGCGGGAATGCCCCAAATAACCTATCTCAAGATAGGAGGGGCAATAACCCACCAAATATGTACAATGGATTGGGAGCTATTGAACAGCCCCGGAATAACCAAGGACATCAAGACCAAACCCTCGAGCGCCTGGCCCAGATGGAGGAATTGATGAGGAAGCTCTTGTTGGAGAAGGAGAAAGATGAGTATTGTTATCCAATGAATTAGCATTTGTGACGTGGCGAATAATCTCTTGACACGTGGTTGACACCTGGAGCGCCTGCTAGAGTATCGACCAGGAGACACACCAGAAGCAGGACAGACCTGTCTTTACCGCGACCAGACTGGTCGGTGGTTCCGCTGGCAAAACAACATTTATGGAAAGATCTTATGTATCCCGAATTTATTTCATGCAATCTTCTGAATATCCCATGATTCAGGGGATAATATCTGTAACAATATTGGGCAACCCTCCATGAGCCTATAAAAAGCAAGAGATGGCTCATGGGAAGGGACTTTTTTGGAGCCCGGAAATCATAGAGATTATAGAAATTATCTGTGAAAACTTGTATTGTTTATAGGAGTGTTGAAACTCATTGAACCCAAGTTCTCTTATCACACTTTCGATCCCATATCAATATCATTCTAAGTGGACGTAGGTCATTACCAGATTCTGGGGCAGAACCACTATAAATTACTGTGTTTTCTTTACTTTTGTCATTACGTTATTATCTATACATATTCGTCTATATCATTCATATTTTGACTCCGTGTCAGTTGGCTAAATCGTGGGTCAACATTCTGGTGCTTTCATTGGGAGGACGACTCATCGTTGTTGATAAAACTAATGGCGAAAGCAGGGAAGAAAGCTGCTCAGACCGCCACCGCTGCACCGTCGAATTCGCCACCTCCTCCTCCCCCTGCAAGCATGGTGGAAGATGAACCACAGCTAGATTTTGAAGAGGAGGAAATGGACGATGCGACTTTGAGGAGCACCTTGGGCACGTTGCAGGAAGAGTTGGCTAGTCTGAGAGCCAATCAAGAGACTGCGGCAGAAGCTATGGCGAGGCAGCAGCAGGAACTTGATCGTCAGCGGGTGGAGTTAAGCGAGAGACAAGCGGAGGTGGATCGCCGCCAAACTGTGGCCATGGCAGCCCTTGAAGCGGCCTTGCTGTTGGCCAGAAATCAAGCCGCGCCTGCCTCGCAGCCTAATCAACCTGAAACTGGGCCACCCTAAGGAGGTCCCAATCCTAGCCCACCAGTCCATCCTTCAAGTCCGCAAAGGCCTGAACAGCCCCAGATGCCCCATGACGACGTCCCACTGGACCCCGAGGCAGATCCACCATCCCACGCTGCTCGAGGTAATCCCCCACAGCAAAGGCAGAATAGAGCCGAGCGACAGCCTCGTAGTCCTAGACGCCGCGAGAATGATGGGCCACACCAAGCGAACAGGGGTCACCACCCTCCTGGTAACAGGAGAGACTCGGAGTTAGGCTCTGCGGTCCGTGGATCCCAACGGCATTATAATGCGCGGGGACATCGCGACCAGCGCAGGCCATCCTCTAACGCTCGGGGTGTTTCTGCCAGAGACGGGAATAGAGGGAACAACCAGTCTTACCACAGCCAGTCAAAGTTCAAAGATGGCCACGGCTACAACGAGGCTGACTCAGGCAAGAACAATGCTGATGGGAGGAACGGAAATAGAGGCAAGAGCAGGAGCCAAATACCTCAAGATGATCAACCAAATAGACACGATGCTGGGGGGCAACCCAGGCAAAATAATGTCTTCAACCGGCTCGGAGGTAGGGAGCAACGGAGAAGAGAGGAAGATCTAAGAGACATACTCAATGATCGTCGAGAGAAGCATGGTGAGAACATCCCCCCAGCAGCAGAGACCGTAGCTATTCCTACTGCGTTGCAAGCCCAGATAGACGCACTAAATCAGGTTGTGCAACAGCTGTTCGGGGGAAGGACCTCTTACATCGACCACGATAGAAGAAAAGGCACTCCATTTATCCAAAGAATAGCCAACGCAGAGACTCCCAGCAAGTTCAAGATGCCTACGCTCCCGAACTTTGATGGATACGGGGATCCCGTCTCGCATGTGAATAAGTTTGAAATCCAGATGGACATTCAGAAGGTGTCCGAAGATGCTTGGTGCAGGATCTTTCCTGCAACACTTTCTGAAGCCGCTCAGGAATGGTTCTTTAAGTTCCCATCTGCAAGCATAGTTTCCTGGGAAATGTTCGTAAGGGAGTTCTACGGACAGTTCTACGCAGGCCGTGTCCACCCGACCGAAGCAAACCAACTGGTCGAGATCCGCCAGCAGGATGGAGAATCACTGAAGGATTACATCCAGCGCTTTATGCGAGCGGCAGCCGGAGCAAAGACAGTCGGGGACGAAGGAAAAATGATGGCTATAACCGCGGGAGTAAGGTGCCGTTCGCCCCTATGGAAAAGTCTTCGTAAGGATGGGGTTAAGACCACCCAGGAGTTCTTAGACCGAGCTGATCGGTATATCAAGCTCGAAGAAGCCATTGCCGATGATGGAAAACCCTCAAATAAGGTTAAGAAGGCTGCCGAACCCGCCAAAGCCGCCAATGGCACCAAACCAAATGGCAACGGCAAGGGCAACGGAAACGGCAACGGTAATGGCAAGAATGGTGGGAAACGGCCACACAATGAGCCTTCCACCTCCGACAATAAACGAGCCAAGGGTAATCGTTATGAACCTAGGTTCACTAACTACACTGCCCTCGTTGAGTCTCGAGGAGAGGTTTACCAGGCCACAAGCTCTAGTGTGCCCTACAAGAAACCTGGGCCCATTCGAAAAGACATTTCAAAAAGAGACAATACCAAATTCTGTCGTTACCATAACGACTATGGACATGACACTAATGAATGCAACCAGCTAAAAGATGAAATCGAGTTCCTCATTAGACAAGGACACTTGAGAAGGTACGTACGGGCCTCGGGAACTTCCCAACGAGAAGCTCCAGGTGGCAACGAGCAGACATCCACACGCCAACGCTCGCCACCGTTACAGCCTGCCCCCGTAGCCGGAATACTTTTAACCATCTGTGGAGGCCCGCACCTTGCAGGGAATAGCGGAAAGGCTAGAGAACGATATGCTCGAACTCTACGCCACGACCAAGACATCGAAATGATGACTGTGGAGGACCGAGCGCCGAAAAAGGCCCGCTCAGAGGAGTGCGGGATAACCTTCTCTGAGGGCGATGCCCAACACGTCCGGTTCCCACATTCCGATCCGCTGGTCGTGGATATCCAAATGGCCAATATGATGGTAAAAAGAATACTGGTCGATACAGGAAGTTCAGTAAACATCCTGTATAAGTCAACGCTGGAACGCATGAAGCTGTCCGTGAAGGACTTGGAGCCCTGCAATCAAACCATATACGGCTTCTCTGGAGAAGGACTCGCTCCAGCCGGAATGATAAAACTCCCAGTGACAACGGGTACAGCGCCTGCCTCAAGGACATTACTCGCCACTTTTGTAGTGGTCGATTTTCCTTCAGCGTATAACGCCGTTATTGGAAGACCCATACTGGTTAAACTGAGGGCCATTATCTCCATGTGGCATCTAGCCATGAAATTCCCAACGGACGCAGGGGTAGGATGCGTTTTGGGAAACCAAAGGGAAGCCAGGGAGTGCTATAACGCCTCGATCACAAAGGCAAAAAGTGGAGCATCGAGGAGCGCTACTCCAGAACGATTGCAGATGACGGAAGACAGACAAACCCAATCAGATGGAAAAGTCACCAAATAGGGTGTTGCCCAAAGTGAGGATATAGATTTGGATCCTCGCTTTGGGGATTTTGAAGAAAATGTTGGGCCCGTCGAGGACCTGGAGGAGGTCCAGCTCGATGAAAAAGACCCGACCCGAATTGTAAGGGTTGGGAAGAATTTAGAACCTACCGCAAAGCAGGCGCTGGTGGAATTCTTGCAAGAGAACCAGGAAGTTTTCACCTGGTCACATAAAGACATGGTCGGAATAGATCCTGCAGTGATCAGCCATGTCCTGAACATAAACAAAGTCTTTCCACCGGTGCAACAGAAAAGAAGGCTGCTCGATAAAGACAGATCAAGAGCCTTGAAAGAAGAAGTCGAAAGACTTAAAGAAAATGGGTTCATCAGGGTGGCGTTTTATCCATCATGGGTCTCCAATCCGGTGCTGGTCCCCAAGCCTAACGGCAAATGGCGGACCTGTGTGGATTTTACAGACCTCAATAAAGCCTGCCCAAAAGACTGCTTCCCGCTCCCGAGGATCGACCAGCTAGTCGATGCAACTGCTGGGCATGAGATCCTTTCATTCATGGATGCATATTCAGGCTACAATCAGATCAGCATGCACCCCCCTGATGAGGATCATACCAGCTTTCGGACCGATACGGGCTTATATTGTTACAAGGTGATGCCTTTTGGACTAAAAAACGCAGGTGCAACTTACCAACGACTAGTCAACCACATGTTCAAGGAACTGATCGGAGTAAGCATGGAGGTATATGTGGATGACATGCTGGTAAAGTCCAAGAAGGCTGAAGGACATGTGAGGGATTTGCGAAGGTGCTTTGACGTGTTAAACAAGTACCATATGAAGTTGAATCCCCTAAAATGTTCCTTTGGAGTCGGGTCAGGAAAGTTTTTAGGGTTTATAGTGAATTCAAGGGGAATCGAGGCCAACCCCGACAAGATAAAAGCCCTGATCGATATGAAGTCGCCAGAAAGGATCAAGGATGTCCAAAGCCTAACCGGAAGGATAGTTGCCCTTAGTAGCTTCATCTCAAAATCAACTGACAAGTGCGTTCCATTCTTCAATCTACTTAGGGGAAATAAGAAGTTTGAATGGACAGAAGATTGCGAGCAAGCATTCCAGACAATAAAGGCTCATATGTCACAACCTCCCATCCTATCAAAACCAATCGAAGGAGAGACTTTGTATATTTATCTGGCGATTACCGAAGTTGCTGCTAATGCAGTACTGATACGGGAGGAAGAAGGCGTGCAGAAAGCTGTTTACTACGTCAGCAAAAGGCTTATCGGTGCAGAATTAAAATATCCACCAATCGAAAGATTAGCATATTGCCTAATTCTAGCCTCCCGAAAGTTGCGACCGTACTTCCAAGCCCATCCTATCACGGTTCTGACCGACCAGCCCCTTCGGCAAGTCCTCCAAAAACCCGAGGCGGCTGGACGACTGTTAAAATGGGCAGTCAAATTGGGACAGTTCGACGTAACTTATTCACCGCGAGCAGCAATAAAAGGGCAAGCCTTAGCTGATTTCATTGCGGAGTTCACCGAACTCCCCAGTAACGAGCTGTGCAAACAGCCTGAAGCGCCCATGCCTCAAGACAAGACTCCTTCGTGGAAATTATTCACAGATGGATCATCTAATGAATCTCACGCTGGAGCGGGAGTGATATTGATAACGCCCGATGGGCATCGATTTCACTGCGCAATCAGGTTTGACTTCGCAGCATCAAACAATGAAGCGGAATACGAAGCACTCCTCGCTGGACTAAGAATGGCCAGGGATATGAACATAAAAGCGCTCGATATTTTCAACGACTCTCAGCTGGTCGTAAATCAAGTCCTGGGAGAATATCAAGCGCGAGGGTTAAAAATGATGGCCTACCTTAACAAAACAAAAGATTTGCTAGCACAATTTACAAAATACACCCTCCAGCAAATTCCGCGAGACCAAAATTCGAATGCAGACGCCTTGGCCAAACTTGCAAGTGCTAAAGATGCTGACACCCTGAACATAGTCCCAGTAGAGAGATTAAGTGAACCAAGCATTGATGCGGCCGAAGCCAGCATGGAAATTCGGGTAGAAGATACATGGATGGCGCCTTACCTGGAGTATCTGACAAATGGGACATTGCCAGCAGATAGAAACAAGGCCAAAACTCTGCAAAGACAAGCTGCTAGGTACATACTGCTCGACGGTGTTATGTACCGAAGAGGATACTCAATGCCACTGCTCAGGTGTATCACATCAGAAAAAGCTAAGGAACTCATGAAAGAAGTACATGAAGGCTTCTGCGGAGATCACGCTGGGGGGCAGAGTTTGGCGAAAAAGATTCTCCGACAGGGCTATTTTTGGCCAACGATGAACGAGGATTCAATGGAGTACATACGAAGGTGTGACAAATGTCAGAGGTTCTCCGAAATCCCACGAGCAGCTCCAAACGAGCTAAAGCAAATGCAGAGCCCGTGGCCTTTCGCAATATGGGGAATAGACTTAATTGGATCCCTGCCAACAGGAAAAGGAAGAGTAAAGTACACAGTTGTGGCAGTTGATTACTTCACAAAATGGGTCGAAGCTGAACCACTCGCAACCATCACAACCAAGAAAGTTCTCGACTTTGTCATCAAGAACATTGTGTGCCGGTATGGTTTGCCCAGAAAAATAGTATCAGACAACGGAACCCAATTTGACAGCGACCTGTTCACCGATTTCTGCGAAAGGCATGGGGTAATTAAGAGCTTTTCTTCAGTCGCACACCCCCAAGCGAATGGGCAAGTCGAAGCTGTAAACAAAACCCTCAAGGACACCCTGAAGAAAAGACTTGAAGAAGCGAAAGGAGCATGGCCAGAACAACTACCTGAAGTCCTCTGGTCGTATAGAACATCTCATCGAACAGCCACAGGACGTACCCCATTTTCCTTAGCTTATGGGTACGAGGCCATGTTACCCGTCGAGATAAATCCCCCCTCACATCGGCGTTTAACGTACGATCAAGAGCAAAACAGCCAACTAATGCTGGAGTCCTTAGACTCAATTGATGAGACACGAGAAAAATCTCAACTCCGAGTTGCTGCTTATCAAAAAAAAGTCGCCCGGTACTTTAACTCCAAAGTTAAAGAAAGAAGATTCAACGTCGGAGACTTAGTGTTACGACGAGTTTTCTTGAATACCCGCGACCCCACTGCTGGCGTGCTCGGACCTAACTGGGAAGGACCTTACCAGATTGAAGAAGTCCTTCACCCAGGCACCTACAAACTTGCACGCTTAAACGGAGATCTCGTTCCACGTTACTGGAATGGAGAACACCTGCGCAAGTATTACCAATAAACAGCCCTTCTTAAAGGACTGGCTTGTTCAAATTCTTCTATTAATTTTTACAAGTTTTGCAAAGAGGGTTAGCCACGGTGTATGGCTAACTGCTCGTATATGTAAGATTCTGTTTCAGAATCATTCGTAAAGACATGATTAGTCCATTTTTAATACGAAATTATAAGGGACTGTGCTCAGCCAGTCGTTCTTGCCAACCTTTGTGAATTTACATTTACAAATATTTGTTCACTACGTGTGTTGTTTTGCTGTATTACAAGTATCATTTTTCCGCACGAACAGGAATGTTTGAACAGGCCATGGTCAAGGCAAGTGACCAAGGACCTAAAGCTCCTCGATCACTTGGGGGGCATATAAGGCACATCGATAGCAAAGCATACTCTCAAGGTATGTAAACACATGAACAAAATGAGTGAAAGCATGCTTCAAGTACTTAGAGTATTTTTTCAAAATATATGTTTTGATAAATCATGACAAAGTACTATGCTAAGTTCGGTCATACGGACAAACGTTATAATAAGTAAAAATATTATAACACCAAGAGTTAAGCCTTTACACCGCAAGCATTGCTGCTTGAATGTAATTGTTCAAACAAAAAGATTTACTGCCCATGCAGCAAAGCTTAAAAAGAAACTATTGTTTTTACATTGCGACCTGTGGGTCGCATGTTCAAAAAGAGAGAAAGACAGTTAAATAAATTAAGAGGCATGGGGGGCAGGAGGATCCTGGGCAACAACCTGGTCAGTCTCTTCCTCAATGGTTTCTTCGTCCAAACCAACGACGCTTGGGGTTGCAGGAATCGTGGCTCTTGCCTCTTCTTCAGCCAGTTGAGCAGCGCACCGAGCCAACTCCGCAACTCTGACTTCCTCCGAAAGGTAGCTAAAGTCAGCACCCTGATTGTGTTTCCAGAAGTTATAGAAACATCGGAGTGTCGTCCTCTTGTACTTTTCTAGATTCTTGGAGTTGTCAAGCTCCGACTGCTGCACCTTGCCCTCGAGAGTGGCAATTGTCTCATCCTTAGACTTGACTACCCCCTCCAGATGCTTGATTTCGCGGAGATGAGTTTTGTTGTACGACCGGTACTCTTCCCTCAGCTTAACCGCTGCATCTTTTGCAGCTTCAGCCGCGGACAGTTTGGTCACCGCTGCATCCCTCTCTCGGACCACCGTCTCCAACTCCTTAGCATGTTTAGCCTCAGCAGCCGAAAGCTCCTCAGCCGCCTTCACCTGATGTTTCTCGAGAACTTTAGCCTCAATCTGATCAAAGTAGGCCTGGGCTCGGGTACGAGCAGTAATGGCAGAAAGTAAGGCCTGTAAACGAAAGAAAAATAAGTCAAGACTTATCACGAGAATTGAAAAAACGAAGACTCGAGGAGCAAAGAAATACTTACGCTGGAGATCTCGTTCAGAGTCCTGTTCAGGATCTGGTCGACTGGTAGCTCTACAGCTTGGATCATGGCGGCCCCAACACGCTCACCTCTACCAATGCGTTCAATTCGATCCTTAGCGGATCGAATGGTATGGCTCACAAGCCTGGCCTCATGAGCCTCTTCGCGAGAAAGATGCTCCCTAGCAGGCGCAGGTGGAGGGTTGGACCGAGCAGGGGTGTTTTGCTGTTCAGAAGGAGCTGGAGGAGGGGTAGGAGTTCGCCCAGTTGGCGCAGGACTTTGCACGGTTGGTGAGCCCCGAGGAAGGTCTTCTGGTCGACTCTTCTTGGCTGAAGGGCCTCGACTGGTTTCACCAGTTCGTTTCTTTGACCTCCGTTGAAGTTGAGGGACTTCCTCTTCCTCTTCGGCCTAGTACATGTCAAAGATATTGGGAGTCGACATATCTGCATGAAAATAAACATAAGAGGTTAGTAAGGGAAGAAAAAGGCGAAAGTAAGTAATACAACAGAAAGAAGATAATAAAGTGAATACCCGAGCTACAACTACTGGTCGCTATACTATTGACTCTATTAATCATATACTCATTTTCTGGCATGAAGAAGTTTGGCCCTAGATTTGGAGCATATGTAAAGTTTCCATCCCCGTCAAACATGTGACAGGGGATTGGCAGACCATTTAAAAGCGAAATAACGTTACCATTGTCATCAGAAGACTCTTCCAAGTCAACAACTGGTTCTGGGGCCTTTTCTTTCCCCTTGCCTTGGGGAGTAGAAGGCCTTTTTGCAGATGGGCTGCCCGTGGGTTCCCTGATCGTAACTCCTGTTGGCCTCCTCCTTGGAGAGGGCACAGGAAGTTGCTGCTCGGGAACCCCCCCGGCAGTGGGTTCGTCCGTTTCGGACCCTCTATTGTCATGGCGAGGAGCCAGATGACCTCAAATTCTTTTCTAGTGTCAAGGTCTTGACACATTTGGTTGCGGCGGACATCTTGGCCAGATTATCAGACCTCGACACCATGTCTGGTGTTGGGGTCGGGCGCAACCAGGGGCCTGAAAAGCAGATCGAGTTTGAGAAATGACGATAGGAAATACTATATGATAAAGTATCGACCAGGGCAAAGACAAATTTGTACCTCCTCTCGCGAAAGCCAAGTTGTCACTGGATATATCCGGAGTAAAGAAGTACTCCTTGTTGTAATGTCCCACGTTTGATATGTGGGTGGTGCCACTCAAAAACGTCCGGCCAGTTTCCTGATGGCAGAAGTGAAAAAAGCCCGTCCCGTTGTGTTGGGGATTGGACTTGCGGTCAAAGAGGTAGTTAACCTCATGAGGTGAAGGTTCTGGCCATTTGTTAAGTTTGTACAGGACGTAGAGTGCAGCCAACATCCTATATCCGTTAGGGGTTATTTGAAAGGGAGCGACGCCGAAATAATTGGCCACCCCCACAAAGAAAGGATGAAGAGGGAGATAAGCCCCCGCTTCAATATGATACCGAGACCAGGCGCTGTTTGCTCCTCCTGGACGGTTACCCCTCTGCTCCGCAGTAGGACGTGTAATGGTTACCCCCGTTAGGGGGTATTTTCTGAAACAGTTCGCGACCATCCGAAGGGTCATCGAACTGGCTGGAGGAGTGTACCACTCGACATCAGGCGGATTGCGATGACGAGGACGAGCCCTAGTTTGGATGTTGGGGTCAGGTACAAGATTCTCTCGACCACTGGTCGAGGGAGCCCCCGCCTGCGAATCAGGCTGGGCAGAAGAAGAAGGGTTACTTTCAGATTCGGGCCTTTTCTTGCCAGAGGATTTTGAACGGGCCATTGAAGGAGAAGGGTGCGGTCTAGAAGAGGCTCGTGAGAAAGGTATCTGATGGATGCGATCGGCTGGTTGTTCTTCTCCTTCGAGCAGTTGGGCGAGGAGATCGTCGTCAATGGGTCTCTCACCTCCCCACAAATCTGGCATCAAAATCTGCAAACAGAAGAATGGGGAGGCGAGGTCAGAGGAATCTAGGAGATTCTTAAAGTAGCGCTGGTCGAGTATAAAAGCTAAGCCTTTATATAACAGCATTCTAACTAAGTCTCTCTGCGCAAACAGTTTAAAAAACGGACCAAAAGGGTGAAATTGAAAAGTTTTCCTGAAAAGCTTTTTCGACTCCCCTCACAACGGGAAGAAATTATTTCCAACTGGTTTAAAAAATCGAAATGCTACTTCGATCCTACGTCCTAAAAAGCACTAATCCTGGGTTTTAAACCTACTCAAAAGCCTACTTTGCCTACAAAAAACATCTTATCTGCGGGCGTTCAAAAAAATCAGAAACCAAGAGATTCAAACAGTACACCGTTTAAAAACATGCACCACGAAAGGTTAGAAGCATGGAGTTTCAGAGTAACTTACCAAGGAAAGTGGTCGTGAAGATGGAAGTGAGAGTTTCGGGAGTCAATGAGCCCACCGTCTGATCCTACAGCGCAAAGGAAGGTTCGCTGGAGAGAGTAAAGCTCTGGTTTTTAGGGTTTTTCGACAAAGAGATGACGTGCGTAAAAAGGAAAGAAGTGCCTCAAGTAACCTTATATAAGTTTGTCTTTGGTGTTCAAAAGGCGTGATCATTAGTTTTCCATTTTCAAAGTATGGGGAAGCGTAATGGCCGTCATAATTATTTCTGGGAAACTGAAAAGCCTTGATTAGACAGGAGTGGTTTGCTTTTTTCAAGAACGCACGAAGGGCTCTGACACGTCAGGAGGGGTTACCGAAGGGTCGTTCGTTCAAAGTTTATTTACTGTTCGTGGTAAATAAACTTTGGGGGGCAAATGTTATCCAATGAATTAGCATTTGTGACGTGGCGAATAATCTCTTGACATGTGGCTGACACCTGGAGCGTCTGCTAGAGTATCGACCAGGAGACACACCAGAAGCAGGACAGACCTGTCTTTACCGCGACCAGACTGGTCGGTGGTTCCGCTGGCAAAACAACATTTATGGAAAGATCTTATGTATCCCGAATTTATTTCATGCAATCTTCTGAATATCCCATGATTCAGGGGATAATATCTGTAACAATATTGGGCAACCCTCCATGAGCCTATAAAAAGCAAGAGATGGCTCATGGGAAGGGACTTTTTTGGAGCCCGGAAATCATAGAGATTATAGAAATTATCTGTGAAAACTTGTATTGTTTATGAGGAGTGTTGAAACTCATTGAACCCAAGTTCTCTGATCACACTTTCGATCCCATATCAATATCATTCTAAGTGGACGTAGGTCATTACCAGATTCTGGGGCCGAACCACTATAAATTACTGTGTTTTCTTCACTTTTGTCATTACGTTATTATCTATACATATTCGTCTATATCATTCATATTTTGACTCCGTGTCAGTTGGCTAAATCGTGGGTCAACAAGTATGATTTAGGGGACGAGATGGAGCTCTTCGCCCCCAGCATAGCAGCAGCGGCGTACCCACCTGGTTTCCGTATGCCGCACCTGTCCAAGTTCAATGGAGACGGAGATCCGTCAGATCATCTGGGGATGTTCAACACCCTGATGATGGCCCACAACATCGGCCCCGAGCTGAGATGTTTGATCTTTCCTTCCATGCTGACTGGGCCAGCCCGGCAGTGGTTCAAGCAAGGTAAAAGACAGTCAATCAGCTCCTGGAAAACTTTCTCAGCTGATTTCAAAAGGGCATTCCGAGCCTCCCAGGCTGCCCGCGTCAAGGCTGACTCTCTGGCTAACGTGAGGCAGCAGCCCAATGAAACTTTAAAGGCTTATCTGAGCAGATTTGCGAACGTCGCTGCTCGGGCCAGAGACGCGGATGACAGCTCCAAACTCATGGCCATGAGAACGGGAATCCTCGTCGGAGGGGGGCTCTGGAAAGATATACAAATGAAGGGAGTTAGCTCGGTTAATGAATTCCTTAATAGGGCCCAGGAATGGATCAACTTGGAGGAGGTCGAAGCCTCAGCTGTAGGAACCAGCCAGATCCCTGATCAGCCCGCTGGAATGGAGACGGAGGTCGTGGCAGCGACCTAGAACGTCACACAGAACAACCAGCTCGGCGGAGGCAAAAGAAAGGGAAATGGCGAAAACAGCTAGCACGGCCAAAAGAAGAACAAGTCTGTAGACAAGTTCAAGCCCGTCTTCACGAATTATATAGAGCTCACCTAGTCTAGGGAGAATATCTTCCTGGCTAACTCTACTCGAGTCCCCTGGAAGAGGCCGGAGCCGTTGAAGCACCAAAAGGGGAAGAGAGACACCTCCAAGTTTTGTCGTTTTCATAACGATGTTGGCCACAATACTGACGATTGTAGGCATCTAAAAGATGAGATCGAGACTCTCATCTGAGCTGGCCCCTTGGCTCAATACGCGTGGAACAGGGTTCCAGCAAGTCGACCTGCTCCAGAAGTCCTGGCCGGTCAGCCCGGGTCTCGGGTAGATCAGGACGTCCCTCCTCCCGTGGTAGGAGGGGAGATATCCACCATCTCTGGAGGTCCGCATATGGCCGGCATGAGCAGGGGCGCCCAGAAGAGATATGTAAACGAACTCAAAGCGCACAATGGAGTAGAATTCATCCCGGAGCAGCGTCAGCCAAAGCAGCAGCGATTGGATAGGCAACCGATCATTTTTACGGAGGAAGATACGGGCCATGTCCAGTTCCCTCACAATGACCCTCTGTTCGTAGCAGTTCAGCTCGCCAATTGGAGGGTTAGGAGGGTGCTGATCAACAATGGGAGCTCTGTTAACCTCCTATTCTGGTCCATGTTGGAGAAGAGGGGTTTGACAGTCGTCGAGCTGAAGGCGACCTCCATGATGCTATATGGTTTTTCGGGAGAAGGATCAGCAGCAATAGGGACGATCAAGCTAGTGATCACCCTAGGAGAGGGACCTCGGACAGTCTCCAAACTCCTCGAGTTCGTGGTCATCGACTGCTCCGCCGCGTACAACGCCATTTTGGGATGACCTACGCTCATGGCTTTTGAGGCCGTCACTTCCATCCGCCACCTCGCAATGAAATTCCCTACTTCCACGGGAATATGCACTGTCCATGGCGATCAGCTCGCTGCCAGGGAATGCTACAGCATTTCCATGAAGGGAAAATCTAAACCCGGGCAGCTAGCAATGGCCGTCCAAGGTAGTGAGGAGGAATCTCAGGAACCCATAGCTGATCCTGAGATTGAAAAACCTCAAAGCGTCGAGGGGGAGAACATCGTCTTAAGTGAGGATATTGACCCCCGAATAGGCGAAGACAGGTCTGAGCTCCAGGCTATTGAGGAGCTCGAGGAAGTGAACATCGATCCGCAGAACCCTTCGCGGAAGGTCAAGCTCGGGAAAAACCTCTGTAGCAAGAGGAAGGCGGAGCTGACTAGGTTTCTGCAGGATAACCTGGACGTATTTGCATGGTCACACAAGGATATGGTGGGAATTAGCCTGAGTGTCATCATGCACACGCTTCATCTAGATAAAAGCGTTCCGGCAAAGTCCCAGAAACAAAGATGTTTAGGAACAACCCGGGCTGAAGCCCTAGAAGAAGAAGTAGCCCGGCTCAAGAAATGCGGCTTTATCCGTGAAGCCAAGTTTCCGATCTGGGTCGCCAACCCCGTGCTAGTCCCAAAGCCCAACGGGAAATGGCGGACCTGCATCGACTTCTCTGATCTGAATAAAGCCTGCCCCAAGGATTGTTTTCCATTGCCAAGGATTGACCAATTGGTGGATGCCACGGCGAGGCATGAGCTCATGTCCTTTATGGACGCGTACTCAGGCTACAATCAGATCGCCATGAATCCGGCCGACCAGGAACACACCAGCTTCATGACCCCGACTAACGTTTATTGTTACAAGGTCATGCCGTTCGGGCTGAAGAACGCCGGGGCTACCTACCAAAGGTTAGTAAACAGAATGTTCGCAGACCAGATCGGAAAAAACATGGAAGTGTACGTTGATGACATGCTAGCCAAGTCAAAGACTGCCGATAACCATGTTTCCGACCTGGAAGAATGTTTTAAGATACTACGGGAGTATGGCATGAGGCTTAATCCACATAAGTGCACTTTTGGAGTTGCATCAGGAAGTTCCTGGGGTTCATAGTCAATACCCGAGGAATCGAGGCAAACCCCGACAAGATCAGATCATTGCTCGAGCTTCCCTCACCCAGGTCGCGCAAGGATGTCCAAGGCCTGACAGGAAGGGTGGCAGCCCTAAACTGGTTTATTTCGAAGTCCACCGATAAGTGCTTGCCATTCTACAACCTACTCCGAGGAAACAAGAAGTTCGAATGGACAGAAGAGTGCGAAAGCGCTTTCCTCGACCTGAAGGCACATCTGGCCGAGCCGCCCGTGTTATCCAAACCAAAAGCAGGAGAGCCTCTTTTTCTCTACCTATCTGTCACGGAAGATGTGGTTAGTGTCGTATTAGCACGGGAAGAAGACCGGGTTCAGAAGCCAGTCTACTACATCAGCAAGAGACTTCTCGGGGATGAATCCCAGTATCCGTTGATGGAGAAATTGGAATTCTGCCTTATCATGGCCTCGCGAAAGCTCAGGCCGTACTTCCAGTCCCACTCGATACACGTCATGACCAATCAACCTTTAAGGCAGGTTTTGCAAAAACCTGAAGCATCGGGACGTTTGTTAAAGTGGGCAATCGAACTCAGTCAGTTCGAGATTGTGTACACTCTGCAAACTGCTATAAAGAGTCAGGCCCTGGCCGATTTTGTAGCAGAGTGTACAGGATTCCGGGAGGATCCTGCAGAAGACTCACCCCAAGACACCTCGTCCCAGGCGTCGTGGAGGATCTTTGTGGATGGCTCATCCAACGAGAACGGCTCCAGAGCGGGAATCATTTTAATATCCCTCGAGGGACATAGATTCCACTCGGCGCTGAGATTCAGATTCAAAGCCTCCAACAACAAGGCCGAGTACGAAGCTTTCCTGGCCGGGCTGAGGATAGCCCAGGAGCAGAAGGCGAGCTCCGTCCAGTGCTTCAGTGACTCCCAGCTCGTGGTAAACCAGGTGTTGGGCGAATATCAGGCACAGGGACCCAAAATGGCTGCCTACCTAGCGAAGGTAAAAGTCGAGCTGTTCGCATTTGAGCGAGGCTCGATCGAACAGATACCTCGAGAGCAGAATGCTAACGCAGACGCTCTTGCCAAGCTCGCCACCTCTGGGGAGACGGAGACTTTGGGGTTAGTGCCGATAGAATTCTTGGAGAAACCAAGTATAGAAGAAGTCAGGACGGAGGTCGAGATGATCAACGTCAGGCCGACCTGGATGACTCCCGTCCTTGAGTATCTCGTCGAGGGAAAGCTACCTGAAGGACGCAATGAAGCACCACGAGTACTCTATCAAGCTCCCAGGTATACGATAGTAGATGGGGTGATGTACCGACGTGGGCACTCACTACCTCTCCTACGCTGTGTTCTTCCAGGCGAAGCGAAGGCCATCCTGCAGGAGGTGCATGAGGGTTTTTGCGGAGACCACACTGGGGGGCAAAGCTTGGCCTTAAAGGTCCTGAGGCAAGGATATTACTGGCCAACTCTGTCCAAAGACTCGATCTCATACGTGAAGAAGTGTGACAAGTGCCAGCGATTCGCCGCAATTGCCCGAGCTCCTCCAGTCGAGCTGAAGATGATCTCATCCCCATGGTCGTTCGTAGTTTGGGGGATCGACTTGGTGGGCGCCCTCCCTACAGGAAAAGGCGGGGTCTGTTACGCCGTGGTAGCCATCGACTACTTTACGAAGTGGGCTGAGGCAGAACCTTTGGCAACGACAACGTCCAAAAAAGTGCTTGACTTTGTGGTTAAGAGCATTATCTGTCGATTCGGCCTGCCCAAGAAGATCATCTCCGATAATGGCACTCAGTTCGACAGCGACCTGTTCACCGAGTTTTGCGAAAAGTACAGAATTGTGAAAAGTTTCTCCTCCGTGGCCTATCCTCAGGCGAATGGCCAGGTCGAGGCTGTCAACAAGACTCTCAAGGCGAGCCTCAAGAAGAGATTAGATGAAGCCAAGGGGGTCTGGCCAGAACAGCTCCCCCAGGTCCTATGGGCATACCGGACCTCGCATCGGACTTCTACGGGTCATACTCCTTTTTCCCTAACCTTCGGGAGTGAGGCAGTCCTCCCCGTGGAGATTAAGGTGCTTTCGTATAGGGTCCAGTCTTATGACCAGGACCGAAACCACGAGCTACTGTGCACTTCCCTTGACCTAGTTGATGAAAAGCAAGAAGATTCGCAACTCCAGCTCACCCATTATCAGCAGAAGATCACTCGCTATTTCAACTCCAAAGTCAAAAAGCGTGCCTTTGGCGTTGGCGACTTGGTCCTAAGGAGGGTCTTCTTGGCCGGTAAGGATACCAAAGATGGAGTCTTGGGACCGAACTGGGAGGGTCCATATCAGGTCATCGAAGTCATTAAAGAGGGAACTTACAAGTTAGCTCGGCTCGATGGAGGGACAGTCCCACGAACTTGGAACGCCATCCATTTAAAGAAATATTATCAATGATTCCCTTGTGAAGCCTGAAAGGCCATTTTTCGTGTATTAAGCAATGAGAATTAACTCTTCGTTCATATTTGTACATGTTTTCGAATGTAATCTAAAGTAACCACGAAACACCCTTTCCCAGTTACTTGGGGGGCATATGGTATCTGGATATAATCAGGTCACAAAACTTAGAAGTTGATTTAAATCTATTGATCGTTGTTCTTCCTAAAGAGCTCGAGATATGGATAAAAATTAATGCGAACTAAGTTTTCAAATTAAGTTCTTGGATATAACCAGGTCACAAAACTTAGAAGTTGATTTAAATCTATTTATCGTTGTTCTTCCTAAAGAGCTCGAGATATGGATAAAAATTAACGCGAACTAAGTTTTCAAATTAAGTTCCTGGATATAACCAGGTCACAAAACTTACAAGTTGATTTAAATCTATTGATCGTTGTTCTTCCTAAAGAGCTCGAGATATGGATAAAAATTAACGCGAACTAAGTTTTCAAATTAAGTTCCTGGATATAACCAGGTCACAAAACTTAGAAGTTGATTTAAATCTATTGATCGTTGTTCTTCCTAAAGAGCTCGAGATATGGATAAAAATTAACGCGAACTAAGTTTTCAAATTAAGTTCCTGGATATAACCAGGTCACAAAACTTAGAAGTTGATTTAAATCTATTGATCGTTGTTCTTCCTAAAGAGCTCGAGATATGGATAAAAATTAACGCGAACTAAGTTTTCAAATTAAGTTCCTGGATATAACCAGGTCACAAAACTTAGAAGTTGATTTAAATCTATTGATCGTTGTTCTTCCTAAAGAGCTCGAGATATGGATAAAAATTAATGCGAGCTAAGTTTTCAAATTAAGTTCCTGGATATAACCAGGTCATAAAACTTAGAAGTTAACTTAAATCTATTGATTGTTGTTCTTCCTAAAGAGCTCGAGATATTGACAAAGGTTAACGCGAACTGAGTTTTTCAAAATAGTAACTAAAATGCAGAGGCAAAGGGGAGTAAATCAATTAAAAATAAAATTGAGTTAAATTGTCTCGAGGTGGAAGCACCTCATGCAAAGGTTACACAAAAAAAAATTAAAAATATTGAAGCAAAGGGCACTAGAGAGGAAGGCCCTAAGCTCCACCAGGTGGCCCCTTGGAGGTCGCCGTCTCACCCTGCTCAGCTGCGCCGGAGCCTTCCCCAGCCTCGGAGGGCGCTTCTTTATCAAGGCGAGCTTGGAACTTCACCAGCAAGCGCTCCCAGATGTTCACTGCCAGGAAGGAGAAGTCAGCATCCGAGTTGTAGGCCCAGCAATGGTAGAACATGTCTTCCATGGCCTTGTCCGAAGTTGCCCGCTCGGCCTCCAGGGCGGCTTTGGTCTCAGCCTTCGCAGCATCTAGGTCTGTCCGCACGGTGGCGAGGACGGTCTCGAGCTCTTGAATCTTTGGGCGAGTTTTTTCTAGCTCGGCCAGAGGAGCCACCAAGGCATCCTTAGCCGCCTGCAGAGAAGTCTAGTGAGTGGCCACAACCGCCTGGTGCTCGCTCCTCATCTCCTCGAGCTGAACCTTGGCCCTGGCGATGCTCCGGTGAAGGGCAATGGCGCCCTGCGAAAGCGGAGAGGCAATTGCCTTAAGAAAAAAAAAAGAGAAGGGAGAAAGGAAACACAGGGAAAAGCATGATAATAGAAAGCCATAAAAGGGTAAAGTCAGCTTACCGTTAAGGTCATGCCCAATGAAGACTCCATCATGCCCATCGGGCTCATTGTCTCGATGGCCCTGAGCTCCTTCTCGTTGAACTTGTATATGTGGTTGACGGCGTAGTTCGCCGACTCATACACCGTTCCCCGGAAGGCCTCTAGAATCTTCTCCAGGTCCTGGAGATTGACTGGGATGCGTACCTCGGAGGGTACAATATCCAAAGTCCCAGGCTTCGCCCCTGCGTCCTGGACGGGGGCCGGAGCTCGCGGAGGAGGTGGGGGCATGCTGCTCCCCCCTGCAGCAGGAGGAACCGTTCCCACGACCTGGGCGGCTGGGGGTTGCTCTTTCTCCTTAGCAGGAGACTTGGTGGGGGTCCCGGCGGCGTGCTTAGACGTCCGGAACCTCTTCATTCTTGGCCCAGAGGCCCCAGCTAAGGGGTTCCCCCCGGCGAACTCACCTCGCAGACTCTCTTCGGGCTGAGACATCTCTTCTGTCAAAACAAAGATATGGTTAGTACAAAAGTTGGTAGTCATGCAGAAACAAAAACAAAGGGGGAAAAGAGAAATTCAAGTATGTGTATAACTAAAGGAAATCCTACCCCCTGAGCTAGAAGAAGAATCTAAGTCAATTACTTCCCGAGCTGGCGCAAGTTCTGGGTTCGAGGCTGATTCAGGTTTAGATTCTTCTACATATTGCCTAAGCCCCGGAGCTACGGCACCCCTCCGGAGGGATGGCCATGACCGAAGGTTGGTCCCATACTCCTCGAATAGGATCGACCTAAAGGCTAGGGTGTTATCTACTACTACGGTACCCCTAGGTCGGCTATCTTGGTAGTCCAACACAAGCCGTTCGACACAGTGGAGCAGGGTTGTGTCCAGGTCTGGATCACTTCGGTGACGATGGACGATTTGTCTAGGATTAAACCTAGCTAGCCGGGGGTCTGCTGTGGCCCTATCTAAGTTCCTAAACAAATAAGGGTTACCTTGGCTAGAAGGACCCGCGGCTACTCCGGACAGGATCCGCTCCTCGCCCGCTGTCTAGGCGACCTCCAACGCCCGCTTCTTGTTTCTCACGAAGGGAACCTCGTCCTCCTCATCTTCCTCATCTTCATTCCCCGCAACCTCCTCCACAATGACGGGCCTGGTATCGCGGGCTGGGGGAAGCCCCCGGGGCCTCCTTAGGTTCAGAGTTTGATTTGGGAAAATCAGCTTGCAGGCCACCATCGTCTCGTCTGTCACGAGCACGCGGTAATCCTTTTCACTGGGGGGCAAGCCCGCCAGTGTCTCGTATTGGGCCCCGAGGGTCACAGATTTCTCTGTCCTTGCGAAGATAGCTGCAGGATTTATCTAAATCAGAAAGGGATACAAGAGGATTTGTATGATACTTAACTTACGAGCTAAGGTTGAAAAGCACTTACGAGGACGATTGAAGTAGTGGAGCTCGCAGTTTCTGAACCCCGTCGACATAAAGAATTGATCTTTGAAGTCGTTGGGGTGGCTGGGCAGCTCGATGACCGCAACCGTGTTGGGGAATCGGGTCAAATAATAAAACCCGTCGCCTCGCCCCCGCTGCTCTGGGCTGGCCTTGAGGCAGAAAAAGTACAGAATATCCGCAGGAGTGGGGACCTCCCACTCGTGCTTCAAAAATAAATATCTTAACCCCGCCAACAACCGATAAGAGCTAGGGGGAGCTGAAATGGGGCCAACCTCACGTAATTGAGGAAGTCAGCGAAATACTGATCCAACGGGAGGAAGGCCCCCGCCTTGAAATTCTCGCTGCTCCAGGCCGCGAATGCCTCGTCGAGCGGCGCGCATCTCCGCTCGCCTTCCGCGGGAGGTCGAGCAATCACTGATGCTCTCCCCAGCCCGATGTTGTGGGAGAGGAATAGTTTTTTGATCTTTGTCTGGTCGGTACTCTTTGAGATGATCCTCTCCGCCTCAAAGAACGCGTCAGGAGCCACCTCGGGCTCCTGTTCCACTGCCGACCCAAAGTTGGGGATCGGGGATTCCGGCATCACCGCTTTTCCTTTGTCTTGCTGGGAGGCCGAGCTGCCGACGGTCTTCTTTGGAGCGTTCCTCTTCGGTGCCATCTGGTCGCCTAGCGAACAAAAGAAAATATTTCAGAAAAGGCGACCTAAGCATAAGGAAGAGTCAAAAGGAGTGTTCTTTGCATGAGCTGAGATAAGCCCAGCCCGTGGAGAGTGAGACCATGCGGTTCAATGAACACGCGCCTGTGCTCCCAATAGATCCCCGATTACTCGGAATTCGTGTGTCAGGAGGGTCAGGATAGAATTTGCCTTGGAAGGATATTTTCGATAGGCAAGGAAGGAAAAACCGCCTGTGAAACGTGTCCCCTAAGCTACCCGATTTTGCACCCAAAATATACCAAAAATCCTGCTCAGAAATTGTCCCCAGAAAAGGCATCTTGTAAACCATACTCCTAAGTGATTTCCTACTGAAAAAATACCCTAACCTAAAAGGCTTTCACCCTTCATACCCACAAAAACCAGTAAACCCTTGCATGTGGCTACAGTAAATATTTACCTAAGCTACAGTGAAAAATATTTTCAAAACATGCACAGTCAGGAGACTTACAGAGTGTTTGGCTGGGAAGTGGATGAAGGTGTCGCCTAGGTGGGAGCTTCGTCGGAGTATTTGTTTCCAAAGCTTCGAAGGAGTCCTTGCACCTGAGTTTCTAGAACGCCGAAGGTGGTAACCAGAAAGAGGAAGAGGGGGGATTTTTGAGAGCAAGAAGAAGTGAAAATTTATGAGAAATTTCAAATGAAAGGGTGGCCTAGGCGTAGGGTGGCCACCCCTTTTATATACGTGAAGGGTCGCGTAAAGAGGGCCGTTGGATGGCCCTGATGTGGGATCCAAGGCCCTCCACTCGAAATACGAAACGACGGCTGGGCATAGGCTAGGCCATTAAATGCGGTTCTCGGAAGACGTACTGTAACGACCCAAATTCGCTATTAAGGCTTAAGGGCCTTGATTAGTGTGCCAGGAGGGCAGGTTGGGATTTATGTGTGATTTTATGAATTTAATGCATGGTTATGGTTTAAAGCATGTTATTTGGCTATTTGTTTAACTGAGATGCATGGCTATGTTTACTTGTATGCATGTAGGCCCGGATCGTGTTAGAAGGGCGTAATTGTAATTTTGGCCATGTTGGGCATAACTGTATTGATTTGTGATAATTGTATTCTGTGAATTGTACCACGTGAGTGTGGTTTTATTATTGTGATGCACGTGCCGAGACGGTCCTAGAGAGCTAGTTTAACTTAGATGTCACAACGGGATTTTATACCCGGCTCGGGGGGAGCCTAGGGGTAATTCGGGGATTTTGTAACTTAGTTCTTGAGAGATTTTGGTAACTTGTGTGACTGTTAGTAACCATAGAGAGTAACAGGTTTTGATGGTAAAATGGTAGAATTGTAATGGATAGGAAATGACAAGTAAGCCCTTGAGGTTTAGTTATGAAAGGATATGCAAGGAGGGGTAAAGTGGTCATTTGGCAAGGTTAATAGACAAATTTGAGCTGTGTTATAGGGGTACACGGTTTGGTCTTGGCATTGATTGGTTTTGATAAAAAACTAAAGAGAAGAAAAACCAAAGAGAAGGGAAGTTAGGGCAATGGGAAGAAGAAGAAGAAGAAGAAGAAGAGAAGTGAAGGAGCTGAAATTTGGAGACTTAGGAGATGAATCAAGGGAGCTTGGGATGGGATTCTCTACTTGAGGTAAGGAATTTATACACATTTAAGACTTGATTATGTTATGGGTTAAGAGATTTGAGCATGGTTTAAGTTTGAACTTTGAGTTTTTAATTTTCTGAAATTTAAATCAAGGATGTGGATTTTGGGGATTTGATTGTGTGTTTGATTGCTTTGATGATGTTTATGGGTTGTTAGATGGGTCATATGAAGTTTGGATTTGATTTTGGGGTTTGGGTATTGGTTTGGTATGAATTGGGAAGGTTTTAGCTCGGAGAAAACGCAGGAGAAAACCCAGAATTCTGGGTCTGCGAAGGCGTGCCGCGGCACAGCTTTTTCGTGCCGCGGCGAGGAGCCCCTGTCTGATGGGTGCCACGGCACAAATTTCTTGTGCCGCGGCACAAGGCCATTTTCAGGGCACCAAAAGATGCATTTTTGAGCTTTTGCTCCGGGGGTTCGGGGGATGTTTCCAGCGAATTGTTTTAGGGATTTGGGAGTCCCGAGAGTGCGGGATTGGTCCCGGGAAGTGATTTTGGGTTGATTAGTAATGAGGGATGTTTCTTGTGTGTTGTGACTAGGTTGTTGGTGAGGCTCGTGCTAGAGGACCGTGCTCGTGGCTTTAGTGCATCAGGAGGCTCGGAATGCAGGTAAGAAAACTATAACACCCGTAGGATAGGGCATGGGCCCATAGTATGATTGCGGGGCGCGACCCTATATTGCATCACATGTTAGGGTGCAGACTTCAATGAATTAATATTTGATTGCATGTTGTTGTGTTATATTATATGTGTGATTATAATGAAATGAACGGAAAGGGCCGAGTACGGCGTAGGCCGGGGCGGCCGTGGGCCAAAAGTAACACCTAGCACATGGGATGCTATAGTCAGGGCGGGGCCCGGTGGATACATGTGTTATGCTATATTCAGGGTGGGACCCAAGGGATACATGAGTTATCCTCGCGGTGAGAACCGATACCCCAGGGCTTTGGTAAGGTCTCTGGGGCGACATGGCCGTGTTTGCTTAGTCTAATGGTTGACTTGTTTATTTGAGGATTATCTGTTATGATAAATTGTATACATTGCATATGTTATGTTCTGCATGAGTTTTCTTGCTGGGCTTCGGCTCACGGGTGCTCTGTGTTGCAGGTAGGGCAATGACTGAGTCAACCAACCATGAGTACGGAGAGCGTGAAGCGACGCGTACATGTTTGGCCTGCCCGACTGCTTTGGTTGGGGGTTTATTTGAAATTGGCTGTAATAATCTATGATTTTATAACTGATCAACTGTAAACTTATTTCAAGATGTAAATAGTTTTCAAACCTTATTTTTGGGATCCCAATTGTTTAATACTAGAAGTTTTTATTGAGGGGCGGCCGTGGGCCAAAAGTAACACCTAGCACATGGGATGCTATAGTCAGGGCGGGGCCCGGTGGATACATGTGTTATGCTATATTCAGGGTGGGACCCAAGGGATACATGAGTTATCCTCGCGGTGAGAACCGATACCCCAGGGCTTTGGTAAGGTCTCTGGGGCGACATGGCCGTGTTTGCTTAGTCTAATGGTTGACTTGTTTATTTGAGGATTATCTGTTATGATAAATTGTATACATTGCATATGTTATGTTCTGCATGAGTTTTCTTGCTGGGCTTCGGCTCACGGGTGCTCTGTGTTGCAGGTAGGGCAATGACTGAGTCAACCAACCATGAGTACGGAGAGCGTGAAGCGACGCGTACATGTTTGGCCTGCCCGACTGCTTTGGTTGGGGGTTTATTTGAAATTGGCTGTAATAATCTATGATTTTATAACTGATCAACTGTAAACTTATTTCAAGATGTAAATAGTTTTCAAACCTTATTTTTGGGATCCCAATTGTTTAATACTAGAAGTTTTTATTGAGTCAACGCATTTTCAAAGATCACAGCCTTAACTTTGATTAGTCACACTTTTGCTTCAAAACCTCGGTTAGCGAGTTCATTGCACTGTTATGTCTTAAAACTCACTTAGTAACGGCTCTAAGGAAGTAGGGCGTTACACGTACCGTCACCAACCACGATGTTCCACGTATTAGGTGCCTGCGTAAAATGTGGAATATGAAGAGTTCATGGGGAAGCCTAAAAGCCCCTACTGTGGCCTTATATGACGTCATGAACCACGAGCAGGGGCTTGGGGGGCAGATGTACGCCCTGGTTTTCCCATGGGTTGATTAGCAAGCTAAGATGCGGCCTGATCATGATTACCACGTGGACGTCCCCAAGACCGGAGCTGCCATCGTTAGGTCCTACCTCTTTAGCTCGAGGTAACCTAAGGGTTCACCAAGATTGCCTGAGGGTTGGGTCTGGACTCTGAAGGCCGTAGGTCGAGTGAAGTATCCAGCTCGTGGTACGAGCTAGAGTTGGAGGTTATGACCTCTTATAAAGTCAACCACGCAAGGTAAACGTGCATATATCAGACATCATGTATCTGATATATCCCTGACTTCTCGGACACGCAGCGTGAACGTGCGTATTCAGACACCCACGGCTGGGTTGGGCCGTGCGGCCCATTATCCCCTTACTTATTGATTTGACCACACTTATGTGTCAAGTTTAGGAATTAATCATGAATGTCACAGAGTTGATACGATAGGTAAGAAGGTCACGGAATGACCTTCTTACCAACTTCCAGGTGCCTTCTCATATAAATATGGAGACCTTGGGAGTTAATAGGGGGTTGGATTCTCTCTTGTAAGAAATACCTTGTAATCAAATATCCAGTATATAGCAATAATATTGACTAGTGGAGTAGAAGGATTTTAACCTTTGAACCACTCAAAAAAGTATTTTGTGTCACCACCTCATTTCTAAGATCATTCATCTATTTCGGTTCAATATAAGCACTAATCCCTTTCTCTTCTTTTCATAATTACCTGTTGGCGAAGAACCGCGTCAACATAGCTAAAAGCAACATAAAACACAAAACCCCAAACTTGAGCCCCAAATCTCAAGAACACCATCTTGAACCAGATTATCCAGACAATTAAGGTAAAAATTTATTACCTCTGATAAAAGAATCTGACCCTAAGTTGCTTCAATGTCCTTCCAAGCTTGAATTCTCAGATTCTCAAGCTTAGGTTCCTCATAACTTCATCCCAAACCAGATTTCCGAAATCAAAATCCAAAACTCTCAAGAACATTAAGCAGAATTCAAAACCAGAAATTGAAGCTCTTACCTCTTCTAGATTTCGAAATTCCTAAGGATCACTAGTTGTAAATCTTCCTCCAAAGCTTGATTTTACTCCCAAATTCCTCAAGAAATTTAGCTGCTCATCTTCAGCTCCTCCTTTCCCTTTTGAACCCTTGAACTAAATTACCAAACTCCTCTAGAAATGACCTTATTTAAAACTTAAATGTCCTTTCTACCCCTCCTTGTAAACACTTCCTTCCTAAACCTCAAGGGTAACCCAGTCATTCCACCCTTTGCTAAAATACCATTTTTTTTCCTTTCTTATTTCACCAATACCGCTAACACCAAGGTTACTAATAGTTACCACTTCAACTAACCATTACTTACCACAATCGTGACTCTCAACTAGTACTGCAGAACAGGATCGCCTCAATCCTTATGCTGCAAATACATCTACATAATAATGTGGTCTTAACAATTTATCACAAATGATCACATTTATGCCCTCAACGGGCCTAAACCTCAAGGGTAACCCAGTCATTCCACCCTTTGCTAAAATACCATTTTTTTCCTTTCTTATTTCACCAATACCGCTAACACCAAGGTTACTAATAGTTACCAGTTCAACTAACCATTACTTACCACAATCGTGACTCTCAACTAGTACTGCAGAACAGGATCGCCTCAATCCTTATGCTGCAAATACATCTACATAATAATGTGGTCTTAACAATTTATCACAAATGATCAAATTTATGCCCTCAACGGGCCAAAATTACAAATATGCCCCTAAAAACTAAACAGGGCCTATATGCATACTACTCGTAGTCATGCATTTCACATATCCATATAATCATATAAGCATGCTTATCACATAATCATGCATTAATTCATTTAAATCACACATATAAACCAATTATGCCCTACCGGCACACTAATCAAGGCCCGTAAGCCTTATTAGTAATTTTGGGTTGTTACAACTATCCCCTCCTACTGAGAATTCCGTCCTCGAAATTTACCTGAATAACTCGGGATACTGATCGTGCATTACTGACTCAAGCTCCCAGGTCACCTCCTCGACCCTACTATTCCTCCACAACACTTTAACTAGAGGAATTGTCTTATTTTGTAAAACTTTATCCTTCCGATCTAGAATCTCACCTGGTTGTTCCTCATAAGACAAAACTGTCTGCAATTCCAAGTCTTCATACTTCAACACATGTTTTGTATCTAAGACGTACTTCTGCAACATAGAAACACGGAACTCCCGACAACGACGGTGGAAAAGCTAACCTGTAAGCCACCTGTCTGATCCTCCCCAAGATCTCAAAAGGTCCAATGAATCTAGGGCTCAACATTCCCTTCTTCCCGAACCTTTTCACCCCTCGCAGTGGTGAAACTCGCAAAAACACGTGGTCCCCAACTTGGAACTCCACATGTCTACGCTTAGGATCAACGTAGCTTTTCTGTCTGCTTTGTGAAGCAAGCATCCTAGCTCGAATCTTCTTGATAGCTTCATTGGTCTTCTGAACCATGTCCGGCCCCAAATACTTTCTCTCGCCCATCTCATCCCAATGAATGGGTGATCTACATCTCCTCCCATATAACATCTCATATGGAGCCACTCCAATCGTTGATTGATAACTGTTGTTGTATGAGAACTCAATCAACGGAAGATACTTACTCCACGATCCCTCAAAATCGATCACACATGCCCTAAGCATATTGTAACGCCCTACTGCCTTAGAGCCATTACTAAGTGAGTTTAAATGTGCAATTAACTCGCTCAGCGAGGTTTTTAGAACAAAAGTGTGATTAAACAAAGAGACAAGGCTGTAATCATTAAAACGTACTCTATTTCATTAAAAGTTCAAGAGTTCAACATCCGGGATCCCGGAACTTGGTTTATAACATATTTACAACTCAAAGCAAGTTTATAAGTAATTAACCATCAAAACAAGGGTTTGTACAGCCATTTCTCAAAAAATATCCCCAACCAAAGCAGTCGGCCAGGCCAAACATGTATGCGCCGCCCCCACGCTCTCCGACTCATGGCTGGTTGACTTTCTCTTTGCTCTTACCTGCAACACAGAGCACCCGTGAGCCGAAGCCCAGCAAGAAAACTCATACAACACATAACATATGCATATCATACAATCACTATAGCAGATAACTCATATCTAGTCAGACAGTCCATAAGATTAAACACATATACGGCCATGCCATCCCAGAAGCGTTACCAAAGCCTGGGATCTCAGTCTACACCGTAAGGATATCCCATGTATCCATTGGGGTCTTACCCTAGTCACAAGCACTCCATGTGCTAAGTGATATTCCCGGCCCCACTGCCGTTCTCGGCCTTCGCCGTTCTCGGCCCTTCGCCGTTCCCACTGCTATTACCACATTTAGCATTCTCAAATAACAATCAAATATATATATCATTCATTTAAAGCTACATCCTAGCAATGATACAATCTAGGGCCGCGCCCTGCAACAATACTATGGGCCCAAGCCCTGCTCTACGGGTGCTACAGTTTTCTTACCTGTATCCCGAGCTTCACAATGCACCAAAGCTGCGAGCACAGTCCTCTAACCCGAGCCTCTCCGAAGACCTTAAGTGGAGAATTCAACCTTAAGCTCCCTTGCTTCCAGCTCCAAGCTAAGCCTTCTAATTTCACAAGCTCTGACCAAATCTTGATCCCTGCTTGGCTTTAATTACTTCAAACCACCTTGATTCCTCCTCCTAGGTTTCAAATTCAGCTTTCTTCCTTTTCTTCTCTTTTCCTATAGGTTTCTCCCAATTTTCAACATAAACAAAACATGCCCAAATGAAATAACGTAAATGATCCTTTTCCCTCAGCTGAAGTGATCTAAATCCCTGCCAAATTACTATTCTATCCTCCCATAATTATCCTCTCCTAACTAAACCTCAAGGGCACTCTTGTCCTTTCACCTATATTACAATTCTACCATTTTTCCATCTAAACTTGTTACTCTCAGCAATTACTAATGGTTACTCAGGTTACTCAATCACCAATAACCATTAACCACAAATTCTCAACTCAACTCACGAAATTCCCCAAAGTACCCCTAGGCTCCTCCCGAGCCGGGTATAAAATCCCGTTGTGACTTTTGAGTTAACTAGCTCTCTAGGACCGTCTCGGCACGTGCATCACATTAATAACACAACACTCACGTGGTACAAATCACATAATACCATTAACACATTTATGCCCTCAGCGGGCTAAGATTACCAATTTACCCCTGACATACAAACGAGGTCCACATGCATATTTATACCACCTAAACAGGCATTCTAATCACATATTCATTCAAATTCACATATTATCATGTTAATTCACTTATTTCCCTCCAGGCACGCTAATCAAGGTCCTAAACCTTATTAGCAACTTGGGGTGTTACAATTATCCCCTCCTTTCAAGAATTTCGTCCTCGAAATTACCTGAACAATTCGGGATGCCGCTCCCGCATATCGGACTCAAGCTCCCACGTCGCCTCTTCAACCTTGTTGTTTCTCCACAACACTTTAACTAAGGCGATTGTCTTGCTCCGCAAAACTTTGTCCTTCCTATCAAGGATCTGAGCAAGCTTCTCCTCGTATGATAAATCTTGATCCAACTCCAAGTTCTCATAGCTCAACACATGAGTAGTATCTGATACATATTTTCGAAGCATGGACACATGAAACACGTCATGAACCCCTGATAGAGCTGGAGGCATCGCCAACTTGTAAGCTACCTCACCAACTTGTTCCAAAACCTCAAAGGGGCCAACAAACCTGGGACTCAGCTTGCCCCGAACAACGAATCGTTTCACTCCTCTCAGGGGTGAAACCCTGAGGAACACATGATCGCCGACCTGAAACTCCACATACCTGCGTCTAAGATCTAAGTAACTCTTCTGACGACTCTGGGAGGCGAGCATACGAGCTCTAATCTTCTCAATTGCCTCATTGGTCCTCTGAACCATCTGAGGACCTAAATATCTTCTCTCACCGGTCTCATCCCAATGTATCGGTGACCTGCACTTTCTTCCATACAGCATCTCATACAGAGCTACTCTGATAGTCGCTTGATAGCTATTGTTGTACGAGAACTCAATCAATGGGAGGTACTTACTCCAAGATCCCCCAAAGT